>NW_024097214.1:0-600000 GCF_016545835.1 Crotalus tigris | reverse complement strand
CCTTTCTCACGCTGTATTTACAAAATCCCGATCTCTAAATCTAGCAATTATTGAGGTGTTTGTAATCTTAATTGAGTAGAGCTTCAGTTATCCATCAGACTTCGTCTTTCCTTTCTCAGAATTAATGCAACACAGGCAACAGATAGCTTGCTTGGTAAGGCTAGAGAGTAATTATGATTGAAAAGTCCATGTCCTGCAGAATCTTCCGAACACCCCTGTGTTATGCTTGCAGTTTACTTTGGAACTGGAGATGCATAATGTTGGCAATGCAATACAAATTAAATTAAGTAAATTAAATATTGTAATGACTACTAACATTATTGCCTTTTAACAGTTATTCATACAAGACACATAAGATTATTTAATCATTTTAGCCAAACAAAATCTTGTTGATTAAATAAAAAACTTCTTGACTAGCAGGTGCTGGACACAGACTGGCTATTGTGATCAGATGTGTCTGGCAGATCATTCCTTGAGATAGAATGGATGTATGTAATACTAAACTATGATTTACCCCTACCTTCATAAACACCTTTAGGCCTTCCTGTTTCCTCAATTCTTGGTGTCCTTCTCTCTTTTGAACCTGAATGAGAAGTACCTGAGTAAGGTAAAGTGTGTTTACTATTCTTAGTGCACAAGGTTAGCTTACTTAATTTGTCATCTTTTTCTCCTGTGAGGAATGCAGAAAGACAGAAGCTCTAGGATTTTCCATACTGGCCTGTGTGACTCCTTTGTGTAAACTTACTGCAAATAAAGCTGGCTAAAGAAATGCCTTTCCAAATTTTAACTTCTTCCTGTTCTTTGATCATAATAATACTGTAACTTTCTGACAGGGCTATCCTTACTTTGTCCCCAGATCAATAGATTTCCTGCCTCTTTACTTTTCTCCTTTTTGCTGGAAGAGCAAACACCAATTGCTTTTCTTTGTGCGGGTTCTTTGTATGAGCTCTTCTTATTTGCTGTTGTGGGTTCACATCTTTCTGTCTGATGCATCCACTGGTAGGTAAACAAACAAACAAACAAAACACCCAATAATTTTACTGTTGTCATTTTAGCCAGAAAGGAAAGAAGCAAAATTTATGTTAGTTTCACCTGGTTAAAAGAAAAAAAAAACTTGATTTCACTGTTCCATCAGTGAACATGTAATAAATAAATCTGCCCTTTCATTCTGACAGACTTTGATTCTTTTTCTATCAAACTAATAATTAAGCTGGTGGGACTGAAAATAACAAAATATAAGTGGGAGCAAAGATGACGGAGAGAAAGCTCACTGTTTATCCACTTCACCCTATTACATGAAGAAAAAGAAATCATGTCTCTAGTCAAGGTCTCTTCAGAAGGGCACAGCAGCCTGTGGAAAAATTGTAGTGAAAGGCACTAACCCGTGATTGGAGGGGAGGAGACATTCCTGCTATAGCATGCAGTAGCCAGTTGGAGTGGAAGTGCTTGCCTACAGTGAAATGAAATAAAAGGTATGAAATGCACAGCAATCTTGAGGTACAAACTGTGTAGCAGGAAAAGACAGGTGGAAGTGGCCTTTTTAGGCAATTGGGGATGATTAGAGAATGCCACCATGCATTTCTGCCTTTGAGAAATAATGACTAGGGCAACTCGGTTTTGCAAGTTAGCGCTCTGTCCAATGTTTCCAATGCAGAGGAGGCCAAATATTGATTTCAAAAAAATGTTCTTTCCTGAGAAAAGGAAAACAAAAAGGAAGTGACTTATCTGCAAGATATGGCAAAGGACCCTAGGATGTTGCCAATAATTGCTGTTCCTGGTACAACACCTCTACTGTGCTGGATCTTTTTTTTTAATTGTTCAGAAACATTAAGTCAACTCTTCTTATATTACTTTTAACTTTAAGAGACTACACAGACATATCAGTGTTATATCTTGGCAATAACAAACTGGTTTTATATTCCACCTTCTGGGATGCTTCTTTAAACCTTTTAATTCAGGCCTATAACTCTGGGATTTCTTGATGGATTGCCATCCCAATTCAACCCTGTTTAGATTTTCAAGATCAGTCAAACTTGGTTAGTTGCCACCATCCATTGTAACATGGAGCTTGGAAGAGGATAGGAGGGTGTGAAGGTATAATCTTTGCATTAATTTCAACTTTGATTGGACCATGTGTTTTCTTCCAGCGTATTTAAAGAAACTATATGAGTTGGCTGGATATTAAACAATATGGAGGGCAGCGAGTGGTTTGCCATGTATCTAGTATATCATGGATGGATCAGCACAAGAACAGATTAAAATACTTTGCACACATTCTTTCTCTCTGTATTTCTTATATTTAGTCTGTCACATAATGCATTATGTGATATAGCAATAGCACTTAGACTTATGTACCGCTTCATAGTGCTTTACAGCCTTAAAATGAGTGAGGTTTCTTATTGTGGCTGCCTTTTTGTACTTAATCATTTTATTGCATTGTGGGAGAAAAGGTCTATCATGTTTTTTATGGAACAAATTGGGGGCCACTATTGAGTGATATTTTTTACTATGCTTAGCTCTGAGTTTCAGTCTGGAAAACATTTATATAAATATGCTATTATGTTAACAGCAAGGCTTATTTTTCTTTTTTCTTTTAGGGAAAGTTGACAGCCAGAGAACGTATACTATTGTTATTGGACCCTGACAGTTTTGTAGAATATGACATGTTTGTGGAACACAGATGTGCAGATTTTGGGATGGAAATTGAGAAAAACAAGGTATTGAACATTTTGTTTGTTTGTTTGTTTAAATTCCATGACTCTTGCTGAGTGGGAAACAATGGCTGATTTAGTGCCCTAATTTTAATCTGTTTAAAATGGAGCTATCGCCTTTCTATGCATTTGAAATAATTCTCTAGATATTTCATAGTCTTAATGAGAGATATTTAGAAGAATAATTTTCTCCAGCCAATAAACATTCTGTTTTACTTACTTCATAATTTGCTGGATACATAATAAATGGAACTGTTAAAGCATCAAGGTGTAGTATATACATTGTGCAGTTGCTTACTTTGGTTTATATAAGTCATGACAGTTTATGAATTATACTTTAATTGTTTTGTTTTGCAGTATCCTGGGGACAGTGTGATTACTGGACAGGGTAGAATTAATGGCAGACTGACTTATGTCTTCAGTCAGGTATTGTTTTATTTCTGAATTATGAATATATTGAAGTGTTGTTTTTGTAATTTCTCCATTTTGACTAGTAAAGTATTGTTTTTGCACCAGATGTACTGCTTTTTCTCCCACATCTTATGTAGAATGCTATAAGAAGGAATAACCTTATAATTTCATACTATTTAGGGTGTGATCTAGCTCTATCTAATGGAATTAGCATGTTTCTTCTGTGTAAATGTATTTACATGATAGGCTATTTTGATATTTGTATTTTAAAACATTTTACTTTGATCTTAAATTTTTAGGACTTTACTGTGTTTGGGGGAAGTTTATCTGGAGCACATGCTCAAAAGATCTGCAAGGTAAGTTTATAGGCAGTGCAGGTGGCCTATCAGAGATCTAAATCAGTTGCTATATAGTCTATATAAGCATTGTAATATGGTTATGTAAATATTTTTGGTCATCCTTCCCAGATTACAGTAATTCAGCTGTTAAAACTTATGGGATGTTTGCTGAGCAGTTCTTTTATTGGGTGGGAGACATGAGTCAAAGACCTTTTGGTTTTTTAAAAGGTTTGAAAATATTTTAATTTATGTATGGTTGTGACCTTTTATTTTACTATACAATTTAGTGCTTATTAATAGCTTAGCAAAACATAACATTAAAATACAATGCAAAAATATTGCTATTGAATTAGTTGGGTTGATATAACCCCTTTTCTGGGTTGCATCCAAATTTAGCAGTTAGGTTTTACATGGGGAAATCATCTCTAAAGTTATTTCTGTCCCATCCTTGGTAAAATAAGTGTTTAAATTTGTTAAAATTAGTATCAAAGCACATTTTTTTGTAGTTTTTGTGGTGGTGGGGTTTGCTGCTTGCCTCATTGTTTAAGATAAGTGGAGTAAGTTGCTGAACTCAGATGTACTAGATCAGGGGTTCTCAATCTTGGCAACTTTAAGACGTGTGGACTTCAATTCCCAGAATTCCTCAGCCAGCAAAGCTGGCTAAGGAATTCTGGGAGTTGAAGTCCACATGTCTTAAGGTTGCCAAGGTTGAGAACCCCTGTACTAGATCAAATATGATGTTAAAATTATTTTTTCTTATAAACTCAGCAGAGAGTAAGATTGAAGAAAAAAATTCCTGTAATAATGAATCATAGATATGTTTATTTCTAATATTACTTAATACATATTAATTATGACAGACTTGCTTACATTATAGAACTCCAAATACTTAGTAAATGTTTAGGTATATAGAAATATATGCATTACATGTCAAAAGCTAACTGAATATGTAAAAAAATTATGAATCTCTTTTGACTCAAGCTTGAATATATCCACATAATATTCTTGGCAACATAGATGCAGTAGCACAGTTTAGTAATTTAGAAGTTGGACAAGTTCATGTTCAACCATGAAGTACACTGAATGACTTTGAGAAGGCAAGTCACTATCTCTCAGTGTAGCCTATTTTATAGGATTGTTGATGTGAGGATAATCTGAGATAGATTTCTGGGTGTATTGCCTTGCATTCCTAGAGCTGGGATATGAAGTAATAATACTACTGATGCCAGTTGCTATGAAAGATGGACAAACCAGTAGTTAATAAGAAAGAGAGACTCAACTTAGATTCTGATTATAGACAAAAAGGTTATTTTACACAAAGTTTGCCTAATTAGGTAAGCCATGTGGATGACTTATCTACATTGTCTGTAATGATATTGTACAAACTCATGTGCTTCTGTTTTCCTAGATTATGGATCAGGCTGTTATGGTTGGTGCTCCTGTTATTGGGCTGAATGATTCAGGAGGAGCCCGTATTCAAGAAGGAGTGGAATCCTTGGCTGGTTATGCTGACATATTTTTAGTGAGAAATTTTTCAGTTAAATATGTGATGGCCCAACAAATCATGATATGTATAGTACTTTCACCTTATAGTTTAGTAATCATTTTAAATATTCATAAAAAAGGCATTTAAAGGAAGCGTGATTGATTCTTTCTTTCCTTTCCTGCTGTTTTCAGGCTTTATGCAAAGAAGAGGGATTGATGTCATGATCCAGGGACAAGATGTATATCTTCTTTCCCTTCGTGATTTACTGTTAGGGTGAGGTAAGCAGCTTAATGTCTTCCAGATGTTTTGTACTACAATCCTCATAATAATTTACTGTTGCCTGTAGCACTTGGCACTCATGGTGGTTCAAAACATCTGCAGGCTTCAGGTTGCCTATCTTTATGTTACAAAGTTTCCAAGTGGCATTGTTAGAAGTGACAAAAGAGGTCTCCTGAAATAAACATGTTACTTAAGCAGTCATCTAGAGCAGGGGTCTCAAACTCGCAACATCACGTGTTGTGTTGCGACGTATCATGGCTTTTTTTCCATTGCTGGCAATGAGGTGGGCGCAGTTTCGGCATGACGCATCCGGCCCATGGGCCGGCAGTTTGACACTCCTAACCTAGAGAAAGTTATGAAGTATTCTTGGTGCTATTGTCTCATTCAGTTGTTTTTGCTAATATTGTTAAAAAAAATCCCTCCCCCTTCATCAACATTTTATTTTTACATTTATTTTTTCTTTATCATTTTTAAAAGACAAAAAGAATACAAGCAAAGGAAAAAAATAATATAGAAATGCAGTATCAAGTGGACAAAGAAATTATTGAAATTATACAGTTAGTGCTCAATATATTGTTGATGGAAAATTAACTATAATGCAGGGTACATTAAGTTGTTTTTACAATAAGAAAAAGGATTTTTGAATCTCTGGGTTGAGTGCCAATGTTTTATTATTTAACAATTCAAGAAAGTAGAAAAACTATAAACATAGGAAAATATTTAGTTTCTAACTTCCCCTTTGTTATATTCTGTCTGATGAACAATATTTATAAACATTTAATTTTTTCTAATTTTAGCTCTTGGTCAATATTTGGTGAATATGGATTGATACTTAATACATTTTCACTGTTTCCTTTTATTTGTATTCTCCTTAAATTATGTGCCCAGCAAGAAGGAAATGGCTATAGCCATCATCATTCACATGTAAGCCAGGCCAAAAGAAAAAAGAATGAATAACTAAATCAAATATCAGTGACAGATCCATTCTTCTCCTTGCTGGGAAAACTATCCGGAGGCAAAAGGGCAGAAAAACTACAAGGCTTTTCATTTGCATCTGTCTATAGCAGCTGTCAGATGTAGCAGCTGTTATGCATGAAGCAGTCAGGATATGTAGAAGCTTGTTGAGTGGCAGCTACATGAACTGACCATTAAATGTGGATTCTTAAAATAAGGGTTGAGAATTTATGATCATGCTTAGTGATTGGAACAAAAAGACCAGCTATATCTGGTTTATTTTCTTTCTATAGAATTAGTCTTCCTTTATGCTCACTCTTTTATCTCTACTTGTTTATTGTAAAAATGTTAAAAATCTAATCATGTGATTTTCTGCAATATGAATTTCAGAAAGATGGTTGGCAAATATAAAATATGGTTGGAAACTTTGTAACATGAAGATATAAAGGATGATTTCTTTTCTTTTACAGAGAAATGTTTTATGTTCTGGAGTAGTGCCCCAGATTTCTCTTATTATGGGTCCTTGTGCAGGAGGTGCTGTCTATTCTCCTGCTTTAACAGATTTCACATTTATGGTAAAGGTAAGGATGCAAGGTTTATTGCCATTAGCTGTATTCTAAAACATATTAAGCCATGAGCTTCAGCAAACATATTGAAGCTTGATTCTTAACCGATATAATCAGGATTCTGTGGTTCAAATTGGCTGATGGAGACTTCTAGGCAAATCTTGCTGAATATGAATGAATAGGAGAACTTTAAAATGAAACAAGCTTGGGTTTTTATATTTTAAAATCAAGGAAAACTAGAAACAGGAGACTATGAGTTCTGGTCCCATCTTAAACATGAAAGTCATGTGGGTGACTTGAGTCACTTACTCTGAGGCTAACCAACTTCAAGGGTTGTTAAGGGAAAATAGGAGAAGAAAGGAGTATTGTGTATGATTGTCACCTTGAGTTGCTTATAAAATAAAAACAGTGGGAGAAGAAAAATCTAAAAAAATACTTTGAGGTCCAAAATTTCCAAATTGTGTTACTGCTTGCCCTCCTATATTTTAGAAACATAGAAAACTGACGGCAGAAAAAGACATAGTGGTCCATTCACTTTGCCCTTTGCATTCTTTTTGTTTTCTTTTTAATTTATTATTTTTTAATTTTAATTTTTTATTTTGTTTTTTTTTTAATTTTTGTCGGGTTTATCCCAAGCTTGTTTAAACTTAGTTACTGATGACTGATCCACATTTTGATCTCCACATAGAATCTGAGTTTGAAAGAAGCCTTTTGTTGAAGCCAGAAATCTCTTTTTTTAAAATTCTTTCTGAATTTAGCAGATTCTGTAGCAGATTCTTTCTGGCAGAACTTCATGCATGATAAGGCTAGACTGCTTTATGGACTTTAGCTGTATAGTTCAATAGCACATTCACATCTTTAAACCCTATTTCTCTTTCCAGTATCATTTTATAAACATATTACAGTCCTATGAAACAAACTGGGGGATTCTTAGAAGAGTTCTACGGTACAATGTGTGTGTCAGTGATATTACATTTCCAACACAGTGAAGATGACACTCAACTTATATTAAACATTGTTTGGTGTTTTCCATGAACACAAAAACCTCTTGTTGCATTAATTATATCTAAAGATTATAAGCTTTAGATATAATTAATGCAACAAGAGGTTTTTGTGTTCATGGAAAACACCAAACAATGTTTAATATAAGTTGAGTGTCATCTTCACTGTGTTGGAAATGTAATGTAACAGAATTTTGTGTTGGAATTATGTAACAGAATTTTGTTTCCCTTCACTGTAGGCAAGAAATATATAGTACTGGTAGCTGTGATGTAAGTGGACACAAGGTAGATAGATAGATAGATAGATAGATAGATAGATAGATAGATAGATAGATAGATAGATAGATAGATAGATAGATGACCTTTGTTGTCATGTGGGCATAATGGCACACATTAAAAATGAAATTTAGTAGCTTGCTCTCAAAGTGTACACATACGTAACACACATTTAAACATACTGTATACAACATATGTATAGACCTACGCCCTTACGTATAAGTAACATGTAAATATTAATCATTTAACATAAATAAATAAATGAAGGATAATACTCCTGTCACAAGAGTCCTGTCTCCAGCTTTCCCCCCCCCCTTACTTAATTGTTGTTCCTAGTAAGGATGTTAGTGCAAAAGGCGGAAAGAGTTAAGTCCAGGAATTGCATAAAGTTGCTTGGGAAGAAACAGAGCCCTCTCTTTCTCTTCCTGTGTTGCACATTAATGAAGTGATTTCCCTTTAGTCTTTTGGTGATTGGGAGCCATACTTAATGATTTGTAACTGGTTGGAGTTGCAGTGTGCAGAATAATGTAGTTCAATGCTCCAGGATCTATAAATAGCTGGGGCCAGGATTCTTGCTGCAGAAATATCATCTTATTTCATTGATTTAACTGTATGAAATGTATGTTCACTTACACCAAAACTACTATTTATAAAATGAAGGGAACCAAAAGTCAGTAGCACACAGGTGGGGCACACATTACCCTATGTTGTATGGCATGAAAAGGGTGCCAGTGTGCCCTGGGTTGTTTCCTAGGGCAGCAGAACAACAAAAAAAAAGAGATGAGGCTGCAGACTGAAAGGGCCTAATTTTGTTCAAAGGCTATCAGTTCTCACTAGTGCTTGTAAAATCCCAAGCATAAACAAAATACGACATTTTAGGCTGTAACTGTAAGGTATTCAGCTTCACAGGCTGTATTAGTCTTTCTTTTAATGCTATGATTCATTTGCTTGGAGCTATAAATTGTCATTGATTAGAAATTATAGGAAGGATGTTCAGATAGGAAGCATTCAGAAGTAACATATCTTACTTAAAATTTGTTTTGTACTTTTTCATTTCAAATATGTTGAGAAATATTTGTTAAATTAGAGATAATGTAAAATGATGTATTATTTGAATACACATTATTTTTTCCAATAAATTTTCCTTTTCCTAGATACTTGGAATATTAGATTTTGCACCTCATTCTTTTATACTTGTTTTTTTCTAGGATACATCTTATCTATTTATAACTGGTCCTGATGTAGTCAAATCAGTGACCAATGAAGATGTAACTCAGGAACAACTTGGGGGTGCGAAGACGCATACTGCAGTATCAGGTTAGAACTGGCTAATTTATTTACCATTGCTAATTCTGTAATGTTATGAAACTATAAAGGCTAGAATTAAATTCTCAATGCATGAGTTCTGGAAAAATAAATTTATTCAGGATAAACTGAGACTAAATGAAGATTCTTATGAATGCTTGCTTATTTTTTTATTTGGGCCGCTGAATGAATTTTGCTTTCATTATTATTCATGAATTGCAGCCTTATATAGAGGGGAAGTCCGCTTTTTTCTATGTACAATGGCTGCATTCATAATATTTTAGCTATTTATCTCATATCTGAATGATATCTTTTACTACTTAAAAGGTAATTCTCAAATTTTCCTTTTTCCAGGAGGGAGAGGATTCCTGTTATTCAATAATGATAAATATTATTAAAGCTTCTTTTCATTTTTGTTCTTTATAAACAGAGAGTAATTAAAATTGAAGAATTCAAAGCATAGGAAAACGTTTTTTCTCTGTGTTGGAGAAACCATTTGAGGCATTTAGTATATTCCTCAGGGTATCCTTTCATTAGGCAATAATAGGATCCATTTATAATGCAGTTAATGCTACAACATCCAACCCCTGCCTTCTCTAGAATCTGGCAAAAGTCATTTGGTTGGAATTCTAGAGAACATATTCAAATTTTTTTGGAGCAGTTGAAGAACCTTTGAAGTAATTTGCTTTTAAAATTTGTCAAAAGAAATTATTTTTCATTTTTTTAGATTAATTAATTTTGGTAGCACATTGCTCTTTGGTCAGTGCAGGTATTTTAAAAACAATATTGTAAGTGACTTTTTGCAATTTAAATTTACTTTTGTTCTTTTTCTTTGTTACAGGGGTTGCACATTATGCTTTTGAAAATGACATAGATGCTTTGCTCAACCTTAGGGAATTCTTTAATTTCCTGCCACTTAGTAACAAGGATCCAGCTCCTGTCAGAGAATGCCATGACTCTAGGTAAGTAAGTACGTTTTGCATAAGCAAAAATATTCTGACGCTCAGAGAAGGCTTGTTTCTTTATTCATTTTGAGAGTAACATTCTTAGGTAGTGCCATTGTCTTGAGTGGTGAGATGGATGACTGCCAGATATTGTAGGAACTATTCCAGAGGGATGCTGGCCATAAAGCTAAAAAGTAAAAATTCAAATTCTTATTTTTACAGCAATAGAAGATACGGTCTATCACATTGTTGCTGATATGATGTGCCTAGCTACTTTCTTTTTTCCTCTTAATTCTCGGCTTTTGTTGATAAGTAGTTGGTTTTTTAGTTAATTTTGTTGGAGAGCTATTAATTGATAGATAATGGTTGTAAATATACAGTAAATGGCCAGATTCTCAGTAATATTGGGAGGATGAGTATACTAATTAATATTCCACATTCAGTTTTGTAGAGTGATAGATGAATATTTACTTCATCCTCTTGTCTGAATCAATATGATTAAATTTATTGAAATTGTCCTTGATTATACTTACGAATTACGGGAATACTTTTTTATGGTATATTGTAAATGTCTTGCTTTTCATTCCATTTTTTAAAGTAATCGCTTGGTACATGAGTTGGATACAATTGTCCCAATGGAATCAACCAAAGCTTATGACATGTTGGATATTGTACATGCGGTAAGATTTGTGCCCCATAATGTGACAGTAGTCTGGAAAAGGGATATGGGTTTTTTTTTTTGTCTTTTCAAATGATCTGGTAGTATAAATTATATCTGATAATTACTATGAGATATAAATAAGTTATGCTTCTGTCTTGATTTTACTGCATGTATAATATATAGAATGGCTATAGTAAAGTGCATATGAAGATTTAGTAAATTCCATAGTATTTAAATAACATATTAAATGAACATACCCCTTTTAAGGGGTGGAATCTGCTTGTTGATCTTTCTTTAATATTTTTAAAAAATTAAAACTTTTTACGTAAATGTAACTGAAGAGAACATGCTTGAGGCATGGTTATTGAGAAGGGGATGGGAGAACTTTTCATTTCTCTCTTAGAACACTTAGACTAGGAATCATCCTTTAATGCTGATTGGAGAGAAATCTACAACAAACAAAACACTTTCTGACACAGCATAGACTGGCTCCCAAGCTTGCCTGGCAATAAGCGGATCCTGTTGACTTACAGTCAGTCAACTGTATCTCAGAATTTGCCCTCTTTGAAGTTATTCCCCTTTGTTTAATTGTTACTTCTGGACTGCATAAACATCCAAATAATAAGCCTGTTGCTAACATCACTGCCTTCTCTCCTTAACTGTCCTTGACTGAGCCAGGTCCTTATATCAACCAACTGATATGTAGAATGGCAAGTTTGATACCAGTGAAATTTATTTATCAGTGACTTTGGATCTCTGCCCAGGTGTGAGGAACAGATTATTTTACAAAAGCTATATAGATTATGGGAACTCTGCTAGCAGTTGTTGCCACAACTGAGCCGCTTTGACCTTGTATCACCTAAAACTGTATGACATCTTTTCTCGTGAGATGAGTTGAATGGAGCAAATTGGGCTTTATCAGATTGTTAAGAGATTGAAGCTTTTTTTCCTTTGTGATGAGGCTGAAGAGATAGATCTTTTTATATTTCAATAATCCATGTTAAGGAATGTCTTCAATCTTGTTGGACCCACCCACCTTATTTTTCAATTTTGGATGTTCCTATAGAAATAAATTGGGCTATTTTCCAAATTTAAAGGGCATCAAATTCTACAATAATTGAGGCAGTTCCGTTTGTAAGCTCATGCTTCTTTCAGTTTTGCTACAAAGGAAATTCCTGATATAGCATTACCTTCCATAACTGGAGATCCCAGAGATTTAACCAGATCATATTATTAGTTTATTTCTTATATGTAATTCCGAAGCTCACAAAAAGTAGATGACATATAGCACTTAAGAAAATCAATAAATATATAAATCATTATAAAATGTTTTAAAAATCATCATTAAAAATAAAACTACTAAAAACTGAACTATACAAATTACATAGAGAGTATAAATATCTACTAAAATGGAGCCATGTAAGAATGTCTCCAATTCTCTGAGACCCCAAGGCCTGATTACCTAGTTGGAGTACTGGGTACCATCTGTATCTTCTAAGATAATGATTCAGTATCCATTCTTTCTTGCAATAATCCTGGCTGTAAAATAAAGAATTTAGTTGTGTCCATTTTGGAATATATTAGCACTATTGATATTTTATTTCTCTAAGAAATCTGGGCTATAGATGACATATTTCTAGCTGAGTAATTTCCCTATATACTTAAAGCATTATTTGGTATAAAAATGGAAGCATAATGATCGCCATAAAATTTAAATTTAACAATTGTACAATTCCCCCATTTTTTCCTCTGCTTCCTATTCAGATTTGCTAAAGCTCACTTTTGTTCCTTGAATACTCTCTCACAAAATCATGAAATTTGGTGATGGAGAAGACTCTTGAGAATATCATGGAATGGTCAAGAAAGCAAACAAATGGATCCTAGAAAAATCAGCCCAGAGTTCTCAAGGTTGCAAGTCACAAGGATCAAATTATTGCATTTTGAACAAATTATTTGAAGACTTAGCTCTCTTGAGAAGTCTATAATACTGGGGAAGGTGGAAAGAAAAGGAAAAAAGGATCACCAGCAGTAAGGTGAATGAACTCAATCATAGTGGAAGATCTAAAAGACTAGTTGAAGACAAATTAGCAGTTGCTAAGAGCTGACACTATTTTGATAACATTTAATCATCATACCTTTCAATAGAACTCTGTTAGTATGGAGGAACAAGGTAATTTAATCCACTGCTATGTTTTTCAGTGTTATAAAAGTTACAGGAATTTTAAATTGCTAGAAATATTTAAAAATAGAGATGATTAAATACATTGTGAAATAATTATCAAAGTAACATTTAAGGATTGGTTTTATAAAGGTTTGCTTGTAGTAATGTGTTGAAACACACTAAGAACTGCTGAAAAATATTTTTAAAATCTTATTTCTTATAGTCTTTTTCCTTGGTTCTGATATCTGTAAGAACACATTTCATTATTTTGCTGAATATTTGAATCTTAATTTATGCAGATTGTTGATGAGAGGGAATTCTTTGAAATCATGCCTTCCTATGCCAGAAATCTGATTGTTGGATTTGCTAGAATGAATGGAAGAACTGTTGGAATAGTTGGTAACCAGCCTAAAGTAGCTTCAGGTATGATCCTGGCAGCTCTGTATTTCTAAGAAGTGAAGTTAGAAAACTTCAATTTCTGCAAGCTGGATAGGAAATTACTCCCAAAATATCTTGGGACGTGCTCAGCACCTATTCTTTCTTCATATAGGAAAGGAGTGAAGACGGTCTTCTTTAACCAGGTCTTTTTAAAAAATTGATAATGTTAACTTCTATCAGATTTTCATAGTTGTGTTTTAGGTGTCTTGAATTTCTTCTAACACAAATTATCCTTAAAATAATCCTCCCCCAAGTTTTTTTTTTTTTTGCCATAGCTCATGGTTGGTTTTTCCATATGATTGTTTTGCATTTCATGTACAGAAATTGCTTTATATCTTCATGTAATGATCTTTTTTAAATACTCTTGACATTTGACATTTATATTAATATAATATTGAACTATAGGTAGTCTTCATTCAGTGAAATAGCAACTGTACTTATGACCTTACTCCAGCTTTCTTTTGCTTGTGAAGGTTGTAAATGCGAGTATTTAGTCCTAAAGCTACTTTTTCATTACTGTTGTAATTGTGAAAATTGCTAAAAAAGCAGATGTTAAGTGAGAACTACCAATATATTAATTAAACTGAAGCAGACAAATAGTGACACTTTGGTACAAGTGTACACTTTAGAATCTTTGAGTTTCCTAATAAATTATTTTATTCATACACTGTAAATAGTAATAGCTAGTTGTTCCTTAGGTGTGAATTTAAATGGACTCCAGAAGATGGTAGAGGACAGAAAGACCTGGAGGAACGTTGTCCATGGGGTCGCGATGGGTCGGACACGACTTCGCAATTAACAACAACAACAACAACAACAAGTTGTTTCTTCTGCCAAATATATTTAACTTTAATAGCAAAGAATGTGTGTTCAGAACCCAAACACTGATAAACCTAATTATTTGGAAATGAATCATAGGACTAGCCTCCAATTATATTAGGGTCAACATTTCAATCATTTCATCTGAATAATGGCTAAAACTGCCAACAAAATATATGAATTAAACAACTTATAACCTGTAGTAGAGCCAGAAAGCTGATATAATATCTGATAGCAGGAAATATTGATATTTAGCACTGATAATACTGAGTCCATTGAAGTTGGGCAGCTATAACAAATTTGAATAAATGCATGTATAATTAAAATTCCTGGATAAAAGATTAGTACTACTTAGTGTTTGCTACTGTAATAGAGAATATTTGGTTACATATTATACACCTAAAATTTAACAGGCTGGGTGTAGAAGTTTGTTTATTCAAATAGTTGTTGGTAAAAAATGTGTATGCTACTCATTAGGCTCCATTGCTTAAGCATTTTTGTAAACAAGCAGACAATTTTATGCCAGGATCACTGACATATGGCATTTTTAAAATACTCTGAAATTATATTTTACAATATTTCCCTTTTTAAAAAAAAATTAGGTTGCTTGGATATAAATTCTTCTGTGAAAGGAGCCCGTTTTGTTCGCTTCTGTGATGCTTTCAACATTCCTCTAATCACATTTGTAGATGTGCCTGGATTTTTACCAGGTAAGTTGTTCTGCATCTCCCTTGTTATCTAATTGATTTAATTGAAAGAGTGTTGCATTTAAGAAATAGATTTACTTTTTCTTGCAATTGCAGAGATAAGTATTTTATATTTTAAAAATTAAAAGAAGCATATTTATTCTTTGTTGGAGCAATGTGAAATTTTCTACAGTCATAATACAAAAGGATTTGCCTCTTCATTCTTCTGAACTGCCATTTGTCATTATGCCATAAGGAAAGAATTAATTTAATAATTATATGTCAGAGATTATCTGTGTACTGTATTTTACGAAGGCCTTATATGCAGAATTCTGTTCTAACTTTATAAACTAGTAAAGAATGAGCACCGGTATATAACTTTTCATTTTATTATTGGCATGTTTTCACTAAGGCAGAAGACTAGAGACTGGACTCCATGGTTCCATCTTTTTTTAAGAGGCAGTGGAAATAGGTATTTTTGTCAGGGGAGGTTAAGTGACAAGGGCATTTAATCAATTTTGGCAGAGGAAAAGGCCCCAGTGGACATGGAGGACGACCAATGTGGGTGGCACAAAGCCATGCACATAGCTAAGGTTAAATGTTGCTGACGGTAGCTGCTGGAAGTTGGATACTGGAGATGAAATGGCAAAAAAGACCAGAATAAAAACAATTAAGAAAGCTCTTAAAATAATTCTGGATACTTATGTGGGAGAGTTGTCTTCCTCATCAGTGTGCAGGGAGGAACTCTCCTTTGTAAATATTCAGAATTATTTAATAAAGACTTGCTAATTGCTTTTATTTTTGTGTCTCATCCAGTTCTTCATCAGAATCCTAATCTATATTGTAACCAGCAACACTAAGAATTTCTGGTAGGATATTTTACTATATTAACCAGTTTTAGAGTTATGTTAATTTTGCATGTTTTCCAATTCAAAGAAGTAGGAGACTGAAATAATAAAGCTGCAAAAATTAATTTAGGAGGGAAGCAGGTCGCTCACCCCAGAATTTTAATAACAATAATGTTTATTGAACAAACATGTCATTGTTGAATCCTAGATTAAAAGAACTGCACAAAAAACTTACCTGTTGAGTGTAGATCTGTTAATCTTGTGTAAAAGTGTAGAAATGCAATTATGCATTCCATTTATGTTATAGTAAGTTGAATAATAGCTGTGACTTCAACTCCTGTTGTTTCTAGGGACTGCTCAGGAATATGGGGGAATTATACGTCATGGTGCAAAGTTGCTTTTTGCTTTTGCAGAAGCAACTGTGCCAAAAATCACTGTTATCACGAGGAAGGTAGGTTATTTATGTATTTGATCGCCCAGCTCACTACAAGGTTGAGTGGTACAAATATTAAAAACATCCAATAAAATGTAATTTAAAGATGTATTTTATTTATTGCTATCTGCTGCATCTTTGTGAGAATATGTTAACATAATTAGGGCAGATTGTTCTTTGGTCATCTGTCTACTTGCATATATTATTGTTGTGCCCAATAGAGCTTTATTAGAACATTCTAGAGGTGACCTCTTAGGCAGGATCTGGAATAGTCACTCCCTCACTGCACATTCTCAAATCTGCAGGTACTTCAGTTCCTTCACCTGACACCATGGTCCATCTCCAAGACAGTATACAGTAGGCCTGTATGGGGAATAAGAACTTACGAATGAACAGATAATTTCTTGAAGTATGACAGAAAAGTTAAGATCTTACAAAAGGCTATTTAGGAACTTTTGTGGTAGGAAGAGAGAGATCAGAGATGAATAAACTGAGAAGTGCCCGATAGTTGTTGAAAACATTCATTTAAATTCTAATGTTACAGTGGTAAAAATAAGAACAAATAAAAAGCTGACTCAGGTATATAAGCTGCAAGGAACTGAAGATTGAAAAAATCTACGAAAATGTTTAACTGTAAAACCAGTATTTACTTATTCATATCTGCCATGTGGAGAAACCATTATACATATTCTGTCGTAATAAAGTATTTAATCTATCTCAAAAATATTGTATGCAGGAGCATTAGAGCAGTGGTTCTCAACCTGTGGGTCGGGACCCCATTTGGGGTCGAACAACCATTTCACGGGGGTCGCCAAACAACGCAGTCCATCATTTTTTTCCCCCTTTTCCTTAGCTGTGCTACTCCCTTTTATTCTATTGGCTTTTGAAAGCCAGTAGAATAGACTCTCTTGAATAGAGTCTAATTCTATTGGCTTTCAAAAGCCAATAGGAATTGTCCAAGCTGTCTCTGCCCTGCTGAGCCTGCCAAACGTCCCATTTTGCAAACAGTGCTGCACCAATTGAGTAGTCCTCGACTTACGACCGGTTGAGTAGTCCTCGACTTACGACCAGTTGGGGGTCGCGGCATTAAAAAGGTTGAGAACCACTGCATTAGAGCATTAGAAAAAAATGTTCCTTGTGACCTTTCTATTTTTTATTATTATTATTGATAATAATAATAAAGTTGGAAAGGACCTTGGAGGTCATCTAGCCCAACCCCCTGCTCAGACAGGAAACTCTATTCCAGGCATGTCAAACTCGCAACGTCATGTGATGTTGCATGACGTATCGCAACTTTTTCCCCATTGTTGGCAATGGCGTGGGCGTGGTTTCAATATGATGCATCTGGCCCGTGGATCGGCAGTTTGACATGCCTGCCCTATACCATTTCAGACAAATGTCCAGTCTCTTCTTAAAAACTTCCAGTGTTGGAGTATTCACAGCTTCTGGAGGCAGGTTATTCCACTAATTAATTGGCAGTTAGGTCAGGACTGTTGGTTAGTTTCCATCCGTTGCTTCGTGTCCTGCCTTCAGGTGCTTTGGAGAATAGCTTGACTCCCTCTTCTTTGTGGTAGCCCTTGAGATATTGGAACACTGCTATCATGTCACCCCTAGTCCTTCTCTTCATTAAACCAGACATACCCAATTCCAGCAAACGTTCCTTGTATGTTTTGGCCTCCTGTTCCCTAATCATCTTTGTTGCTCTTCTCTGTACTCTTTCTAAGAGTCTCAACATCTTTTTTATATTGTGGTGACCAAAACTAGATGTAGTGTTCCAAGTGTGACCTTACCAAGGCATTGTAAAGTGGTATTAATACTTCACGTGAACTTGCTTCTATCCCTCTGTTAATGCAGCCTAGTACTGTGCTGGCTTTTTTGGCAGCTGCAGCACACTGCTGGCTCATATTTAAGTGATTGTCCACTAGGACACCAAGATCCCTCTCACAGTTGCTACTATTGATCAAGGTACCACCTATACTATACCTGTGCATTTGTTTTTTCTTGCCTAAATGTAGAACCTTACTTCTTTCACCATTGCATTTCATTTTGTTAGATAATGCCCAATGTTCAAGTCTGTCAAGATCCTTCTTTATCTTAAGCTTATCTTCTGGAGTGTTAGTTATTCCTGATGTCACCTGCAAATTTGATGATTTCCCCATCTATCCCCTCATCCAAATCATTGATGAAGATGTTGAAGAGCACTGGACCCAGAACAGAGTCCTGGGGCACCCCACTACACACTTCCCTCCATGTAGATACAGTTCCATTGACAGCCACACGCTGAGTACGGCCGGTCAGCCAACTACGAATCTATATGGTGGTGATGCTGTCTAACCCATATTTTTCTTTCTTCTCAAGTAGTAGGTTGTGGTCTACTTTATCAAATGCCTTACTGAAGTCCAAATAAATTATATCCACAGCATTCCTCTGGTTCACTAATTTTGTCACCTGATCAAAAAATGCCAAAAGATTTTTCTGGCATGATCTGTTTTTGACAAACCCATGTTGGCTTTTGGTAATGACTTTGTTTGCCTCTAGGTGTTCGCTGATTTGTTGCTTGATTATCTTTTCCAAGATCTTCCCAGGGTTTGAGGTCAGGCTGATAGGTCTGTGGTTTCCTGGATCCATTTTTGGAGATGGGAACTACATCAAGTCTTTTCCAGTCCTCTGGTAGTTTTCAGTGCTCCAGGATCTTTGAAAGATATAGTTAATGGTTCTGAGATCACGTCTGCCAGTTCCTTCAGAACCTTGGGGTGTAGTCCATCTGGTCCTAGTGATTTGAACTCATCTAGGGTGGACAGGTGCTTACTTACCATTTTCTTGCCTTCTTAACTTGTATTTCTAATCTGTTTTTACGGTACTGTTTTTGATAGGTTGGACTGTTTTTTTCCCTTTGTGTAAATATGGATGCAAAAAACGAGCTGAGTAGTTCTGCTTTCTCCCTGTTCTTTATGCTGCCACACTGGTTTCTTTTAAGAGCTGTTATTTTTCTTCTTCGTTGGTATTGTGCTAGACTGGGCTTTTATGATCTCACTTTTCAAAATTTCCCAAACTTTTTGAGTTGTTTTCCCCTTGAGGATTCTCATCCAAGGAATCTTTCCCAAGCTCTGAGTTTGTTGAAATTAGCTCTCTTAAAGTCCAAGACTCTAGTTTGACTATGTTCTATTACTTGTGATTGCATAATGTTGCATTTCAGTATTGCATGATCACTCCCCCCAAGGTTCCTGTGGTTTCAACACCTTCTATTGTTTCATCTCTGTTAGTGAGAATTAAGTCCAATATGGCTGATCCCCTAGTTCTCTTCTCTACTTTTTGGGAGACAAAGTTGTCTGCTAGGTTTGTCAGGAATCTGTTTGATCTTTCACTTAGTGCAGAGTTTGTCTCCCAGTTGATGTCAGGGTAATTAAAGTCCCCCATTACTATTGTGATGTGCTTCCTACATACCTTAGTTAACTGACTAGCAAAAAGTTCATCTATTACGTCTGTTTGGTTGGGTGGCCTATTGTATAGACCTATGGCAATGTCATTCCCCCCCCCCTTTATATTGACCCAAATGCATTCAAGACAGTTTTTATCATTGTTGTGCTCTATTTCTGTAGAGATGTAGTTATTTCTTATATAAAGAGCAACTCCACCTCCTCTTTTATTTGGTCTGTTTCTTTTAAATAATTTAAATCCCTCTAGCTGTGTGTTCCATTTGTGGGTTTTATCCCACCAAGTTTCTGTAATTTCAAGGCTCTGTTATGTCAGATTGGAATACAAAACTGTGCTTCCTAATTATAATTCATGAGTTTTATGCAACAGGATTAGTTATAATTTTAAACCTACTAAATATTGACTTATTTTGTGACTAATGTAGTCATTGTTCTCAATATTGTTCTGTATAGTGCTTCCTTGCTTCATAATTACAATATGTCAAATGTATCAGTACCTTGTACATGAAATTTTTCCTTTATGAATACAGGAATGAAAGATGAATGCATTTCAGAAAATTGGTGTAAATAATGAGAGAAATTAACATAACACTAGCAATAGCAGGCTTATATATTGCTTCACAGTGCTTTACAGCCCTCTCTAAGCAGTTTACAGAATCAGCATATTGCCCCCAACAATTTTATCGACCTTAGAAGGATAAGCAATATTTGAATAGATATTAGTGGAAATAGTCCCACATTATTTATGTGTGTGTGTGTTCATAAGAATCTATTTTATATATTTGTACCAGGCATAAAACATAAGGGTTAAATCATAGCAGTTTGTGACTATTAACCTATTTCTTGTTCTAGGCTTACGGTGGGGCCTATGATGTCATGAGTTCAAAGCATCTACGAGGAGATGCAAATTATGCTTGGCCAACAGCAGAGGTAGCAGTAATGGGTGCTAAGGTAGATATGTTTTCCGGCAGTCTTATAGCAATTTCTATTGCATCAATTGTCTCTCTTCGCTTTCGCACTCAAACAACTTTTCTACTTTGCATGTGGGACTGAGGACTTCAAGAAGTTGAATTTTAGTAATTTTATATTATTGTGTGTTACCTTAGGGAGCTGTCCAGATCATTTTTAGAGGGAAGGGAGAACATGCAGAAGCAGAATATATAGAAAAGTTTGCAAATCCATTTCCCGCTGCAATCAGAGGTAAGTATTTTTAAGAATTTTACTGAAAATTTTGAAGTTGATTTTGCATTCAAAGTTATTAACCATCTTTTTCTTTAGTGAACCTGATTCTTATAATGGCTGCTTTTTAACTACCTTTTCTTAGCTTAACATTTATCATTTGACAATCCTCTATTGAAGGCTTGTGATGGCTTCTCCTTTCTTAATAATAATCCTTTGAGTATTATAGCTGGATGCAGAAATCCCAGGGAACTTAACTATCAGCAATATTTCATTCTGGGATTGACCTATATTAGAGTTATTCCATGTGTCATAGGATGTTAGGTATCTACTCCCTTTTCCATGTATATGATGCAACAGTGTTAGAAATCAGTACAACGATGACCTAGGTTTATATGATCTTTCAGATAGTGATTGGAAAGAGATATAGCACGTAGCAGATGGGTTAGAATCCTAACAAGATTGCTTTTGTTGCATGCTGAAAACAAAAATAATTGAGTTTAATTGAAATTAACCCTCGAGCAGTTGCTTTGTCCATAAAACATCTGATCAAAATAATTGAACTAGGTAGTTAAAAATACATTAATCTCACATGCCTCCAGCAGTTTTTCCTCAAGAAAGTAATGTTGGACAGTGCTTTCAAATTGAACATTAATTTTGTTGATTCCAAATATCACGACCAGGAAACCACTTTTATTATAAAAGTAAATTACTGCAAACTTTACAGTATGGTTTTGACTTGAGTAAACTATTGGTTTCATTTGTAAATTATGACTTATGAAGCAGTATGTGTAAAAGAGCAGTGCTTATTACTTGATCAAATGTTGCTAAAATCTAGGATATTTGTCTTTCTGTGTATGAAAATGTTCCTGGCTCAGATATCTGTAGAATGTTGGGACAAGGCTGGGAAAATTAATCCCTTTACTGGAGCCATTTTCTGATGTACTTCTGTGCTTTTGTTGAACTCAAGCTTATGTCTGCCTTGGCAGCCTTATAATACAAAAAACAGAAATATGTTCCAAAAACCTCTGCTTCAGAATGATACATATCTCAAATTGTTTTGCTGATTATCAAGTAACATTGTAGTTAAGTTGAATAATGCTGATATTGCAGTGTGCTTTTGAGTTCTGACTCTGAAGAATACTGGGCACCTCTAACTGTTCACTGAATTCAGACTTTTTTCTTAAATGTGCAAAATGAACTCCTGATATTGCCTAATTAATGAGAACTTTTAACTAATGCTTCTTACTTGCTTTATTAAAGACACAGACCAGAATTCAACAAGTTAACAGAAACAAGTTACAGTTTTGTTATGGTAATGGAATCAGAATGAATAGACAGACCATGCTGGTCTGATAATAGCAAGTGAATGTAGTCAGTCATTATTGCCTTGGTATTTGTCAATTAAGGAGTTGTAAGGTAGAACCTTATTCGTTCAAAAAAAAAAAAAAAAGTAATATGACCAGTCTGTATTCAACAGACCCTTCTCCCCAGAGGCATAATCTAGCCATTGGGCAATTTTTTATACCTTCCTTCAAGGGCTATGGTAGGGAGAACAGTAATTAATACTCCGGTTTATATGCTGCTTCAATATTTGGATGTATAAATTAGCCAGCATATGGAGAGCAATAAGTTTTCCTAAAACCTATATGACTAGAGGATATTCAGAAATTTGATTTAGTAAATGTGTTCATAGATCATAAGTACCATAACAATTATGCACTTATAAGGAATAATGGTTTTAGCTAGGAGTATGCATCAATTATACCTAATCCTGACTCCAGTAGTCTGCTTAAACGGATCTATTAGTAAAACAGATGATACAGCCCAAATTGAATTGGGATTCATGATGTCCTTCTTAGAGGTTTGAAAAAGGTCTACATATGTATAAAGAAAAAGCTATTTTCAGTGTTGCTCTTCCAGATTTGGAGAAAGAAGAAATTGAATAGTTTAAATGATCTCTCTTCTAATTATAGGACGTAATTATCCAATTATACTTTTAGGGAGGAAATGCATGCATGTTATTTAATTAAAATTAAATATATTAAATTTTAATATTAAAAATTAAAATTCCAGGCACATTTTCTTATTTATTCTTATGACACTGAATACCAAATAATCGAGGAATAACTTATTTTTTGTTATAAAAATATTCTTTATATTTATTAGTCTATAATTCAGGATTGATCGCTGCAGGATTATGAACAAAAGTCTGTAGACATATATAGCAAACAGCAACTGAAATAAACTATTCTGAAATGTGTTAACAGGATTTGTAGATGACATTATTCAACCTTCAACAACTCGATTTCGCATTTGCCGTGATTTGGAAGTGCTGGCAAGCAAGAGACAATCCAATCCCTGGAAAAAGCATGCCAACATGCCACTCTGAATCTGCTTCAAGTTAACCTAAAATCAGTGGAAGGAAATCGGGGCACATCTGCCATATTTATTGATTCAGATCCTGTAATAGTTTAGGATATTTCTGTGAGAAAAATGTATAGAGAATGAGGTTCTGTAAGATTTTAGTTCATTAGAAGAGCTTATATTTAAGTTGACATGATTAAGGCTGAACACACATTCACAAATTCATTAAAACACAAATATATTGTGAAATAAAACATAACACTTTAAGCAAAATATCAGGAATTATTTTAAGGGCTATTGAAAAAAATAATTATGAAAAGCATAATATGAATTATAAAGAAAAGACCAGTCTTGCATTCAACACAGGCTTTTAAAGTATATGGTGCTACTTGACATAAGCCTCCAAATATGTCTGTAATTCAGATGTCTGTTTAGAAGTCTGGAGATTCTTTGCTTCTCTAGAATATGCTGTCAGAGATGTCTCCATGAATAATCCTATCTGATACGTAACAGGTCAAGATGGTTGTCAGCTGAGACAACAGATGATATACAATTTTATCATGCTGTTATCTGGTAATAGCTTATAAATTTCTTACAGACTCAAACTGTTTATGTACCACATAGGATTCTTACCAATTTAAGCCTCCTACACTTATGGCTATCAATCTGCTTTCTTCTTGCTCTCAAAAAACCTGTTAAGGACAGTAAGCCCACCTTGCAATACTGCTTCATCAGAGACCTGCAAGATGCCCACTCTGCCATATCTGGAAGAATGGGTAGAAACCAATGGGGAGAGGTAGTCCACAAGCATGGCCTATGTTTATAGGACTTTAAAGGTGAAAATCGGCATGTTGAATTGCACCCAAAGGCTTAATGGGAGCCAGTGTGGATCATGTAACAGCAGTGTTATGCGAGTGTACTATGGAGCCACTGCATTTTGGAACACCTTAAGGGCAGTCCCATGAACTGTGTGTTGCAGTTGTACAATTGGGAGGTAACTTAAGGTATGTGTGATGGTGAGCAGTGCTTACTGATCAAGGAATGGATGCAGCTAACAAAATTATATTTGTGAAGTTTCTCATGGTCAGCTGCAACCTGTTCCTTGAACAGGAGACATGTCCTCCATGACAGCCTCCAGATTGTGTATCCAATACAAAGCCAAAGCTGGTTCTTTCCCATCCAAACCTGGATAGTCTCCATGCATTAGAAAAACACTTCAATCTCATTACTTGGATGGGCTGTCTGGACAGAGGATGGCAGAGGACAGAGATGTATAACTGATAACAATGGACAACCAAGATTGTGTTCCCTGAACACTTTGGGATGTATTTTACAGGTTTTGGATGCTAATCACAAAAATATAGAATTTTCTTGGCAACTACAGAGTACCAAAATACATTTAGCTGGTTGACAAACTTCTTACAGTATACAAAACCATGAAATGCAACATATCACTGAAGATTCATTTTCTGCATTTATACTTGGACTTCTTTCCCACAAATCTAGGTGCAGTTAGTGACAAACATGGTAAAATGTTTCACCAGGACATTGCTACAATAGAAAAATGGTATAAGGACAACTGGAATCCATTAGTGCTGGCTATTGTTGGACACTGCAGTGAGATGCATCTGAGTACAAATGAAAATTAGTAGCAAAACACTTAGCCCTGCTGAACTCATGCAGCGTGTTAATAACATTGTGATTAAATACATTATAGTCATTAAAATTAATTTCACATTTCTCAAGATTCCTACATGGCACAGTCATTCTGAAATTATATTTGTGTTCAGTTTGAAGGGGTCTATCATATACCTAACATTTATCAGAAAGCAAAACATGTTGAAAAGAAAAAAAAACCTAAAAGGAAAAAATGCTAACAGATGACCTCACCCAGTGATTATATATGTATGTTAAATGTGAGCAAGGAAGAAGCTGAACCTTGTGGCAGCCTGCAAAACAAAGGCCTAGGGCTGAATCTCTTATTACCTACTCAACAACAAAGGAAACTGGACTTTGAGGAAGAGAAATACTAAACTATGCTTTTTGTTTCCAACCTCCTCAGCTAGTGCAAAAAGATACCATGAATGATTTGGGGGGGGGGGGGCAGCCACAGAAAACTCCAAAGCTAAAAGACTTTGAGCTATGTGACAGAGACTAATGACATCTCCCAAATCCAAATCATGTATGACCTCTTTGTGAATCAGGCTGTCAACAACTTGGGGCAGGTCTATAGTTGCCATGAACTCCCGGGCTACCCTCAACTCGTCAAAGCAAAGGCAGGCCAAAGTTCCCCATAAGCCTGAAGAACACCACTAACAAACCTGCCAGAATCAAGCAGTTCAGACAGGGAAGCTGCTGCATAACAAAAAGGCTGGTACACAAGTGACAATCTCGTCAGATCCCAATGGCCCAATTTCACAAATAGTGTGTCACCCCTGGAACCCACCATCTCAGATGTTAAAATTATGTTCAGGAATGGATAGAACAGAAGATCTCTTAAGGCAACAAAATCTGTTCAAAAAAAGAATTGTTGCACATTCACACATGTAGAAATGGTCAGGAAATGAGCAAAGTGCTTTGCACACACAAAAGATAAAGACCATTATTACAGTAATCTTTTCCAAAGTTTTCTTCTTTAAGTATTAGAACTACAGTAAATGTCTATTATAAACATTTTAGAGAAGAGCTATACAAATGGGTATTCACTATGGCTATTTAAAAGATTTTTACAGTGTAAAAAAATGAATTATTAAGACAAGGCGTCTGCAGATATTTTAATGATCTTGACCATTTCCACACTAATGTGAATGTGCAACAATTTTGCTTCTTTGTGATGTAAAGCACCTTAGTATGTATATAACTATGGCATTTTTAAGGCCCCATCTTATCAATGTCTTCACTGCTATTGTAGATCAGAGAAGGAATTTAGGGACCACTTAAAACACAATCATGTAAGAAAGGAATGAGGAATTCTCACAACTAATTGAGAACACAACACAATATCCCAAAGCCAACAAGTCTATTAAAATGTATGTATTTTATGCAGATGAAAGA
This sequence comes from Crotalus tigris, assembly GCF_016545835.1. Lineage (NCBI taxonomy): Eukaryota > Metazoa > Chordata > Lepidosauria > Squamata > Viperidae > Crotalus > Crotalus tigris. The sequence goes on along the minus strand of NW_024097214.1, from coordinate 573,649 downwards.
TGTATTCCAGAATTTTAAAAAAATACTAGTATTTACCACAGATGTTTTAATGAAAACAGGATAATTAAACCACCTACCAGTATAGGTATCTCATTCAAGCTGCATTAAACTAATCTGACATGATAGCAGTGTTCCAATATCTTGGGTTGCCACAAAGAAGAGGGAGTCAAGCTATTTTCCAAAGCACCTGAAGGCAGGACAAGGAGCAATCGATAGAATTTAATCAAAGAAAGAAGCAACCTAGAACTAAAGAGAAATTACCTGACAGAACAATTCATCAGTGGAACAACCTGCCTCCAGAAGCTGTGAATGCTCTAACACTGGAAGTTTTTAAGAAGAGACTGGACAGCCATTTGTCTGAAATCGTATAGGGTTTTCTGCCCAAGCAGGGGGTTGGACTAGAAGACCTCCAAGGTCTCTTCCAACTCTATTACTATTATTATTATTAATCAGCAACTGATGCCAAAACAATATTAAAAGAACAGAATAATTCAGACTGATGCAGGTAGTGAATGTTATTACAAGTAGATCAAAATTATAGCTCCAGCACAAAAAAAAATTAGAAACTTTGTACTTGACTAAGACTTACTGAATCAACTATGATTCACTCATCAAAATGTCAAAGATTATATTCTCATGATACACTAGCTATTGCTTAGTTAAACCAGATTTCAAGGCTCACATAATATGCCAGGCTAAAGTATGCCAGGTTAATTTATGGTTCAGTATAACCTGAACACAGACAGAATAGGACAGGACTGCTACAAAATTGATATAAGAGCTCACAAGGTCTTTCTGAATTCAAATTGTTCCTCTTTTAATCAGCTGGAAGAGATTTGCATAATTGGCAGACAGTAGAAATGGCATGAAAGTCTGAATTAGTTGTCCAAATTGTATACTTAATTCAATTCATATTCCATCTTTCTGCCCTGAACCAGCACTTACGGTATTAATTGTAGAAAGTGTAATTATACCACCTTCTCAAAATAAATCTGTTATGCTTTGTTTATTCACTCTTCCCTATACTGGTGACTTCCAGATATGTTGGAGTAAAATGCCAAGAATTCCCATCCAGCAACTTCTAGTTATTCTGATTTGCATTTTTACAGAATTTGAAATTTTCATTACTTTTTGTCATTATATCAAAATTAGAATAAAATTAAAGCACACTATCTATACAATTTTAAATCTTTTGGGCGATTAGTGCAGAACCATAATCTAAAACACACCATTAAAAACAGATAAAACAAAATATATTCTTCCTTCCTCCAAACTGATCTGAGTGATTGCCCATCATTTTTCAATATATTTCTTATGGATTGAAAACAAAGAATGATTTCCGATGAAGATGGCCAACTGAATATACACTCAGAGAGGGTTTTCCTCTGGGATGTAGCTCTTCAACTACTAACTGAAGGGACTGGCATTCCTTTAGTTTTTATGACCCACCTAGATCAGGGAGAGTCTAAGAATTACTCTTCAAAACCTTCCAGTACAGCTGTACTCTGCAAGCAATCTTGAGAGCTATGCTTTGAAGCTGTGCATGCCAAATGCTGGGAGTGGGGCTGCAATCTGTCATTGAAGCCACCATTTTGAAATTTGTTTTTCAAATGGAGAGTAAATTGTGCTTTTCATTTCTTAATCACCTTTAAGGACTATTAATCTTTATTTAATCTTAGACTATTAATCTAAGTTAAAAGAGGCTCTCTTTAGTCACAGCCTGCTACGCCTTTTTGAAGACCTGCACCATTTTGGGAATTTCTTTAGTGTTAAACGAAGAAGGCTGCTAAGGCAAAATAATGAAGTGTGGAGCAAAAAAAAAAGAACAAGAAAAGCTCATGGAGAAACATAAAGAAGTTTTAGTTTATCATTGTAGTAACTTGTAGCTTGGTCTGCTTTGCTCTGGATGGCTAAAACTTTGATTTTTATGATTTCTGAACTGCTAGCAACTCCTAAATGACTTACAAAAAAAAAGCTATTCTTTGACCAAAGAGGGAGTCAAGGTGGAAGAGCAAATTATTATAGATTTGAAAATTCTCTAAATAAAATCCACCATTGTTGACCAGCTGTGTTCAAGGATAATTAAAAAAAACTTATCAAACTACTTTAGAGAAGCAAACATGTGGAAAGTTATCAAACTACTGAGGCAAATTTACAAGTAGCTGAAAATGCAGGAGTTAACTGCAATTTTGGAATATAAACCTGACACCAGCTTTATTATGATGGTTTAAACATAAATCTCTCAACACAACTGAAAGAAGAACTTCAAGAAAATCTGCAACTCTTAAAAAGACAAGTTTGGGACTTTTTCTTTAAGGACATTAACAAGGCTGAAAAATCCTTGATTAAAAGGGAGGCTTATAACTACTTGATAAACTCTCCCCCCCCCCCCCAAAAAAGATTTTGCTCCATGAAGACAATGAGTTAATTGGATTGAGGATGAATTTTTTATTTGATATTTGTAATTGAAAGTCTTAATCCAAAATTTGAAAATGTGTGTGTTTGTGTGTGTGTGTGTGTGTGTGTGTATTTTCGTAGATTTTCACGGGTATAGGTATGCAGGTCTTGGTGTATTCGGGTCTTTTCCCGTGTAAGATTGAGAGTATCTTGGCGACGTTTCGACGAGGTCCCACTCGTCATCTTCAGGCTGGGGTCTTTGGCTTCAGCCCTGGACATCACATCATAGAACTCAGGAGGCTACAACGCCAAAGCTCGGGATGTTATAACACAGCCAACCACCCAGGATGATGCAACACAGAACTCAGGATATTACTACACTAGATCTCAGGATGTCATCACACAACCCATTACCCAGGTCGTTACAACACAAAAGACTAATGGGCACACAGCCAGCACCTCAACTACTCAGGATGTTACGAAACAGCCAAACAATCCACAAAAAATAACTCCTACATAGCCAACCAATCCACCTATGGCAACTAAGCCAGCACTCCACACACCCCCACCAATATATATATATATAGAGACAGCAGTTCCAATCACACTTTGCTCGCACAAGCACGAAGCCGAAGACCCCAGCCTGAAGATGACAAGTGGGACCTCGTCGAAACGTCACCAAGATACTCTTAATCTTACATGGGAAAAGACATGAATACACCAAGACCTGCATTTGCATATATTATAAAAACAAACAAACACCAGGAAAATTTTTTTAAACTAAAAGCGTTTAATCTAGACCCAAGCTTTCGTCACCCAACTGCCATCATCAGGGCTTAAAACCGGTCGATGGGAGTCTCCTTTATAGTGCTAATCAGTTTGTGCACTCGGCTCCTGGACCTCGTCATCGGGGCAATGCAAACGTAATGAGCATCGGAGACGAGGAAGAGGGGGTAGAGACCATAGGTGATGTATGCGTAGGACATGGCCATGAGCATATGGGAAGGATAGCGGGTGGGAAAGATGAGAGGAGAATACCCAGCACACAGCCCAATGGAGCAAGTAGCAGTAACTGGGAAAATACGCAGGAAACAAACAGCCAAAAAAGGGGGGGGAGGAAGGAGTATGCCGAACTCAGGAGCCTGTAGTGAGGAGATAGATAACAACACATGCACAAAGGAGGAGAGTGGAGGAAGCACAACAGGTAACGGAGTGGTACATCAATCAACATCCAGAATATAACCAACACGCAGCTCAATCAAGTAGGGCCGATGACGAGGTCCAGGAGCCGTGTGCACAAACTGACTAGCACTATAAAGGAGACACCTATCGACCGGTTTTAAGCCCTGATGATGTCGGCAGTTGGCCAACGAAAGCTTGGCACTAAATTAAACGCTTTTAGTTTAAAACTTTTTTCTTGGTGTTTGTGTTTGTTTGTTTTTATAATAGGACTATACCCAGGATTCGTGTTTTTAATGAAATTAGTAATATGTATTTAATCCTGAAGTTCAAACCTATACTTAAGAAGTTAAAGAAAAAGTTGCATTAGAAAGTTTTGATTTTAGAAAGATGTTTAAAGAAAAGTTTAGCATTTTAAAAATGGTGAAAAAAAGAGTACCGTATATGCCGGCGTATTAGGCGACCCGGCATATAAGACGACCCCCGTCTTTATCACTGAGCAGCATTCCTAGAACTTATACGCCGGAAACTACCAGTATTTCCGGCGTATAAGAGACTCGGTGTATAAGACGACCCCCGTCTTTGGCGCCGAGTTTAGCGCTTCCGGAAGTCATTTTATACGCCGGCATATACGGTATTTTTCCCTGTAAGGCCAAAGAATCTGAAAGAATACAGTGAGCTTTGTTAATAAAAATGGTGATAGTTCACAAATAGAAATACACACTATTTCCATAGCAAGGAAGATAAAGCAGGAATGGTTAAATTGATCATTGTATTCAAGAGGAGAATATATTTTCTTTTTTCCACTTGGGTATCAATTCTGGATTTAATGCTTGTGATAAAAAAAATGAATTTTTTTTGTCGATTAGATAGATTTATTGTTATAGAAATGGCTAAGAAATGGCTATTTTTCTTTGTATTTTATATATTAAATGTTTAAAAAATAAACCTGAACAAAGAAAATAATTACAACGGCAGTCTTTTTCAACAGAAAATACAGTAACTGTTATCTACCTTTCATCATTGCTGAGAGCATCATTTTCAGCCTTTAAACTGTAAATTCTTCCTGAAGTTATATTGACTAAATACTCAGTGTTTTTATAGTCCAATTTGAACATATCATATGAAGGAGAGAATCTAGTTAAGTTTCTTATCTCTCTTGGAGACAAAAATATAATTAAACTCTTGTCATTCGTTAAGTTTCTAAATTAACAGTTGGCAGTGACAATGAATATTTACTCAACAATAACTTTTCCAACCTGGTAATCCTCCAGATATAGACAAAACTAGAATTTCCAACCAGTACGATGTACTTACCATTCAAGCATTTTTTTCTGTAAATTCATAGAATTCACAATTTTGGCAAAACCCCTATAATACGGCAGTGGAATGTCAGATCTTTAGGACACTGAGCAAGAATTAAACAGTAATTATAGAATACTGGAACCCTTTTGTAAAAATAGGTGAATGTTACATCATAAACACCAGAGGTTTGCTCCTCCAGTGAAAACAATCTCTCATTTTCTACCAGCTCTTGAACTGTGGAGTTTGGACACACTTCAGATCACAATTCCACTTGATTTCACTTTCACATAGGCATTGAAATGCTATTTATTTGAACATGTGAAGAATGGGGAATCTTATTTTTCAAAAAGGTAACCAATGAACAGAATAAGAAATTCCTTATTTGTAACTAGTTACTGAACTATATGAATTCATACTGTACTAAATGATGGCTTGTATGTATGCAAACTAATGCTGCAAAAATTTTGCCAGAATGTCAATTTCCTCAATAGCTAGATCACACTGGCATCTCAATTCTTGGACTATCACTGTGGTCCTAGGAAACCAAATGGTAGAGGTGGAAAGTTGATGGTTCATATGGATGTACTACAGGTAAGCAATTTATTATTTTCATCATGATTTATCTGCATCACAAATATGGGAGAGCAAATAGAGTGAGGATAAGAAGTTCAATTAAGATATCATGGACAATAAGACAGCATTCATACACTCTGCATTTAGTTTGAACATCTAGTTGGTTTTAGTTTGCAAAATGGCAAAAATCTTGCAGTATCAGGATAGGGCAGGGGTAGGCAACCTTGGCTCTTTTATGACTCGTGGACTTCAACTCCCAGAATTCCCGAGCCAGCCATGCTGGTTCAGAAATTCTGGGAGTTGAAGTCCACGAGTCATAAAAGAGCCAAGGTTGCCTACCCTTGGGATAGGGGGTACCCCTGATGAATGCAGTCAACATAGCTGTTGTTCTAGTGGACGAGGCATGAACACTGGGGTGATACTGGGAATATGTTGATAAGACAATGTAATAGTAATAATAGTAACAATTTAATGACAAACATGGTAATCCGAGTCCACAATAATGCCTATTATGATAGGCATAATAGTCCTATCCTGGCTAACATGAAAACTGGAAACTATGGTAGGCTATGTTAGTCCAAACTAGGATACAAAAGTAAGAATGTAGCTGTGAGATAACCTTGTCTTTATGCCAGGATATAGGGTGAACCATTTCTAAAGATACATAATTCACTATCACATCATATAAATGTACAAGTGTTAAAATTACCACTTTTGAAAATAAAACGTTGAGCAAAACATTGCCTGAAAATTTGAAAGATGTAGCATTAGCATTACAGAAAAGCTCCATGGAGCAGCAACTTTTGTTCAATTATTCACACAATTATTTATAGAAAAATACTTTTTTTAAAAAAAGATGACAATTCTAAAATCAAATCAATTGACAATATTGAAACTGGTACTTTTTTTTTAAATGGCATACAGGCCATTTGCTCTACAAAAAAGGGATTGGATAGATACAATGGTGGCTGAATCAAGGTGTAAATATGGGCTGGGAGGAATTATACCTGGCAGCAGTATGCATGAAGAATATCTACAGTTGTGGAAAATCGCCAGCTGAACATGAACCACGCTGTGATGCTACTCCTGCTATTCTTCTCCCAGTCACTCAAAAAAGGAAATACAACCCCTGGCACTATCAACAAAAATATAATGAAGAGCATGAAAATCATTCCTATATTCTGCATCAGAATGCTCCAAGAACCTTGTATCCAGTTTGGGGCACCATAAAGTCCATAAACAAGCCACAATACCTTTAGAGGAAAATAATTATTATAACCTAACTCTGCAGGTAGTCAAAAGTTAAAGACAGGATAAAAATGTAGTCAATCAGTCAAAAACTAATAAAGAAATGAACCAAATAATTTAAATATGGAATAAATATGGAAAACTCTGGAAGAACAATGGTCTACTTAACTATTACCTAAAAAAGGTTTCTTACAATGTTGCTATGTGATCTGGCTTTTAATATGGGAAGACTTCCTGTGAAATACTATGCCCAAATTCCACATCTGTGATACAGAGGGACCATAAACATTTTTTGTTTCCACTGAGAAAGAAAATATTATATTTTCCTAGAAATGTTGGGCAAGCAGTAACATAAGTAACCATGACAAGTGCAATGAATCCAGTTTTCCAAGCTTCACTATAAGATTTTTTTAAATGGAAGGCAAACGGAAGAGAAAGCACTAGTTTGAAATGCTTTTGTGGAAAGGACTCTACTGGACATATGATTTTGAGGAGTTTATTAAAGGAAAAGTGAAGCATCAGTTTTAAATTGTACAAAAGGAAAAAAACCCTCATGTTGTAAATGTACAATTTACAGAATTACTAGCAAAACCAATCAAGGAGACACATTTAAAAAACCCTACTGATTGAAAACTAAACTGGAAACCCATTGGAGGTAACTTGCTTGCAAACAGCTTTTGTTTTATAGAATTCTGTAATGATCAATGACATTTCAGTTTTTCATCTGAAGGGTGGTGGGATGCAAGACTTGCCTATGTTGGGTTCAAACCAAAACCAGTATGATTCTGCCCATCAAACTGAAGGACTACTTGCAATAATTTTTACCACTTTTTCAAGAGAACTTGCACTTTGTCCTGAAGCACCAGCCCAGTGACTTTAGCAACTTTAAAATTTCTAAACAGCTACATTAAAGGAATGGCTGAATTAATGGGTCAAATGTTTTTAGTAATCATAATTTTGAGACAAGTACAAATATTAGAGGTACAAGTCTCAAATGCTAAATGAAAGTAGCATTATTTGATCTTAAATTTTTAAGTTTCAACAGATATGCATTAAATATAATTTAAATCATTAAAGGACCTTTTAAAAAGAGAGACTACAGTTGTTTTGCTGTTGTTATATAAAAGCACTTCTACAGTGGATGTATCAGATATGAGTTAAGATCTGCTTCTGAGTTTCTTACATTCAAATTCCCCCCAAAAGAGGAAAAAAAAGATTATTAGTTTGGCCTCATTTTAACAGATGTTCTTATTAGCTGGAGCTACGCTCACAACAAGTGAAGAAAAAATCCTTTAACTACACTAGCAGCTACCAGGAAGAATTGTAATATTTAAGCAGAATAAAAGACCAGATCACTGAACACCATGGAAAATTTCTTAGAACAATGATTCAGCTTATTACTTTTTGGATTGAACTGCTTAAAGATCATGTAGTAATTACTCTTATTAATGCACAGTTAACATTGAGACTGTAGCTGTATTCCATTGTAAGCTTAAAACGTCACCATCTAAACACAATTTCTATGCAGCACATACAATAAATCTAATTGGCAAAATTAATTTACAAAAATAGCACAAAAGGATATTTACGGCATGGAAAGATAAACACTTCTCTATGATACAGTTAAAATTGCTTTGAAAATGTAAATGTCCTGTCCCACTCATGTCCCACCCACACCCCCGCCTTTTTCCCTTTGTGATTTATGCTTTATAAGAAAGTTGCTGCTTTTGCACCTCAGGTCTGATGGGGAGTGAAATAGGTAGTAGAAACAGCAAATAGATTACTGTAGAACCACTGGTTTATTTTACTGAGAATATTTTATTTGCTGGTATAAGTTGCTAAAAATGCACAGAACAAGTACCAATAGAAAATGTGCTGTTTGTGTGTTCCCCTAGTGCTATATAAAATGAATGTTACACAGCATCTGTTGGAAAAGTGGCTTCATGGACATCTCTTATTCTTATGCCCCATTATAAATAAAAATAAATCTTCTCAGAAGTATAAAATCTGTTTTTTTTTTCTTTTCAGAATCTGACTTTTTGGCAGAGATGTACACATCTGACTTTTAACATCTTTTGTAAGACTGCTCCGCTCTCAATGGTCAGAGAAGATCTAGAAGTGTACCATACTGCTAGTCATATTCAGTGTGTTTAACAACACTTCTCCAACCAGGATGGCTTGCTGATTAGCATCGCTGCTGGTCAATGGCTGACAGGCATAAATTTAATAAAAATGGCTAGCTTCTAAAACATAAAAAGGCAAATGTTAAAACATTTTGAAGTTGTACAGCAGAAAAATAAAGTTAAAAAGTTTTGTTTTCATTCAATGTTTTCTGAAAACATACGTAGAACTGTATAGTCTTAATTTAAAAGCTTCTCCCTATTCAAGAAAAAAAAACCTGTATTAGGACTGTCAAGGACAGAGAAAATAAATGATTTGCAGGTCAGCCTTTCTGAGTTGACTGATTGGCCAATATTTGTTTCATTCAGAAGCTCCTCTTCTCTGTCATTACAAAAAGGAAATGACTTTAATCATTTGGTTAAAAATCAAACCAAATCACATCAAAATGTGGTTTTAATATTAGCTATCACAGTATATAGGCCTTGAGCTCTAAAGAACAGAGTTCCAGATTTGTATAATGTCTTCATCAGATTTTAGAACATTGGCATTCCAAATCCCTAGAAAATACAATGGAAAATAAAGTTAGGCTGTAGAAAATTATTCATTAAATTATAAATAATATTGTTCAAGAACTTACTGAATCATCTTCAATGATAGCTGCAGAATCAAAAAAATCTGGCCTCAATTCAGCTCGTTCTCTTCGGTTCCTTGAAGGAGGCTGTAAAGAAAGTCTTTCTCAGTACCAATCTTTTATACAGATTATTTTAAACTAAAAAAGATGAAAGAAGTTACAAGAATTCAAACCATGATTTATTATAAACTTTAGAGATTCCAAGGCTGAAGTAACAATATGAAAAATATCTATCTATATATTGGTTGACAGGCCCATACTGAAAAATAATTATTTTAACAATTATTTCTCACCCACTTCCCTTTATAGCAGGATACCTAGGAACTACTGTTTATATTGCTTAAATGTTGTTTAGTTTTATTGGTAGCCACATTTTAACAAAAAAAATATTGTAATGATAAAATTACTGACCAAATCAATAACCATGGTATCTTCGAATTCTTCATTCATATCCTCTAGCTGATTTCGGGAAGACATCATTACATCTTCAAAGATAGGCTCAGCATCATCCTCCATGAGACCCCGCCTTGTTGGGAGACAGGAGAAGTACAAAAATATCAGTAATAAAGTTGAATAATAAAGTCTGACATACCCGTCTGTGTTCATTTACTCATGCAAAGGGAAATTCCTTTCTTTCCTTCCTTTTATGATAATTTTCAAATCTGCTATAGAAGGATTTTAATTCCTTGAAAAAGATCGAGCGTGGGAAGATGTATAGGAGAAGAATAGAAAACTCACTCATCAGCCATATTTATTTTGCTGAGAAACTCCTGAACATAATACTTCTGAATACTTTTAAATATATGAGTAGATATTGACTGAAGAAAGCAGATGATTTGTGCCTGTCACATTCTCAGCCCAATCCATTCACACAATTGTTGAATAGGTGGGAGCTTTATATACAGCCTTGAGCACAAAATAAATGCTTGTTCTTAAAAATTCTCATATGTATTCAGGGTGTTTTTTCGTTAAAAGTAGGACTATACAAAATATTCTGAATATGTACTATTCTGCAAAAAGAAGAACTGGTTTTGGATGACTCATGCTTGATCATAATACATGTTTAATAATTACTTCAAATATTTTCAGCAACTGCAAACAGAATTTTCTTTACCATTAATACAAAATATTGAGATAAATCTGATTAAAACAGGTTTTATGGACCTGATACTTTAGCGCATGGGTGTCAAACTCGATCACGTCACGTGATATATTGTGACATATTGCAATGTTTTTTGCTTTTGCAGAGCCAGGGTGGGTGGGGCCTGTGTGTGATGAATCTGGCCCATGGGCTGCCAGTTTAACACACCTGCTTTAGCAGCTTCTAAAATAACTATCATGTTATTCAATATCAGAATCCAAACCTACTTATTTCTGTTAAAAGCTAAAGGGAAATTTAAAGCATCTGTAATCAATATAGAAGAATTTTGGAATCAATAGCTGAAAATTCTGGTTCTTTTCAACCAGTGAATTTAAGTTTTTAAGAATGCTAAATTCATGTTCTGTGATTTAATACTGAAATTAATCCATCAAGACATTGTTTTTTGTATCTATTGGAAACATCTAGAATTATTTTTAAAGGATGGACTAATGATGCAGTGTTAGCACTGCAAGAAATTTGAGATCATTGTAACTCAATTTTATTGTGATCATCTTGTTCCTTACACCCTTTTTGACTAATGTTATACAATATATTGACAGAATTATTGAGAAAACTAGTTTCTAAGGACATGTATATTGTATTGAATTATATACCGAGTACTTGAACTTTAACATGTTCAGAATAAAAATTACTTTTCCATACTCTAACAATAGCAAAAAAATAATCCTTACAAGATTGGAAAATACTGTAATTCCAGATATAAAGGAATGGATTTTAGAGCTGTGTGCTTTAGAAAAGTATATATTTGGTTAATGAAAAAATGTCTCATTAATTTTCTGTTTTGGAAGAAATTCTGAACAAATTTGTCCACAGCGAAAGCTTATTTTAAAGACTTACAATATCAGATGAATTTGAGATAAAGTTGTGGTTACAGCTTTTTTTGTTCTTTATATATACTTATTGAGTAAAATTCTTTTGTTTTTGTGTATGATAAATTATCTTTTTATTTTGCATTTTTATGTATATCTGAAAATGAATTTGCTTTTTGTTTTTTTTAAAAAAACACATATTCCAGATGTTTTATTCTACACATAATCTGGAATATTGTTATTTTAGACATGTTTTGAATATTCCATTCCACTTTAGTAGCTAGGATTAGAAATTGTCTCTTGTGAATGGGATAATATTTTTAAAATTATCCTGCCAGTGTTAGTGTAGCAGAAGGAACTAATCACATAGCAACAATAGGAGTGATCTGAGGAGAGTTTTGGAACCAAGCAATAGGCTCTTTAAAGAACACATAACGGAGAGAAGGAGCCATTCTTTGCAAAAGATGTTAGAAAAGGATTTATTGGAGAAACAGTTATGGAGAAGAAATTGCTGAGAGGAACCACTGGATTTTATACTAGACTATAGTAGTAGTGACTAACTAAAAGAACTTGGCTGCGTACTGGAGGGCCTATCTGACTCTGAGGCAGCCTTGGTAGCCTCAATCCCATTTTATTTGTTCTTTATGTTCATTTCAGTTTGATAATAATTTAATTAGCGAGACAGAGACAAGGATTCTCTCATCTCTCCCATCCCCTTGTTTTTAAAATCAGTCCCCTTTTTGACCCCTAAAAAACTACAAATCCCCGTTATCAAATAAAACCTACTTGCTTAGCTAAAACTAATTATTAATTCATTCATTCAAGCAGTTTCAAAAGTGTATTATGGTGGCACTAAAGGTTACCTATAGATACAAATACATTAAACAGAACCTTTCTTTTTCTGCTTACTTTTAAGCTCCCTACTCCTGCATTGCCCAGCTAAAAGCTAGGTAAGCACATTATCAAAACTATATTCCCCACATAAATGGCAGCATTTGCTAGTCACGGGAAAGATTTTAGTACTTTGCTTTCTCCTCTTGAGGCAAAAGTGGTGCCATCAGCTGGCACTGTGAAGAATGAATTAACAAAGTGCCCAATGCTTGGCAAGTGGATGAGATACTCTATTCTCTTCCAGAATGGCCTCTTACTGTGGAGGAAATAATGGACCAAAAAAGTTGTGTGAAGAATAAAAAACCAACAAACAGCTCAACTTTCCTCACTTGCCCTTTAAATATAATATCTAAATTCCTAGAGAAATTACTTATTTAGCTTCATGATTTGAGATTTGAAATTTGAGTTACAAATTTCTAATAAAAGAATTGTTCAAATTCTTGAAGCCATAAAGGCTTATTCTTAATCCCGCTTTTCTCACATTCAAAACACTTAAGGGATGTTTTATTTTTTTTTTGGGGGGGAGGTCCTGTTCTGAACTCAGAACACATTTCCCATTATATGCACATCCTAACTTAAAAAATCTATTTTCATTGCAATTTAAGCACTTGATTTGATATTTTAAAATTTTGTTTTAAATAAATATTTTATATTATAAATACTTTGTATTTTTATATTTTAAACTATATATTTACAAATATTTAAATATTTGTAATCACACAAAATGCAGAAATTTCATAATTTTGGCTAGAGGGCTCCAGCATCACAGTATTATAGAAAATCCAAAATATATATGGTTACACACAGTAAAATTAAAGTAACTTTTATCCACTAATTGTTAAAATAATTACACACCTAAATGTATTCCTGGTTCCTATTGAATACTTACACTGTATGTCTCACACCACTTCTTCCTTTCATGTAGCTCATTCCCGTCCTATCCTTTCGACTTAAATCTTCTAATTTCTGCTGACCCAACCAAGATATTTGCATCTGAGGACTTAAGAATGAATTTAGAAGATCATAATATGAATATTTAACATTATTTTTAATGTTACTTCTCAATGAAAAACTATTCAATTGTTTTAGAGTAGGATCAGGGATCTTATACTTAAATTCTTACTCTTGTAACTCACGGAATAATGTTGACATCTGTTAAACTAAACAAATCACTATGATTGTTTTAATTATTTGAGAGAAAGCAGGGAGAAGAACCACATGTAAGTGCTCATATGAGATAACAGGGCTGGATATAGTAATGTAATGAGCTAAATGTAAATACTGACATCTGCTAATTTTTATCACCACTAAATATTAAGCAAGCCTGAATTTGTCAACTTAGAATTGGTTACTTTATAGTGTTTTGAAAGATACATCTGTGAACATACAGATATACAGAATTGCACCTGTGCAATATCTTTTTTGGGAAATTCTAGAGTTTAAGGAACTGTTTTGGCAGGATGTCTGCTGCCATGCAATATACATAAAGACATGGTTTACTCCTCATGTCTTTGACCACCAAAATGATTCCACAAATAAGAAATCACATGATTGGGGGGGAGGGGGGTTTGAAGGCGGCAGTTCATAAGTGACCATTCCAAGGTAGGAATTAGAGATGTGTAACCAATTCTTCTTCATAACAATCGCTGTGAATCATCTATACAAGTGAATAAAAAGTTTATTGCTTTGGAAGTGGATTCAGATTACGATAAAATAAAGAAAGTAAGGGATAATTGTATTATTTTTAGTGTGTATATCCCATTGATAACATTTAATAAACATCCTACTATGATCCAGGTTGCTGCTATAAAGATTTCCTGCAGATAATGTGATTAAGAATTGCAACCCAAATGGATATGTACCTCTTAATAGTACACCCCTGCATATTTTCAAATCAGAATGCACATGCTAGCTGGCAACATAAGACAATTGCATTTATTACCCAATTAGAGAATATTTGGAAGAAAACCAGTGTTTGTGAAGCCTCTCATACAATATAAATCGGTCCCTATCTTTAAAAGATATTTACGGTATGCAAGACCTGTTCCAAAATAATAAGTGAGTTAGGAAAGAGTATCAGAAGTATAAACTCATTCAAAAGAAATTATCATTGGTGAGAAGGATGGGTTAAGAGGAGTAATCTTGTCCCCTGAAATGTCAAATAGGGAAAACCAAATCTGACTGTTGCAAGTTCTCTCTCTTGGTTTCTTTTTGGAAGAAGGAATACAGTCTTCCAAATAAACAGGTGTGACTCAGTCTTTGGAATACAATCTTCCAAATAAACAGGTGTGACTCAAAATTGAGGGGCTTTTTAACTGGCACTAAGAGTACTAAAATGAGCTCTATAAAAGCACTGGATCTCCAAATGCTTAACTGTAGGATGCAGAAAAACAGAAAAGCTTTAACTGGTGCATGAAAACTAGCACTATTCTCGAGTCCTGATAATGATGAATTAAGATTTTTTTAATTCTTATGGAGATGAGGAATGAAAAATCATATGAATCCCATATGAGGAAGCACAGCAAATAAGAACTGTTTCCATGTTTAATTATAAGCGTTCTGTGTGGATGGCTTCCTGATCACAACCAACATTTGTTCTATTTTATCCCAATGCCATTAGATTTTCCTGGCAGGCAGGTTGAATGTGGTGAGAACTGGATAACAAAAATTGCCTTTGGCTCTGATAAGAGATTGTGAATAATTGGGAGATGCTGGTAATGATGTTGGGACAGACCTACTATGGAAGTAAACCAGGATAGGCATGGCCACTGTGAAGAATGAGGATATGTGCTCCAATCAGTTTTGACCACTATATAACTAGGAGAAAAAAATGAAAGCATTTTAGAATAGCTTGCCTTTCCACTTGTACAGAAATACTGTACATTTGGTAGAGAATGTATACTATAAACAACTCTACCGCAGTACTTCATGCAAAGGTGATTATGCTTAAAGTAAAACCATAAACTATGGGCTGGCACTATGAGATAACCTCTTCAACTGCAATTCATAGGATACTGAAAAAGAACAGCTGAGAACAACTGCAAGAATATTTGTTGGCAAAAGAGATGGAAGGGTACTAAGAAAATGTAGTACTGGAGGCATTATTTTCAAATCCTGAATATGTGATTTTGTCTCATTTTTAAAAATCAAATTACAGATATTTTGTTTGAAAGTAGTTGCTACTGTCCTGATCATAAACCTGTTCTTAAATATACACTGATTTAAGACTATTAGCAACTTCAAATAGATGTGATTATTTACTTTATAGGGATCCACAATGGACTCAATGAAGGCATTTGATGGAAGGGCAACACAAGGGGATGGCATTATAAAGATCATACTAGGATCACTTTAGAATATATCTAATGAATGAGGCTGTATGGAATGTCTGGCTGAATAGCAGGGAACATTTCGATGAATTTAATAATAATAATAATAATAATAATAATAATAATAATAATAATAATAATAATAATAATAATAAAATAGTAATAATAATATTTTTATTATTATTATGTTGCAAGAAGATTGCACAGACCAACTACCAGCAGCGGCATGCCAAAGTAGCAACAATGGTGCATTGGAAGATCTGCAAAAAATATCATTTGCCTCTAAGAAAAAACTGGTGGGATCATAAAATAGAGAAAGTCATAGAAAATGATAAAATTAAACTGCTCTGGGACTTCAGAATTCAAACAGACAAGCACCTGCAACTTAACACCCCAGACTTAACAACTGTCGATAAGAAAGTCAAAAAAGTCTGGATAGTGGACGTGGCAGTGCCTGGAGACAGCAGAATAGAAAAGAAAGAACTGGAGAAGATAACAAAATAGAAAGACCTACAAATAGAAAGACTGTGGCAAAAGCAAGCAAGGGTAGTACCAATAGTCATAGGCGCCTTGGGTGCAATCCCAAAACAACTGGAGCACCACTTGAACACCATTGGCATTGACAAATTTGCTATTAGTCAATTGCAAAAGGCGGCCTTACTAGGAACTGCTTCCATCCTGCGGCGATATCTGTAATACCATCAAACATCCACATCTGCCTATCCCAGGTCCTTGGTAAGGACTCGATAGGTAGACAAAATGCCAAATCCAGTCTGAACATACATAATAATAATAATAATAATAATAATAATAATAATAATAATAATAAGCAAGGGTAGTACCAATAGTAATAGGCGCCATAGCAGAATAGAAGAGAAAGAACTGGAGAAGATAACAAAATACAAAGACCTACAAATAGAAATAGAAAGACTGGCAAAAGCAAGCAAGGGTAGTACCAATAGTAATAGGCTCCTTGGGTGCAATCCCAAAACAACTGGAGCACCACTTGAACACCATTGGCATTGACAAATTCGCTATTAGTCAATTGCAAAAGGCGGCCTTATTAGGAACTGCTTCCATCCTGCGACGATACCTGTAATACCATCAAACATCCACATCTGCCTATCCCAGGTCCTGGGTAAGGACTCGATAGGTAGACAAAATGCCAAATCCAGTCTGAACATCTGGCTGACTGTGCGATGATCCACAATAATAATAATAATAATAATAATAATAATAATAATAATAATAACAACAACAACACAATCCCAAAACAACTGGAGCACCACTTGAACACCATTGGCATTGACAAATTCGCTATTAGTCAATTGCAAAAGGCGGCCTTACTAGGAACTGCTTCCATCCTGCGACGATATCTGTAATACCATCAAACATCCACATCTGCCTATCCCAGGTCCTGGGTAAGGACTCGATAGGTAGACAAAATGCCAAATCCAGTCTGAACATCTGGCTGACTGTGCGATGATCCATAATAATAATAATAAGCTGGGAGAGGTTAATATCAAGAGAGGAATATTTCAAGGAGATTCATTACCACCATTACTATTTGTCATTGCACTGTTTCCTCTGTCAACAATACTGAATAACTCAGGACATGGCTATCAAACATCAAAAACATCTGCAAGACTATCCCACCTCCTTTACATGGATGATCTGAAGCTGTATGGAAAAACATCATCTGAAATAGAATCGCTGCTCAACACTGTCCGTATATATAGCCAAGATATTGTAATGGAGTTTGGCTTGGACAAATGTGCCACACTTACTATCAAACAAGGAAAAATAGTGAAAACTGAAGGAATCAAGATGCCCCACGAAAATAACATTAAGAGTCTGGATGAGGAAGAGTACTACAAATACTTGGGTATCCTTCAAGCTGACAACATCAAGCACACTGAAGTCAAGAAAAAGATTAGAGGTGAATACATCAAGAGAGTGAAGAAGATCTTAAAGTCCAAACTCAATGGAGGAAATACCATAAAGGCAATCAACACCTGGGCAATCCCAGTCATTAGGTACACAGCTGGAATAGTGGACTGGACTCAAGCAGAACTAAAAGCAATGGATAGGCAGACCAGAAAAATAATGACAATGAATCATGCCCTTCATCCACGCAGTGACATTGATAGACTTTATCTACCAAGGCAAATAGGTGGGCGTGGAATGCTACAAGTACATCAGATGGTTGAAGAAGAAAAAATGGCTTTGGAAGAATATCTGAAGAACAATGATGAAGATGCACTGAAATTAGTATATCAGGAAGGCTTACTAACTACTGGAGAGACCAAACTGGCCTACAAGAAAGACCAAATGAAGAACAGAATAGAGGCATGGGAAGACAAAGCACTACATGGCCAATACATGAAAAAAATAGCTGGGAAAGCAGATAATAATAAAACCTGGCAATGGCTAAGAGCAGGAAAATTGAAGAAAGAGACCGAGGGACTAATTCTGGCTGCACAAGACCAAGCCTTAAGGACAAATACATACAAAGTCAAAATTGAGAAGACAGCAACAGACAGTAAGTGCCGCCTATGCAAAGAAGCTGAAGAAACAGTGGACCACTTGGTAAGCTGTTGCAAGAAGATTGCACAGACTGATTACAAGCAGCGGCATGACAAAGTAGCAACAATGGTGCATTGGAAGATCTGCAAAAAATATCATTTGCCTGTAAGCAAAAACTGGTGGGATCATAAAATAGAGAAAGTCATAGAAAATGATAAAATTAAACTGCTCTGGGACTTCAGAATTCAAACAGACAAGCACCTGCAACATAACACCCCAGACTTAACAATTGTCGATAAGAAAGACAAAAAAGTCTGGATAGTGGACGTGGCAGTGCCTGGAGACAGCAGAATAGAAGAGAAAGAACTGGAGAAGATAACAAAATACAAAGACCTACAAATAGAAATAGAAAGACTGTGTCAAAAGCAAGCAAGGGTAGTACCAATAGTAATAGGCTCCTTGGGTGCAATCCCAAAACAACTGGAGCACCACTTGAACACCATTGGCATTGACAAATTCGCTATTAGTCAATTGCAAAAGGCGTCCTTATTAGGAACTGCTTCCATCCTGCGACGATACCTGTAATACCATCAAACATCCACATCTTCCTATCCCAGGTCCTGGGTAAGGACTCGATAGGTAGACAAAATGCCAAATCCAGTCTGAACATCTGGCTGACTGTGTGATGATCAATAATAATAATAATAATGAGAAAGTCATAGAAAATGATAAAATTAAACTGCTCTGGGACTTCAGAATTCAAACAGACAAGCACCTGAAACTTAACACCCCAGACTTAATAATTGTTGATAAGAAAGACAAAAAAGTCTGGATAGTGGACGTGGCAGTGCCTGGAGACACAGAATAGACGAGAAAGAACTGGAGAAGATAACAAAATACAAAGACCTACAAATAGAAATAGAAAGACTGTGGCAAAAGCAAGCAAGGCTAGTACCAATAGTAATAGGCTCCTTGGGTGCAATCCCAAAACAACTGGAGCACCACTTGAACACCATTGGCATTGACAAATTCGCTATTAGTCAATTGCAAAAGGCGGCCTTACTAGGAACTGCTTCCATCCTGAGACGATATCTGTAATACCATCAAACATCCACATCTGCCTATCCCAGGTCCTGGGTAAGGACTCGATAGGTAGACAAAATGCCAAATCCAGTCTCAACATCTGGCTGATTGTGCGATGATCCATAATAATAATAAAGTTGGAAGGGACCGTGGAGGTCATCTGGTCCAATCCCCTGCTTGGGCAGGAAACTCTATAACATTTCAGACAAATGGCCGTCCATTGTCTTCTTAAAAACTTCCAGTGTTGGAGCATTCACCACTTCTGGTGGCAGGTTGTTCTACTGGTTAATTGTTCTAACTGTCAGGAAGTTTCTCCTTAGTTCTAGGTTGCTTCTCTCCTTGATTATCTTCCATCCATTGCTTCTTGTCCTGCCTTCAGGTGCCTTAGAAAATAGCTTCACTCCCTCTTCTTTGTGGCAGCCCCTGAGATATTGGAACACTTGTCCTTCTCTTCATTAAACTAGACATATCCAATTCCAGCAGCCATTCCTTATATGCTTTAGCCTCCAGTCCCTTAATCATCTTTGTTGCTCTTCTCTGTACTCTTTCTAGAATGTCAACATCTTTTTTACATTGTGGTGACCAAAACTAGATGCAGTATTCCAAGTGTGGCCTTACCAAGGCATTGTAAAGTGGTATTAATACTTCACGTGATTTTGATTCTATCCCTCTGTTAATGCAGCCTAGCACTGTGTTGGCCTTTTTGGCAGCTGCAGCACACTGCTGGCTCATATTTAAGTGATTGTTCACTAGGACTCCGAGGTCCCTCTCACAGTTACTACTATTGAGCAAGGTACCCCCTATACTATACCTGTATATTTGGTTTTTCTTGCCTAAATGTAGAACCTTACTTATTTAATGAGGTAGTTATGATCCAGGAATTCCTAGGGATATGGACACGTATCGGGACACAATCCCAGGACAGTCAGTTTCCAAAGCAATGTCATATTATAAGGTGATGTTGGCTATGGGTTGGATGGCTACCTGGCTGGGCCTCTGAGTGATTCTCAACTGGAAAGGTTCATTTATGGATGCATTGACTGGTAATACTATAATCCCTGAGTAAGACGCCACATTCTGGAATAAGCAGGATTCCAGAATTATGTTCACTAAATATTCTGCTTGTAAAGATACAAATCTGCCTATATAGCAGTGGTTTAAACTTTTGTACTCTATGCAGAGTACAATCAGGGTTTTCATTAAACAAATCCTCAATCTCAAACGAAAGAGCTTCAATCCATGCACTAGCCTCTTAAGTCATGGAACTACATGACTCCAAAGAGTTATGGCTACTTACATCTTCTTCACTCTGACTTTCATGTTTGTGTGTATTAATTTGTTGCTTGGCCACTGGAGGCCTAAGGCAAAAATATATAAACAATTTCTCTGCTATCATCTAACAACTAGAAAAAAAGTAATGGATCAATTTTTCCCTGGGAAAGTGCTGGTACTCAGTCAATTACAATTAGTTTTTATCTGTGCAATATGTCAATCTCATTATCCCCATTCTATTTCCTTATTTACAGACACTAACTGTGAGATTTTCTTGGGATTTTGCTAGCTCCATAATATTAGAATTTGGTACCAGATGGGGGACCAAATATTTATACTGATCCTTAACATGATAAAAAGTTTCAATGACACAGAGATAGTTCATTAAACCTTAGCCAACTTAAAAGTGCAGGCATGATAAGCATATAAAGCAAGATCCTGCAGTTCCCAATAGCCATGCATATTAGCTAGTTGAATTCCTATCTTCATTTATTAGAGAAGTTGTAAAGGAACCTTTTGAAACAAACTTTGAGATGTCAGATTCATAATCCCTCTCACTGAGGAATTTCTAGGAATTGATATCTGTAGCTAGGTGAGAAATAACCTTATGGGAGCAGGGAATGTAAGATAGCTGTGAGCATGTATGAAAAAACATGTCTTTGATTCATCTTTAGAATACATTCTAGAATACAGGTGATATATGGAAGAGGTATGATCTTATCCCTCCTCTGTTGGGTGGGAGACTAAAGTAGTGGAGAAACTATGATATTGCTTAGTTGTTGTTGTTCAGTTATTAAGTTGTGTCCAACTCTTCAGATCTCAACCTCACAGACTATAGCAAGCCAGAGTCCCCTATCCCTCACTGTCTCCTGGAGTTGATTACAATGGAAAGAAAGGTTGTTTCTTTTCTTTTAGTGATCTTAAAGGTGGCAGTAGGTAGCTAGAAGAGGATGCTTTCAAGTATGGGTGTCTCTGGAAAATGAAGTGATATCTAATTGCTTCAGAGGATCTCATTAATCTAAGTCATATGCTCTAGTTTTATATTTTAAAACAGCAGTCCCCAACCTTTGTAGTCTACAGCTCGGGAGTTGGGGACCCGTTTTAAAACATTCTGAACTTCACAGAATGAATTTGCATAATTACACTTTACTAAACATAAGATATTTTTGCTGGAATCATAATTTCAGCAGTACTTTAACATTAATTTCCTATTATTGCAAAAAATATTTCACAGGTACATACTTGTTTAAAAAATCTTGTTCAGATCCAGGTTCTGGCTCATGCTCTGGTATTTGCTCCCCAATTTGTCGAGTATTTTCTCTCAACACTGTTGATGTGAGCTGAGGTGTCTGTAGAGCACCTGGGGTCTGGATGCTGTCATTTCTATTCAGCCAAGAGCCTTCAAGATTCTCATCTGATATGTAACCATAAATTATTAAAGTAAAATATACATATCAACCTTAATTTATTATTGCTTAATTAATAAAGCAACTAATGAAATGCAATCCCAACAGGAAAAATGCTTAACAATAATCTGTTTGAAGGCTTATTAAATATAATGCAGCAAATAATACAATATACTGCACACATACATATACAATGCATTTAGAATGTATTCAGACCCACTTCACTTTTGTCAATTTTGTTATGCTGCAGCCTGATTCTACAGAGATAGGTTTGGTTACATGAGTTGAAGGGATGAAGATCAAACTGGGAAATCCAAGCATTCCAGACATATTTGGATAGAATTTATAAAATACTCAAAGAGAAAGAAGTGAAAAGTTTTAAGAACAGAATATATGAGTCTGTGTATGCATGCGGTAAAAACAAAGGTGGTTTTCAAGGCTAGAAAAGAATGAAGAATAAACGTTACTGGTTGTAAATTATTTGTACTTAGATTTCCTTTTCATTTCCAATTTTATTTTATTTTTTACTTCTTACTCCTTTTCCATATTCTGTATTACACAGTTTATGCTGAAAGGCAATATCCTAAGGTATCTTCTGCATAATTTAAGTGCAAAAGACTCATAAGATCACAAACCTGCCTATAGTCCTTAGTGACTATTACAAGCTAGAATGGCACTGAAAAAAATGAATTGTGACACATTTACAACCGTTGCAGCATTTCATGGTCATATGATGAAAATTCAAATGCTTGGTAACTGGTTCATATTTATGATGGTTGAAGTGTCTCAGGGTTAAGAGATCACCTTTTGTGACCTTCTAACAAGCAAAGTCAATGGGGAAGCCATATTCACTTTACAACCGTATTACTAGCTAACAACTGCAATGATTCACTTAACAACTGTATCAAGGAAAGTCATAAAATGGGGCAAAACTCATTTAACAACTGTCTCATTTAGCAACGGAAATCAATCGTGGCCATAAGTCAAGGATTACCTCTATTGCTTTGTTTATTTCTGTCTCAGGAAAGCATTAATTAAATAATATTTCACTCTGTTGTTAAGAAATAGTGGTTCAAAAAGAGATATTAGCTTAATTTCCAGAAACCATTTGAACCAAATAATGTCATGAGTAAGTTATATTTTTATTTAACATTCTGACTACAATACATAATTTTTAAAGCCACATTTACCTTCAACTCTTTTCTTATGAAGTGGAGGTCGACCTTTCTTATTTCGAACAGAAGAAGTTTTGCTACTGCTGCTTCCACTATTCACAGACATCCTATCGTCCTCTCCACCTGTCACTAATGAATTTCTGTAGGAAATCAATGGAAGCCATACATCTTCCCTCCTTTCCATCATCTGTTCTGTTAGGAACTTTTCCAAATATGAGTGACTGGGTTGGAGAAGAGGAAGAGAGAACAGTATAAACAAATGACGAAAATAGCTATCTATAGCTGCAATGTAACTTCTGTTTTAAATAGTTATTAGTTCCTTGCATTAGGATTATTTATAAACTATATTTCTGATTTAAGAGTTAGATCTGCCCTGATTTTCTAGAGGACTAGCAATATAACTCAATTATTTGTAGATAAAAATATATTCATCAGACACTACATATATGGCATTTATTTTCAGAGTTAATACAACAGCAGCTTAGCCAAACATAATAAAAATTATGATTGACTGAATAAAAATATTAAATAATCTAAATGATCAAGGAATATGAAATTAAATGGACATGTATGTATTAAAAGATGTATTCCAGAAGAACATTCTAAATTCTTCAGAACACGATTGCAAATGACTCTATTTCAAGACCACAGAAGTGAAAACTCAGGTTTTTTTTTTTTTAAAAAAAAAATCCTCCAGGTCTTTTTTTAAACTCATTAAATTAAAACAGGGTAAATGTATGAGAAAACAACTTCACACATATTGCACTGTATGCTCTCATAGCATAAAGTGACTTTAGATCAGTAAATAGTGGTACGATATAAAATGGAATATCACATATATTTCAATTTTTTTCTGGGAGGGGAGGGAATGAAAAATAAATTGCAGAAAATTTACATTTGTAGTCAGACTAACATGAACAATGCTCTAGAAAGTACATTTTGCCACTCAGCAGTCAGAGAATGACTTTATTCACTCTTTCTTTTCCCACATGTCTGAAGAAATTATAACAACAGGCAATGTATAACAAGCATAATTATTTCCTTCTAATAATTATTGTTTTATATGTCTCTAGATTTATTTATTTATTATATTTATATGGCTGCCCATCTCACAAAAGCATGAGTCTGGGCAGAGTACAATAGTTTTATTGAATGCTACAGGCTTGACATACCAAAGCTATATGTGAAAATCCTTTTTTTGTTTTTTTAAAAAAATACATTTTCTGTCTAAGCAGCTATAAATGATTTTGTTTTCTTCATAAGCTTTTATTTTTGTAGCAACTATTTTTAACATAAAATATATAGTACATAGACTATATTATACACAAAATTCATAATGTAAAATTTGATCTAGAAGGACAGCCTTATGGAGGGGAAAAGATGGCAAGTTTTCCTTATGCTAATAACACCATGTCTTAAGTTCTTTAGCAACAGGCTTTTTTTCTTGCCAATAGATGTTTGTTGGAAAGAGGGCTTCTCTCAATGGTGGAGTGCTATCTCTTGAATGCCCTCTATGTTAAAATATTTATTGGCTCTGATGCAATAACTTCAGCACTAGAATAAATATTTTAAAATTTCCAAGACATGTTAAAAGTGTGTAGTTAGTTCTGATGGTTTTATGCTTTGTTTTGTTTGAACATGTTGCCAATTTTAAATGGACTATTTTATGCCTCCTCCATATTACTAAGAAGACTTAGGATGGACTAAATAAAATATTATACACTTCAAGAAACAGATTGGCTTTCTCAGTCTGGTCAAAGAAATTAAGTAAAATAACATGGATTCAAAACAAAAGTTTGAAGGAAGGCTGAAG
Organism: Crotalus tigris; assembly: GCF_016545835.1. Lineage (NCBI taxonomy): Eukaryota > Metazoa > Chordata > Lepidosauria > Squamata > Viperidae > Crotalus > Crotalus tigris. The sequence continues at coordinate 548,729 of NW_024097214.1, read as the reverse complement.
TCTAGTCATATAATACAATCTTTCCCCACTTTCCCTCAACCCAACTCTACAGAGCACGGGTGTCAAACTTGATCGTGTCACGTGACATATCATGATGTATTGCAACGGTTTTTTGCCTTTGCCGAGCTGGGGTGGGCGTGGCCTGTGTGTGAAGCATACAACCCAGGGGCCGCCAGTTTGACACCCCTGCTATAGAGCTTAAAATTCTTTTCTTCCTCTACATTGAGAATGTGATTATTGCAGTTGGAAAGAGATACTGCTGAAGGAAGCAGTCCTACCCATAAATTAACTCAATTTGATTCTACTTCTTGTTACAAATATCTATCTATGCCTATCTCAGAAATGCTAACGTTTCCTGCCTGAATGTACACAGTAGACTACAATAAAGTCTACCTCCTCTCTAGTGGCAAAAGATATATAAATGTTCAGAGAAAGAAAACTGGAGGTTAGAATATGTTTAAACAAACCGTGAGATTTTGTTCTTAGAATATCAGAATTCTCTCAACTTAAAAGACAATCCTCGATGCCAACCATTTCTTAAATAAATTTATAAAAATTGTAATTAGATGTACAGTACAGTAATTAATTGTAATTAAACCAGACTTTTTACTTCACATATTACTTATCAATAAAGTTGACTACAAGTAGCAAAATGTGTTACTTACACAGTTTTCTTGTCCTGTCGTAATAATTTAGATGAAAATTCACTAAGTACTTCCAGGAAAGCAAGGTTAGGAGGTGGATATTCCTGTCCTTTTTGATTTTGATATTTAAATGCAAATTCTATGCCATCTCTGTAATAAGATATCCAAGAACTAAATAACTGTATCAAACTCTATACAAACTTGAAATAAAATACCAAATGCAGTGAAAACGAAAGGATAATTCAATGCATCACTATCCATACTCAATGTAACATCTTTAAGTTGGTTAGGAGAGTTTTAAAATCTGAATGTTAAGATTTTATGAAAAATTATGGATTTATCAGCAAACAAACAAAATATTGTCTTCAATATTAGGAACATGGTATGACCACAGATTTACAATCCTAGATTAAGCATCTGTACTAAGTTTCGTTTGATAAACTGGTTTTCCATAGATATAAATAGACAGACTGTTTATCTTTTTTTGTAATCATGATTAAATCATGTTTAAATATCGGAGGAAAATTATTTTCATTAAAGGTAGTACATATTTTCATTGTATCCTCTTCCTGTTTTTGGTTGTTTTCTTTATTAATTTTTTTACGTTTCTTTTTATATATTAAAAAAAATTAAAGCATTTATTACTTACATTAGAGGTCATACACATAATGATAAATAATATGCAGTGATTTCTATTTATGAATAATTTCTTCAAATTGTTTAGAACAAATGTAATACAATATAGAATGCTGTTTAGAAAATGTGACTAATATTTAAACAGTCAACTTCTAAAACTATTTATTACAAAAGCCTAATTATTCTCTTAAGCACCAATGCAACTCTCCCTCCCTCTCTTTCTCTCTCTTACACACACATTCAATATAACAACATTTATTTATTTATTTACGAGACTTATATACCGCTTTAAGTACAAGCACTCTCTAAGCGGTGTACACCAGTAAGCAATGTATATATATTTACATTGCCCCCAACAATCTGGATCCTCATTTTACCTACCCCGGAAGGATGGAAGACTGAGTCAACCTTGAGCCGGTGAGATTTGAACCGCTGACCTGCTGAACACAGTCAGCTAAAGTGGCCTGCAGTACTGCACTCTAACTGCTGCGCCACCTCGGCTCTCATATAGTGCTACTGGGCATAGTTATACCCTATTTTAAAAAAGGCATTATTTGACTTCAACACATTCCTTGCAACTCACTTGTGCAACGTGGCTACAGCTTCTCTTGTCTTTATCTGGTCCAGACCAAAGGTAAGAGCAAAACGTCGGGCCAGCTCCTTAATACCACTGACATGGGCAGATGTCCTGTCCAAGTTAGGACCTTGCTCTTGAACAAGCTCATTGAACAGCTGCAGAAAGAACTGAAGGTTCAAATCTTTACAGATATAGTGGCACATTCTATATCAATATTTAGGGCCTACAGCTGTGGTTTCCAACATAACTTAGAAAAGAAACAAATGAATAATGTAAATTGTCTGATAAACTTACTATATATATATATATATATATATATATATATATATATATATATATATATATATATATATATATATATATATATACCTTTTCATATAGAGATTAATATGCAAGGCAGACCATTATAATGTTTGATTGTGTTAGCTAATCAAAGCAAAAACTGTGATTTTTAATTTCTCTTAATTTGGAGACTTTCAGGTATTCTCTCAACATCTTTTGTAAAATATGGACATACATTTCAGTAAATGTTTATTAAGAAGACTTGGATTGTCTTTGTTTTGTTAAAGGAGTTTCTCCCCCTTTTTTCTCTGATTCAATTATATACTAACAAATAAAAGTTACAGAAGTATCTCCTCCTTGTCTTTCTCCTCTATGCGAAAGCGCAGTAATAACTCTACTTGAAATATCATCTTTTTTCTCAATATTCTTTTCAACTTTAAAAAAGAAAAAAATGGGGCATCTTTATCTAAGCTTCCAATGCAACAAGTTTTTAACTCATAATGCTGACCCAAGTACTGTATAATAAATTACTGAAATTTGATACTAAATATGCATGCTGAAGATAATAGAATGGAGCACACTGTTTTTCTATTTTAACTGTATTGTATGAATTGTACAGCCTTTTTGTTCAGATATATTTTGTCAAAATATAAACTAAACTATGATTAATTAAATTAATGTATTCTGAATGAGCAGAATGAAATGGTTAAGATGCTGGGCTAGTATCAGAGATTCAGGTTATAGTTTAGTTTTAGGCAATACTGCTCCAGTCACTCTTAGTCCAGCCTACCTCATAGGATGGTTGTTATAGAGAAAAATAGGAGAATGTTGCCTTGAGCTCCAATAAGGAAGGGGGTGCTATAAATTAACAAATAAAATAATTTTGTAATGTAGTCCTGAACTGATCATAGATGACAATTTTAACTGTTCATTTATTCTAATCAGAAATTCTGTAATAGTTTGTAAATATTCCTATTAATCTCTATCCTATGGCCACATGATAGCAACAGAACATTCAAGTATATGAAGAAAGCATAAAAGACACATTTAAAGAATTAATGGGGGCTAAAAAATTTACCTGTTGTAAACTGAGAATGAGAGTTTTTGCACACTGAATTTTGTCAATTTGTCTTGTTTTACTCAATGTCTCCTTAATGATATCGCCATAGTCATTGTAGTACTAAAAGCAAGAAAAGCACACATTTTAATTAACAATGCATTTAATTTTTATTGACTATCTTTTTCTTAGTCAACCTTTGATGTGGGGTTTTAGATTGTTTTCTCTAATAAACTATCCATCCTACACTAGAATTAATTAATAAATGCTAATTTCAAATAGTGTTAAGCTGAATAGTTTTATACTGCCAACCGAATTTCTCTTTGTACATAAGGGGAAGATTTTGTGTGTAGAAAAACCACTATTTCATTATATTTCCATGCAAAGATCCAACTCAGAGATAACTCTCAAGATAACTGCCCTGCAGAAATAGTATGGTGGAATTCTAGTGTCAAAAAATAATGATCATTAACATAAAGAAATAAACCCAGTTACACCGAGTAGTAAAGGCCCAGGTTTGAAACCACCTTTGGCACAAAGCCAGCTAGGCAACTTTGGACCATTATTCTTTTTCAACCATAAGAAGAAGGCAGTGGCAAATCACTTCTGATGATCTTGCTGGAAATGGATTTGTTTAGGCAGTTGCCAGGAGTAAGGATTGACTCCAGGGCACAAAAACAAGATACATAAATTAACATTTTTCATTTGTAATGTTACAAAAATATTCAATTGTAAATATTTTGTACACAGTAAGAACATTTAATAGAAAGAACATTATTCACTGGGAAAAGGTTAAAATTATAAACTTGTATTTATTATGGGAGTTTTGCTTTGGAAACTTTCCAATGATTCCTCTATATTTAGTGCAGCCTTGAATACTTTATCTTAGTTTGTTCTAGAGCAGGGCTTTTCAACCTTTTCACCCAATGTACCACTTTCGGGATGTGGCAACATCCGAGTACCATCAGTCACCTAGCAAGGTGTCAAAAACCAGATGACCAAAAAAAAAAAAAAAAAAAAAAAAAAAAAAAAAAAAAAAAAACCAGGAAAAAAGTGATAAAGTACAGGTAGTCCTCGACTTACAACAGTTCGCTTAGTGACTGTTCGAAGTTACAATGGCACTGAAAAAAGTGCTCCCCCAAGCCACAATCGAGCAAGACGCCTGCCCACCCGGTGGTGCTCTTCCTCCTGTCCGAGGTTTGCATTGTTGTGAGCATTTCTGTTGAGGATTGGCAACGGGGGTGGGGGGGTTGTTTGGTTTTTATTCCCCCTATCTGCTGGGTGGTTGCAGCAGATTGTGGTCACATCACATGACCCTGGGACACTGTGATCATAATAAATATGAATCAGTTGCCAAGCATCTGAATGTAAATCACAAGACCCTGGAGATGCTGCAACATTCCAACTGATTGGCACTTCTTCTGGGCTCAGCAGAAGTGCCAGGATCAGTGCTGCTTTCCAACTGATTGGTGCTTCTTCAGGACTCAGCAGAAGCACCAGGATCAGCGCCGAGCTACAGCTGGAACCTGGTGCTGATCCTGGTGCTTCCACTGAGCCCTCACAGCCCCGAAGAAGCATCGATCAGCTGGAAAGCGGCACTGATCCTGGGGCTTCCGCTGAACCCTGACAGCCCTGCAGCTCCAGCCATCTCTCGCTCAGGCTTGTGAGGTGCTGCCACCGGTTCAGCTCATTCCCCTCCCCCGCTACTTTTCTAGGATGGTCGCGTACCACCTGCCAGGTACCAATGTACCACAGGTGGTACCCGTACCACTGGTTGAAAAGCCCTGTTCTAGAGCATGGGTGTCAAACTCGATCATGTCATGTGACGTATTGTGACATATCACGATGTTTTTTGCCTTTGTGGAGCTGGGGTAAGCATGGCCTGCGCACAACACATCTGGCCTGCGGGCTGCCAGTTTGACACTCCTGTTCTAGCGGATCTCTTCAACTCCAGGAGACTTAAGTAAATTGAGGGTCATTTAAATAATGTATGCCTGACTTTTCACCAAAATGAAGTTAGCCTTAGAAGTATCTCATACATCTTGGCAAATCTGATTTATTAGGAAAAAGTAACATAGCACAGAATCATACCTTCATGTAATGCTTGAAGATATCGGCTGCTGCATGCATATCTACAATATCATAAATTATAAGTTTGCTAAAGGCAGCCAAAAGATTCCTTCTCTTGTGTAAAGCTTCAATTTTATTAGCTTCATCTTCTTCATCTCCTTCTAAACAATAAATGAAATAAAATACTGTTGCTTTTTAATGTCATTATTTCTCATTTACCTAATCGATACTGCTAATATTGTATATTCTTGCTTTGACAAAATATGCAGAACTGTCTGATATTTTTAGAGTTAATTCAGATGATGGGGGGGGGGGGGAAGGAGAAAGATAGGACTGCTCGGGAAGAGAACGGAAGAGAACCTTTGCCCTTTCACCTGATAGGAGAATGTGATATATGACAGCAAATTTAGGGAGGGAACATGCTGATAAATTAATTGCTCAGGGGAAGAGAATTTAGTTCTTAACATCCCTTTGGTGTTCCGGCATGTTGTAACATAAATAAAAGACTTTTTAGGAAAACAATGCCTGGAAGTTCTTTGAAGTGTTTCATTAGTCAGAACCTGACAGATACATTCTACAGCAGGCATGTCAAACTCGCGACGTTGTGTGACGTCGCACGACGTATCGGAGCTTTTTTGCCATTGCTGGCAATGGGGTGGGCACGGCAATGGGGTGGGCCGGCAGCTTGACACCCCTATTCTACAGTTTTCTAAAATATGACAGGATAGCTATTGTGATAGTTGCTAACTAGCAACAAGAGAAACTTGCTAAAAAAATACCGTACTGCAATGTTCCTGGCCAAGATTTGATCGGCAGAAGTCTTTCTAATTTTTTTTTCTGATTTTTTTAATTATTATTTTAGACCAAGAAAACAAAACACAACAAACATTACACACATACGCACGTAATATATCTTTTGTTAACAGCAGTTTGTAACAGTACTTTTCTATTCTTTATATTTCCCCCCTCTTTCTTCTTTGAAATATTTGTCCTTATTGCCCCATTGTTTCTTATTTACATTTTCCTTCTTTCATATTGCAGAATTCTTTCTAGATATTCAATTATATTTAGTCTCCCTGCCTCTTTCCCTCCTGAAACTGCCAAATAGCCTCCCATAGTTACTAGCAATACTTAGGTTCCACAGCATGTTAGGGAGGGAGAAGAGAGATGTTACCATCTCTTCTAAACATTTCTTTCAAAAATCCTATGAATTTAACTTTAATTCTGTTACTGTTTCTCTTTTGTGCATGAGATAGTATCATTTGAAGAGATCAACTTATTATAGGTATTTGTATTATAGTTGGTCACACAGTCAGCCAGATGTTTGGCATTTTTATCTACCTATCAAGTCTTCTTCCTAAGGACCTGGGTTAGACAAATGTTGCTTAAAGGTGTTAAAGGTATAGTCAAAGGACTGTAGGCTGTTCCAAGAAAAGCTGCCTTCTGCAATTGTTGGTGATTTTGTCAAGTGGTACTCCAGCTGTTTAGGATTGCATCCAAAGTGCCTATTACTACTGGTATTATCTTTGCTTTCTTTTACCATAGTGGGTCTATTTTTATTTGCAGGTTTTTTGCATTTTGTGATTTTCTCTAGTTCTTTCTTTTATTCTGCTTGTCTGTCTGTCTGTCTGTCTATCTATCTATCTCCATAAAATGTCCAGAAGCAGATTAAAAAAAACCTTAAATATTGCTGCAAATAAATACAGAAAAATTACAGCCTACAAACTTAATAATTAGCTGAGAAATTTCAATTTATTAAAAAAGCTGGGTGGGTTTTCCTAACCATTTGGGACTATTTATAAGTACACATCAAAATAACTAATACATGCCCATGCTCTGGTTCTCATCATCCTGGTCAATGAAGACATGATCCATTACAAAGCTAAGGAGTTCAGTCTGGAGACATGAATCTGGATTAAACACCAAAGGTTGAAGACCCTCTCTGCCTCCACTCATCAGCTGATGGCTAAAAATCATCAAGAGATCACAGAGCAGCATAAAAGCCTGAAATATAGGAAAAAATTAATCAATTATCTTACAGATGTAAAAAAAGGCTCAGGTATATAAGATTCTAATATAAAGCTATATGTATTTAAGTTTTTACAACTTGAGAATTATGGATAATTTGTAATAGGTTGTGCATAGTTAAACTCTACTTTGTTAGGTGCAAACAGCTGGCTGGTGAAGCTGGGTGTCAGGAGATCCGGAATACTGTAGCACTTTCAAATGGCCTCTGGTATGTCAGAGAGGTAGAGCCATTTGTTGGTTCAGAGGAGGTGAGAGCTGGTTTGATTTATCAATTGGAAGCTGCTGCTTTTGTCTGGAGTAGCAGAAGCTTTGGTGAGGCAGCCTTGTTAAGTGGCTTTTTGGCTGTTTGATGATGACCACAAATCTGCTTCTCATCTGCTGAGGATTCTTTTGCATTACAACAGCAGGAGTAGCAGCAACAGGAACAGCAATTCTGGCCTGTTTCTCCTAGGCAGCAATTATAGTAATGATAGTGAGAAGTGGCCTGAGACTGCACTTCTGGATTGTAGCAAGATTGCATATAAGCTGGATGAGGTTTTACCTGGTTTTTGGAAAGCTGTTGTGACGATATGTGGGAAATAGCCTTGCAAGAACAAAGGAGAATTTGCAGCCTCAGAAATATTCTGATAAGAGGCAGTTTATAATCCACAGGTCAGGGGAAAACATGGGACATGTTACAGAAGAGACCTTCCCTAGTTTTCCAGAAAGTGGAAGGGAGAAATACTTTCAGTCTTGGAAGATCAATGTTAATGCTTCAAGGTAATTAGGACAAGAAGCACAACCAGAAGAGTTAGTACTATTTTTACCTTTATCATAACTCGAAAACCTTAGTGATGCCTTAATCACTAGACCAAACTGGGTTTTGCAAAACTGAATTGAATATTACAACAAAATATTTCTTCCCTCCTCTCTAAAAATCTGTGGTTGGAATGGCAGTTGAGGTCCCCAGGCTTATGGAACTAGTAGACTTCAATCTGCATGGGCACAGATTTGGAGCCGATTTGGGAGTTCATGGCTCACAAATTATCTCTAGCCTGACTCATAGGCTACCTATATTGTAATTATTATAGTTCTTAATCTCATGTTAAGATTTATACTAAAATGATTATTGCTGTCTAAATATTATTTGAATTTTAACAATGATTTGTTCAATGATCATATAATGTACTAAATTATTTAAAACTATTTAATGAAATATAGAAAAAAATAACCAAATCCTATGAGGCTTGTAAATCTATATATGCATACTGTGTTTTATTTTTAGATCTTTTTTGCTCATGTTTCTTTTTTCTCAAAAATGCTTAATAAAAACATAATTTTAAAAAATAGAGATACTGATGGTGCAATTGTTAAAGGATCATGACCTGTATGTTACAACCTGCAGTAATATTTCCAGTAATAATTCTTGAAGTAGTCTGGACCCAAGTTAAAAATAGTAAAAGATAAATTACTGAATTCAATTACATTGTAGTCAGCTTCTTGGGATTCCTCTTCCTTTCTCAGAGAGGTCACTGGGACCAAGAAATGTCTAGGAAAAGCAGCAAGTCTATTTGCTTTTTCATACTTTTTATACTGTCATCCAATGACAACAACAACAAAAAAGACATGCAGTATATTCTGGAAATGAATCTGTATCTTTTTAAATAGCTCATTTCTATCTTAGCTTGTAATTGTAATAAAGATGAAATACAAAAACAAAAGCATTTGCATCTTTTCTTCCTCATAATCTTTTCTCCATGTCTTTTCAAATAGATACCTTAGGGAATTATTCTAACCAGTGTGGCAGTACACATACAATAGTATTTCAAAACTAGTTTATTATTATCAATGAAAAACACTTTTATAAGGAAAACACTTCAGCAAATATACTTGTAAGGATAGATTTATAAAAAATATAAGCAAAGTTTTAAAAAGTATGATGAGCAAATTACTTTATCAGAAATTTTTAAAATCACAAATCTCATTCAGCAAAGTATATACACAAACATTATATTCTATACTCAAAAGAGTGCTTATGGAAATTAAGGGGAAAGGAAATATCTTTACCCTGCAATCAGAAAGACATATAGCATTAGTGGTTATTAACAAAAGTTTCAATTAAATTTTTGTTTGCATGTTTATTAGTAATAGAAACCAAAAGTAAAAGATAGGAAAACTAATACGAAAACATAATTAAAATGAACTCTGGAACTCTATTGACTTCCATTATCTAGCCAGATCTCAATTTTAATTCAGAATGAAAGCATATTAATTGTGTGGCTAATTACATATAGCCTTCATAGAAGGTTCCCAGAATAGATAAAATTAAATTAGAAGAAATATTAAAAGTTTACAAATTATTCAAGTTAATTAAGAAGGCTTAGTATTTAATTTTTGTAGGTAATAGGATATACAACAGTTTGTAATATACTGTCGTCATGTTTTATGTGTTTAAGTGATTTCTGTTACCTGCTCTTTTACTGGAGTGTTGACATTTGACAGACACTGTTGGCAGACAGCCAGAAATGATTTGACTGTTTTCCTTAATACCAATAAATCTTCCTAGAGGAAACATATAAAACAATTGTCTTATTTTTAGTATCAGTCAACATTTTCAGGAATAAAATATTCAGAATAGAGAGAAGAAAAAAGGTACTGTGTAATAATAGCTGCAGATGGCACCTCTAAATTAGCTCACAATATCACAATTTAAATAATAAAATCCAAGAATAAAATAGACCTGCAGTAAGAAGATTTGGAAAATGATGGCAGTTACTGCAGTACATAGTTTTAAAGTTATGTCTCAGTGGTTAACAAGGGAATATTTAAGAGATTTTTTCTATTATGAAATGATAATACCAAGAGAAAGATAATATCAGGAAGAAATAAAGTAGAAACATATACCTAAACAATAATATACTACTAATATAAATCACAATAAATCACATTCATATAATTGATAACTATTTATCAAAATATACATAAAATGTCTATTCTTATAGGATATAAAAGAAATACTATGCCCAGAAAGAAATGTATTATGCCCATTTTTAATTAGAAAAATAATTTCAAAACTAGAAACATTAAATATTTCTGAATCAAGACTATGATATCTGGTTAACAGTACTTTTCCAACCTCTTAATATAACTCCCTTGGCGAATCTACATACCCAATATAAACAACATTCCTCAAAAACACTCATTAACAACTTTAACTTGAAGAGTGTACCCATATATCTATCAATGTATCTTACAATATAATTCCAAAATGAAACCAAAGCCAGACATGACCATATCATATTATTCAATGTACAGGTAGCCCTTGACCAATGACTATTCATTTAGCAACTGTTCAAAGTTAAGATGGTGCTGAAAAAATGGACTTATGACTGATCCCCAAAGTTATGGTCATTGCAGTGCCAATACAGTCATGTAATCAAAACTTGGGACACTTGGCAGACCGCCTACACTGCTCTTTCTTGTGCCCTACCAGAAATATTAAACAGAAAAAAAGTAAACATACAAGGAGCCCACAAATTACAGCCATTCATTTATTGACTGGTTGAAGTTACAACAGCATTGAAAAAAAGTGATTTATAACCAGTCTTCACACTTACAGTCATTGTAATGACCCTCCAATCACAAGATCTAAGTGATTGGAAACTGGCTCTCATTTACAATAGTTACAAAGTCCTAGGGCAGGGCTTTTCAACCAGTGGTATGGGTATCACCTGTGGTACATTGGCACCTGGCAGGTGGTACGCGACCATCCTAGAAAAGTAGCGAGGGAGACGAATGAGCTGAATCGGTGGCAGCACTGCACAAGCCTGAGCGAGAGATGGCTGGAGCTGCAGGGCTGTCAGGGCTCAGCAGAAGCGCCAGGATCAGTGCCACTGTCAAGCCCTACAGGGCTGGCCAATCACTGGTGGGGGAATTCGGAGAACAACCCACCGCCGCCGTACCAGCTGCGACACTGCACGGCCCCTCGCTTCAGCTGGCAGCAGAGAAACCCATGCCTCGCCGCCCCGCCAACCAGCTGGGTGTCGGAAACTGGCAAGACAGTGCTGAGCCCGGCCAGTCGGCACCTGGAAATCTCAAGCCTTGCCGGCCCGCCGCTCAGCTAATCATCGGACGAAAGCGGGCCATTGCAAAACCTGAGCGACATGCGCAGGCCGGCGAAAAGCCGAAACCGGGCGAGGGCGGCTTTCCAATGGCACGGACGCTCTGTGCAGCAGCTGGACGGGGTGTGTGTGTGTGTGTGAGCTAGCTGGGAAGCTGAACCAGGGGTTGCCCAACACAGAACACTGCGAGGCACAAGCAAACTCACTGTTACCGGGGGAGCCTGGAAGCTGCGCGTTAACAGACGGCTCCATCTTGAACAAACAGGAAGCAGGGCAGAGGGGTGGGGTGGGGTTCAGCTGGGGGAGGGCCAGGGCCGGACAAACGGACCTTTGAAGACAGCTGGGCGGATGGTGGTTACTGGTTGGAGGGTGGGGTTTTGGGTGTGGCATTGTTATATGAAACACTGGGAGCAAACCACTCCCAGTGCTGACTTTGTTTGTTAGGGATTAAAATACCTGACTTGCACTTTGTTCCTGCGTTCCTGCCTTTATTTCATCAGGACGACGAAGGACGACGTGACAGCCACTTTCCAGCTGATCGGCACTTCTTCGGGGCTGTCAGGGCTCAGTGGAAGCACCAGGATCAGCGCCAGGCTCCAGCTGTAGCTCAGCGCTGATCCTGGTGCTTCTGCTGAGTCCTGAAGAAGCATCAATCAGCTGGAAAGCAGCACTGATCCTGGCACTTCTGCTGAGCCCAGAAGAAACACCAATCAGCTGGAATGTTACGGCATCTCCAGGGTCTTGTGATTTACATTCAGATGCTTGGCAACTGATTCATATTTATTACGATCACAGTGTCCCAGGGTCATGTGAAATGACCACAACCTGCTGCAACCACCCAGCAGATAGGGGGAATAAAAACCGAACACCCCCCACCCCATCCCCGTTGCCAATCCTCAACAGAAATGCTCACAACAATGCAAACCTCGGACAGGAGGAAGAGCGCCACCAGGTGGGCAGGCGTCTTGCTCGGCTGTGGCTTGGGGGGCATGTTTTTCAGTGCCATTGTAACTTCGAACAGTCACTAAGCAAACTGTTGTAAGTCGAGGACTACCTGTACTTTATCACTTTTTTCCTTTTTTTTTTTTTGGGTCAAGTTTTTGACACCTTGCTAGGTGACTGGTGGTAGTCGGATGTTGCCATATCCTAAAAGTGGTACAATGGGTGAAAAGGTTGAAAAGCCCTGTCCTAGGGTCACATGATTGCCATTTGCAATCTTCTCAGCTGGCTTCCAACAAGCTAAGTCAATAGGGAAGCCAGCAGGGAAGGTCACAAGTCATGATCATGTGGTGTCTCGTTTAATGACAACTGTGGCTAAAAGGTCATAAAATCAGGTATGGTTATATGATCCCTTGCCTAATGACTGCACCACTTAACAATTGGTCCCGATTGTGATCATACATTAAGGACCATCAGCATTTCAACAATATCTAGGAAAGTAATAATAGCATTTGAGTATGGATTTTGTGAGTATAAAATAATAGGGAAAAAAATAATAATGGGGAAAAAAGGTTTCCATAATTTGTGGGAGTCATTTTTCTACATATTTTCATTCACATGAAGATGTAATTTGAAAATTCATATACTGAACATGGGATTCTGCCATGGCAATTGTTTTTCATTTATAGAAAGGAAGGTCATTATAGTCAGATCATGAGGAAACTTTATGTGGTATAAGAACTTCAGCTAATGAATCATATACATAGTATTAGATTTCACAATGAAATGTTTTTCAAATGATTATTCTTCTATTCTTGATATGTTAATTATATATATGTGCAATACCTAAGAGTGGATATACATGCAAGTTGGATGCAGAAAAATAAATAACTTTTCCCATTTTATATAAGTGGGAACCATGATATCCAGATAAGAAGCTAGACATGAGGGCTGTAATCTTATAGCAGATTTAAGTGGAAATGCATTGATACTTCAGTTAAAATGCAGGAAAAATCCCAGCTCAAATTATATAGAATAGTAATTCTCAACTAGAACCATTTGACTTTTGAAAGGTCTAAGTTATTTCAAGGAGACCACAGGTGAAAAAACATGTAACAGGGGCCATGACACATGCTTAGAGGGTCATTGAAAAGCAAAATATATTACAGGTAGTCCTCGACATACCATCACATTTGAGACCAATGTTTCTGTTGCTAAGCAACATGGATGTTAAGTGAGACAGACTTTTATAACCATTTTACCATAGTTGTTAAGTGAGTCATGCAATTATTAAGTGAATTATGCAGTTGTTAAGTGAATCCATCTTCCCTCATTCACTTTGCTTATTGGAAGCTGGCTTGGAAGTCAAAAATGGCCACATGATCCCAGAATGCTGCAACTGTTGTAAAATACTTGCTGGTTGCCAAGCATCCAAAATTTGATCATGTAACCATGGAAAAGCTGTGACAGTTGTTTAAGTACAAGAACTGGTCATAAGTCACTTTTTTCGGTGCTATTGTAACTTTGAACAGTCCCTAGATGAATGATTGCAAATTGGACATTATCTGTATACAGTAAATATTGGCCTGTTGATGCCAGAAATAGGGTGTTTATGAAAGAATGTAGGACAATCAACTCAACTCTCGGTGATCCATAGTATCTTACTTTTGAAGGAGATCCTTCTGTAATTTTTACCAGCTGCCAGAGAATAGAATAATGGGAACACTGAAGAGCCTGAACCACTATCTGAAACAAAATTCACAACAGACAAAAAAGTATAAAGTTTGTACAGTTTGTAGCAATTATAAACTATTGTTTGCAAACAATGTATTTAAAGGAGTTTAAGACAATACAAGGAATCAGTTTATTAATTCTTGAGATGGAGGACAAATAATAGTTACAACCAACTGAAATTTCAATTGTATAGTTTAAAGCCAGGAAAACTCAAATGTATAGACACATATAAAGATAGCCTGAGCATCTCAATTTAAAAACGTATGGTATGGTTTAAAGTAGCTTGTTCCAAACTTGAAACTATTTATTTTGATAGCATGAACCTAGTTTGTTACAGCACATTAAAATGAAACATATGAAACTGATGTTTTGCTTAACATGACTATTTTTTTTCACTTTTATTTTTCTCCTGATTTTTCCAAATTAAAATAATCTTTAAAAATAAAAGGAGACAAGAAATCTCATCAGGTGCCAAGGGAATTGTGTGCAAGCACAAAGGTGCTAATGAAAATTACAATGTTTTCCATGGATTAAAGTAGTCACATTTCTATCTAGCAATAAAACTAATTTGAAGGACTGTGGACCACATATTATCTTTTAGCCTAATCACTCATAGAACCGTTATGAAGGTAAAATTATGGGAGAGATAAATAACTTTATACTTTTGCACCTCAAATGAAGATAGGATATAGTAAAGAACATTAATTAAAAATATCTTGCCTTTATTACTTTTATAAAAACTCAAAGCAGCAAACATACCAAATACTCTTTCTTCCTCCTATTTTCCACACAACAACCTTGTGAAGTGGTTTGGACTGAGACAGAAAGAGATTGGGTGGTCCAAAGTCAGCTGGCTTTTATTCCTAACGTGGGACTAGAACGCACAGTCTCCTGGTTTCTAGCCTGGTGCCTTAATTGCTTAAGTCCAACTCAATTTAATGGACTTTTGGTAGTCACAAAATTCATTCATTCATTCATTCGTTCGTTCACTCACTCACTCACTCATATGCCGACCCATCTTAATTGTCAAAGCAAAACAGTATTATAGTATTATTAGAATAACATTAAAAAGAGGAAACAGAGAATGAGATGGCTGGATGGAGTCACTGAAGCAGTAGGTGTGAATTTAAATGGACTCCAGAAGATGGTAGAGGACAGGAAGACCTGGAGGAACGTTGTCCATGGGGTCGCGATGGGTCGGACACGACTTCGCAATTAACAACAACAAAAAGAGGAAAAACAGTAATATAAGAAAATTACGTATAGAACTTTTACTGGGGAACAGCCAAATCCCTTTCATATTGTATTTTATGAAGACAGCAGCACATATTACTTAATATTACCTGTTCTGGCATAGCTCCATGTTCAATTCCTGTCCTCAATAACCTGTAGCAGTTACTGAACAAATCCCATTTTGTAAGGTCATGAGCGCTTTTGAGAGAAATTATAAAATGCATTTAACAAACATGTACAGTAAAAATTGAACAAATGCAGTAATAAAATCACTGTAATAAATAGGAGTTTAAGTACAACATATAAACTATGAGATTTCTTAAACTATGGAGTTTCTTTCCTACATCTTGTGTAAAGTTGCTGTTTGTATATACACACACATACTCTAAGATGTGTGTGTGTGTATGTGTGTGTAAACAATAAAAACCTTCCAATCTTGCTTAATTTTTTGCAAGAGTAAAAATGTCTGACCATCTTTAAATAACTATAAAATTTCATAAAGTCACATACTTGTGAAATGATGTTAATCTCTTTAAAGTAGAAAGAACATTGTATACATCATCATCATCAGCTTCTTCTCCCTGGAAATAAAACAAAGTGGAACATGAGCTGAGCGATTTATATATTACACTTATCTTTAAGAATATAGATTCCTATCTATGTATAGCAATGGCTGTTGAGAATTTGTATAACTTTGTATTTCAGAAACGAAACTCAGACTTTGCACTGAACTCCAAGTAAGGTTCTCCTACAGTGAGGCAAAAAAAGTATTTAGTCAGCCACCAATTGTGCAAGTTCTCCCACACTGTCTGATTTGGAAAGAATTTATTTGCAAATTATGCTGGAAAATAAATATTTGGTCACCTACAAACAAGCAAGATTTCTGGCTCTCACAGACCTGTAACTTCTTCTTTAAGAGGCTCCTCTTTCCTCCACTCATTACCTGTATTAATGGCACCTGTTTGAACTTGTTATCAGTATAAAAGACACCTGTCCACAACCTCAAACAGTCACACTCCAAACCACACTATGGTGAAGACCAAAGAGCTGTCGAAGGACACCAGAAACAAAATTGTAGATCTGCACCAGGCTGGGAAGACTGAATCTGCAATAGGCAAGCAGCTTGGTGTGAAGAAATCAACTGTGGGAGCAATAATTAGAAAATGGAAGACATACAAGACCACTGATAATCTCCCTCGATCTGGGGCTCCATGCAAGATCTCACCCCATGGGTCAACATGATCCCAAGAACGGTGAGCAAAAATCCCAGAACCACATGGGGGGACCTAGTGAATGACCTGCAGAGAGCTGGAACCAACGTAACAAAGGCAACCATCAGTAACACACTACGCCTCCAGGGACTCAGATCCTGCAGTGCCAGATGTGTCCCCCTGCTTAAGCCAGTACATGTCCAGGCCCATCTGAAGTTTGCTAAAGAGCATTTGGATGATCCAGAAGAGGATTGGGAGACTGTCCTATGGTCAGATGAAAACAAAGTAGAACTGTTTGATAGAAACACAACTCGTTGTGTTTGGAGGAGAGAGAATGCTGAGTTGCATCCAAAGAACACCATACCTACTGTGAAGCATGGAGGTGGCAACATCATGCTTTGGGGCTGTTTCTCTGCAAAGAGACCAGGACGACTGATCCGTGTACAGGAAAGAATGAATGGGGCCATATATTGCGAGATTTTGAGTGCAAACCTCCTTCCATCAGCAAGGGCATTGAAGATGAAACGTGGCTGGGTCTTTCAGCATGACAATGATCCCAAACACACCGCCTGGGCAACGAAGGAGTGGCTTCGTAAGAAGCATTTCAAGGTCCTGGAGTGGCCTAGCCAGTCTCCAGATCTCAACCCCATAGAAAACCTTTGGAGGAAGTTGAAAGTCCGTGTTGCCCAGCGACAGCCCCAAAACATCACTGCTCTAGAGGAGATTTGCATGGAGGAATGGGCCAACATACCAGCAACAGTGTGTGCCAACCTTGTGAAGACTTACAGAAAACGTTTGACCTCTGTCATTGCCAACAAAGGATATATAACAAAGTATTGAGATGAACTTTTGATATTGACCAAATACTTATTTTCCACCATAATTTACAAATAAATTCTTTCCAAATCAGACAATGTGATTGTCTGGATTTGTTTTCTCATTTTGTCTCTCATAGTTGAGGTCTACCTATGATGACAATTACAGGCCTCTCTCATCTTTTTAAGTGGGAGAACTTGCACAATTGGTGGCTGACTAAATACTTTTTTGCTCCACTGTATGTATTGTTATATGAGTGACAAATTTAAATATAGATTTGATCTGCCTAATACAGGCAAGCATGAAAAAACTGTATATGCTTGACAGGAATTAAGGTACCAGAACATATATGACAATACATGTATGACTCCTAGAAAATACATTCTCATTTTAATTCTGAGGTGCACAAGTTAACTCTTTCTGCTTTTGACAAAAAAGAAAAGAATTTCTATCATGTGTAGAGTAATCCCAGGAATTATTGAAATACTGAAAAAAATAAGAAGTTGAATATTAACATTAAAAATGAAGGACTGATTAAAATTGACTTAAAAAAAGAAATACGGGCTTGTTTGGAAGATTATGTATATTGTTGGAGATAAGTTGCAATTTTAACACAATACTTTTATATTCTTTGTCCACTTATAAAATTGAGCTGATTTGGAGCTAAATTATATAAATAATTTAGTATATGATTTAAATTAGATATAGTATTATTCCTATTTCATGAGTAGATAATTACAAAAGCTATGTATTTACAAGTTAATTGAATTCTAATTATAAAAAAAAGTTCATGTTACATGAATCTTTCTTTCTCCAAATAAAGGGGTTCTATGTACAGGTAGCCTTCATTTAATGGCCACTCATTTAGCAACTGTTCAAAGTTACAACCGCTCTGAAAAAAATGACTGGTCTTCACACTTAATGACTGTTGCACATCTCCAGTTACAAGATCAAGGTTTGGGCACTTGGCAACCATTGTACGTTTATGATACTCACAGCATCCTACAGTCATGTGACTGCCATCTGCAACCTTCCCAGCTGGCTTCTGGGAAGCAAAGTCATTAGGGAAGCCTGAAGGTTACAAGTAGTGGTCACATGATATCTCTCTTAACAACCATGAGTGATTTGCTTAATGACTGCAGCAAAAAAGGTAAAATCAGGCACAGTCACGATTTTTCCTGTCCCTCTTAAGGTCATAAGTTGAGGATAATGGAAACTATCCACATTTGAAACAATGCATCTATTGGAAATATGATCAGAGATCTTGACTATACAGATGTCTTCTCTTCCACTTTCAAACTTAATGGAATCAATAACCGTGTCAGAAACTAATTTCCTTGTATCACATCACTTTAGAATCACAATATCATTAATAGCAATAGCACTTATATACCACTTCATAGTGTTTTGCAACACTCTGTTTATAGAGTCAGATTATTCCCCCCAATAATCTGGGTCCTTGTTTTACTGACTTCAGAAGAATGGAAGGCTGAGTTAGCCTATGTTCTAATCACTGTGCCACCATGGCTAAGTGTCAGGAACTAATTTCCTTGCATCACTTCACTTTATAATCACAATATCATTAAACAGAAAAAGATTTTTCTTTTGTTCTCTGTGGTAAATATATTCATGTGGTTTTCCACCCACCTCTGTCTAGGCCTCTTATATACCACCAATACAATAGAAATTTAGTTCTCATTTGATGTTCTGGGATGCAAACAAAAAAAAATTAAACGATTAAAATAATGTTCTGGTACTAATGTGTAGGCAGATATTTTACTCTAGCGAAAACAGGATACAAGCAAACCTCATTTAATAGATCCTCCACAGAATGGTTGAATCGATCCACAAATTCATCAATGAGCTGGCTGTGAGCTATGTCAACCCTATTCTGAATGGTATATTCTTCACTGCACAGAATGCTGTATGTTTTACTGCAGGCTTCAAGAACATCTGATTCCACATGCTTCTCTACAACAAATTTAATCTGTTTCAACAAAGCATCCAAATGCTGTGGAACAAAGAAAAATTTCTGATCATTTCTTGAAGCAATTACTCTAACTTAAACATGAAAATACAGAAATGTAAAATTCCAAATAATTACCAAACCTTTAATATAAATTAGTATTACTCAGATTTATTACTCCATTTTGGTGTACTATACCTTCTCCATTCTTCCCGTACTGTAAATTTCTAAGTCAAAATATTGAGGAATTTGAAGAAGATTTGCCACCTTCTCTGCATCAACAGAATACTAGCAATAGGAAAAAATGAGAATTAATACACAAATTAGAAAAAGACTCATATAAATATTATTACAGAATCACATTCTATTGACATACCTTTGATAGGAGCATGGGAAGTGCAATGATAAAGTGTTCTGTTAGCTTGTTCCGGTCATCTATCTGAGTTTTTCTTTCTTTTGCTGTTAAAACCTGAAAAATAGGGGGACTATCACATCATAAACAATTGTAATATAAATTTTGCCAATAAAAATACAAATTGTGGCTTCTTTATGCAGCAGCCTAGTTAATCTCCAAATTAATATGCTGGTTTTTAATAGGACACTACTATTATAACTCAAATTGAAAGAAACATTTTCCCACTGAGAATGCTGCAATAGGAATGAATATAAGTAGTTCTCAGTTAATGGCAATAATTGGACTGGCAACTCCATCACCAAGTGATATCATGTGACCACACTGTGTTCTGATGGCAGTTCCGGTGGCAGTCATTAAGCAAATCCTAAGCAGCTGTTAATTGTGACATCATGTATCACCATTTGTGCCAGTTTCACTATTGTCTTTACTTGTTGGAAGCCAGCGGTGAAGTTTATAAATAGTGATCACAATACCATGGGACACTACAACTGTCATAATTGTGAGCCAGTTGCCAAGCTCCCAAATTGTGATAGCATGACTGCGGGGATTCTGCTATAGCTGCAACTCTGAGAACTAGTCATAAGCCTCTTTATTTAATACTGTTTTTACTTTGAACAGTCATTGAAGGAAATGATTATTTATGACTGTTTTATTTTATTGTTTTATCATTGTTTTAACTTTGTACGCCGCCCTGAGTCCTTTGGGATTGGGCAGCATATAAATATTTGGAAATAAATAAATAAATAAATAAATAAGTTAAGGACTACCTGTACAGTTATTTAAATACAAAGTATATAGATTTTTTAGCCATTTTGTTACAAAGATGTGTATCTCTCAAAAGTTCTTTGAGTATATCTCTAAATGTTTGAGATGTGCACCTCCACATTCTCATTATGAGTGCTCATCAAGGCAAACATTTTATGTTCTGGACAGGATTACAAAAAACATCTGAATTGTCAGTGTTCTAGAAAACAATTCTAATACTTTGCATTTTAAAGAAAAGGCCTTACAAAATAGAATAGTGAACTCAAATATCATTTGTGACAAATGTTTTCCAATAACTTTTTCCTTATTCAAATATTTAAAATCACTGAAAAAACACGCATGCAAAAAGTCCAAGAGAAAAGTAACAAGAAAAACCTTACTCTCTTGCCAGTTCCTCTGCCCACTGGAGGGTGTGCTTCTGCAGCTTGTCGAATTGTACATACCATTAACTCTATAAGTGCACTTTCCTGACGATCAGACATTGCTACAGAGATAAAGAATATAAACAGAGCACTGAAATGTTGGCAACTAATCTATGCAAATAATGCTACAATTTTTGCTCAATATCCTGAACAACAGGACATTTTATCTTCTAAAACCTGTAGCAGTAATAATAGCAATTCCAGTCATAACGCTGAAAATAAGAAACTTTTTTTTTTTTTTAAAAAAAGTGACTGTTCCAAGTTGCTAAAGCACTGAATAGAGTGACTTCACATTTATGACTGTCATGGCAACTGGATGTATTTACACTGGTTGCAGCATCCAGAGTCATGTGATCACCATTTGCAACATTCTCAACTGGCTTCAGACATGGGGGAAGTCAGATTTCACTTAACAACTCGTGATTCACTTAACCATGGTAAAAGGTTGAAGACATGGACACGGTCATGTGATTGATGACTTTACAGGATAAAGTGCTATCTATAAGATGTTCTGTTAATTAATTAATTTTATCTGAGTTACACAAAATTTACATATTGCTGATATATCTTTAACATGCCCACAATGTTTGACAGAAGTCAAAATGCTTAACTCTTATGTAAATAATTTTTTTTTTCAACGATTCTTTCCTTTATCATCCAATGGAATTTATCAGAGTTTTCAAGAAAGCTACAGATCAGATCTTAACATGCCATCTAGCCATTGAAATATTATCTATTTATTTCCACTGCTTAGCAGTGACTAATTTGGCTAAGTAATCTGAATACATTTCGTAATTAATTTATCAGTGATTTGCCACAATAGTTTTGTTTAATACTTCAAGAAGTCAGTTCCAAGCTGACTTAATTAAATTGAAATCCAAAGTGCTCTTCCAATATTTTAAAGATTTTTTAAAAAGTCTATTTATTTGGCTTCATTTAAACCTCTATATAATATGTACACAATTTTTGAGTCTTATATTTATTTTATTTATAATTAAATTTGCCGCCCATCTCGCTTTGAAGAGACTCTGAGGTTACATTAAAAGCAATAATTAAAAGATAAATATTTCCAAATACTTTAAAAATAGCATTACAATCCAAATTAAAATAGATCATATCCACTGCAACAACAACTACAACAATAATGTTGGAAGGGACCATGTAGGTCTTCTAGTCCAACCTCCTGCTTGGGCAGGAAACCCTATACCATTTCAGACAAATAGCTGCCCAGTCTTTTCTTAAAAACGTCCAGTGTTGGAGCATTCACAACTTCTGGAGGCAGTTGTTCCACTGATTAATTGTTGTCAGGAAATTTCTCCTTAGTTCGAGGTTGTTTCTCTCTTTGATCAGTTTCCATCCATTGCTTCTTGTCCTGCCTTCAGGTGCTTTGGAGAATAGCTTGACTCCCTTTGTGGCAACCCCTGAGATATTGGAACACTGCGATCTTGTCACCCCCTAGTCCTTCTCTTCATTATAGACACACCCAATTTCAACAACCATTCCTTATATGTTTTAGCCTCCAGTCCCCTAATCATATTTGTTGTTCTTCTCTGTACTCTTTCTAGAGTCTCAACATCTTTTTTACATCATGGTGACCAAAACTGGATGCAGTATTCCAAGTGTGGCCTTACCAAGGCATTGTAAAGTGGTATTAACACTTCACGTGATCTTGATTCTATCCCTCTGTTAATGCAGTCTAGCACTGTGTTGGCTTTTTTGGCAGCTGCAGCACACTGCTGGTTCATATTTAAATGATTGTCCACTAGGACTCCGAGATCCCTCTCACAGTTACTACTATTGAGCAAGGTACCCCCTATACTATACCTGTACATTTGGTTTTTCTTGCCTAAATGTAGAACTTACTTTTTTCACTACTGAATTTCATTTTGTTAGATAGCGCCCAGTGTTCAAGTCTGTCCAGATCCTCCTGTATCTTAAGCCTATCTTCTAGAGTGTTGGCTATTCCTGCCAGCTTGGTGTTGTCTGCAAATTTGATGAGTTCCCCATCTATCCCCTCATCCAAATCATTGATGAAGATGTTGAAGAGCACTGGGCCCAGAACAGAATCCTGGGGCACCCCACTACATACTTCTCTCTATGTAGATGCAGTTCCATTGAGGACCACATGCTGAGTATGGCCGGTCAGCCAGCTACGAATCCATATGGTGATGATGCTGTCTAACCCATATTTTTCTATCTCATCAAGTAGTAGGTTGTGGTCTACTTTATCAAATGCCTTACTGAAGTCCAAGTAAATTATATCCACAGCATTCCTCTGGTCCACTAATTTTGTCACCTGGTCAAAGAATGCAATAAGATTTGTCTGGCATGATCTGTTTTTGACAAACCCATGTTGGCTTTTGGTAATGACTCTGTTTTCCTCTAGGTCAGCGGTGGCGAACCTATGGCACACTGCCAGAGGTGGCACTCAGAGCTCTATTGGCAAGGGTGCCACCACCGCCAGCAAGTCCATCAGGCCGCCCCTGCCGCCCGGAGCAGGAACCCTGCCCAGCACAAAGGAGGCGAAGTGGCCGACTGGCAAGCTTGAGTAGAGGTGGTAGAGCAGAGGTCACCAACCATTCTTGATTGGTAGACTGGAAGAAAAGGGAGGGGGAAGCATTTTACATGTGTGCATGCATGCATGGGGCCGCGAGCAAGCATCTGCTGCAAATGGGGCAGGGCTAGTGTCTGTGTGATATTCACTAGCCCTGCCCTGTTCTTACATGGTGCAACACCTTGTACCTGCACCCCGTGATGTGGTGGCAGCGGCCGTTTTTGTGCCTTACAGCACGGTGGCCCATTTTTGCGACCCCATTTTTTGTGTGCCAGAGGCAGCACTCAGAGGTGCCTCCCTGCCCTCCCCCCAAGGGCACCACAATGCTAATGAGGCCCTGGCACTTTGCGATAAATAAGTGGGTTTTGGATTGCGGTTTGGGCACTCGGTGTCTAAAAGGTTCCAGAATCTTCCCAGGTATTGGGGTCAAGCTGATCGTTCTAGCTGTATATATAATACTGGAGTGGTTCCTTTGATTTTATATAATATGAATGTATATCATTCCCCAACTTCTGATAAGATAACAATATGATAAGATGTCATGCAATCCTACAAAGCAATATCTCTCTTTTTCTTTTTTCTCCTTCAATGGATCACACTTCCTTCAGATGTCAAACTCTCATTCTTGGCTCAGTTTCTGGTAAAGCTACCATAGAGGCTTCTGAGGCTCAGAGTGGGAAATTATCCACCTTCCCTTGTCAGGTATATATTTTATTGGTTGAAACTGTTAATTTAAATAGGAAATACATAACAAGTGCTTTCATCTTCTGAAATTCCATATGTCATTGTGTGAGCTATGAAAGTTTAGAGATTCTGGTGATATTACAAGTAATAAACTGCCATATTTCAGAATATACTGATGAAAAGTTTTTAAGTTAAAAGACTGCAGTTTTACTTGCACAAGATATAACAAGATTTTTAGATTTGGTGGCCTGCCAAGAAGTCCTGGTCTAAATCCATGATGAAGAAAACAAGGAAAAAAAAGTACTTTTTAAAATTTCATTTTCTATAATATAGGCATAAACAATGGCAAAATGCTTTAAAGACCTATTTAAGTTAACTGCTACATTAATTGAGGCAGTTTAATGTAAACTTTTAAGATATAAATACTTACAATATTTGAAACCTGATTTAACTGGATTTCTGCTGAAGTTTGATAATGATAAAATATAAGCAGCCAGGAATGTAAAAGCTTTGCAGTATGAGGGAAAAATGTTATACTGTTATATATTCCAGGAAAGCATAGAAATGTAAACAGTTTTATCAAGCCAGACAACTAAAGATTAAAAGACTTTCTTTTTTATACTGTGCAATTTTTGGCTTATTTCTATATAACAGTATGTAGAAATTCTGTGATCTGGAAATGGCTGGTTAATAAAGGCTGTATGTTATTTATTTATTTATTTGTTTGTTTATTTTTATCCTATTTTTATTTCATTGTATAAGTAATTCAAGGCGGTAAATATACATATATATTTAGACTGTTACAGAAGTACATGGCAGTCCATTCAGGACACAATTTATTGCTTTGGAAGGTTGATGGGTACATATCATGGCCCCATCAGAGCCCAGTTCGGAGGAGGAGGAGAAGTTGGAAACTGGGACCATCTGACAGGGATGGCATGTTTGGAGCCAGGGACTGAGGAGGTTGCTGTCCCAAGACCCTAAGGCATTGGTGGAGGTGGCTGACCAGATGGAGAGCTGCCTGCCTTCACAGACACAGGGGACGACTGGCTGCTGACAGGCAATGGTGCTGATAGGCAGCAGATCCCCTCTGATGAGGAACAGCTGCCTCCTCCAGTCAATCCTAGGGCATGGAGAGAAGAGCTTGGCAAGTTCAGAGAAAGGCTGCAAGGCTACTCGGAAGAAGGTTGCCCTGGCTTTGACTAGTGCCTTTAGTCTTTTGTCTTGCCTTGAAGACTGTCTTCTACTTTTTGCTAGTCGTGAAGACTGAATTCTGCCTTTTGTCTTGGACCTTGCCCTTGTCTTGTGGACTGCTTTTGCCCTTTGCTTTGCCAGGACTTTGCCTGTGGACTACAGTTAGCCTTGTGGACTTACTTAGCCTATTCGAGTAGACTTGGAACCCTGGACTTTGCCCTGTGAGCATGCTCCTACTCTGTGGACCTTCTTTGTAGTATAGGAGCTGTTGTTTGGGGGACTTCAGGGTAGCGTGAGGGTGGAGCCTTACCAGTTATTGAAGGGCTGGTTGCTGGAACATTTATTGAGAGCAATAAAGGACTCTCTGGAGGCCTGCCTTGCCTTGACCACCTGGATCATAACAGTACATTTGTTACACTTATATTCTACAGAGTCAGGGTAATATCTTCCCCTATTCTTTTTCCTACTTTGTCTCTTTTAAAGCGTACAGCTTGGAGAGAGAGGTTTCTATGTCCTTGGCAGGCACCTAATTTTTCAGGAAATTTGTCTAATTTGCTGCATCCCAATTTTACAGGAAATTTATGGCTCTACTGTTACGATGGCATTTGGAAAGCCCCCAGAGCCAGATGTAATAAATAAAAGAGTATAAAAAAACTCAAGACAGAGTAGCTCCTTTATGGCTAGATATATATCAAGTAATATTGTAAAAGAAAAACTCTAGTAATGTGATGTTATAATGATTATATAATTGTAACTTGAAAACTGGTAAGGATCTTATTACGGTAACTGCAGAAGCTATAAGTAATATCTTTGTAAAACGCTATTGTCAAGACTCCAATAGGAATCTTGGCAAGAAATATTATAGAAATTACTACAGGTAGTACTTGACTTACAACAGTTCATTTAGTGACTGTTCAAAGTTACAACAGCACAGTCATTTAGTGACTGTTCAAAATTACAACAGCACTGACTTAAGACCATTTTTCACATTTACAACCGTTGTAGTATCCTTATGATCATGTGATCAAAATCCAGACACTTGGCAACTGACTCATATTTATGACAGTTGCAGTGTCCTGGGGTCATGTTATCACCTTTTGCGACAAGTGAAATCAGATTAACTTAACAACTACGTTACTAAATTAAGAACTGCAGTGATTCACTTAACTATGGCACAAAAAGTTGTGAAATGGGGCAAAACTCACTTTAAAAAATGTCTTACTTAGTAATAGAAATTTTAGGCTCAATTGTGGTCCTAAGTTGAGGATTACCCGTACTGACAATAATAATCCATCTTTATGAATGGATAATAGATTCTTGATTAATATATTATTTGTGTATATTAATAAAAGTGAATAATTGGTTTTGGCATCATTGGAGGCAAAAAAAGTCTTTGATAAGGTTTGGGCACCACGGTTGTTTTTGTTATGACAAAGTAAATTAGATTTTAAAAACCATTATGACTGAAAATACTTAAGTCAGTCTTGGCTTATGAAATATTTTATAGAAAAGAGCAATAGGCAAAGAGAGGATTAACATATCTAGATTTGTTAGTACAAAAAAATGGAAAACTTAAGATAAAAGCAAGAAAACAATTGACTTCAGAAGGATTTACTTTTTGGTAGTTTTCATATATTATATTTCAAGTGTTCATAACTTCTAATTAAGACAGAGGTTCAAAATGGACAGAAAGTTACCATATATAGAACAATATGTAACAGAATTTCATTGGGAAATTTGTATAAATGTGATTTTTTTTTCCTGGTGTTTTCTCTCAAGTACAGGGTCTACAAGTACAGATCAACCGACTGTCAAACCATTGGTTTGATAGAAATTAACTGACCAAGTTGTTACCATAGTAGCCCAATGTCATGGACTCAGAGATAGTGAGTGCTAACAGTTATATATTAAGATTTGAAATGCAAGAAATACAAGTTCATGATAAAATGGGACAAGAAATTAGTCTATAATATACAGATGGATCAATGGGAAAGAATGTGGTTACAAGGCCTGACATTCACATTGCAATATAGTTTATGAGATATTATTTTATAAAATGATGTACTTTTGCTACATGTCACCAGAGAGACTAATATTACAAAGGTACTTATAATTGTTGCTGGCAATATGAAAAACATAAAGCAACATTTTACCATGCATGGTAAATTTGTGAAAAAGTGAAAAAATATTGGATATAAACATATACGATGCAGAAAAACATGAAAACATAGTTATCTGTTGAAATTAAAGCCTTTTTTTAACTAGGATTTATGAACAATCAGCAAGAAAAGATACATACATAAATGACAAGTTTTATATATAGTAAGTGCAATGAAACCATTACATGCACAAAAATGGAAAAATGCAGAAATACCCACAGTGGATTGTGAAGATGGCAGAACTTGCTGAAATGGCTAAATCAGTGGTTCTCAACCTTTTTAATGCCGCGACCCCCAACCGGTCGTAAGTCGAGGACTACTCAACTGGTGCAGCACCGTTTGCAGAATGGGACTTTTGGCGGGCTCAGCAGGGCAGAGACAGCCTGGACAATTCCTATTGGCTTTTGAAAGCCAATAGAATTAGACTCTATTCAAGAGAGTCTATTCTATTGGCTTTCAAAAGCCAATAGAATAAAAGGAAGTAGCACAGCTAAGGAAAAGGGGGGGGGGAATGGCGGACTGCATTGTTTGGTGACCCCCGTGAAATGGTCGTTCGACCCCAAATGGGGTCCTGACCCACAGGTTGAGAACCACTGGGCTAAATTGACCTATTTAATTAGGGAAGGAACAATAATTACTTTTATAAAAGACAAGAAACACTTTATGGGGTTTTTTTTGCAGAAAATAAACAAAATTAATTCTGAAAAAGAAATGGTGATCTTGATAATTACAGATTACAGTTGTTCATGGGGAGAAAAAAACTGCAATATGTAATTTGGGAAGATCGAAATGGTAACAATCATGTTTTACTGCTGCAAAAAAAGATAGCAATATCTTTAGATATTTTTCTTTTTCTTTCTACTCTTTTCTTGACTTCCATTGTTTTTCACTTTTTTCACTTATATATTTTTTAAAATTGTTTCTGTAGTTTTTAATTCTGTATTTCCTCAAGAAATAGTCTGTCTTCTGTCTGTCTGTTTGTGTCTCTCTCCCACCCTCTCTCCTTATAAGGCATAGAACTAGGTTACTTGCAAGAACACCTCTCAAGAACAACTTGCCCACCTTTAGCTCCTGAAGTCATGCTCCAGGAACCCTCACTGAAATACTGTCATCATATGGGACTTTCAAGATGTTTCTTTTTTATAGTTGCCTCTATTCTCAGTCCCCCTCATCCCAATTATACGATGGTCTCAATGCTGCTTACCTTTAGAAAACTCATTAAGATTTGGCTTTTTCTTCAGGTAATTGGTTTTAGTTGAGGGGAATTTGTTTCTGGTTGTTTTAATTAATTAATTTAGTTTACCATTTTATATATTAGAGGAGGTTATTTTAGATAATGTACGATTAGTTTTTTGCTAATGTTTATTTTTGTTGTTGTACACTGCCCAGAGTCACATTGATTGATTTGGATGGATGCCAATAAATGCAATAAATATATAATTTTGGATATGGGTATAAGTAAAAAGCTAAATTCTAACCAAGACTCTTAAGTTAATTACAACTACTTTGCATTGTTGATTTTACTGGGACCCAAACACTATAATCTGAAAGCACAGATTAAATAAACAGTCCAATGCACTTCACTGCCTTAAATGGAAGAGACTAGACAATGCTATCTTGTTTTAATCAAATAAGTAAACCTGATGAGTACCTTCTTCACCTTGGACAGGTTCTTCTAGGAGCAATTCTGTCATGCATTCCCAGTCTTTTAACAGTTCTTGAGAGCTTTCCCATAAACTATCCACCAAATAAGCAGCATGTTCATGCAACTAAAAATTAAAACAAACAAAACTCTTTATAGACATTGTCACAGACCCTACTTATAGTATTATTTTCAGCATTATGTAAGAATATGTAAAAAATTGGGAACGTATTAGAGCCTGATTCAGAAAAGGGAAAATGCTGAGCTGTTACAGAAAAGATATACGAGTCTTGGGAAGGTAGAAAGCATTAAAAACAAAGTCAAAGCAACTCTGTCTTACTTGGATTAGTTGTAAGTTAAAACAGAGACTTTGACATATTTTCAAGATTCTATTATTATACCCTAACCACATTAAAATACATGCTTACTGATGAATTCAGTTTGATCTTCATCCCTTTGTAGACTGATAGTATAATTTTAATTTCAGATTGTCTTGGTTTTCCAAAACATATACTACTCCACTTTCAGATGAAATGTTTGTCTACTTAGTTTTCAACCCTTGAAGAGTTTTTTATCTTAAAAAAAAATAGTAATTGTTTTCAATGCTCATTATAATACAGATTAAAGATTATATTTTTGAATATGTTGCTTAGCAGTTGCATTGCAATACTGAAATCCTATCCTAAGATATATTTTTAAATATTCATATCTGCTTCCTTTGCGATTTATGATTTTGTGATTTAGTACCCTGTCATATTTTGCAACTGCATAAATTTAAGTCAGATGTCTAAAAATACATTTGATGCTGCACTAAAGAATACATTTGTGGGTAATGTATAATATAATAAAAGGCAGTGAAAAGTAACAGAAAAAGATATTCAGTGTTAAAGTCACTTTTTAATTAGTAGGACATGCATTATGTTAGAAAAACACACAGATTTGTAAAAGTCTAAAGCAAGAACATTTCCTCTCTTATTTTTTATGCTGTATTTAACATGATCTTGCATAACCTGTTCACACACAAGCACAGTTTTAATTTATAATTTTTCCCCGATAGCATTATAGAAATAGCACTTAGACTTATATACTACTTCATGGTGCTTTACAGCCCTAAGTGTTTACAGAGTCAGCATATTGCCCCCAACAATCTGGGTCCTCATTTTATCGACCTCGGAAAGATGGAAGGCTGTGTCAACCTTGAGCTAGTGAGAATTGAACTGTCAAATTGCTGGCAGCCAGCAGAAGTAGCCTGCAGTACTGCACTCTAACCACTGCGCCAACACAGGTCATTATAATTAACAAGCTGACATTATATTTCAGTGGTCTATTCAAGTTTGTAATATGTTCATTATAAAAAGCTTGTTTAATTCAAGTTACAAAACAGGAAAAATCTTATTTAAGATTTAGAGCTAAGTTGCAAACAAAAAACTTTATTTAAAAATTCTCACTTGTAGTTTTGAGCATTTTCTTCAATCTTACAATATGATATTTTATAATAATTAAATCAAACTGGTTATTTCCAGTTTGTGGTAATTATAAAGATCAAAATATACTCAAATTTTACCATAAGCCTCATTCTCTGAAAACAGATATTTAGCCACAATAAATAGATTTAAATAGAAATAGAAAGGAATAGAAATAGGAATAAGAATAGGAATAGGAACAGAGTAGAGTATAGAGTATAGTAGAGTAGAGTAGAATAGAATTTTACTGGCCAAGTGTGATTGGACACACAAGTTGTTGCTAAAACTGATCAGTTTAAATAAAATTCAACATAAAATAATTTTACCTCGCTTTCAAGAAAGAAAAGGACCAGCATCCTAATAAGATTCCCATTTGGACTATTCCGTCCTCTCCTTTTGGCTAGTGCTTCCTCTGCTTGAGGATCGTGCCGACTAAATAGTCTATAAAAAGATAGTATTTTTTATTTTAACATGTTTTGTTTTGTCCATTTTTAATGGAACACTCTAGCAACAAATGTATTTCTTCATTAGAGTCAACAAAGGGAGGTATTTACTAGCACCTAAAGATTCTTCTCCAGTCAAATAAACAGAACATCCAAATACACCGAAATCACACTTTTTTTTGTTTATGGAATTTAAACTATGGAATTATTCATAGTAAAATTACAAATGATAAGAATCTTAATATTGCTCTGCTAATTCCCCATAAAAGACTCTTTATAAAAAGTAAGATAAAAGAGATGTGCAAAGGGCAGAAAGAAAGGCTTGGTGAAAAATTGGAAAATAATGTGTAAATACTCCATCTGGAATATTAAATGGTGGTCCAGTTTGAAATTGCAAATATTTTAATGATATCTTACAGAAGGAAATATAAAATAAAATGTGAAGATCAAGATAGACTTAAGACCTCTTGGTATATCAGAATATTAAGTTTATGGACTATAAAATGTAATTCATATTACTTATGGACTATAAGCAATCTCAGAGTCTTCCTTTAGGAGAAAATTCAAAGTAAAACACAAGGAAAAATAACAAAGTCTTTGGGATTTTTTTTTCTTCTCTCAACAACCTTTTGAAAAGTAGTGCTCTAATGCATCTTGTCTAATATCAGTGGGTATTCTTGGGTTCATCCTAAGACAAAGATATTAGGTGTATGTTTATTTTATCAAATGTGGGATTGTAATGATAAAAATGTGACAGGGTAAAGACTATAAATGTAAAATACTAAAACTGAACATTCTGGTTCTTCCCATTATTCTTCGGTCATTGAGGTATTTTCTGAACTTAATCCTCTGAACTGGAAGTGGTTTGTAGTAATCTAGACATTCTTTCCTGAACCACCACATCTGGAATTATATAATACCATATTCCCATTCAGAAACCCTGGATAATGAAATAATTCACAATGATAAAGAATAATTTACAGTTCACATTCCAAACTATTAGAGTCCTTTATTTAGAATGTTGTTCCTATAGATTAAAACAAGGTAAATCAGTGAATAAAATATGACAAATTTGCAGAGACATAGACATATTATATGTGCAAACATAAATGTGTATCAGTCATCAATAGGCAGAATGAAAGGAGATGTTTAGTCATTCATTGTTGGTTGAACTGAGGGGTCCTTATTCTATAAACTAACGAAGATGAATAATTTGTAGATTCATAACAGGTTGCTGAAATATACAGAAAAGCAGCATTCAATGACTCAAATCTACTGCCAATGAAAAGTATATGATCATTATAATCACTATCGCCAACACCACTACTACATCATCACAGAGTCATTACAGATAGAATTAATGAGGATTACAGGTACCGTATATGCCGGCGTATTAGGCGACCCGCATATAAGACGACCCCTGTCTTTATCACTGAGTCGCCTTCCTAGAACATTGTCTTATACGCCGGAAACTACGAATATTTCCGGCGTATAAGACAACTCGGCGTATAAGATGACCCCTGTCTTTGGCGCCGAGTTTAGCGCTTCCGGAAGTCGTCTTATACGCCGGCATATACCATAATCATTGTTTGGTAATCACAATTGGGACAAGCAACTTGGTTGTTCAGCAAATGGGTACTAATTGAAACTAACTGTGCTTTTGATCTTACCTCAGCTTTTTGGTTTTATAAACTTTTCAGTGTTGTAGATGCTAAGTATTAGTCACAAAGTTACTTTTTTAATCACATAACTGCGAATGGTTGCTAGATTACCTGTAATGTTTTTTGTACTGGGACTCATAACTAGCATTTCAAATAGCAAGCTTTCCATTTGTTATAATCTGTAGTATAAAGGTATAAAATTAAAAGTGCTATGGAACTGTTGTTAGCAGTTCATAATGCTTTTTAAACTAATAATAAAGTAATAAATTGACAAATATCTCTTCTATCAATTCTATATATTTGCTTTCTTATGTTTTGTTCATATGGGAAAAGTGTTGCAAATTGTGACTCTAATTTCCCAATTTATGAATACAAATGTTTTGTTGACTGGCTTTGTTGTCCCAGATCAAAGACTTCTTTTTTAAAAAACACTCTGAAATGCTCTTGGAAATCTGTAACCAGTTTAGAGACTGGAATATCTTTATTATTATAGTAGTGGCTTCTCTCATCAACCTCCAGGAAACCACATTCTGTATCAATTGCAATTTCCAGCCAGCCATATGTGAAGCAAATAATCTCAGCATTTATTGATATGGCTTAAATTGCTGCTAACAGTCTCATAGTCTAGATCAGGGCTTTTCAACCTTTTCACCGATTGTACCACTTTTAGAATATGGCAACATTTGAGTACCACCAGTCACCTAGCGAGGTGTCAAAAACTTGACTAAAAAAAAAAAAAGGAAAAAAGTGATAAAGTACAGGTAGTCCTTGACTTACAACAGTTTGCTTAGTGACTGTTCAAAGTTAAAACGGCACTGAAAAAAGTGACTTATTTATTTATTTATTTATTTATGAGACTTATATACCGCTTTAAGTGCAAGCACTCTCTAAGCGGTGTACACCAGTAAGCAATGTGTGTGTATATATATATATATATATATATATATATATATATATATATATATATATATATATATATATATATATATATATACACACACATACATACATACATACATACATACATACATACATACATACACATTACCCCCAACAATCTGGGTCCTCATTTTACCTATCCCGGAAGGATGGAAGGCTGAGTCAACCTTGCACCGGTGAGATTTGAACTGCTGACCTGCTGAACATGGTCAGCTAAAGTGGCCTGCAGTACTGCACTCTAACACACTTATGACTGTTGCAACATCCCCAGGGTCATGTGATTTACATTTTGATGCTTGGCAACTGATTCATATTTATGATGGTCACATTGTTCCAGGGTCATGTGATCGCCTTTTGCAACCTTCTGACAAGCAAAGTTAGTGGGGGAAACCAGATTCACTTAACAACCATGTTACTAATTTAATCTCTCTCTCCCTCTTTCTCTTTCCCTGTCACCCTCTTTCTTTCTCTCTCTCCCCTTCTATTTCTCTCTCCCTCTCCCTCTCTCTCCCCTTCTCTCTCCCTTTCTCTCTCCCCCTTTCCCTCCCTTTCTCTCTCCCTTTCTTTCTCTCTCTCCCTTTCTCTCTCCCTCTCTTGCTATCTCTCCCTCCCTCTTTCTCTCTTCCTCCCTCCCTCTCTTCCTCCCTCCCTCTCTCTTCCTCTTTCCTTCTCCCTCTTTGTCCTTCTCTCCCTCCCTCTCTCCCTCCCACTCCCTTTCTCCCTCCCTCTCTCCCTCCTTCCCTCCCTCTCTCCCCGATTAGGGATCGATTTGGAGGCGCGAAGGGGAGTGGCCGAGGGCTGCCCATAGTGACTTTGAAGTGGCCACCTTTGGAAGCACCAATGCTGTTCCAGCCAGGCTTGAGCTGGGCAGAGTGGGCAATGGGAGAGGAGCAGGTCGAAAAGGGGAAAGGGGCGCTGATCCTGGCGCTTCCCCTGAGCCCTCATGGCCTCAGAGAAGCGCTGATCAGGCGGAAAGGAGCGCTGATCTTGGTGCTTCCCCTGAGCTGTCACGGCCTTGGAGAAGTGCCGATCAGGCGGAAAGGGGCGCTGAGCCTGGTGCTTCCCGAGGTCTCACGGCCCCGGAGAAGCGCTGATCAGGTGGAAAGGGGCGCTGATCCTGGCGCTTCCCCTGAGCCCTCCCGGCCTCAGAGGATCGACGATCAGGCAGAAAGGGGTGCTGATCCTGGCGCTTCCCCTGAGCTCTCACGCCCCGGAGAAGCGCCGATCAGGCGGAAAGGGGCGCTGATCCTGGTGCTTCCCCTGAGCTCTCACAGCCACTTCACCTCATCCACTTTTCCTTTTTTTAACCTTTTCTTTTACTTATTTTTTAACTTTTTTTTTTTACATTTTTTTCAACCGGTCCTACACGTACCACCAGCCAGGTGCTCGCGTACTACCGGTGGTACGCGTACCACAGGTTGAAAAGCCCTGGTCTAGATGGCACCACAAGTGGTGCTGCATTCTAGTCAGGGTAAGCCACCTGAATTAATCCATCTTGGACTGAGTCCAGGACAAGTCTCAAGTTCTAGATTTGCTTTTCAGAAAGAGGGCAATCCTATCCAGGGCTATCCCTGGGACAGTTAATGAGTCAAGGGATTTCAACTATGCACATAAAGGGTCTCACTCAAACTAGATATTTAGTATGAGGCAACATTTCAATATATATTACATCTCTAAGGGGACACGTCAAACAAAAACTAACCTGAAAACAAACAGCTTTAAACAATGATTAGCCACTGAAACATTAACATCCAGACAGTGAATACAGGCTTACTTTTTGTGAAGGAATTCCCCTGCTGCTACAGCAACAGGTCGATGAGCCGAATATACCAAATGATAAACATTCTCACAGTCTTCATTGGACAAAGCTTCTTCACTTCCACTGAATGAAGAAATAACACATTAAGTTCAAGTATTCAATGTTACTGTCTTTGTTACCCTTAGAATAAACAGAATCTACAAAATTAAAGTAGGCCTAATGAAAAATTCATTGACTTTAGTCCAGGTTTTTATTGAAATATGCCATGCATATGATACTAAAAGCATATTCCAAGCAAACATTATTATAAATGAGACCATAATACTTTAGTTATGCCTATGTAAATCCAAATATACAATCAAAGATACTCATGAGTCTAAAATGGTCATGGAAGATGCTCTTCTCTTAATGAAAGAACATTGAAGTCTGTGCAAGTTTTCATTACTAGAAAAAAAGAGAGCTGATTTTCATCAATTTTCTACTATTTCCACAGTCCTTCAAACTATTTCCCATATTACTTAGTTTGCGAGAGATTTTTAGGGCTGTTATAAGAAGCATGTCCATCTAAAATTGTTCTTCTCTGAAGCAGGCATTAGGGCACATCATTTCCATGCACTGAGCTCTGTTCAAGCATTGTCTAGATTCAGAGTACGCCAGAGTATATTTTTATAAAATAAACTTGTGTTTGCTTTCCTAAATAAATATTGTTCTATGAAGAGAACATTCTGTATGCCATATTATATGCAAGCTAATTGGAAGTCTCCAATGAATTCAGAAAATAAATCTGTCTGATAAGAGAGTAAAATCTTAAATGATATCAAAATATATACTGTAACTAACATTTCATTTTAGTTTTAAACTAAGAGCATATAAAATATGTATCTGTGATATGTGTTACCAATATAAAACATGCCTTAAACCTGTCTAGTGATGAACATCCATGAATGAACAAAGTTCAGATGGAACCTGGGGCATATTACTCTAATGTTAGCCTTAGCAAGGGAAAAAATGTATGAAGATATAGTGAATAATTTTGAAAACTAATGAAAAACTAATTTTATTTTAACACCTTTCTCTGAAGTATGATTTTTTAAAAAGCTGATGGGAGTATAGTACAGCAGAGGTACTAAAACATTTATGTCTGGGGTAGCCTCCCAAATTTGATTTACCATAATTGTAGGGTGGTCTGTAGATAAGTACTATAAATTGATTTAGCTTTTCCAGTCAGTACTACTCAACTAAATGAGTGTAAAACCTAAATACTAGGGGCTTTCCCAACCTTGGTTTGATTATGAATGATGAAGCTAGGAAGGAATTAGTCACTACTTTAAAAAATATCAGGTCAATATCTTCAGGTATCACCTAATTTTGCCTTCTTGGTATAAGGGTTGTTTTCACATCTAAAAGCACACCTCCTCTGTCCCCTCTACCCCACCAGCCTTCCTTTCTCTTCTTTTTTTTTTTACAACAGCTTCAGTGTGGAAGGATAATTTTAGGGCATTATATTTGCAGGAAGATCTAAATAAGCTCAACCTAGAGTTTAATATGAGATTGTTTTCATAGTGGATCTTGCAACCAACTTAAAAATACATTGTTAAACAACTCAGGCATGGCAAAGCTCAAGGCAATTACTTTATCAATGTTGAAGTTATTTGGGGTAACCTAGATTGATGGACCTTTGTCCTATTTCCCTGCTTATATTTACAGACAGTAAGGCATTGATTCCAAAGGAGAGTTCCAATGTTTAAAAAAGGTAGCTAAATAGCTTCCTTGGCATAATAAGCAAATTGCCTGCTAAGCATTTTTATAATAAACTCTCAGAATGGATTGAAATCAGAAAAGAAGCAAGCAGGGTCTAGTGCTCAGTCTTAGATCACACTCTTATTTTCTAGCCTCTAGTAAATATATTTTTAGGCCAGGATCTGTACTACCTGCAGCTTTTATTGATTTCAGATTTGCTTTTGACTTTATCTTTAGATAGAAATTACAACAGATATCAGGCAAGGATACATCTTGGTGGCAATACGGTTCAATCTATATTATGGCAAAGTGAATAATCAAGCTCCTGATCTTTCAAAATTGAAGGACAGACCAGGCCTTTAAGTGAGAGAGTGAGACCCCTCTCTCAATTCCATCTGTATGTCACACTTGGCCATATTTTATCTTTTTTTCTTTACCATTTGTTTTATTCTTAATGGAACTGTAACTTCTTTGATTGCTGTGAGTCAATGAGAGTTGGTTAGCATACAAGTTTTATTATTATGGTTGGATACAATACCCAGATGTTTATGGACTGGATTTGGTATTTTTAACCATCTATCGAGTCCTCTTCAAAGAACTGGGATATGCAGATCTTGTGGTTTAATATTAAAGGTACTGTTTCAGGATGTAAGCTGTACCAAGTAAAGCTGCCTTTTACAATTGATTGATACTGACTTTGTCAGTGTCAATGGTGTTCAAGTGGTGCTCCAGTTGTTTTGGGATTGCACTGAAGATACTTATTATTATTGGTACTATATTTGCTTTCTTTTGCTATAGTCATTCTATTTCTATTTGCAGGTCTTTGCATTCTGTTGTCTTCTCCAGTTCTTTCTCTTCTATTCTGAGGTCTTCAGGTACTGCCATGTCTACTATCCAGACTTTTTGCCTTTCTTATCAATAATTGTTAAGTTTAGTGTGTTATGTATCAGATGCCTATCTATTCTGTTCTATTCAAACACTATAGTATCTTAATTTTCTATTACTCTATTTTGTAGTCCCAGTTTTTGCTTGAGGCCAGTGGTTTTTCTTAAAAGATATCCAACACACCACTGTTGCTACTTTGTCATACTGTTGTTATATTCAGTCTATGTGATCTTCTTGCAGCAGCTAAGTAAGTGGTCCACTGTTTATTTAGTTTCATTGCAGAGGAGGCATTTCCATTCTTTTCTAGTCTTCATTTGGTCTTCTTTGTCAGCTAATTTGGTCTCTAGTATTCAGTAAGCCTTCATCATATACTAGCTTCAATCCATCTTCTTTACTGTATCTTTCATATATTCTTCCAATGCCCTTTATTCTTCAACTGTCTGGTGTTCTTGAAACATTTCACGTTCATCTATTTTCCTTGGCAAGTAGAGTCTGTCAATATTGCTGCAAGGACAAAGGGCACGATTCATTGTTATTATTTTTCTGGTCTTCTTATCCAGGACTTTTAGTTCTGCTTGAGTCCAGTCCACTATTCCAGATGTATAATTATTGGAATTGCTCAGGTGTTAATCGCCTTAATGGTATTTCTATCATTGAGTTCAGACTTTGAGATGTTCTTCACTTTTCTGATGTATTCACTACTACTAACCTTCTTCTTAAGTATGCTTGATGTTGTCAGCCTGGAGGATGCCCAGGTATTTGTAATAATCATCTTCATTCAGATTATTGATGTTTATAGGCATTATAAGTATAAGCATGAAAGGTGTAAGTCAGTGAGATCTGTTTTGCCTGTTTCTAGGGCTGGGCAGCCCAGCTATGATCAGTTTGGCTCTTGGGCTAGTGAAGAATCTGTGGGTCAAGCTCAGCAAGTCACTCTGGGAAAGGGAGTGGGGAGCAAAGAGAGCTGTCTGGGTGGACTTGGTTACCCTTTGCCAGTCTCCAGTCATTGCGCCATGGGACCTTCTGCCTGAAATGCATGTGTCACTAGGCAAACTCCAGACCTCGACCCTGGGCAGCATGGCAGGGCCAGTGTTCCTTCGTCACCACTGAGGCCTCTTTTCTTGCACTGCCAGGCCAGTAGCTGTTCTCACCTTCTGCTCTAACGCTCCAGGATGGCTGCTCCTCCATCCCGCAATTAGAACGTTGCCCCCCCCAGTCCCTTTTAGCAAAAGGCTCTCCCCCTTCAGGTGGTTAAATCATACCACAGCGAGGGTAGTGGCAGTTGGGACAGGTGGCAGTTCCCCGCAGCCTCAGTGTTCCAGGCAGAAGAGGCCACTCCAGGCAGAAGAGGCCAGGTATAGGAGGGGTGGCCTCTTCCACTTGGAGCCTGGTGTGGTGAAAACGCATTCTGCCTCCCGCTCACTTGCTGCAACCTGCACGGTCTGGCCATCCGCTCGCTAACCACATCTCATATATTCTGCCCACCCACTCACTCAGCTCTCCCTCCAGCTGCCTGTGTGGTCCATCCTCTCGCTGAACCTCTGTGTGCTCTGCCCACCCATTTGTTTGGCTCTGCATCTGGCCATCCATTGTCCTGTGGCAATCCTGTGGCAAGATGTGAGTGGCAAGATGGTAGTGGCAAGTTGGCCATAGCAAGTTGTCCCATTCCGAAGTGCCATATATGTTCAGTCTAAATTCTACTGCAACATCTTGGCTACAGATTTGGACAGTGTTGAGAAGTGATTCCATTTCAAATGGTGTTTTTTCCATTCAGATTTAAATTGTTCACGTTAAAGTGGTGGGATAGTCTGGCAGATATTTTTGATATTGATAGCCATAGCCTGACTTATTCAGTATTCTTGAACAGGAATATAACAAATGAATCATGCAATGACAAATACTATAGTAGTGGTGATAAGTCAATCTACTTGAAAAATTCCTCCCTTAATTTTAACCTCCAGCAATTTTAACTTAATTTTAACCCATTCACCAGCAAATATGTCTTCCATTGAGTTCTAGGTCTGAGGATATGATATGGTGTTTTGCTTTATTTTTACCTCAGAAAAAAAAATAAGAAAAGCAGATAGGTTTTCTTCAGCATGGCACATGATGTGTACTAGAGATAAATATAGATGTGCTGCTGTAGTAGCTGAAAGGGATCTAAGGAGAAAAGTAGAAATCCCCCAATAAGCACGGATGCTTGACTGAGGATTCCTCTTCCTCATTCCCCAATCCATCTCAATGTCAGGGTTAGAAATTAGAAGTTAGGGTTAGATCCAAAATGAATACAAGTTCATTCCAATACAAGTAACATTTCATGCTACCTCTAAACAATAATCTGAACTACTATTGGGAAAGGCAGTATACAAGAGTCAATGCAATTCAAGCAGGGATGCATTTAGATCTCCTGTGGGTGCAAAGGGACTCTAACTGATGACACACTTGACCTCTCCCTCGAGCTTAGCCTGATCATCTCCCATACTCAGCTCTAGAGTATTTTGCTGATGCTTCTCTGCAGGCACATCAGACATTTATGACAGAATTACTAGATTCTGTAACAGCTTTGTTCTTACGCCATCTGTCCTGTAAATTCACAGGATTCTTTTTTTCCCATCATGTATTTGTATACATTTGAACTAGATTGTGATGTTTCTCTGTGTCATATATGTATATATATGTGGGTATATGCATAATGGTATTTTTTTGAGAGCTGAATGCAATGAAATTTCATTTTAATGTATGCCGATTAGTGTACATTTAAAGCGACAATACAGTTTCTATTCTATTCTATTCTATTCTATTCTATTCTATTCTATTCTATTCTATTCTATTCTATTCTATTCTATTCTACTCTACTCTATTTGCATAATATTTAGGTGTCAGGAAGAAGAATCAAGGTTAGCATATTAAGCTACATTCTCAATAAAGCAAATAATGTGGAATCACAGAATAGAGTAGGAAAGTGTCAGAATTTCATACACACACACACACACACACACATATACATACATATATATACATATACATACATGTGTATATATATATACATATACATACATATATTAATTAATAATAACAAATGTAATAAAAGCAAATGTGTTCGAGCACCAGGATAACATTAAACCAATACAAATACTAAGCTTTCGTTGGCCAACACTGCTGACATCATCAGAGCATAAAACAAGGTTTCTGGGAGTTCTCTTATATTACTGGTCAGCTCTGCGCCTGGCTTTTTGACCTGGTCTTCGGTCCACTCATTGTCTCCAGTCATTTTGTTCTTAAAGGGCTCGCGTTTGTTACCGCTCTGGTGGTTTGCAGGGCTGCTTTTCCCTTTTCCCCTTTCCTCCCCCCAGTCATTTTCCCCATGCGAGTCCAGCTGTCAAGTTGTTTGGGCTGCTCTTGCTCGTTCCTCCCCACCCACCTCCATCCCGAGGCATGGCGCCGTTCTCTTTCTCCAAGAGTTGGTTTATCAAGCGGGTCTGGGCGTCCGTCAGGGGCCCCCGTCATACACACACACACACACACACACACACACATTTAAACATACTTACTGAAGTATAAGTGTGACTAATCGAATGGCTTCTACAGCAACATCATATTCTTTATCAAGTGTCATTGATACAATGCGATCCTGAAATATAAGAATGTAACATGTTTCTAGAAGAAACTGAAATCATAACACGCATATTTAATAAACAACTCATCTGTTACTTCTTCCAAAACAATGCATGAAATATTCCTATATAATGTATTACATAAAGTAATGCTAAAAAACCCTTACATACGGCACAAGAAATTAAATTAGAGAAACATCATAGGTGATGTCCACATAACCAAAGGTGTATGTTACTAAGTATTCAGTATGAGATTATTTAAAAATAAATATCTTACAATATATCTTATAAATTTCCTGTGTAGATTTTACATAATAATTTTAGCAAATGGCGAAGAGCCTCTTGTCTAATAATCCCATGGAATATATTTTCTCTACAGATATGTGTTAGAAATATTGTTCAGTCCCTGCTGTTAAGTCGTCTTTTAATTTTAATAATTAAATTAATACAGATTTTTTTAAAAAATTACATTACATTAGGTTTTAATTTGCGGATGTATTGTCCCTTAGCTCGAAGTCTGAAAAAATGCTTAGGGGCTATTCTAAGTATGTATCTGGCTGACTTGTGGGCATACTTCATCATTTCCTGGATTTACATAATTGCCATTCAATCCCAGGAAAATATATAAATTGGTTCCATCAATGCACCAATGTATGCTACAAAATGCCCTTATCGCACGTTGTCAATGTCTCCTTAACTCAAAATTGTATTTTCCTAGATTTCAGATCCCTACTTTTCATTGTGTTCATTTTTAATTAATTCTTATATATATTGCTATTGTCAACTACATTCAGTGTCC
The DNA here is from genome assembly GCF_016545835.1 of Crotalus tigris. Taxonomy (NCBI): domain Eukaryota; kingdom Metazoa; phylum Chordata; class Lepidosauria; order Squamata; family Viperidae; genus Crotalus; species Crotalus tigris. Next base: position 506,298 of record NW_024097214.1, on the reverse strand, counting down.
CTCTCAGCTGGGGATGTAAGATACACATTGCAGTACTAATAATTTTATATTACTTTTAAAAAAACCAAAATGTCTTAAAATATAACATACACATTATAAATTTAGCATTAAAATATTTAATACAAATAAAGTGAGCAATTAAGATTGCTCCATATAAATTTAGAATATAATCTCACATTAATCAAAAGTTAATTAGAATTTCTATGTCTTTTAAGTCAATTTAAACAGATAACATTTTTTTTAGCTATTGCTCTCCCCCCTAAAATTGGATATTTCACAGATTTCCTTGCTAAATATATGAACAGGATCTCTTTGAGCTAAACAATTTTAGTTATAGTGAAACAGAAATTTAAACTAACATAGTCTTTAAAAGTTCTTTAAAAGTAATGAGCTGTGCTTTTGAACAAAGTAGCCATTTGCTTTATACCACAGTACTTTAGATATAAAAAGGTTAGGACAGAAGTGCAATCTAATTTGAAATATAACTAATGAACCAACCAAGCCCTTTTGGGAAGCAAGAAAGATATTATTTCTATAATTATGGAATTCCATAATTTGGGATAACGCAACTTCACCCAAATGTTTCTTTTATATTTCTACACAGAATCATAGGTTGTGTCACATGACGCATATCCATCTTACCTAAATCAATATTAAGCCGTTTTTATTTCAAATGAAATTACACAAACCACATTAAAGAACTCATAAACTAAATTATTCGGGGTTATAAGACATGCAATAACTATTTTCTGTTCAGAATTAATACAGAAAAGCATTATCAAGGGAGTATAAGTAGATATAGATGTATTCTGTGTATATATATTTATATTCGCATGTGCATGTGGCATATTAGCTAAAAAAGAGACCATACTTTTATTAGGGTAGCACAAGTTTATAAACTTTTCTACAGGTTTTCAAGTTGCCAAGATTTTTTTTTTAAATCAGGCAATATAGTTTAAAAAAAAAGAAGTTGGAAAAATGTAAGTGGGGTTTAAGCTTTATCTGAAACAAATTATAGTGTGTGGAATATGTCTACAGAAATGCTAATTTAGTCTTACTATGGAAATGTTAGGTTGTACCAGGACTCTTCCAAAACTTAATAAATTAACCTCTTCTCTATGGAATAATGGTTTTCACATACTCAATGCAAGTATGAGTTTATAAATTCTCATGGTCCTGAATCATTGTAGTAGACAGAAATCCACAAATCAGTGGAAAACAAATACAAATGGTTACATAGGATTAATCCATAAAATTACTTATGAAGAGGCTGTCTCCGCAAATTCAAATAAAAGAATCAGGCAGACAGCTATGGGTAAGAACATTACAGTTCAATTTTGAGAATGTGGTAATAAAAAAGTGTTGGGCTAAGATTATAGGTGAAAAGGTAAAGTGTCCTGAAGGTAGCTTCACATGCTGTAGATGGTTTCTTGTTCGAGGAAATGACAAAAACAAAGAAACAAAGGAAAGGGAAAGAAATGACTGGCCAAAAAACCAGCAGGCCAAAAACATTTAAAGAAAGTACAACCTCAACTTATCACGTGTTCTATACAACTACTGATTATTTTTTCAGACTTTTGCGGGATACTCCCAAAGCCAGACAGAGTTTAGTTTATGTCATTAGACACAGCAATTCAAATGTATACATTTCATCACTGATTATTACTTATGTAATTCATAAGCTTTAGAAATGTATCAATGTATCCAAAAAATTTTCTCAAAGAAAACATATTCCACATTTGCAGCATAGCACGTTATACCATATATTTGTCACAAAACATGCTTAAGTTTTAAAAGATTAACTGCCATAAAATGTTCTTTTCAGCCACCAGAATTATCACTTACATTTAAGTTAACTTCTTAGTGTTTTATAACTCTTCCCCTTACCTTAAATCTATTTGTAAATAGCTCCAATTTGGGGAACAATTCTCTGTTGGTATACAAACTCTGCAAAGCTTTCAGACATTTCAATCTCACTTCACCTTGCTAAATTAAAAACATATTAGAATTGACTTTGTATAATAAAATACGTAAGAAAAGTATATATCGGCATTTTAATAAATCATTTTCAGTAATATTTTGTAACACAAAATTATCTTTTATATTTATTAGTTGTCTTTTCATTAAATATTTATAATGACTTGCAACTATAGAACATATCAAGCCTTTACAGCGACAGTATGTTTCCGAAAATAACAATATCATCAATAACAATTTTGGCTAGGATTCAGAAAATATTTTGTTCCCGCTACGCTGGCTTTCAAATTTTCATATTTTAGTGTAAACAAGTAAATCTTTCAACAAAATTTTCCTTGCACACTTCTGTCAGCTGGTATCTGCTAAAGTCGTAATTTTAAAATGACAAGGATAAGTGATAGGGATAGAAAGGTAGCAATATAATTTTCCACGTAGCTGATTTGGTAACCCTCCCCCTTTAGATTTTGGATTTAAAAAGGAGACATCATCTTCAATGAGATTCCTACCCACCCCACACACACAAAATTTGTGGCAAGATTATCAATATTGGTAATTTTCATACTTTCGTACTCAGAGAAGTGAAGATCTGAATCCTATAGAAAAAGTGATTTGACACACAGAGATACTACTGTCCAAATTGTCTGCTGATCAAGATTTGGGACTTTAATTGGACTACAAATAACCCTAGCATGGAGCAATATCATTACGTTTTCAGATCAAGTACCATAATCTAAAAGAAAAATATTATTCAAATTCTTTACACCTTTTACAGAGAACAAATTATAAACAAGTAAAAATTTTAGTTGCACTGACAATTAAATATTTTTTGTTTCAATTTATCAAGGACTGTTGTAGCTCACTGCTAACTACAGAAGGGAATAATTTAGTTCCTTTTATTTATTTAATTTATTTATTTAATTTATTTATATGCCACCCAACCCCAAAGGACTCAGGGCAGCGTACAAAATTAAAACAATCATCGAGAATAAGACAATAAAATAATTCAATCATACCGCAAGTCCGATCATGTTCCGCCCCCCCCCCCCCGGGACATCAGCCCCAGGCCGGCCGGAACAGGAGAGTTTTAACGGCTTTCTTAAAGGCCGGCAGGGTGGGAGTTGTTCGAACCTCGGGGGGAAGTTGATTCCACCAGGTCGGAGCCACCACAGAAAAGGCCCTTTCCCGAGGGCCCGCCAGCCGACACTGTCTGGCCAATGGGACCTGAAGGAGGCCCAATCTATGGGACCTCACCGGTCTCTGGGAACTGTGCGGCAGTATGCGGTCCTGTAAGTAACCTGGCCCTATGCCATGAAGGGCTTTAAAGGTGATAACCAACACCTTGAATTGCGTCCGGAGACCCACAGGAAGCCAGTGCAGCTCGCGGAGGATAGGTGACACGTGGGCGTACCTTGGCGCGCCCACAATCGCTCTCGCGGCTGCATTCTGAACCAACTGCAGCCTCCGAACGCTCTTCAAGGGTAGCCCCATGTAGAGCGCATTACAGTAATCCAGTCTTGAGGTGACGAGGGCATGAGTGACTGTGAGTAAAGCCTCTCGGTCCAGATAAGGCCGCAACTGGTGCACCAGGCAAACCTGGGCAAAGGTCCCCCTGGCCACAGCCGATAGATGTTGTTCCAAATTTAGCTGTGAGTCCAGGAGGACACCCAAGTTGCGTGCCTGCACTGAGGGAGGTAAATTTGCCCCCCCCAGGACTAATGATGGACCATCCAGTTGACCTTTGGGAGGCAAGACCCAGAGCCACTCGGTCTTGTCAGGGTTGAGTCTAAGCCTGTTCACCCCCATCCAGACCCTCACATCTTCCAGGCACCGGCACATCACATCGACTGCTTCACTGAAAGGACACGGGGTGGAGATATATAATTGGGTATCATCCGCGTACTGATGATACCTCACCCCGTGTCGCCGAATGATCTCACCCAGTGGTTTCATGTAGATGTTAAAAAGGAGGGGGGACAGGACCGAGCCCTGAGGCACCCCATGATCGAGGCGCCTAGGGGTCGATCTCTGTCCGCCCGCCAACACCGACTGCAACCTGTCAGAGAGGTAGGAGGAGAACCACCGCAATACGGTGCTGCCCACCCCCACCTCTCCGAGACGACACAGAAGAATACCATGGTCGATGGTATCGAAAGCCGCTGAGAGGTCAAGAAGCACCAGGATAGAGGAGTGACCCCTATCCCGGGCTCGCCAGAGGTCATCGGTCAGTGCGACCAAAGCAGTCTCAGTGCTGTAGCCGGGCCTGAAACCAGATTGAAAAGGGTCTAGATAATTAGTTTCATCCAAGGATCGCAAGAGTTGGGATGCCACCACCTTCTCTACAACTTTCCCCACAAAGGGGAGGTTGGAGACAGGACGAAAGTTCTTCAAAACAGCTGGGTCCAGGGAAGCTTCTTGAGGAGGGGCCTCACCACCGCTTCCTTTAAAGGTTGCGGGAAAGACCCCTCCATCAAGGAGGCATTGATTATTGCCTGGAGCCAGCCTCGTATCACCTCCTTACTGGCAGAAACCAGCCAGGAGGGGCACGGGTCCAATAAACAGGTGGCGGCATTCATTGCCCTCACAGCCTTGTCCACTTCATCAGGGGTCACAGGCTCAAACTCGCTCCAGATAACATGACTAAGACCAGCCCCTGGCAACTCGGCTGGCACTGCCCAGTCGGAGTCCAGGTCTCTCTGAATCTGAGCGATTTTGTCCGAGAGAAACTGAACAAACTCCTCAGCTTTCCCCTGCAAGGGTTCCTTCGCCTCCTCCACTTTAAGAAGGGAGCGGGTCACCCTAAACAGGGCGGCCGGGCAAGATTCTGCGGACGCAATAAGTGCGGAAAAGTGAACACGCTTTGCTGTCCTTATCGCCACTAAATAAGTCCTAAGATAGGCTCTTAATAGTGATCGGTCAGATTCAGAGTTACTGGCCTTCCAACGTCGCTCTAGACGTCTCTTGTGGCGCTTCATCTCCCGGAGCTCCTCAGTAAACCAAGGCGCCCTCCGGGGACCACCACCACAGAGAGGTCGCAAAGGCGCAATTCGATCCAGGGCCCCGGACGCCGCCTCATTCCAGGCCGCAACCAGGGACCCCGACGAGTTGTGGACAAGGGAGTCAGGTATTTCCCCAAGCTCCTCCTGGAACCGATCCGGGTCCATTAGGCGCCTGGGGCGGAACCACCTAGTCGGCTCCCTCTCCCTGCGATGGGGGAGTGATGCTCTGAAGTCCAGCCTCAATAGGAAATGATCTGTCCATGACAAGGGTGAGATCTCTATTCCCCCTAATTCCAGATCATGTCTCCATTGCCCCGAGAGAAACACAAGGTCGAGTGTGTGACCACCCCTATGAGTCGGATCCTGGATTACCTGGGTCAGGTCCATGGTTGCCATGGAAGCCATGAACTCCTGCGCCACCTCTGAGCGATCGCCGAGTGATGGTAGGTTAAAGTCCCCCAGTACCATAAGTCTGGGGAACTCCACCGCCAGCAACGCAGGCAGGGCTGTTGCAACGCAGCTGGGAGGTAGGTATGTCAGCAGCAAGCCCAACTTAACCCGTGAACCCAACTTCAATAGGAGGGACTCACACCCAACAACCTCCGGGGCAGGAATCCCACGAGGACTCAAGGACTTCCGAGCGATGACTGCCACTCCCCCACCCCTGCCCTGATGTCGAGGCTGATGAAGCACCACAAACCCGTCCGGGCACATCTCCGAGAGGGAGACACCCCCCTCAGGGCCCAGCCAGGTTTCGGTTATACATGCCAGGTCCGCCCCGCTGTCCAATATTAAATCACGGACAAGGGGGGCTTTGTTGACAACGGACCTGGCATTAAGCAACAGCAGCCTACAACTAGGGCCCTGTACTCCCCTGTCACCAGTACTACAGGATGAGCCTTTTGAGGGGCCGGAACAAGGAATCGCTCTAATATAGCGAGTCCTCGTTCCCCAAAGATGGCCTGCCCCTCGGCTCCCGCCATATCTGCCCATCCCAGTCATAACCGGGATGCTCCGACCTTCTCTCCTCCCCGGAGTACCCTCACCCTCACCAGCCTTCTCCCTTCCTGATCGGACTAGCTTTCTATACAGACCAAGCCCAAGGGTAAGTCCTGCCCCCCCCTACTTTTGCTATTGCACTCAGCAGAGGGGGTACCAGGCTCTGCCCCCGACTCCACCATTCTCATACCCCAAACACTCAATACACAATCACAGTCAATTTATATACATAAAAATAAAAATATTCACATTCATATGCCCTAAATACAATAATAAAATTTATACATAACAGGGCCACCATTCATCTACATACATACCCTTTAGTGTAGCAACATTGATATTTTGTTTAAATAGGATGAATAGATATGCACAAAATGCATTATTTCAGATGTATGAAGATATGTTTTCATATATTGAATAAGGGGGGAAAAAGCAGACAGAAGAATCAGCAGCAGACATAAGCTTATCAATAACAGTTATATATATAAATGAACCAAAATGGATTTGATAAGACTATATCTTGTTAAATGTAACAAAGGTTGAAAAAGTATGAGAAAGCAATATTCTCTTTCACATCAAAAATGAAATAGCATATTTATAGCAATGCAGCACTTACTCTGTCATGAAGTGTCCAACCAACATATTTTAAATAACTATCATTCAGGAAGGCATCACTGTACATTTTCATCCACACTCCAATTTCTTCAATACAAACAGCTCTAATTTCAGCAATAGCATCACTATTAAAAAAAAACAATGGTGAAAATATATTGTTTAATTTTATGTATAAAATTACAGCAGTGTAATGTTTATTTTTTTTCTTAGTGGTTTTCCTCCTTTAAATGATATGGCATTTGTCTTTTGTTGTCTCTAATGCTAATCAGCAAGGACAGTTTGAAATCAGAGTTATTTCATGTAGATTATTTAAAGCATACAAGTATATAGAATTTATAGTTCTATGACGTATCTGCACCCTTTCCCTGAATGCACAGTAGGAAGTCCATAAGTCCCATGTCAGTCCCAAATTTTATTTTTTCAAAATCCATCTTTTCCATGAAGTTTTAAGCATAGTCTCCATATTCCGCTGTTGCAGGAGATCATGTCAGTGTACATAACATTCTCTGATCAAACGTTCTCCACAATAGCATCTCTGTAGGGGGGCGGGGGGGGGGCTGAGTTAAGTGGAAATGATTGGCCCAAAGCCATCATGATATTACCATGGCAGTGGGTAGATTTGAACATGGGCCTCCCTGATTGTAATCCAACAATTTAAAATACATAGTTTAAACCATTTTATTACACAGTGTCTCATAAAATGTCAATTCCTGGAGTTTATATTCTGTCTATTTGATAAATTTTAAGCAAGACAGGGGAAAATATTATTTTTGACTGCTATTTAAGATTCCCAATGTCTTTTTACTCACCGATATCTATGGACAAATATTCCCTTGAAAATGGAATTCATCATATTTTCAATTTCATCCTGATTTTCTTGCAACTGAAATACAATTAAATATGCTTACTTTAATTCTTTTATTTAAACACATAAATAGATTACTATCCTGGGGCATGTCAACACAGTTAATAACATTATTCATAATCAAGGCTGACTATAAACATAAAATACTTATTATTCATCACCTAAATATCACCGCTACAGTAGATTAAATTCATTTTTAAAAAATATTTTACTGAAAATTTTAATTACAATAGTCAAAGAAAATATGAGCTAACCTCGATAAGAAAAGAGAGTAAAGAAAAAGGAGAAAAGTTATGTAGAAAGAAAAATAAAAAATAAATAATTAAAAAAGTAACTTCTAATTTTCATCACAAGTACAAACTTGATAATTCATCACTCCCTATAAAGTTACATGCAAGTATCTATTTTTCTCATAACTCATGTTTTTTCCATATGAAAGTCTATAAATCAACATTATAGGCTTGCTGTCAAGCAAGAAGTCCATAAAGGAACCCCAGATTTATACATACAGTACATCTAATTTTAACCTTGATCAAACAAACTAAGTTTGTATTTTTTTCTTTTGCTTCCAACAATCTTCATCTTTATTTCATTCAGATGCTGTTGTAGGATTTTATCTCTCAATTTTTCTTTTTCTTTTTCTTATCTTGAACATTTGTCAGGTGCAGAAGATCAATACATGTGAAATTCCAATTAAACTGATTTATTACTGTAGGATCCAATCTGGGTCGGTCACCGGGACCAGAGGTTTAGTCTTCCGAACTTTCAGACTCATGCTGGAACCCATCTTCTGGGAACTTCTTTCAAGCAGAGCATGTGCTTTGGGCTATTCTTTGTGTGATATTTATATGGTGTCTGTTGCGTGTGGCTTTTTAGATCTTGATTGGGGTGTTGATGCCTGGCTATTAATCCCTTGGCTGTTGTTTTCTTGTGCTGCCCAGATCTTGCCTCCTAAGTACTTGATAAGATGGATGTAAATCAGCATTCCTGTTGACTGACCAGGGACCCATTTCCCAGGCTTCAATCACTTCCATAGCTGTTTTAGTGCCTGCTTGTCCAACAATCTTAGTAGCTGCAAAATTGAATGTATGTCCTTGTTCACTGCAGTATGAGACGACCAATGAGTTCAGGTCTCCTCATCTGACCACTCGCTTGTGTTCTTGCAATCTGGTGGTTAGCTTCCTCCCTGTCTGTCCTACATAGTCACGGGGGCAATCCATGCAAGAGATTCAGTACATTACATTGGAAGTATTTCCCACCTCCAAGCAATCTTGACTTATATAGCACTTCACAGTGCTTTACAGCCCTCTCCACAGAGTCAGCATATTGGCCCCAACAATCTGGGTCCTCATTTTACCAACCATGGAAGGATGGAAGGCTGAGTCAACCTTGAGCGGTGAGACTTGAACTGCCAAACTGCTGGCAGCCGGGAGTCGGCCAAAATAGCCTGCAGTACTGCAATCTAACCACTGCACCACCAGGGCTCCTGCATAATTTGTTCTCATATGGTAACCTCTGGGCAGTGCACTGCAAGGTCCACTTGCAGATATTGGAAGCTGCGTTCTACAGCTTTCAAAATACTCAGTGTGCCATACGTTAAAAATATTTCAGAAGCCTTACAACTGCCTTTCGGAAGACTTAGAACTGCCATACATCAAAAACATTTCGGAAGCTGTAGAACTGCATGTGCCAGATGTTCCATGGGACATTTGCCAGTCCTTTGATTTTAGCTGCAGCCATCATCTCTGCTCCTTTGTAGTTGTCTTAGCTTGCCATTCCTCACCCAAAAGTTCCCAAAAGATTATATTCTTGATTCTATATTTGGAGTTGAAATAGAATACTATATGCATGCTTGGGGCCAAAATCCAAGATGGTCTCACATATAAACAGAATCCACCTTCATTATGTTTAGATTCTCTAATCTTCAAAGATGGAGACGTATTAAAATTGTACAATAGGATTATGTTGCCAGATGTTTTTTCTATGCTTGGGACTTTTTCCAGATTATTTTGGACAGCAAACTTCCTATTGTGAAAACTGTTATTTGCAGTTTGGAAAAGAATCAGACCAGTAGCACAATCTCCAAAATATTCCCCATTTCACAGGGCCAATTCATAATATTGATAATATTAAGTATTTGGCAATGGAAAAATAAGGATGATAAACAAAATAGAAAACAACATTCAGGCAAAATTGGATTGGTTTCAAGCTACTGTTCATGTAACAGTCTACTTTAACAGTGATGACAACTAATTTCATGATTATACATTAACTTTATGTGAACTGAATAATAAATCTTACTGCAAATAATGACATAAAAGTACATAAAAGAAAGCAGAAGGACCATTTTGCAATATATCTTATGGATAAAATTATTCACTTAACCCCCGAGATAAATTCTGTAGCCATCATAGAAACAGCTCAGTATTCTTTTGGGCTCCCAGACACATACTTTTTTCTACACAATTTCCCCAAACATATTTTTATTTGCTTTTGTATTAAAGATATGCAATATCTGGAAAATATATAAACATTAATAACTTTCAGATTTGAACACTATTTATATGATGTACAAATTAAGTTGGGTGATAGCAAAATGTGAACCACATTTCTTTACCATCTTATCTCAGAAATCTGAAAAATAGGAAAAAAAGGACTAGAACTCATGGCCCTCAAGTTTTTAGTCTGATTCCCTAAATCAGAGGTCCCCAACCTTTTTGGCACCAGGGATCGGTTTTATGGAAGACAATTTTTCCACTGACCGTGGTGGTGGGGGGTAGGTTTCAGGATGATTCACTATATTTATTCTAAATTGCCTAAATAAACAAACAAATAAACAATGCACTTTATTTCTATTATTATTATATTATATTAGATTAGACCAGTGACTTTCTGCTTCTAAGAAAGTGGGAAGGAAAAGAAAAAATCCTAAACTCAGCCTTCCAGCGACACAAACCAAAGACCCAACACGTTGAGGAAGTGCTGAGAAAACCATTACAAAAGGGGGGGGGGGGAATACTGCGCAAGCCCAGCAGCCTTGGAAAAGGTGCAGATGAGTGAGGGATTCCTTTGGAGACACAGTGCTTAAGGGGAAATGTAGCTTCTCCCCTCCCCCATTGCAAGCCGGGTAGGAGACCTTGGCTTGCAAACTTGAGAACCACATGAAGAAAGGAGCGTGAACACACAAGCGCGCGCGCACATACACCCACCAAATTAAACCACGAAAAGCAGGCAGGAAATTGCCAAAACATGAGGCACCTGGAGCACCATCAATATGTAAAATCTTAAAAATCTAAATTATTAATATATTATAACTTAACAAACTACATATAATGCAGCTTTAGACCATCTAACTACAAGGATTTTTAAATTCTTATTCACTGCAAAAAGGCTGCAGTATTTATGTTAAATATTAACCAATATGGAATGACATAAGAATCATTTATTTTAATGATGCTTGAAAACTGATTGAATTTCATTTATATTAAAGGGACAGTTTATATGCAAAAATCAATTGCAGTTCCATAATTTTGGGCCTGCTGGCCTGAACTGTAAAATTTGTATCTTTTTTGAATGTATCTTTTCTGACTTGCTTTTTACAGGTGAAAAACTATGACAATCACTCTGAATAGTCATTTACCTCTTTCCGTTTCTGAAGAAGCAGCTCCAGTCTTTCATTAGCTCTTTTACCAATCATTTTGTTTCTTTCAGCTTCATACTGTCTTTGTGTATTATCCTGATGAATACTCAGGTTTAAGGCAACATTCACAAGAGCAGTCATAAGCTTCATAGCTAGGAAAAATACAAACAGAAATCAATTTTTCTTTTCCAGGCCCAAGTGCATTTTTGAAACAATTATTTGCTTAATACTAACTAGAATCCGAAGATTCTGATCTATTTGTGTTGAGGTAAAATATGGATTGCTACTTTCAAAATAACAATCAGCCAGAATCTGTAATTATGCCTCACTCATAAAAGTACATCAATTAACTTAGAATCAAGAGAAAACCTCTTGGCAAATCCTATGTATAATATTACAAGCATCGCACTTTTCCACAGACCCATTATGGAAATCAGAGATGGCTTATTATTATCTGTGAATTAGTTCAATATGTAATCAATATGTAAATATATAACCTTTATTAGTGTAGAGACGTGTCAGCACGGCATGATGGATGCCAAGATCTGAATTTCCCTTCCCCTTTGCACATAACATTCTAGGCATTTCCCCTCCCCTATTTTGGGGTCATGATTCACATCTTCCAATTAACTTGGAGGGCAAAGATTCACTTCCATTCATTTTCCCGGGCTTTCCTTACTATCTCCTCCCTTTTCTCTGTCATCTGAATTAACTCTAAAAATACCAGACAGTTCTGCATATTTTGTCAAAGCAAGAATATTCAATATTAGCAGCGTTGACATCCGGTCCCCCTTACAAAAAGGACAGATCCTGTAATGTAAACAAAAGCATATGTTAATGACTAGTTCTCAGTTTGTTGGGGTATTTCGCCTGAAACCTTTTGACGAGCTTGTCAGCTTTCACCTCACTGGATTTCACCCAGGTGGCTTCAGACAACGGGTATCCCTTCCATTGTACTAGGTACTGCAATTTCCCTTTAAAAATTCTAGAGTCAAGAATACGTTTCACTTCATAGTGGGTCTGTCCCGCAACTACGAGGGGCCCAGGTGCCTTCTTCAGGGGAGGTCTTAAAGTGGAGTCCCGATAAAGGTTTCAACAAGCTGCAATGGAAGACGGGGTGACTGCTGTCCGGGTTGCTCTGGCAGCTGCTCGGATTCAGGTGAGGGAGGCTTCTTATAGAGGGCGAGCTGAACGTCTAGCTTCACTGCTGCCTGGTACCATTCTTGCAGCTGATCAGGTACAGCTCGATAGATGCAGGCCTGAGAAAGGTGATTGTCTAATCATATGATGGATTAGGGATTGTTCTGGCCACCCCTCTATTCGACCTGCTATGTTGCAAAATTCCTGCGCGTACTTCAAGGTAGGCCTGCCAGCTTGTTTTATTTTGTGGATCTGTTCTCTTGCTTTAAGACCAATAGATGGGTCCTCAAATCTTTCCCTCAGCCCTAGGAGGAAGAGATGGGGGTCCTCCAATTCGAGGGCTTGCTCATTATATAATTTGTTCAGCCATTCGGAGACTTCTCCCTCTAAGCTGGACGCAATCACATCGACCATGGCCCCTGGGTCTGGGTAGAGCCAGGCCCAGCAATTCAAATGAGAGCGCACTTGGTTGAGGAAAAAAAACCAATTTCTCTGGGTCCCCATCGAAAGTTGCTCTGAAAAGTGGTGTAATTATAGGCTGTTGTTGCTGACCCCAGATTTATGCCCAGGGGTTGCACGTTCAGGGGCTGTGGTCAATCTCCCTGCTGTGGTCAGTCTCCCCCCAGCTGCTGATCTCCTGGTTTCTGCATCACCCCAAGCTGTTGCAAGGCCTCTATTAGTTGTGGCAAGCTCAGAAATCGCTGACCATCCATCTGCTGGGGAACCCCATCTACCCATTGCTGCAGATGCCTCAGACTGGAATTCCCTCTCTCTTTGGGGTTGGGGTCCCTGGCAGGGGAAGACAGGATCTGACAGGCTTTCTGCTGGGCCATGGGAGGGGTATAGGCTCCTCTCTCCAAGAATTGATTTCTGCTTTTCACCTCTGGGTTTTGAAATCTTTCCAGCGACTCACCCAAAACTTCGTTATCTCTGCATTCTGCTTTTGAAGTCTTTGCTCTCAGCTGGGAGATCTGCCAGAATTCTTTCTCCCTCAGCTGGCTGGCTGCCGCTCCACTTCCTGGGGAAGCTGCTGCTGCTGAAGGGCTGGCCTCAAGTCATCTTTCTCCTTCCATAATGAGATCTTCCCTGGATCTTTGTCATCTATCTCCTTTAGATTAGGAATAGTGACTGAGGTCCGGGACCTTGTAATTGGTTTAAAAGATTTGCGGATCTTGGCATGATGTCATGTGTCTGACTAATGAAACACTTCAAAGAATTTTCAGGCATGGTTTAACCTAAAAAAAACCCTTTATTATATAGAGACGTGTCAGCATGGCATGATGGATGCCAAGATCTGAATTTCCTTTCCCTTTGCACATAACATTCCAGGCATTTCCCCTCCCCTATTCTGGAGTCATGATTCACATCTTCCAATTAACTTGGAGGGCAAAGATTCACTTCCGTTCATTTTCCCGGGCTTTCCTTACTATCTCCTCCCTTTTCTCTGTCATCTGAATTAACTCTAAAAATACCAGACAGTTCTGCATATTTTGTCAAAGCAAGAATATTCAACATTAGCAGCGTTGACAGTTTATCACAATGTAACCATTATTTTGTATGTTTTGTCTTTAAAATGTACTTACCAGCAAGTGTACTGGTATGTCTGAAAGCTCGAACCTGCGAATCTGACAAACCAGTCAGCAATGAGATCACTGTATCCATCATATATTCATCATAGATGATGCTATATTGACATTGTCGTATCAGTACTCCTATGAATTCACAAAAATTTGATCGAAACTTTTTCCATTGTGGTCCAGGCATTGTAAGTGGATAATCACCACTGTCCTGTGGGAAGACCAAGCAAATACTATCTTTAAAAAAACATGCTTGAGCTTCTGCCAGCTTCTCTTCTAATTAAAATATGAAATTTTAGTGCAGCTTAAATTCTATCTGAATGACTAAAAACATGGTAATTTCAAATAAAGCTACATTGTCCTGATAATCAGGAAAATAAAAGTGATGAACATGAGGCTTATTTTTTAAAACACACAAAATGATGTACAAAATATTATATATGAAATAGCTTCCTGGTGGTCTATGTCTAGAACATAACATCCTTCTCTGGGTGTGAAATCTGTATTTGAGGTAGAAGTATTCGAATATGGGAAAAACAGGAAATGGCAATGCAATCAACAACAGCAAAGGGAACAGAGAAAGGAAGACAGTGGAAAGGTCTGGGAAGGACAAGTGACCTAACTAGATAGGTTATCTTTGACTTCAAGGGTGGAGTTGTCAAAGGGTTAAGAGAACACTGATGTTACACCATCCCCACCCTTGAATTCGAGTGTAGTATATCCAACCAGTCTATCTGCCCTTTCCTATGATGTTCCCAGTACTGCTGGAATATTCTGCTCTTGAATTGAAGGATAGTGATACCACAAATTCTTTAAAAATATATTAATTCTACAAATAACTCAATTAAGTTAAAGCAGCTAAGAGGAGGTAAAGAAATAAAGACAACGGGAAGTCTTGTGGACATACAGATACACAGGTCAAGGGAAGAAGAAAGGGAGAGACCATCAAAGTTATCCTTCATGCTCTGATTTACCTCTGCAAGGGTGTGTGTGTGTGTGTGTGTGTGTGTGTGTGTGTATGTGTGTGTGTGTTGGGGTAAGCTGGCTGGCTAAAGCTTATAGCAACCCAATTTTGGAGGTTTTGGCATGGCTAAATTGCAATCTGAATTACAATGTGTTCTCTTCAAGCACAAAACAAAAATATTCTACTTTACTGATATCTCTCATATGGAGAGACAAGATAGAAATAATATTTTCAATTCAATTTTACTGCATTACATATATTTTGATTTTTATATCTAACTTAGTTTCACTGTTTATTTTTTTATAACTTCCAAGAGCTCAGTAATTTTATCTTTTAAGTATCAGGTAAAACACTTGACATGCCTCTATAATTTAGTTGGAACATTGCCGCAATATGCTCTATATGGTGGTACCTATTCAGGTCATAGGGCTTCAATTAGCTAGAATGCATTAGCCCAGTTAGTAGCTCACATTTGTTGCTAACAGCATGTTTCACCTGTGCTCCAGACACTGCACTGGTTTCTATCAGCTTCTGAATGCAATTCAAAGCATATACTTTTAAAGCCATACATAGCTCAATAAAAGGTAATTTTACATAACTGAAATAGATCCAACCGTTTTATGTCCTGGAAAAATATGTGGGCAATCCAAATCATAAGAAAAAAATACAGTAAGATAATTGGCCACAGAAATGCTTTGAGGTTTACCAGAATCTGGCAGGGAACAATCTATGTTAGGATTTAAAGACCTGGATAAAAACAGTGAAATGGTTTGATTCATTTAGAAGAAGAATGCTGGACTGATATCAGGGCTTAAGAGTCTTCAGAGCTGAGTATTAAAGAAGTGCTTTGGAGCATGCCAAAGCAATTATGTAATAGCTGTCTGTATATCTTTAAATAAAATATGACTTCCTTTGATCATGTGTGAATTGTGGAGAGGAGCTGCATAATCCCAGGAAAAGACATGATGGTGATGATGATGTTATCCATTCAGTCGTGTCCAACTCTTGGCGATTCTATGGGCCAGGTGTCTCCATATTTTCCGATCTTGCACTACTTCTTTGAGTTGTTCTATGCTCTGGCTGGTGTCAGCTTTGATGATGGGAAAAGACATAGCTATTTTAAATATTTGGAAAGAGGTGTTATGTAAGAACCTTCATGTGCTTTGAAGCACCAATTTGTACTCAAACTGGAAGCAAAATACTGCCTAAACAAATAGGAGAAAATCATAAGAAAATTGAAAATCAGATACATTATCAGGATGGCAAAGGTAAGATTCACAATGTTTCCCAAAGAAAGAGAGAAAATATACCCTACACTTAGAAATACTGTCAAGGGAGAAAAAAGTTTGATGATTAGCTGAATATTCTGAATCATGAAGGAAAAAGAGACAAAAATTTCATGTCTGATTAAGTAGTTGACAATGACAAATGAGCAATAGTCAGTGGTGAAGGACAGTAAACAAGGAGAGTGATCTGTGATGTTTCATTTTGGACATGTAAGCTTCAGACAACTCTGAAATTTTCAAACAAATTTATTAGAGAAGCACTTGAACTTAAGAAACTGCCCGAGTGAGAGGTAGAATTGAATATATCAGCATATAATTTTTTAAAAAATTGTGGTTATGATTAGGTTACCCAGGAATAATCTGTCTGGATGTGTGTGCCCTTCAGATATTTCAGAACTTTGATAATAATGTTGAAACAATAATAATAAAATATCTTCATAAATAAAACCAATACTTCATCAACCCAAAGAAAAAAATCAACACAGATAAAGGAATAACAGCAGATGACCAGATAAAACAGGCACCAATAGACCAGGTAAAACAGGCACCAACAGACAGAAGAGAATTATCTTCAGTGGGATATTGAAAGAGGAATGATAACAGATAAACTGCATCCTAATAGTTCCAGTAAGATACCAAATTGGGATCTACTGAAGAGCCTACTATGGGTATAATGCCTACAGTGCTTAACTAGTTTTTTTGCCAAATTTCCCAAGTCCTCTGCAAGCAAGCAAGTCAATTTCCCCATAAGAAAGGGCTAGCCTTTTCCTGAAAGATTACTGCTTGAAAATGAGAGAAGTCTATGTCAAAAAAAGTAAAAAGGAGATAGCAATAAGAGAGAGAATGGATAGTTGGCCCACCATGTGCTTTTAGCCGCCTTCACCACTGGCATATGTCATCTGATAGATCAGTTTTGAAATAAAATCCTTGCTAGAACAAAACTTGTCCACTTCTATAATAGAACAACAAGGTAGTATTTGATATATTATCCTACAAAAAATACACTTTAGTCTCATAGGATATGGATAGTACCTCAATGGGTGGTTTTAAAAACAAATTTTAAAACAGCAGCAGGAGCTTAAGATAAGACAAGATAAGCAACTTTGATGAGTAGTGGCAGTGGTATAGAAATGTCACAGAGTGCCTTGATCAAAAGAAAACTATAGGGGCCCTCATGCAATCTATGTGTGTTTACTGAAAAATAAATAAGCTAACCATACAGAAATGAATGAGACTACACTAAATCTTACATCATTAAAGATATTTCCAAAATATTTGAATTAATTTGTGTTCACAACTTTCAGTTTATTATATAAGAAAATACTGCAAGTATGATACAACAAATACATATTTTATATACCAAATACGTAGCCTACAATTTTAATTACAGAACTCCTTGATATATCCTTTAATTGCTGTCAGGTCTTTATTTCTTCAAATAATGCTTGAATTTCTTTTCCCACTCCTAAATTTTGTCCCACTTTTACTATTCTACAAAAAGTATATGTATTGTGGGATGCAATACAGGATTAGGGTAGAGTGAAATTAGTTTAATTTCAAGCAATTTCAAAAAAAATTACTGAAATTTATGTTTAAATATTTGTCACTGAAATCAATCTGGCTTCAAAGTTCTGTGTCAGTCAATATATCTGGATAGCAATTGCTCACTTCTCTTTAAGAGTCCAATCTTTTTTCTTTCCTTTTTTTACCTACAAGGATGTATGATTATGTTTTCATACAGTATATCTCCTTAAATAATTAGATCACACAATAACGTTCATTACATGTCCAATTTTGCTGAAGCTTAAAACATATTTTGTATATGTCCAGTACTATACCTCATCAAATTCTTCAGTCATTTTCCTGATAATTTCTGCATTTTGCATGTTTCTAAACATTTCAATCCGCACAGTTCCTGTAATAAAGTAAGTATAAATATTTTATAATATTTAAAGATATCTTTATGTTGAACACACACAAACATGTTAAAGAACATAATGGCAAATGAATAAACATATAGGATTTCCTTTCTCTATTTACATTTAGCAGCCAATTATAAAATTTGATGTTATTGCTCTGTTTTTCTAGAATAGACTGATAGCTCCTGATCAAGGCAGCTATGGCCAGGAGGCCTTTGTAAATCTATTTTTGTTTACCAGTTGCATTCATTCCTGAACCATATCTTAATAACATCCTGATTGAACTAATGCAACTCATTCTACATTAGACTGCCCTTGAAGACTACCTGCAAACTTTATTTGATCCAGAATGTAGCAATGTGGATATGACAAGAACTGCTTGAGTTAAGTAAAAATACTTTTGTTATAGAGTGCAATAAATTGTACTGTGGAATTATTTGCTTTATTTAGCAAACAGATCATTGCCTATCTTAATTACTCTTGTGGTTAACAAAGAAAAAAATAAAAACATGATAAAAATATAAAAATAACAGTAAAATTATGTTAATGATAAATACAAAAAAGGAATTTTGGTGCAATGATGAAATGAAAGAAATTGTGGATGAGAAAAAAATGTGTAAAATGCTGATAAAAATGAATGTGATATAATATACTACATAATGGGTAGATTAGATAGTTACACAAATGTAGGAATAAAACTATCCACTGTTTATAAAGAATGTTTATTATGATGTAAGAACTTTCTTATTGAATATTGATAACCCTCGTATGCAGAGGATGCTGTGTTTTTGGCTGAGAATGAATTCTAGGGAATTTTGTGTGCCTCGTACAACAATGATATGGATTGAATATATATGCACTGCAAAAAGGAGTGGTTGTTTTCCACTTTATTTTCTCCATCAAACAGGATTGCAAAATATGGAAAATAAGAGCAAGTAAACAAATATATCTTGCTAGTACAATGTTTACCAATGATAGGAAAATGAACAAATATTAAGACGTGAAAATATTGGCAGAAAGTTGGTAAATCTGTTCTATTTATCAATAGAAGCAAAAATAACTACATATGATTCCAGCCAATCTGTCATATTGATGTGAAAGACAAGAATGTCAGGAGAAACAAAAATGCAGTGAGAATTAATTACTTAAGAAATATTTAATAACAAAATCAAAGATATAGTTGAGAATAAATGGTACTACAAGTCATCCTCAACTTACAACTATTGTTTAATGACTGTTTGAAGTTACAATGGCACTGGAATGACTTATGAATGTTTTTCACATTTATGATTACAGCATCTTCGTGGTCACATGATCCAAATTTGCCCACTTGGCACTTGTTAGGTATTTATGACAGTTGCAGTGTCCTTGAGTCATTTGAATATCTTTTGCAACCTTCTGACAAGCAAAGTCAATAAGGAAGCCAGACTCACGTAATAACCATATTACTAATTTAAGAACTGCAGTGATTCACTTAACAATGGTGGCAAGAAAGGTTGTAAAATGGGACAAAACTCACTTAACTCTCTTGCATAGCTGTGGAAATTTTGTAAATAAATGTGGAAAACAAACTGAAGCTTGGGGAAGCCAAAGGTTGGGGTAAATCTTATTATCAACAGGGGGAAAAAAGATGAAAAGTAGTATAGTTTAACTGAAGTAGGATAATCCTGGTAGGATTGAAACAGCTGATAGAAGGAAGCAGTACTAAGTGTCAAAATTCTGTAACAAATTATTAAAAAATACTTTTGTGAACAAAATTTCTAACTGATGAAAAAACAGTGATGCTAGATCAACCTGATCGTTTTTACGGATGACCAGTTTAGTTGACCATGAAAATGTAATAGATGTAACATATCCTGATTTCAGTAAAAGTGTTAGACAGTTTTCATGAGATTTTAGTAGGCTGGAACATACTACCATTAGATGGACAGAGTTGGCCGAACAATTACACCACCAAATGACTGTCCACCAATGGCTCTTCAGTATTCAATAGAAAACAGAGTATTGCATGGTTCCATTTTAGGCTGCATGCTGTTAAACATATTTTTATATGATCTCGACGAGGGGCAAGAAAATAGGATTATAAATTTGCAGATGACACAGTGGTAAGAGAGTAGCAGACACCTAAAATATCAGATGATACAGCCTCCAAGTACCAGGATAAGACGGCCATGGCATTGCTTAATTTGCCAAGGGTAAAGATATACAAATGGATATCATCAGCGTACTTCACCCCAAGGCAACAAAAGAGTTTACCCAATAGGCTCATATAAAGGAAAGGAGAAAGCACCAACTTTTTAGCACCCTACCTAGTAGTAGAGGCTGAAGGCGGGACCTCTCCTACCCAATCATCTCTGACTGGAATCAACCTTGAGGAAAGGAGGTGAACCAGCCGAACACTGTGCCACCCACCTTCAATTCTGAGTTGATCCAAAAGGATACCATGGTCAATAGTATTAAAAGTCACCAAAAGGATAAGTTTAGCTTTGTTCAATATAGTGGGGTCTAGGCGAAAGCTTTTTAAGGGGGCAAACCACAATCTCTTTAAAAGGCAAAGAAATAGCCCTATCACTCAAAAAAGAATTAACCACTACCAGAATCCACTCAAACAACATTCCTCAGGCCACTTTAACTAGCCAGAAGCATGGATCTAAAAATCAGGTGGCTGCAGTCAGTCCTAAGAATCCTGTCCATTTCTTCAGGTCCAACAGGTTCAAACCAAATAATCAGGCAAGAATTTTCCCTAAGCATCTCTTCCATATCTCAACAAAGCCAATGTCCAACTGGGAATGAATCTGAGTGACATTATCTAGCAGATGTTATGCAAATTCTTCTGCATGTCCCTGTAAGAGGATCTTCATGCCCCAATGTCAACCTCTGCCTGAAATCCCCACCAAGAAACACAACGGAGTTGAAAAGTCCTCTAATGTTGTCTTTAATGGTTTGAATTATAGCGGCAAGTTAGAAAGCGAAAGCTAGTTCTAACAAAAAGGTGGGAAGCGGTTAATTAAATGAATCATTCTCTTCCTCTCTCCTCTGACTGGACAGGTCACAATGTCCAAACAAAACACAACTGTTTGTTATGAGAAACATTCTGTTTGCCAAAACAGAACTTTCACTTCTCTGCTCTCTCAGGATGATAAGCCACCTGTGGATTCCACTGTTTCTCCATCCTCCCTCCCCAATCTATAGGCAAGCTAAAGGCATGCAGTGGTCTTAAAGGTAGCCGGGTTCTTAGCTTGACACCTTATCCAGAGGGCCTATGTCACACAATACAGGACTGTGAATACATTAAGGATGAAATACTGGTGTTTCATCGCCCTCGCTGCCACAAGGTAGGCAATAGCAGCTCTAACTTGCACTTGGTTGAGTTCATTCAGCACCAATGGCCCTCAAGGTCTCTTCTCCCATTTCATCTCCCTCCTCTGTAAGCCACAGGGGATGACAGGATAGCCAATCTAAGTCTCAGCTACCCTATTATTCCAAGCAGCAACCAAGGTCTCAGATGGGCCATACAAAATGGATAACCCCCAATTCCTTCTGGTTCTATCAGATGCTGGGGGTAGATTACAGATAGTCCTTGAGTTAGAACAGTTCACTTAGTGATCATTTGAAGTTACAACAGCACTGAAAAAAGTGACTTATGACAAATTTTCACACGACCGTTGCAGCATCCCCACGGTCTTATCAAAAGTCAGATGCTTGGCAACTGACTCACATTTATGACGGTTGCAGTGTCCTGGAGTCATTTGATCCCCTTTTACAACCTTCTGTCAAGCAAAGTCACTGGGAAAACCAAATTCACTTAACAACCATGTTACTAATTTAACAACTACAGTAATTCACTTAACAAATGTGGCAAGAAAAGTCATAAAATGGGGCAAAACTCATTTAACAAATTTTTCAGTTAGCTGTATTCTTTGCAACTTCTCATTTCCAGAGACAATATTAATTTCTAAGTAAGTTTGCAGAATTACATGTGATACTAATTTACTTCAGTGAAACAACTATTTTCGTATATTGTATTAAGTAATATTATGACAGTTATTAGACAGGAAGCAAGACAAACCAGAAATAAGGGAAAGTGAAGAAAAAGACCACGAAACTAAAAATACATTGATTTGTTTCTAACAGAAAAGACTAAGGATCAAGTTTAAATGACAAAGCAGAAATGCCAAAGACACTGTAAAGAGGTTAAGATGAATTTATGGGAAAATTTGTAAAAGAAAAATTACAGATTTTCTATATTTGGTTTTATTTTGATCTTGCCTTGTTTATAACTATTTTTTTTTAGAAAACCCTATCTCCAGAATTAAAAGAAGAACTTTTACTAATTATCATTTGAAATACTGAATATCAATTAACATTTGGATTAATCCTGGTTCATTATTTAGAGCAAGGGTGTCAAACTCGCAACGTCATGTGACGTGTCATGACATAATTTAGTTCTAACAAATGTATCCTTCATATCAGGAAAAATAATATGGCTCCAAAATAGAATGTGAAAGGATGTGTTGGATGTTATAATAGAAATTACTAGGTCATAATTTCTGCAATAGTAATAGTATGTTACTTTAAAAAAAAGTCTTTCCATTTTAGGAAATATGGATGAAATCACAGGACTGTTTCTCTTCCCTAATGTCCTTCAAATACTGTCATTTCATTTTTTATTGCACATTTATCTTTTAGACTCTTGCAGCAGTCATTTTTTAATTGTAAACAAGTTTTTATTTCAAACTGTATATGTAAGGAATACATAGAACCAGAGTAGTTTTATAATACTTTTATGCCTTTTACCTCGGCATCCTGAACAATGGATGAAGAAGTTGATTAAATCCAGTAGTGCTATATCCCTGTCTTGCTTATACAATTCAATCCAGTCATCTACCACGGACTGTCAATAAAAGAGAAAGAACAGTCAAATATTCAAGACGGAATTCAATGCTTCATCATACTATATATAAATAACACTCAATTTTCATCACATCCTGTGATTTATGAAATTAATATATCATAGACTAACAGCCAAGAGTAAAACAGGAGTCTATTACCACAATTTCTGAAAAATCCTGCCTGAATAGGAAAATAAATGCCATAAAATAATACCTTCAATGCCTTCTGTAGCAATGTGTTTCAGAAAGATGACAATTTACAGAGGTGAATGGTTCTTTTAAAAATCAGTGCACAGATAGTCCTTGATTTACAATCATTTGTTCAGTGATCGTTTGAAATTATAGCACTAAACAAAGGGACTTATAATCTATGCTTCAAGTTACAGCTGTTGCAGCGCCTCTGCAGACATATGATCAAAATGTGGATGCTTGGAAACCTGCCCACACTTATGACTGCTGCATATTCTCCCATCTGGCTATCTTCCTTGCCTATTTGTGCCCTGCCTTGCTGAATGGCAAACAAACCTAAAACTTTACTCATGTGTTGCAGGAGAAGCTGGGTCCTAAAAGGAGTCAGCAAATGGCAAAGGAGTAAAAGGGAGAAGCTGGCTTACTGGAGCTGGGAGCCGACTTACATTTTAGCTCCTTGCAACCTGAAGATGAGGAGACACTAGCACTGACTAGGGAGGAAGCTTAGTGATCCATCCATTGATGGTGTTTGCAAAAGAATGATGCCAGTTGGCAGTCGAGAGAGTGCAGGCCTCTCCTACCCGTAGTTCTTGTTAGGCTTTGGAAATGAAGGAAACCAAAAGGAAGAAAACTTTGCAAAGGCAATGAGGACTCAGCATGTGTAGACATAGCAGAAGCTGAGTTCTAAAGGGACTCAGATAGGCAGCAAAAAGTTGAGCTCTCACTGTCTTTACCAAATATTTTTTTCAGCACTCCACACAAACAATCCTCTGAAGGATTTTCTTTGCTTCCTTCATCCTCCTCCTTTTTAAGTTAAATCCCCAGGATATTCTTTTTCTCTGTTCTTCAGCCTGCCAGTCACTCATCAAGATAAGTCACTTAACAAATTTTGTCACCCTCTTTCCAGGTGTGTATAGTAAATGTAACAAGTTAAATTTACTTAAACAATCAAGGCTTCTCATGGCTTGTTTGGAAGCCTTGGAGCCTCTTCTGTATTGCATTGAAGCACTTGGTTCTAATCTAGCTGGGGTCTTCCCCCTGCTGGGCTGTTTTCTGCTTTGTAAAACCTTTTGCTGTTTGCCTGCCTCCTTTTCAGACCCAGCTGGGTGGAAGGCTTCCCAGGGTTCTCCCCCCAAGCACTTTGTATCCTGATTTAATGACCTGTGCAGTCACTTAACAACCACACCTGGGAAAGCCAGGATGCAGCTGTAGTGTCAAGTCAGGTCACGTGATAACTCGACTTACAATCATAATTTGGGATTCAACCCTGGTTGTAAGTCAAGGACTATTTGTACCTAACCTATATTAGATTTTAAGTGCCTTACAATTTAGGCAGTCCTCGACTTACAACCATTCATTCAGCAACAATTCATATTTAAGACAGTGCCTAATAATGGACTTCTGACCCATACCTTAAGCCACTGCAGCACCCCTCCCCACTCACATGATCAAAATTCAGGCCCTTGGCAGCCCATCCACACTAACAACTATGGGGGCACTACAACTCTCCCCACCCTCCTATGTCCCCTTCAATCCTCCAATCTATGCATGCCCCATTACTTCTCAATTAGTGCACCTGTTCTCTCAAGACCTTAGAAAAATCAGAAGTTTCCAGTAGGAACTTGAGAATGGGACATGTAATTTGGACAAGGAATGGGGTACGCAGCTTAGAGAATGGTGCGAGGTGGCCTGGTGTAGCTAGCAACTGCCTTGTATACAGCCAGGTGCGCCTCTTGAGCAACAGAAGAAAAACTAAGCAACTGGGTGCAGCTGAGGCTTCCATGGGCAGCTGTGGGATTGTGCTAATCTTCATGCGGCTTGCAACGGCCTCCCATAGCTTCTTTCATCTTCGTCCAGCACTTCATGCTCCTTACCTGGGGCTCCCTCTGCTTAACAACACACAAATCTCAGTTAACAATGGTAGCTGAGAGTGGAAGAATGGAGGTCACTAAGTGACACAGTGACAAGACATTTTGCTTTACAACTGCATCATTTAGAAATGAATGCCAGTTGTGGTCAAAGGTCAACAACTACCTATACTAGATTCTCCCTTGAATTAATCAAAGGCTTCAGATAGTTGGCAATATCTTGTGGCTAGGTGTCAGTCCTTCCAGGTAGACCAGTGCTGGAGAGGCAAGGTGAGGATCGAAGGATGATATGTAGACATGTGTGAGGCTATGAGGGAGGCATGCTGGGGTTTGAAAAGGTGAGGAGAAGATGTGTGAGGAAGTGTGCCAAGATATAGGGAGAGTATGTGGGAGTGCCCAAGGATGTGAGGGAGGTGTGGTAAGGCTCAGAGAGTGTGTGCAGAGGTGTGTGTGAGGGAGTCATGGCAAAGCTTATGGAGGGTGCATTGGTGGCAGGGGAGGAATGATGAAACTCAGGGAAGATACATGAGGCATGACAAGACTCAGAGAGATGATGCGCCAAAACTAAGAGCGGGTATACAAGGCTATATCAATGGGGAGGACACAAGGAAAGGCTTAGGGAGGGTAGTGGTGGTGCACAAGTGACTAGTGTGCAGAGGGGCTGGGCAGGGTGCACAGGTGAGGGAAACTTACACCAGAGATTTATAAGCTTCCTTGCCATCTTCCCCACTGAATATCTGGGGAAGCCGGCAGGGAAGTTCACAAATAGTGTTCATGTGATGGGCACTGGAACCAACTTTAAATGGAAATCAGTGGGCACTGGAACCAACTTTAAATGCAAATCAGTTGCCAAGAAACCAGGTTATAATCACATGACTGCAAGGATACTGGCACGGCCAACATTCAAAGGACCACCATTTGTTCAGTACCATCTTTATTTCAAAAATTCATGTTTTCATGTGTTTTTTATAGTTTTAATATGTCGTTTTAACGTTTGATTGGAAGCTGGCCAGAGTTCATTAGAAGATGGGGGACTATATACATGTTCTAAATAAATAAGTAAGTTGCTGAATGAGCAGTCTTACATCAAAGACTACCCTACAAAGTAGCATTCTAGTATTGCATTTTCTTTGGTCTAACTCAAAGAAGTAAACACTCTACTATTTCTATTTGGTAGGGTATCATACCTTGCCTTTAATTGTGAAAATGGCATCTACTCTATGGAGCACTCACTTTACTGAAGTATCATTACAACATCAACAGCAAATGGATTTACAACTCTCAAATAAGAAATCCATCCAATGCTATGATACAACTAACACAACATTTAGTCCAAGGCCTGTTTCAGTCAGCAACCACCCTTCAAGTATTCAAGAAGAACATGAAATTCAGAGAAGTCCAGGATCAATTTCTGACTTTCAGAAGTGGATTGACTAGCATGTGTGTTATAGATAGATTACAGTAAGGTTACTGTTGTTTTGAATCCACTGAAAAAAAGGGGGTAGACAAATGGGCACTGCAATAACTGAAGGTAATCATTTATTACTGGACAGTTTTCATTTATTTTTTTAAAAAGCTGTATTGGACAATTTAACCAAAATACCAATAGGAAATTGTCAGCAACTTTAACAACAAATCAAGATTTTTCCAACTTTAAACATGTTTAACTATAGAATTCCTTAATACATATTGGATTTTCAAGTATTTCTACTCCCACTGGTCATCATTTCCTGATCAACTCACTAAATCTCCTTGCTTACAGATAATATGCCAATTTTATTGATGTTTTGGGGGAGGAGAAGCAACCACATAGCCTCATTGGCTGTATAACTGTTAAAATCAACTTGAAGCCAGGAGTCCATGTCCACTTGAAAATTTGGTACTTTGTAGGAATTTATGATGATAATTTTGAGGAACAAATTTATTTGCCCTTCTAAATCCCCAGCTTTTAGACCCATATTGTTCATCACTAAGGGATAATTCTTTAAGGAATGTGTATGTAACCATTAAAGATCATTCCCCAATGCCTTTCTTTTCAGATATGCTGGCTGGCTTCAGGAGGCACTCATTTTCAAAATTAGAGTTGCTTACAATTAAATCAGAATGAAAGAAGGCCATGCATATTTAATTTCATTTGATACCAAGATATGGCAATTTTTAATACAAAGTAATACCTTTTTTCTTAATTGTGGGAAGATCCTTTTCAGATTCAAGTATGAAATATTTTCTGATATATGTAAATATTTGTGTACATACTGATCTTTTTCAGAAGGTCCATGTCAGCACAAGACTTGTCAAATATGTGTTACAGTGACTCTATGAACAGATTTTTTGCTAAGTTGGAAAAATGAGTTTATTTTGTCTCTTACTGGATTTCTACAGAAAGAATACAAATGGATTTCATAGAAAGCACCTATAAATCAAGGATGTCTAGCATTTCTGAGCTTCACAAATTCTTATAAAAAGCTCATCCCTAATTTCCATCTCTACTGAAGTGCCCTTGTACAGGGCACAAGGATTTTTGTCTTGAAGAAAAAACACATGTTCAAATAGTCTAACGAAGAACCAGCATTGTTTCAGGAAACGAAAGTCCTTTTCTATTCACTGTTGTTTCTTAAACATAGGACCACTGCTATCCTTTTATGATGCAAACAGATGCCTCAGATTTTGCAATGGGAACTGTTCTCCTTGCAGCAAGAGAGATCTCCTGCTGTGTGTATTGTATTCCTAATTGCTTCTCCCAGCTGAACAGAAGGAAGATAATAAAGAGTTGCTTGCAATAAAAATTGTGTTCTACCAGCGGCAGCACAGATTGCAGGAATTTGGAAATTCTGCAAAAAACAATCTTTGCAAAATACCTCATTAGATCAGGTGGGCACAATTGGTCTTCCATTTCAGTTTTTATATCATTTATATGCCTGCCTCACCAAATAAATTAATAGATGCACTATAATATAAACTATCAATTTCCATACTTATCCCTCCCTATATAATCCTGCAGCCAAGCAACTGTGTACTCCCCAGAGTTACATTCTCCAAAAGACTTAAGGGCAGGGAGACAGGTTGTAGATCTGTTGTATCAAATTAGAGTGCAAACACCAGGATTCAAATGTCAAGGCTCAGATGGATGAACTTCAGTGAGATCACGGAGTCGTCATCTTTCTGTATAAATGATGGGTGGTTGTTCCACAATGAACATTTATCTGTTCCCCTTCCTTTAAGGGGAAAGGTATTGTATCTATGTAATGAAAGATGCTTCATGTTGTCATATATGTTGCCAGGTCAAGAATGTTCAGGGAAAACTGGTGGCTTGCTTCTCCAATTGTATCACGGGATTCTATTTCACTAGATTTTATCACCCATGTTTCCCATTTTCAGGGATTTACATCCATTTTGTGGTAGTGGATTTGTTTTACTAAATGGCTCATTTCATTCCATATAGACCTTCCTTTGCCATAGGTAACTGCAACTTTTTTTAAGATCATGCTTTCAGTTAAAAGTACTTTTATAGAAAGTGAATTAATTATGGTATGCAGGTGAATTAATTAAGGAATAGATAAAACCTACAAATCAGTTGTAGTTGGCTATTGAGTGGTCCATATTTTCTTGGAGTCAGAAAATAACATACTTTTGAAAACATAAAAAGCTCAGTTGGACAACTCTGCAGATATAGTGATAAAAAATAACAATCTCTTGGCCACCATTAGCACTCCACAGTAAGATTGCAAATAGGCTCACTTGACTAATTATATTCAGTCAGACCTATGCTGTCAAATTTGTTTCATTCATAATCTCACTCATTTCATCACACAAGCTTTTGGTAAAACAGGAGTGCTGGTTTCATTCTACTAAAACAATAGTAAGAAGCATTTCTGTCAACTATCCAGCCAATTTTTCCATGTAGGAACAAAACATATTCAATGAAATTACCAATCAAGATGACAAGAAAAAAAATTCAAAAGAATGAAAGCCATTTTGATCCTTTAGCCGATCACTTTGTTCAAGGTAACACACATGTGTATGCATGCACACAGGCATACAGATGCTGAGTTTTATCATACCATTCAAATTTTCATCTGACATTTATAGCTTGTTCATTTGTTGAATTTTTTTGCATACAACTTAGCATTAAATTTGTAGGTTATAAAATACAGTTAACACAAGTTCCCACAGGCAGTAATGATTTTACCTGCATAGCACTTTTGCCCATCTTCACAACATCAAACAAAGTAATAGGATCCCCTTCTCCATTCTGCTGAGGATGGCCATTAGCTCTTCCTCGGCCTGTTCCTCTGATTCCAGTTTCAGAGCGAAACTTCTCTCCTGGAGTCTTTCGAGGCTTCTTATTGGCAGACTGGGAGACAGAAGATCAGGAGAGACAGCCTTGATACCCTTACATCATATTTAATATATTATGTTTTTATAAATGCTAGTTTTAAAGAACAGTAAAAAGTTCTGTTTCAAATCTTAACATGTAAGTCAACAGATTTCAATACAATTTTTAAACAGTAACACTAGTTTTATCTAAAGTGCAGAATTTTAGATAAAACTTGAACAAATTTTCAGTATGCTTTATTTCCTAAAAGAAAAAAGAAAAAAACCTTGAACAAAATGGTGTAATCCAAATTTAACATAGGCACTAAACTAATAATACAGAGGTATAACATTTTGTATGGGGGGAGGGAGAATAACAGTTTACAAGATTTACTTAATGTTTAAACTGCTCTAATGTTGGCGCATGCGCGTGCACACACACACACACACACAGACATACCGCAACTCCAACATTTTTGGAGGAAGAAAATCTCATAGGCATGCTTCCTCCAAGTGAGCAAGAAGATAAAATTAGTTCTAAGCACTATAAATCAGCTGCTAAGTCACATCCAGAACAGCAAATCACACTAACAAATGGATAACAAGTAGGCAACTATAACTGCATGTGGGATTCTGAAAAAAAAAATGAAATAATTTTATCTATCAACTTCTCCTTGTTCTCAAAACCAAAAATGTTGATTTAGCTTAAGATCAGTCTGATTTGGCAGGTTAAGTAGAGATGTGTAATATTCTGGTGCCAAGTGGGAAATTTCCAGGTAAAGTGACAGGGATGAAACAATGTTAGTATATGATTCACCTTGCTTACAAATAACCCAAACATGCCTAGATATATATGGATGTGATACTGTAACTGTGAATAGTTAAATGATGGTTTATGTAATAAACACACCTTTCATTGTAATGCTCTGTGGGAGCCATCTTCTTAAATCAACTTGTTTTGAAGAATTGCCCCTCAGCCAAAATCTTATAAATACTGAGAGAACATTATTGTTATCTGGATCTGAGATACAACTTTATAATATTTATTTCCATTTTAATGTATTTTTAACAGGGAATGTTACTTTACTTAGTAAATGATGACTATAATAGAAATTGAGAGGAAACAAAGCAGAAAGTACTGGGAAAATGGAGAAATTAAAGATATTGAGAGAAGTTTGAAAGAACTGACTCATCTGTGCACTCGATGTGAGCCATTGAGAACATGGTATCGCCAAACAGTGATCAATACAGAAGTGAATTACATGCAAATTGCAAGAGCAGTTATAGAAAATCAGGAAAATGGGTCATAACCACCATTACACATTCACACGGCAATGGAAAGAGCACAATAACAAAGCTAGCTGGAATTGCCGCTAAACTTCAAGACTTTGGCCATCCAGTTGTGGCTGAAATTTATGAGAAGGTAGGAATTTGTTGAATGAGACAAAGCAGAGAGTATGATATGTTGTTTGAGAAAAACCTACTATTGTCTACTTCTTGTTATACCAGAAGTCATTATTAAGAAACTGTGGAGGAACAGATGAGTCAAAGATGATTGTATTAAATTGAGAACCAGTTTGGTCTAATAGTAAAGGTGCTAGGCTAGAAAGCGGGAGACTGTGAGTTCAAGCCCTGCTTTCTACCTAGGTGACTTTCAGCCTGTTGTTCTCTTTCAGCCCACCTCATATGCTTGTTGCTGTGGGGAATAAAAGCAGCAGTTTCCAGATACTTCTCAAAGGTATCTCAAGTAGTCCAAATGGCAGATAACCAAGACATAAATGACGAGAAAAGACTCCAAAATTACGCAAGGGTACAACTTGCGTACAAAGTTCAGCAAAGGCCTTCCTAGGTATGGCTGCCACCTGCTCCTACAGCAGGAGTCATGTATATTTGCCAGTAAGGACATCAGCACAGAGTTGATTTATCCATCACATACAAATTCTTTCTTTAACTATCTTCTCTTAGGCTGCCCTGGAATGCTTTGGTAAACTTACCTCATCCTGGAATCTGACTTCAACAACCAATACAGCAGCCCCCTTTTCACCTTCTCTTTCTACAGAAGAAATCTGGATTCCTTGGCTCAGGGATCCCCAACCCCCATTCTGTGGACCAGTACCGATCTGCATAAACAAGGAAAGCCCCATCCATGGGATGAAG
This sequence comes from Crotalus tigris, assembly GCF_016545835.1. Taxonomy (NCBI): domain Eukaryota; kingdom Metazoa; phylum Chordata; class Lepidosauria; order Squamata; family Viperidae; genus Crotalus; species Crotalus tigris. Next base: position 474,900 of record NW_024097214.1, on the reverse strand, counting down.
GCAGCACACAAAATCATGTACCCTCCGGTCCACGGAAAAACCTCTCTCCACGGAACTGGTCCCTGGTGCCCAAAAGGTTGGGGATCTCTGCCTTAGCTTCTTTTTGTAAAGACAATTTACACTCTGCACTTATCAAAATACAGTACAGGGTGTATTTCTGGGGGATCATGTCACAGGATGGCAGAAATGTTCTATTTGGAAATAGTAAGGGGGGGGCTTACTCCAACTTTGGCTGATGTAGTACTTATGATCCTCCTAAGACTAAGTCTGGCAACAGTAACTTACACCTTAGTCACTCTGTCAAAGGTCCCAACCACAGACCTAAGCCCAACAGAAAACAGGACGTTGGGCTCAGAGGAAACCAGGTTTATTCGGGTACACTCTGGCGTGCGAGCTCAAAGCAGTTGCAAAAAAAAGTCAGTGCTGGCAGCAACCGCCTCCCAGTATGCTAAATAGATGGATCCCGCCCAGACCCACCCCCACCCACCTAACCAGCATCTGGAACGATGATCATGAGCACCCAGTTCACAGCAGCCGGCCCCTGCCCCCAGTGGTCAGCCTGTCATGGGCTCTGGTTGGTGGCAGCAAGGCAGCAAAGAAAGCGAGGGCTGATTTCAAAGTCCCCGCCGTTTAGATCAGTGGTTCTCAACCTTTTTATACGGCAACCCCGGTATTAAGCAAGCGGCGCGCGTGCGCGGCGGCGCCCCCGCTCCCATGCGCCGCCCCAGAAAAACATGGCGGATTGCGTTGTTTGGCGACCCCCGTGAAATGGTCGTTCGACCCCAAATGGGGTCGCGACCCACAGGTTGAGAACTGCTGGTTTAGACGTTCAGCGGAATGCCGAACGGCTGAGCTGGCAAAACCCAGAAGTCCGCGACCGCCAGCCAGCCGGCTCATCGCTACGCTCCCCCCCATCAACAGGCAGGTACAGGGGGGAGGGCTGTCGCCACCGCTGCCTCCAGCTGTCACCACCAGCCTCCGCCGCCGCTCCGGATGCACCCGTGCCCATCCCTCTCCCAGTTAGTGGCAAGCCTGCGGGGCTTGACACACTACACAATTGGTCTACTGCAAGGCTGCTTTTGCAGATGACATGGAAGTTCTACTAGTCCAGAATGTGGCAGCCAAGTATTGGTGGGGCAACTCTTACCACCGCAGAATAAGATTTATTTTAAAGTATTTGCACTGGATGCTGCGGTGCTTTGGGCCAATTTCAATGTGCTAGCTATTGCATGAAAGCACTTTATAGAATTATGCTTTCATCTTTCATATTCTCTGTAAAAATGTAGATTTGTTTTTATGAAAAATTAAATATAACTCTAAGATGTTCTCATGGAAAAATATCATGGCAGTTGAAGTAATAGACTACTCCAAATCAAGCACTGCCTGGTCAAAATTGAATCTGAAAACCTGTGTAGCATACTAGTGTAGTTAAGGGACTAAGCCTTTTCTACAGTAGCTACCATGCTCTGGAGCACATTATCTTAAAAGTTACATTAAGCCCTCTCATTCTTTATATTTCATAAAACAGTATAAACAACATCATTTCATAATTTCTTCTGTCCTGCCTGTATTTGTTCATGTTGGATATGTATCAAAGTTATCGTTTTTATTTTTTTATTTTGTGTTTTGTTCATGCTTTGATCTCCAACCAATCTTAATTAAAGAGGTTACAAATACTGTAAATGAATGAATAAATTACTAAATCAATTAGATTCTGCATTATTCTGGCTCTCTGTTTTATTCAATAAAACCCATCTAAAGCAAGAGAAACTTTCTGCTATCCATTTTTTAAAAATCTATGCATGTATTATAAAATTTATAATATACCATAGAAAATCAATCACAAGTTCCATCAAGTTCCTTCTTGAACATTTGCCAGTTGTTCCTTTTTTTTCTTTGATTTCTTTTTGAGACTTACAATTAACAACTAAGTCTTACAATGTAGACAGCCACAAATTTAACCTTGGAAAAACTATTCAGAGATGACATCAAAACTACAAGAAAAACAAACAGCACAAATGGATTCTGGATTGCAAATGGATGGCAAATCGATTGCAAGAGAAAAACATTTTCTCTTACAATAACTGTATCTTTTAATTTGCTATCAGTTTGAAGATTTGTTAATGTTCTTGATGAGATTTCTTCAAATAAGGAGCCGAGGTGGCGCAGCAGTTAGAGTGCAGTACTGCAGGCCACTTTAGCTGACTGTGTTCAACAGGTCAGTGGTTCAAATCTCACCGGCTCAAGGTTGACTCAGCCTTCCATCCTTCCGAGGTAGGTAAAATTGTTGGGGGCAATGTAAATATATATATATATATATATATATACACACACACACACATACATACATACATACATACATACATACATACATTGCTTACTGGTGTATACCGCTTAGAGAGTGCTTGCACTTAAAGCGGTATATAAGTCTCATAAATAAATAAATAGCTTTTTTGTGCTTTTCATGTGATAATGTAAGTATCTTTATGGGCCATGAGTTTGTTTGGCCTCCCATTCTTCCCAATCTTTTTGAAAAAAAGATTGGAATTTGGCCTTTTGGTTCTGAAGAGTATTTCATTTTACTTTGTCACTATTGGGGATGGGGAAGTAAAAGAAAAAAATTCACTAATGAATGACTGTTAATCACTTTCATGAACCAATTGTTAAAATAGTAGGCTTAACTAGGCCTTCTGATTCTTGAGACTACTAGCATATCAATCTGTTTGCTGGTTGCTCCATTTCTTTGAACCAGTCAGGATGCAGCAGTTCCAACGCTTTTTCTCCCAAACTACAGCTGGGAAGAGTCACTGTTTCCTTCTTAATGATACATACACATGTTGTATACAGGTCATCTTCACTTACTGCTTAATTTAATGACAATTCAAAGTTATCACAGTGTAAAAAGAAAAGAAAAAAAGCTTTGCAACCAATTTTCAAATTTATGACCACTGAAGCATCCTGCAGTCGCATGATCCTCATCTGACACATATGTATGACGATCACATCCCACAGTCACATGTGTCAGTTTATTATAGTCTTAGATCAGTGCAAGCAATGTATTCATAAGTGCTCCGTGAGTATTTATAAATCTATTTTAAGAGATAGTAAATAAAATAACATTTGAGACAAAATTAACATACATTTATAAAACAACCTGACTAGAATCTGTGAATGAAGTTCCAAAAGAGCAAACTATGTAGACTTTAAAGTTATGTAAAATACGTTAACATCTAAAATTACAAAAATATGATAATATCTAAAACTGGCAGATGTCATCTCAGAACCACTGAACTATACTTTTCAAAGATCCTGGAGCACTGGGGAACTACCAGAGGACTGGAAAAGAGCTGATGTAGTTCCCATCTTCAAAAAAGGGGAAAAAAAAATGGATCCAGGAAATTACAGACCTATCAGTCTGACCTTAATACCTGGGAAGATTCTGGAAAAGATAATCAAACAACGAATCAGCGAATACCTAGAGGCAAACAAAGTCATTACTAAAAGCCAACACAGGTTTGTCAAAAACAGATCATGCCAGAGAAATCTTATTGCATTCTTTAACCAAGTGACAAAATTAGTAGACCAGAGGAATGCTGTGGATATAATTTACTTGGACTTCAGTAAGGCATTTGATAAAGTAGATCACAACCTACTACTTAATAAGATAGAAAAATGTGGGTTAGACAGCATCATCACCAGATGAATTCGCAGCTGGCTGACCAGCCGTACTCAGCATGTAGTCCTCAATGGAACTGCATCTACATAGAGGGAAGTGTGTAGTGGGGTGCCCCAGGACTCTGTTCTAGGCCCAGTGCTCCTCAACATCTTCATCAACAATTTGGGGATAGATGGGGAACTCATCAAATTTGTAAACAACTCCAAGCTGGCAGGAATAGCCAACACTCCAGAAGACAAGCTTAAGATACAGGAGGATATGGACAGACTTGAACACTGGGCGCTATCTAACAAAATGAAATTCAATGGTGAAAAAAGTAAGGTTCTACATTTAGACAAGAAAAAACAAATGTACAGGTATAGTATAGGTGGTACCTTGCTCAATAGTAGTAACTGTGAGAGGGACCTCGGAGTCCTAGTAGACAATCACTTAAATATGAGCCAGCAGTGTGCTGCAGCTACTAAAAAAGCCAATACAGTGCTAGGCTGCATTAACAGAGGGATAGAATCAAGATCACGTGAAGTGTTAATACCACTTTACAATGCCTTGGTAAGGCCACACTTGGAATACTGCACCCAATTTTGGTCACCACGATGTAAAAAAGATGTTGAGACTCTAGAAAGAGTACAGAGAAGAGCAACAAAGATGATTAGGGGACTGGAGGCTAAAACACATAAGGAACGGTTGCTGGAATTGGGTATGTCTAGCTTAATGAAGAGAAGGACTAGGGATGACATGATAGCAGTGTTCCAATATCTCAGGGGCTGCCACAAAGAAGAGGGAGTCAAGCTATTCTCCAAAGCGCATGAAGGCAGGACAAGAAGCAATGGATGGAAACTAATCAAGGAGAGAAGCAACCTAGAACTAAGGAGAAACTTCCTGACAGTTAGAACAATTAACCAGTGGAACAACCTGCCTCCAGAAGCGGTGAATGCTCCAACACTGGAAGTTTTTAAGAAGAGACTGGATAGCCATTTGTCTGAAATGGTATAGGGTTCCTGCCTGAGCAGGGTGTTGGACTAGATGACCTCCAAGGTCCCTTCTAACATCATCATCATCATTAAATTTAAGTAATATGTTATATGTAAAGTAACAAAAAAATCTGAAATTATATAGAAAACATTTATTTGGTGGGAAATTGGCTGGCTTACTGATGGTCACATGATCACCATTTGTGTGCTGCAGAAATGGCTTGCAATAAGCATTTAATAGAGAAGATAGAAATAAAATTATAAATTGCAGTCAAGACCAAAGAGGAAGTGAAGTTCTAAGCACATTGTGATCATGTTTTGTTTAGCGACCATGGCACTTAGCAATGGAATTGCTAGTCCCAATTGTTGCTAAGTGAGGACTACTGTTATTTCCCAAAAAATAAGCCCCTCCCCTAAACTAAGACATACCCTGATTTTTGGGGGGTAATATAAGCCCTGCCCCCAAAATAAGCCCTAGTAAGGACCCTGTCCACTCCATCCCACCTTGCTGCCACAATGGGGCAGAAGGCTGTGTGGCATATAGTGCCACTGCCGCCACAACGAAGTGAGGCAGGAGGGGGAGGGGGTGCAGCTGCGCCCCGCTTACCAGTACTTCATTCCCCCCTCTCAGCCAGGCCATTTCTTGATCGGTGACCTTTCACTTCCTTCCCGAGCTGGACTACCAGCATTGAAACATTATGAAACATATATATGGAAGGGAAAATATACATGTGAAAGAGAACATTTGTATAATCTCAAAACAATGTTTAATGGAAATTGCCAGCCAAATTAATGTATATATTGCCAGCCAAATTAACTGTCTAGTAAAATCAACGAATTTTAACATACATATATGATTGGTCCTGAGCCAGCTACTTAATTACTTGTACACATCTCACATTTCCTGCAGCTGTAGCAGCAGTAAACAACACATATAAATAACAGTTGTAATAAACACTTATACATTCAAAATTAAGAAATACATAAGACAGCTGAGAAATAAATACTTTAAGCCAAATACTAGTAATATGTTTTACTAAAAACTATTTACCTCTATATAACAGATAAAAAATGGGAATAGCTATTGAATAGCTTCCTGTTATGCATGCTCTGTATAATCAGGCATGGACTTCATTCTGAATCAGTGAAGTTTTCAATCATTCTTCGAAAACAACTTCATGTATGAAATGCAACTAAAGCATATTCACTGTTACTATACTGACATCACTGCTGACTATGACCACCTTGATTCAAGGCTGAATCAAGGAGTACTATCCTGACCTGCACAATCTTTAACTTAAAGATTATGAGCATCATAAGCATAGTTAATATACAAATATTGTAAAAAGGCTACTATATTCATGCCACCAAAGTAACCAATGAATATTAAGTTCTATCAGAAACCTACAGCCAAACCAGAGCTAGACAAGAGAGCAAAGATCAGGGTTCTGATCCTATCAAGTAATTTCCCCACCAGGTAACTCTGTTAAGCAGTCATAATTCAAGGCACATAATACTAACCAATCACATAGGTTCATAAAAACAAAGTAGTCTCAAGCAGACTAGCGAAAAGGCTGAAGTAATTACTGTATGTAAACTATTATTGTTTCATGCAACCATTCCCGTTCTGTTTGCTGGAGTGCTCTGCTTTAATGCCCCAATGTACAAAAGCAAAATACTGTCCCAATGTCTCCAATGAAAGCCTAAATGAAAATAAGCTAATTGCATAAAAGACCACCCCCACCAATGACAGGCAAGCTACCAGAATATAAACTGACAGCAAACTGCACGCCTTACTAGCACTGATGTTACCTAGTTTTGGTAATGAAACGTAAAACAAGCAAGCTGAGCAAGCACCAAGGACCCTTCATGTCAACCCTGAACTACAAATATTCTCCTTTATTAGTACTAATAGAAGCATATTACACAGGGACTATGTGAGTTTTGCCTTAATTGGTACACAATTATCTTGCAGGATCACTCTCCCATTAGAATTAGCCCTAATTAAATTAACGCAGGAAAAAATGCTGCACTTTAATGGTTTATTTAACTGCATCCCACTAAGGCAGGGGTAGGCAACCTTGGCTCTTTTATGACTCGTGGACTTCAACTCCCAGAATTCCTAAGCCAGCTGGGAGTTGAAGTCCACAGTAATAAAAGAGCCAAGGTTGCCTATCCCTGCACTAAGGAATAGCTACCAATCGTGAAGCACAGCCTACCAATAACATGCTAAACCTTCTACACATGCTATTTATTAAGGACTGCAAAACCATGGATTTTATCAATCATCTGACATAATGCACTACTGATAAACCTTTTTTATTTAGTTGGATCACAAATGATATATTGGATTATGGAAGTCTGATGTAACAGACCTCTAAATTTGGAAAGATATATAATTTATGAAAAACAAGGAAAAAAACTAAAGCATTATTTGCAAGAGACAGCAGAAGACAGATAGTCCTCACTTACCAACTGCCTCATTCAGCAACCTATTCAAAGTTGTGATGATTCTGAAATAGTAGACTTATGGCTTTACTAGCAACCATCACAGTGTCCCCACAATCATATGATCACCATTTGCAACCTTCATAGCTGGCTTCCAACAAGCAAAATCAATGGGGAAGCTGGCAGAAAATTGCAAATCACCCGATGTTGCATTTAATGACTTGCGAATTCTTTAATGATCACAGCAAAACTGATGTCATAAGTCAGGTGTGGTCATATGACATTTCATTTAATGACTACATCATTTAGCGATGGAGTTGCTGTCCCAATACTGATTGGTAAGGGAAAAGGGGCATTGTCTTACCTGAACGCCTTTTCTCAGCATGATGATGTAGAATCCACCGGTGGGTAATTTCAGCCTTCCTGCTCAGAAGAGACTAGGTTGGAACGTTGGCCACGCCGCCCTCTGGGTGTGTCTTCCCAGTTTTGACGAGGCGAAGCATCCCTGACGAAGTCCGGCGCAATGGCTCCAATCATCGTGACACTTGCCTAGACTACCCTAATGGGAGGGTCTGGATTCTACATCATCATGCTGAGAAAAGGTGTTGAAGTAAGACAACGCTCCTTCTCCAGCATGGTGAGTGTAGAATCCACCAGTGGGACATACCAAAGCCGCTCATGTCCCTACGGGGGGGGGGGAGTCTAGGCTTGTGTCCCCTGAGAAGAAACAACCTGTTGTAGGACCTGCCTGCCAAACGCGGCATCCACAGTCGCAAACCTATCTATCCTATAATGCCTGACAAATGAGGAAGGGAAGGACCACGTCGCTGCCCTACAAATCTCCTCGACCAAAACTTGTGTGGACCAAGCCGCTGACGCAGCTGTGCTGCGCGTAGAGTGAGCCGTGATATGTGCAGGAACTGGAAATGACTGAGAAAGATAAGCCCGAACAATGCATGCCCTTATCCACCTACCAATGGTCGAAGATGAAACCTTCTGACCCATGGCGGAGGGTTGAAAAGACACGAACAAGGCCTCCGACTTGCAAAAGGCCGAGGTTCACTTAACGTAATGACGCAGAGCCCTGCGCACATCCAATTTATGCCACTGTCGTTCTAAACTGTGTGAAGGATTCGGACAGAAATTTGGAAGAACTAAGTCTTGTGACCTATGAAACAAGGTACTGACCTTTGGAATGAAAGAAGAGTCCAATCTGAGGACCACCCTATCCTCGAAAAAGGTGCACAGATCACTCTGAACTGAAAGTGCGGCCAATTCCGAAATCCTTTTAGCCAATGTTATGGCAACTAGTAATGCACCTTCAAAGAAAATGAAGAGAACAAGAACTAAGAGGTTCAAACGGAGAGGAGGTCAGAGCCTGTAACACCCTATGGATAGCGATGTACCGCGAGCAGTCTAGCGTTAACTGCCCCCTTTAGGAAAGCACTAATTGCCAGATGTTGCAACAAAAGAACCAAGTTGTCACAGGTAAGGGCCGTTGACAGGGCCGCGACCTGCCTACGGATGGTACTAGGTGATAAACCCTTGTTCATACCTTCCAGCAGATAGTCCAAAATGTTGGGAATTGTAACCGAGAGCGGCCTGAGATTTTGCTTAGTACACCACGTGCAGAAGTTCCTCCACGTGGCGTCATAAATTCTATTAGTCGAGGTTGCCTTGAGGCCTGAATCATCGAGATCACACCGGACAAATATGACTGCCTAGCTAAACCTTCCTGCTCAAGTGCCAGGCAGCTAGCTGTAGCCACTGTGGATCTGGGTGCTGAAGGTTCCCTTGGCTGAGAGCCACTCATTCCGGGGAATCCTCCACGGTAGTGAGAGCGATAGATCCACAAGGTCGGCAAACCACGGACGCCTTGGCCAATGTGGAGCAATCAAGATTATATCCACCCTTTCCAGCTTACGGATGGTTGCCTGTAACAACGGAAGGGGAGGAAAGGCATAAAGCAGGCCCCCCGGCCACTGGCACTGGAGGGCGTCCATTCCCTCCGCTCCTTGTGTCGGGAACCTGGAGAAGAACCTGAGAAGTTGAGTGTTCAACGGGGAGCAAAGAGGTCCAGATGTGGACGACCAAACCTTATCGAGATGTCCCTGAACAGTGCCGGGTCCAGTAGCCACTCCGAGTGGTCCACCGTGACCCTGCTAAGGGAATCTGCTTGTTGATTTGCCTCCCCCGATATGTGCTCCGCCCTGATGGACCCCAGGGTGGACTCTGCCCAAAGACCTAGATCCAAGGCCTCCTGCATGAGCGACCAGGATCGGGTCCCTCACTGTTTGTTGACGTGAGCCTTGGCTGCTACGTTGTCTGTCAGAATCAGGACGTGTTGTCCTGTCACTAGTGAGGAAAACTGCCAGAATGCTAAGTGTATGGCTCTGAGTTCGAGCCAATTTATGTTGCGAACTAGGTCCGACCGAGACCACTGTCCCTGGGCCAGATGAAGCCCAGCACTGGAGGGATAACAGGGTGTGGTGGGGGACCCTGACCCTTCGGTTGGATGAACTGAGGTGCTGTTTCTGAAAGGGAAGGAGGAACCACTGAAGGCTTCTTGAGGAAGCCTAGCCCACAGAAGAAATACAAGAAACTATCTTTCCATACAAGAAACCATCTTTCCCAGGAGTTGAGACAGCTGTACCAGGAGCACAGTTTTTGCTCTCCGAACCTGATGTACCAGCTTTCGGATGCTGACTCGAAGTTCCTGTGAAAGACAGACCTTGCAAAGGTCTGAATCTATGATCGCCCCAAGATGTAGGAGGCGCTTCGTGGGGATCATGTGGCTCTTTTTGAAGTTCACTGAGAACCCGTGAACTTGAAGGGTATGTATCGTTATTTCCAGGTCTGACTGAGCCGACCGGAAAGAACTGGACTGAACTAGAATGTCGTCTAGATAGCACTGCACGCGCATCAGCATCATCCTTAGGTGAGCCGCCAAGACTGCCAAAATCTTTGTGAAAACCCTTGAAGCCAAAGACAGCCCAAAGGGAAGGGCTCTGTATTTGTAATGCTGGTGCGCATAGCAAAACCAAGGAACCTGCGGTGTTCTGGTAGTATCGGGATGTGAAGGTATGCCTCTGTCAGATCTATGGAGGACAGAAAGTCCCCTTTTCTGACACTGGCGAGAATGGACTTTAGGGTCTGCATCTTGAACCTTCTGTAGGTCAAGAAGTAGTTCAGACCCTTTAAGTCCAGTATCGCCCTCCATCCCCCTGAGGCTTTGGGGACCACAAACAGAATGAAGTAAAACCCCTCTCCTTCTTGTTCCTGTGGAACGGGTTCTATGGCCTTGATTTCTGTCAGATGGGAGATGGCCGTGGCTACCAGTTGTGCCTCGGTTGCGTTTCGTGACACCGGGCACTGTATGAAGCTGTCTGGGGGAAGAGAGTAGAACTCTAGGGTGAGACCGTATTTGATGGTGTCCCTGACCCAAGAGTCGGTGGTGGTAGCCTCCCAAGTGTCGCTGAACAGCGCCAGGCGACCCCCAATGGGAGAGTCCTCCTTGGCGTCACTTGGACCACCTGTAAGGACCGCCACCCAAGCCCCGGAAGGGAAGTTTGGATTGAAATTGGCCCTTGGCTCCCATGCTCTGGCGGTCCTGTGGACGATCCTGCCTGGGGGGAAAAGGATCGCGAGTCTCTTGACCAATCCCAGGACTGCCCTGCCCAAAAGGGCTGTCTCCACTCTCAGGAACCACTGGGACAGAAAGCCTGTCTACGAAACTCCTGCTGGGGCCACCTATCTGACCGTTTGGAGGGTATGCCAGAACCTTGCGTTTTTCCTTGCCCTCAATAATGTGCGGTTCAAGGATTGAGCCGAATAGCTGTGTACCGCTACATTTGGACGTGGACAGATGCCACTTTGACTTCAAGTCAGTTCTCCACTGCTTCAGCCACAGTAACCTACGAGAGGCAACCGTGGCTGCAATAGATCTAGCAGAGTATCTGGTTGAATGAAGGGAAGTGTCTGCCATGTACTCTGAAGCAGCCACCAGCTTCCCTAGTGTCTGATGTGTTCGAACCTGATCCGGGGGAACGACTGCTGCAGTTCACGGAGCCACATGATTGAAGCCCTTGCGAAGAAAGACGATGAAGTTGCAGCCTTGATCGCCCATGCCGACGCCTGGTGCGCTTGGGTGAAGGGAAAGCTCAAATTTCTTGTCTTCCGCTTTCAGGGCTTCAGCCATATCCCCTGGAATAGCAGATGTGGAAAACAAAGAAGTCAGAGGAGTGTCAACAGAGGGCACCTCCAAGAGGAAAGCAAATGAAGAAGAAACATTGAATAGTTTCTTCTCTGTACTATTGGGAGAAGGCAGAGTAGCCAGGGATGACCACTGTTTCTCCACTGTAGTACGGAAAACCTGTGGACAAGGAATCTGCTTGTCCTCCACAACCTGTCCTGCAAACAACAGGTTAGATTCCTGGCTGGTGGAGGTAGAAGGTTTCTCCTCCTGTACTGAAGTGAGGTTGGCGGTGGTACAGGCCTTCATCAGGAGAGACCTGAAAAGAGAAGGGTCAAAAAGCCCCGAAGTTGGTGCCTGTTCAGACGCTGCCTCCTCATCCTCTGACATGGGTGTGTCAGCTATCTCCAGGTCCACAGACCCCTCCTCCCCTAGCTGGGAAGAAGTCTCAGAGATGCCTGAACCGGGGGCTGTGGTACATCCCGCTTGAGAAGGAGGAATAAAAGGAGGCGATGGTGGTTGCAAGGGTCGTTGTCCCCTAGAAGACATGAATTGCATAAACGCATTGTACATGAAAGCCTGAAACTGATCTGACCACATATCTCTTTGTTCAGAACTAACCCCAGCCTCAGCTGGAATAAACGTGGCCTCAGGTCCTTGATGAGTAGAAGATGATGATGAGCGAGAGGGACCAACCTGTTCAGTTTCCCCCTGAGGAGACCAAGCCCTGGAGGCATCATGAGAAGATGCGAATGGAGGCTCAAATGGGGAGTTGTCCAATGGAACGGGGGGAACCACTTCAGCTTCACTGGACATGAGCCTTTGGGCTTTGGAGAATTCCCTCTCCAGTGCCAGATGTCTCCTCGAGGCCTCTCGCTCGGCTGCCTTGGAGGGCTCCTTGGTGGAGATGTGTTTTGTCTTAGCCTTTTTCTTTTCCCCCACGTCCAAATCAGTAGATGTGCGCTTTGTTTGTGCGGGGGGAATACCAGAGCCCTGTGGTGCCTGGGGTGACGAACTGTCTGCCATTGCAGTCTAGATAATCCAGGTAGGAGATATCCAGGAGTGGGGGGAACCCAAAATGCAGATCTAGTTGACAGAGATGGAAAACGATCCTCACTCTGCACAACAGCAATGGCAAGGACAGCCAGACAGCTCCCTAGAACTGCCTGTCTAGGCCAGTGACAAATGCCACACTCTAAGTGGAACAGATGGTCTAAAAGTAATTTCCCCTTCGCTCAACTCACACCAGAAATAATTATATGTGACAGAACCACCAATGAGTAGTTAGAACAACAATGCCAATACAGACCAGGAAATCTGTGATTCTCCCGAGAACAAGCTGATAACTTCCCCCCGGTTAAAGGCCTGACAACACAGGCCAGTGATAAATAAGGCAGGCCTCAATGCCTTGGAGAGGAACACGAGGTCCCCACAAACTGGCTTCCGTGCCTAAGGACACTCTCAAAATGGCGGCTGTGTCCTAAATCACACTCAAAATGGTGGCCGCTCCCAATAACGCTTCCAAAATGGCAACCGCGTCCTGCGCACACAGTCAAAATGGCGGCCGCGCCCATTCAGTGCTTCCAAAGAAAGGCGAAGATGCCAAAAGAGGGGAATAGAAGGGAATCAACCCCCCTGCTAGATTGAGAATTCTAAGGAACAACCAATTTAAATAAGCACTCTCCCCCTTTCATGAAAAGGCACTTGCTATTAGTTGCACAGCCTCCGCTGCGATTCGAATTCTGTGGCCGAGAGGAGCCTCATTGCGACGAAGCCAAAAGGGAAGCCTCCAAACAGCCTGAGTCTCGAAAGGACTCCAATCTCCGAAAGCCAGCTAGTCGGTTGGTCCGCGCTCCGCTGATCCGCTTGATCAGAGGTGAAAACCCCCGCTCGAAAAAACGGCCTGCAGCCTTCTTCACAGGAGCCTGTTAGGCTCGAAGCCAGAAGGCCTTTTCAAATTTCAATTTAAATTTTTGCTAATTCAAGTTCCAATTGCAAAAACAAAAAGAAACACTACAATTTAGATAACTAAAAGTATTAACTCAATCAGAATAAAATAGATGATCAATTAACCTAGCCTAGCTAAGGAGCCAAAAATTTTGCACCCTACTGAGCCGAGACTAAGCCCAGAGGGAAGTGTGGCCAAAGTTCTGACCTAGTCTCTTCTGAGCAGGAAGGCTGAAATTACCCACCGGTGGATTCTACACTCATTATGCTGGAAAACTACCTATATAAATAAGAGCTCTTTCCATACAAAGGTAAACATTAGAATCATTAAGAATAATTATTATAAGTGCATGGATTTAGATGGAATACATTTTCCGCCAAGCTGTTAAAATTAAAGAGTTCCTGGTGCTCTCTGAGTTTGGTTCTTTGCTTTCATTATCCAACTGGGTAACATCGTCAGTGCAAGTGAATGGAGCTTGCTGCCTGTTTATTTATAGTAGCTTATCCTGCCAGTTTAGTGGCAATGTGGTTTCCTCCTAATAGTTCCTTGAGCGCAATATTATTTTCTGCCTGATTGCCTCATTTTGATCTCTGTTTATTAGTGTTGGCTGCTAGAAGGAATTTATTCTAGTCTTTTTATTTCCTTCCTAAGTTTTTTATTGTCCCTTTTGGATGGTGTGCAAATGTACTTTATCTCTATGTACCTACACTTTCATTGTTTAATTTTTATTTCAATACAGGAAAACATATCATCTTTTAATATATCTAGCAATACTATTGAGTTTCTGTACATATAAAGTACAAATATTTATCTAGTAAGGTAGTTGTATGTATTTGATTTTATAGCGATAAGTACTGTGTGTTATCATAGGAAAGAAGAGCATAATAAATGATATTTTCTAAAAGAAATTTCTGCTCCATACCCGATTTAAAGATTAAAGAGCAAGATGAGAAAGCAGTGCCTTTGAAATTACTCACTGACAATTGGACGTCTGATCTTTGGACCACGTATGCACTTCATCAGACCACTATCAACTAAATGACAAGCAATATTTCTATTCAGATTACAATGCAGCAACAGTTTGATTTAAAAGACCTTCATACAGTAGACTATGAATGCAATAAATAGTTGTCCACAATTCCCCTTGGAATAAAGAAGTCCACTGTATCCAAAATAGTTCAGATGGGGCAATAACATTCTCAATTTATCACACTCATACTCTGTACAATCACACACAATTCTCGGGGGTTTACAAAAATTGCAAGTGACCCAAGCATTTAAATAAAGTATCCATGCCATGAATTACAACCATAAAAAAAAGAATAATTAAAAACAACCAACTATATTGTCCTGTTTCTCTCAAAAAGCCCATCCGGGATGATTCACTTTTGAGTGTTTCTGGGAGGCTAGGACACTAGGGGATAATTTAATTTCTGAGAGGAAACTCTTCCATAAAACAGGTGTTGTTACTGATAAGCATCTCTTTTATGGAAAGGACCTATGAGCCCCAACCCAATACCCTGAAGAGGTGACAGATTATCAACAATTTCTCCTGGAATGCACAGTCAAATTGGTCCTGCAAGTATCTCAGTGTCAAGTCATGCAGGGCTTTATAACAAAACAACCAGTACTTTATTGCAGCTGGAAGCCAAGAGATACCCAATGGAAGACTTGGACTACAGGTGTAATGTCTTCATAGTAGTGAGTGTCAGCTAATAGTTGAGTTGCTACATTCTGGGCCAAGTGAAATTTCTCAGTGGTCTTAAGACCCAGTGGTCTTTAGCAGAACACAATGCACCAGATATGGGAGAAGAAGGATTATTTTCTCTTTCATTTAGGTGTATGTGACATGCAAGCAGAGTCAGGGCAATTTCCAAATTTTTAACATGCTGAGCCCAAAAGGTTTGCCATTACTGTTCTAGCATATGGCTAATATTCAACAAAAGCTACTGAAAGACACAATGTGGCATAACTAGGGAAGAATCTTTATTATGTATTACAGTTTAGTTACTTGACGCAATTGATTGCTGTCTACCAATATAAGGATACCAACTCCTCAAACCAACTCATTATCAAAAATCGAGTGTGCGTATCTCAAATTATGCCTCTAGTGAACATGTGGATGTGAGCCTGAAACCAGTTTATTTCCAGCATAATTGAAAAAATGAAAGGGAGGGGGACCAAATACAGTAGTTGAAGGAATTCTTGGTGTTTAGACTATGGTGAATTGTACTGGTTCACTGTATTCCTGGAGCATAAGAGCTAGTATCAGTTGTTTCAAGGCAGAAAGTCTTAGCAGGTAAGGCATATCTATAAACAATACAGAACTCAATTCAGTTTCCAGTAGCATTAATGACTATACTTGGATTTTTATGCTTGCATAGGCAATGTCATTGGAATATTTAAATGCTAATGAGTAGCTCTATAGGTTTGAGCTCTGCTTGCTTCCCAATTGCCATTGGAGATGGGGCTACATTATTTACTGCCATACCTGATTGGGAAAGTGCCTCTTTATAATGATGGTAGTTTGCTGGTGCTGGGCGGATGGGGCTCACTCATCAGTACCTCAGCCAGATTCTGCATAATACAAACAAACTCTAGCATTCAGGTTTATCATCGCTTGGGCAGTAAACAGAATTCTTCCATTTTCCAGCCGCATAAATACAAGTTCTGAAGTTATCTATGTATGGGAAAAGGTGAAGGCATAAGAAAGTGAAACCAAATATTTCCCTTTCTGTCTACACTTGTTTGCAGTTCTTCAAGCTTTCCATTTATGCCAAAGAAAATAAGTACAATCATGATGTCTGGGATGTTTTGACAAAGTAGTTAATCTTTTATTTAATCAGACAAGGCCTCTCTAAACAGGTCAACCAAGCTGTTTGATTCAAGTTCACACCTTATGTCATCAGTTGAATTCTGTAATGGCGGTAGTCCTTGAATTACGACAGTTCACTACTGATTATTCAAAATTACAACACCTCCATTAAGTACTTATGATCCAGTTCCGAAGTTATGTTACAGCACTATAGCAGTCATTTGCCTTTACGACAAAGACAGTGCAACAGACCCTGTGCCTATTTTCCCCCCATTCTGACCTGCCAGGTCTCCATAGGCACTGGGCCTACTTTGCTAACTCACCGGGTTGTAGGTGCTCATTCCCACCATCACTGATTGCTCACTTACCTTTCGAAGATCTCCAGAGCTCCAGAACAGGCTGGGCCATGTGGCAGAAAAGTGGCCATCTTTTTCTTAGACACTGGTGAAGCTGTTTTTCTTAGATCTTGTGTTCTTACACGTGCTTCTTTTTGCACAGAGAACAAAATTGTCTGTAAGAACGTGAGACTGATCACGTCCCTGCAGGTCTTGTCTGGCCCTGGCCTGAGCAGTGCCTTGGGGGCATTCTGCATGCTGCTGAGTGGCTGCTTCCAATGAGCTGCTTCAGGGATTGCGGTGCAAAGGTAGCAGCAACCACCAATCAGCACAGGGCATTTTTCGTGCTGGTTTTGGTAGTAGTAGTAGTAGGAGGAGCAGGACTGCAGGGCTGTTGGGCGGCCAGCCAGGGTAGCAGTGGGAAAGCTGAGCCGGTGCTGTTGCTGGGGACACCTGAGCTCCTTGCAGCAAACCAGGTCAGGGCAAACACTGCACTTGTCCATCTTCTGCAGTGTCCTGGATGCACTTGTCCATCTTCTGCAGTGTTCTGGATGCATTGGGTGGGCACCCCCATGGCTGCCCACATCTCTAAGACAGTCCACTCCCAGGTTCATGGGCCCACAGGTGCCTCCCAGCCCACCCAATCTCCCCACGGGTATGCCGGCAAGCAAGGGGTATGAAGCAGCTGGTGCACCAAGCTCTCCCTCTGCCTTCATGATGGCCAATTGGCAAGGTACGGGTGCCAAACCTCCATCCACCTCCAGCCAAAACCAATCTCAAATGGAAGCACTTTCCCCATTTTTCCCACAGTTTAACAGATACCTTCCTTGGCATTTCTCAGGTTTGGTGCTAAATAGTTTGTTTACCTAATGTATACCTTGAGAAACTCAAGTTTCCAATCTATCTCCTACAAAAAGAATGAAATTTACATGCAGAAAGCAAAGAAAATGACATCACTTTTATTTTGTAGGTGTTGAAGTTAAGAGTATCTCAGTTTCTTTCACAGTATCTCTTTAGGCCTAATTGCCCTTTTAGATGGCCCTATCCATTATTTTCTTTGTTCTATTTCTTCTATTGAAACTTAATATTTTTCTTAAAGCATAATGTGTTTGTTATTGTGTGTTTCATAAACTCTAAAGACTATTAGAAACATACATATTTTGGTAATATAGTAGGGACTTCTTGGGGGATGGGGGACAAAGGCATTTTATTATTTTTTCCTTTCTTCTATGGAGGAAAAAAAGTGGCAGCAAAACCTACTAGTTGATATACTACTGTATCATCTCAGGCTGTCTTAGTAGACATGAAAAATCATGGTGTTTATAGACCTTTACAAATAGGTAAAACAAGAGACATCTATTGACAGCTTACATCAAAGCTCGAATTTAAAATACCTGTTCCTTTGCATTATTACTTCCACATTAGCTACAATCTTAGTTCCAATCTTATTCCCAAAGAGTAATTCATTTAATTTTACCTAAGAGGTATTTAAAATTACTTAATGTTTGCAATCTTAGCTGCAAAATAATCCCAAATAAACATGAAAGGTTGTATACATTTTTGAAAAACTGGCAATGTATAAACAGAACTTGTTCTCTAAACAAGAACTTGAAATTGATGTTAAAATAGCATAGCCTGTTATATTTTATTAATGAAATAATAGCTATATATTCCTATCTTAAGTAGTAATGTAAAAATTAAATTGCTGCCAACTTAAATAAGTCAACAAATAAAAAACTGGTACCTGAAGCAAGTAATTCATGCTGAATCCTTTGGAAGCATGATTATGGAAAATAGTAAAAATAGTAAAAGCAAAATACCAATTCTGAAGTCACTATGTATTGCTTATCTTACCGTCTTCTGAAATGCTGACAGAATTTAATGAAATACAAGCAACATACAAAGGTTGAGATTACAAATTATGGGTTATAGCATTCTTAGACTTTGAATGGAGAGAAGAAGATTGATATGCCTCAAAATTCTATTTCATTGAAAATGAATAGTACTGTTAACGTAGTATACAAAATATAATAAAACCATAATCATTGTTAAATATAATATGAATTTTAAGAATAGTATAACAAAATCCTTGAAAGAGAATCTATCCTTTATCCCAACAGCTAAGCAAGATAGGTTTTCCTCAAATCACCAATATGCATCACAGTTTCTACAGGGTGGGCACTTTTGTACAAGCAATATAAGGATCACCATGCATGTGCTCAATTTACTAATTTGATAGCAATATTTTCAATTTTCACAGAACTTCCAGGTGTATGGAATGTACATTTGAGATACATATCAATCCACTATGGTTAGAGTCTTTAAGATCACTATTTCAAAATCATTTAATGTGAGTGGGGAAAGGGGGAAATAGACCAGGCATTTTTCACTTGGGCAATCAATATATTTAGGCTCTGCCTAAATATAATTATTTTTATTATAATTTACTAGCTGCCAACTCTGATGTACTCTGGGGAAAGTACAAAACTGGGGAAAAGGTAAAAACAACCAAAACATTTAATCAGACAGCCCAGACAAAAATAAAGTAATAGACAGCAAAAACAACAAAACAGGGGCCATTGATCAAATAATCTCAACAATAGGCCTGGGACCAGAACCAGTTTTCAAAGCTTTCCGGAACCCTAAGGGAGAGGAGGGTACTATCCTTAAGTCTAAGGGACTGCTATTACAGAGGGTGAGGGCCAGAACAAAGATGTGTGCTTCTTAAGATCCCACAAGAGGCAATGTTTAATGAACAGGACTTGGAGCTTACCTTTTCTGCTGAAATGTACTGAACAGGCAGAAACAAAGTTTCTTACCACAACTCTGAAGATAATCCTGTGGTCCAACCATCCAAGTAGGAAGTGGGTCACCCTAAACAGGGCCACCATGTAACTAGTAGCAGACATAATAAGGGTGGATATTTTTCCACCCTTATAGACATGATCTAGATCTTAATATGGATTCTTACTTGTGTTCAGTCCAATTCTCACTTGGTCCTTGTCCAGTGACACTCTAGAGTCTAGGCACTGCTTCTGGTGTTTCATCTCTTGGAGCTTTTTGAAAACCCAAGGAGAACCCCAAGAGGCCACAGAAGATGAATCCAGTCGAGGGCCTCTGTCACATGCCTATATGAGGCTGTAGGTAAGACCTCAGCCAAAGTGCCTGACAGCTCCTTGGGCAAAACCTGTATGTATGTACGTACGTACGTACGTACGTACGTACGTACGTACGTACATACATACATATATGCATGCATGCATGTATCTGTATGTGGATGAAAAAGCACTAAGCAATATTAAATCAACCAAATCCATATAAGCAAGAGTCTACCACACTTGATATGACCTGAAGTGCAGACGTGTAGAGAGGCCTCAGAGACATAATAAGGCAATACATAGTGACAGGGTGTAAGACATAGGCAAGAACAGCATATACTGAATGGCACAACCAAGTAGTGGCATTGTGTCCAGGAAGATCTGTACAATGAATAGACTGACTCTTTCAAGTCCAGATGGTAAATTACACAGAAGGTTGTGAAGACTAAAATCCTGTGGGAGTTCCAGAGCCGAATGCACAGGAAAGTATTAGCCAATCAACCAGACATCATAATAGTAGACAAGGACTAGAAGACAGTGCTGGTGATAAATATAGGGGTGCCAAGTGACAGTAATATCAGGAAGAAAGAGTATGAAAATCTAGAGAAGTACCACGGCCTGAAGGACCCAAGACTGAGGAAGATACATACCACCCAAAGGAATGAGAAGGAAATTTGCTGGCTGTTGCCTTTAAAGCCCTTTGTGTTTTGGGACTGGGACCATCTTACTTATGGAACTATCTCTCCCCAGTTGTTTCTACCCATCCTATCTGATCTGACAGGAAGGGATATTATCAGGTAGGAAGTGTTGGATGGTAAAGCCCAGAAAAAGAGCCTTTTCTGCCATGGAGCCCACTGTTTGGAACATCGTTAGACTGGCCCCATTCCTCCTAACCTTTTGTAAGCCCTTGAAAAACGTGCTTTGTGCTCAAGCTGGAACCCTGTGTATAGATCAGTTTTAGTCTCTTGGCTTATGCATAATAGGTTACATCATGCCCGACTGCTTTGTATTTTTATTTATATTTTGTATTTTTATTTGTTTAATTGTTTAAGCTGCCTAGAGTCACATAAAAGTGATGGGGTAGCTATGTAAATTGAATAAACTCTGTGTGTGTGTGTGTGTGTGTTTGTGTGTGTGTGTACATCTATGTCTATATGTATATGTACATGTATATGTACATCCATACATACATACAGATTTTGTTTCTGGAGAATCTAATGTTCCTGTCAGGCAAGGGAAATTATAGAGACACATTTAAAGTGAGTTATGTGCAGGAAAAATCCACTACGTTTCATATGCCCATAAACTGTGCAGCAGTAAAACATTAATAAGCATATCGGTATTTGTTTGCCCATGAAGATGCTGGGGACACGGGGGGGGGGAATTATCATACTGGGAAACCTGCCAAAAAATGTAGAAAAAAGAAAGTGAATGATGAAAGCTAAAGAAATGGAAAAATAACTTAGGGCAAAAATTTAAAGCAGTAAAGGAAGAATAAAATTAAAGGCTTAGCTATTTTACTGGAGTGTCAGATTCTGCACACTTTACAGATTGATTACCCAGTTAGGGCCAAATACAGCTCCTCTGGGAATGCATTCCATAGCACTGGAATTAGGCAGAGGATCCTCTTGTGCATGTCAGATAAATAAACCTCTGGCAGTGAAGGTATTTTCAGAAAGGCATCTCTTAGAGATCTTGAGCCGGTTTGTAACAGAAAGAATTCCTCAGACTAGCATATCTCTTAGGATATCTTAAAGATATCATAAGGATCTTAAATTATGCTTGGTAAACAAGTCAGTTAAGTGCAGAGCTTTTAAATATCACCATCATCATAATCACTATCATTATTATAATCTGGCAAAGCATTCAGAATCTTGATGGCCCTACAAAATTATAAAATACAATAGAAAATCCATAGCAAATAAAAATAATTACAGTAAGCAATCATGATAAGAAATAAACTAAACGATCACCATAATACCACAAAAAAGCCCAACTTGTTGAATCAAGACTAAAAATAGCAGTTACAAAAAGCAAACAAAAAATTAGACACTATAACAATGACAAAAAACTACATTCCAAAAGTTCAGACTTCAGTAACTCTGAGATCACCATTATCGGCACTTTGCCAAAGAAGTATGATAGAAAAGTAAGGCTTTCCCATTTCAGCCTCCTGGGCACTACCAGTAGCTCCTCCTAGATCAGGGGTGTCAAACTGTCAGCCCGCGGGCTGGCTGAATCATGAAGAAGCCGCATCCACCCCATTGCCGGTAATGGGAGAAAAGCTCCGATACGTCACGCGACGTTATGTGACATTGTGAGTTTGACATGTCTGTCCTAGATGAGTCTTCTCAGACAGTTTGATACCTAAATCCTGACTAAAAAGAGTACAAATAATCCATTTCCTTTAGAGCGTTTTGCAACTATATGCTTAACAATTTCCCCCCAA
Organism: Crotalus tigris; assembly: GCF_016545835.1. Taxonomy (NCBI): domain Eukaryota; kingdom Metazoa; phylum Chordata; class Lepidosauria; order Squamata; family Viperidae; genus Crotalus; species Crotalus tigris. Next base: position 452,968 of record NW_024097214.1, on the reverse strand, counting down.
AAAGGAGTAGGTGATAGCTGTCAATTTTGTTGACTTTTAAGAAAATGAAACAGAACTTTCAAGACTTCTGGCACTGGCAGAGAAGCAATAACCAAATTCAATAGGTCACACTAGCTCATCCAAGAGCCATGAGGAGCATGGGTCAAATACATAAGTGACAGAACCATGCCACTGAAAATCCTACCTAATTCTTCAATTTACAGGCCCAAAGGAGTTCCAGATAACAAAGTCTGACAACTGCCTAGTCACATCCGATTCTTTCTAGGAGGAGTCAAAACTCTGCAAATCCAAGTATAATCACAGAGGCTAAACAGGTGATCTTGGTCCATGTCTCCAAGTAAATATTTACTAGCCTAAACAATCATCTATCAACAAGCCATCAATATAATTGGAAGAGAAATAACAACATTTTGCCTTCCTTACTGCCACACCATAAATTCAGGTTTGGAACATATGCTTGTATACATGGTCAGTCATATTCACTTTTGGACTTCCCTCACCATTTTTTAGGTTTTTCTGACACTTCATCACCAGGAACTTTCCCTGGTTGGTAATTTAGTTATTGCATATACACAAACTGTAACTTCTAAACATTTTCCACAGGCAATTCTAAGTACAGTGTTTTGCAAAACTTGTGAATAATTTTCACAGGCCCTAAACAGTCATATATTGGCAAACTAGTCATCCATACAGTGCCAAAGCCACCACCTGTGAACCTAATAAGATTTGAAGATCAAGGATCATTTCCATATAGTGAACTTGCTATTTCAGGAGAAGTACGTATAAACCCATTCAAATAAAGAATTTTTCCAAATTTACTTTTCTACATGCCAGAATATTTCTGCTTATCTGGATTTAATTTTGGATATTTTCCCCCATCCAGCCCATTATTAAACTGATCATTAGTTACATAGTAATTAAACAGTAATCCCCCAGCACACTGTTAATATGGCCTTACAGGGTGGATCACACACAAAAGAAGCCAAATGATGCCACTTATCAATGGTATTAAAAGCTTTTTAGGGGACCAGAGACTTAGCTATATTCCTTTTGTTTCAATTTATCAACTATCCAAGCGACTGGGGGGGGGGAGAAATTCCATGTAATATTCTGTCCCACCCCCAACAGATATATGTACCTGTTCTATATATCTGTATACCATATTCCACACACAATTCCAAGAAACTATTTAAATATTTCTTTACATATTTAAAGAGAAAGCAATAATTTAAGAACTCATTAAAAGTAATTGCCTATAAACTAAGATATCTCATTTTTAAATTTAACTGATTCTAAATTTAACTGATGTTTATCTGCCTATAACACCCATTCTTTCAAACTCAAATTACTGTCACACAGCAAAACAGGCTTCTGATGGCAAATGGGCATGGTAGAAGTAAGATAAATAAATGGTTTGCAATGATATAAAAATAATGTGAATTGTAGTATTATAGATTTAGTCAGATTTCCTTTTCTTTACTCTTATCTTCTGATTTTTATTTCTTAGCTTATTACAGCTTATTATTTTAGTCTGCTTTGCAGAAATTGCTTATCCTGAAAACTAACAGTGATTTTGTTAATATCTATGTAGCAGTAAATGTCAAGGATGATTTCTTCTTTTAAATTTGGAGGAAAAAAGAAATCTTAATTCTATAAATGTATAGTCCCAAACTGTTTGAAAGTTTGAAACTATGAAGGGATGAGGCAGAGTATAAATTTCTGCTATGTGCAGGTGATGTTATGCTTTAGAGATAAAGCAGAAATTTATATTCTTAATTTTTTTTTCAAGCTTGGTGGCATGCATGATTATACTATATAATGGGATGAATTAGACTTTGTTATGAATAATAACTTTGACATGTTTAGAAATTGGTATTTTAGATTATGTTCTCTTTTATTTATAAAGTTTTTATAAATAACTAAGTTTTCTGAATTGGTGAATCTCCAATTTCAATTAAAATAAAAGAAGGCCTGGAGAGGTGTCTAGAATTTCCTGGAGCAGTTGTGTTAAAACAAAAGTTACGGAAAAAATTAACTTTGAACTTGATACGTATATTTAATGAGTTGTTCCAATTTTTATTCCTTCACATTACTTTAGTTGTACTTCTGTCAGAGGTCTTCAATCTTTCCAGGCTTGCAGCCCAGAGGGGAGCAGCTTACAAATTGGTGCACATACACACATGCAAATGGTGCCATGTGCACTGGTGAGGCACTAGCAGCCCTGTTTGCACATGCACAAATCGGCCGCAAAACACTTGCCCGGCGCTAGTGTCCCCGTTCACGTGTGCAAATGAGCTGTGCACACTCGCCCAGCACTAGCCACCCCATTCGCGCCCGTACACATATGCAAATGGGGCTGCAGGCGCTAGTGCAAGTTATTAAAATTTTAAAAGCATGCACAGCCCCACTAGTAGAGCCGAGGTGGCGCAGCAGTTAGAGTGCAGTACTGCAGGCCACTTTAGCTGACTGTGTTCAGCAGGTCAGTGGTTCAAATCTCACCGGCTCAAGGTTGACTCAGCCTTCCATCCTTCCGAGGTAGGTAAAATGAGGACCCAGATTGTTGGGGGCAATGTAAATATATATATACATTGCTTACTGGTGTACACCGTTTACAGAGTGCTTGCACTTAAAGCGGTATATAAGTCTCATAAAATAAATAAATAAATAAATTCTTTCTTCAGGAATCAGTTTCAATTCCTGCATTAATGTTATAAAATAAATATGGAAATTACTGGGTCACAGATATAATTTGACTTTTAGATTATGAATAGCTCACATCATGAAATAGTTTTTTAAAATATAGTAGTGGGAGAATCTGTTTGGGGAAAATTCTCATTCCATGTATTATTACTTTGAGCTAACTGAGTTCTGATAGAAATGTTTATAACTTATGAAGAATTAAACAGATTTTCATTTATCCAACATATATCAGTTACTTAATGATGCTATAGTTTCTAATATTGCATATTTGATAGAGATTTTTGAAAAATAAATAGAGTTCTAAACCTAGTTTGTTTTTATAAGATGCTGAAGAAATTTGGTAAAATTTATCACCTGAATGTCCTATTTCGATAAACAGTAGAAGATTGTTTTAAAAATGTAACTTATTACCTTAATACGAATAACACCTTAAAATGCTTAGTAAGAGTTAGTTACAATTTATTTGCTGTCAGAAATGCAATTCAGGAGTAGAAACATTCACTCAGATGATCTGGCCTTGCCTTTCCCTGCCATTTCCACATTTGAATTAACATCCATAAGCCTGTTACTATGAGTTTAGACTACTAAGTAACATGGACCTACTTGGCTATAATCTTCATTATTTGGCATCTACTGAGGAAAAGGATTGTGAATTTTTTACATATAGAGGATAGTTGTTATTATTATATAACACGTTACAGAACAATTACAATGTAACGCTGGCAAAACAGAAGCAACCTGATTTGGAGCACTGATAATGTGTTGCTTATTAACATATGAACTGGGGAGCTGATATATTTTGTTTGGGTTTGTTTATTTAATAAAGAGTTAAAGAAGATGGCTTTTAAGCAATTCCATCAAATTTCTTGTCTTTTTTTAATGATAAAAATGTCCAGATCTTATTTTTGTTCTCTTTTCCTCATTTTTTAAATTGCATATTATATAACATCATTACCATATATTTCAGTCTTTCACAAATCAGTTACAGGAGAGGCAGCAAGTGGCTGGAATAGAGATTGATCCTTCTCTATACTGTTTTTCTTTACAATTCCCAAGACATATGAATGAGCTATATATTGATATTTTAGCCCTGACCTACCTCATAATATATGGAGTTTATGAGGTTGTTCACTGCTGGGCAAAAACAACAACCAGTATATATATTTTTTAAATGTAATATGAAAAGTCAAATTCTTCTTACAAGTTAGTTAGCTCCTGTAATAATAAATAATGCTGGCATGCCACTTCTACAATATACAACTCAAGTCTTCAAATAGGTAGCAGCATCAACAATTGCTAATGTGAAAATTAAAAAAATGAAATGGTACAATATTAACAGGTATTTAGAGAGAAAAAATAGCATACTGGAGGTCTACCAGGACGACCACGTTTTCTTTTCCCCTTCAGTTGCGTTTCTTCCAATTCACTACCAACATCTGAATGTGCAGTAGTTTCATTTGTAGAATCCCTGAAAGAAAATGCCAATTAAAAATAAATTAGTAAGCATAAGTGCATAAACAAAATAAAAGCAGTAATATTTAGTGTTAATACAAATGGTAGATACTATAAATTGAAACTAATTCAGTAAATTGAGACTACCCACTATATCGCTGAAATTTTCTCCACACATAAAATTACTAATATGAAGAAGATATAGTCAGCAGTTCTGTTAAGTTATGTTACTGAACTATAATATCCAGTAACCATCACCACTGACCATAGTGCCTTGGCTTTAAGGGAATTGGAATCCAACATCTGGAGAGCTATACATTATCAACATCTGAATCTAAGCAAATAAAAGATCTGTATATGAATTATTTATTAATTGGTTTAATTAATTAGATTAATGATTTGACTATCACCCTTGAGGTATTTATTTAATTAAAACATTTGTGTATCCAGCCATCTTATGTCAAACTCTGGGGGTTCCCATCAACAATTAAATAACATCAATTAAAAAAGCATATCTATATCTATTAAAACCATAAACATTAAAAACCAAAGTTAAGCTTTCAACATCCTTGTTAAATCCTCTCATCCACCTCAGTACTATCCCAGTGCTAAGGACAGTGCCTACCCAATAAGATTTGATAGGATGAAGTAGATGGCCTTATTCTGGCCCCATGTCATATACAGTATATGTTGGACTTCCTGTCAGGGGTTTCATTCCTATCATATATATGAGCCTCTCAAAAATAACATATGTACCATCTTTCCCTGAAAATAAGACCTATCCCAAAAATGAGACCTAGTTTGTACACCTAATATAAGCCCTACTCCAAAAATAAGGACTAGTTAAGATCCCCCCACTCTGTCCCACCCTGATTCTACAAAGTGGGGTGAGATGCAGGCATAAAAATCAAGCTAGGGCAGGGGTGGGAGGTGAAGCTGCCCCATGTTCCCCGCACTTGCTTACCTCAAGGCCCCTTCAGCCAGGCCTCCCACTCCCTGACACCTGCCTTGCCTCGTGGCAGTGGTACCAGCAGACCTGTCCAGCAGGAGCCTGCGTGGCTGCTGTCCCACTTCTGTCTGTTGGTGGCCGCTTGCAGCAGGAGGCCACGTGGCCAATTCTGGTGCTCACGGCAGGATGCCACATGGTGCATTGCGCTGGTGGCAGCAGCGGCCTTTTCCAGACTACTGTGACCCAGATCTGAGTTCAGGGGATGCTTCTGTGCCCCCCTAGCCAGATCCAGGCTCTGGAGGCCTTTTCCAGGCCACTGTGGCACATATCTAAGGCCGGGGGAAGCTTCTATGTCTCCCGGGCTCTTGAGGCGTTTTCCAGGCTGCTGCCGTCCGGATCTAAGGCTGGGGAATGCATCCATGCCCTCCCGTGGCCTAATCTGGACTCTGGAGATGGTTTCGAGGGGGGGTGCAGAAGTGTTTACCGGCCTTAGATCTGGGTGGCAGCAGCCTGGAAAACACCTCCGGAGCCCAGATCGGGCCATGGCGGGGTATGATAGCATCTACAGCCTCAAATCCAGGTGGCAGTGGCCTGGGAAAGGCCTCTGGAACCTGGATCGGGCTGCGGGAGGGGTGTGGAAGCAGTCCCCGGCCTCAAATCCAGGTGGCAACAGCCTGGAAAAGGCCTTCAGAGCCCAGATCGGGCCGTGGGAGGGGCATGGAAGCGTCCCCCGGCCTCAGATCTGGGCGACAGCAGGAACTGTGGCAGAGAGGAGATGGATCAGCAGGAAGCGAGGGGGAAGCATGCGTATCTTAGTGGGTCGGGGAGGCCTTGGGGGCCTGTTCCATCACTAGGCCTTCCCCACCCTGAGATACTTCATGTTCACTTAACGAGCAGCATGTGTTTTAACAAGGGAGTGATGTCGTTCGAGATGAGATTCACTCTATGAGTTTTCGAGTTACGAGTGGAATGGACAGGCTCCATTCCACTCATAACTCGAGGACTATGTATTATGTTGGGATCATATTGTGAGGCTTAAAAGTTGTGTCCCTAAAGCATACATGTAAAAGAATATGAATGTGTTGGTTCTTATGACCGGTATTGTGCCCAGAATTAAAGTAATAAGCTGTTGCAATTTTAACATCATGTAACCACATTCAAAGTTACAATCTTTTTTACAGTGATCATTAATAAAATGTAACAGTGGTTAATTCATTCTCCCAAATAGGTTTTCCCAGAAACTGAAGTAAGTGTTAGAATCTGGCAAAAAGCATTGCAAATGATGGTTATGTGACTGTGGGATGGTGCAAACAGCAATTAAGTTTCCCGCCCTCAGGAACATCATGCCTTCTGCAGTAAAATCCACAGCCATGCTTTTAGCCTTCTGAAAGGTCCTGAAGATCTGTGTCAACTGGCCTAGTGCCCCAATTGTAAGCCATCTAGAATTGCCTCTAGACAAGATGTGCAGCATGTAAGTTAAATAAGGAGGTGTCACTTATGATCATGTGACTCTCTCTCTCTCTCTCTCTCTCTCTCTCTCTCTCTCTCTCTCTCTCTCTCTCTCTGTGTGTGTGTGTGTGTGTGTGTGTAAAATGAGGGCATCGTAACTCCAAAACAGATTACAAGTAGCTCTGGGAAGATTCAACATAACTTCAAATGTTCTGCATACATCCATATGCAATATCCTTCATGCCATTTTTGTTCAATGTAAGAATAGCTAAACAGTAAATAGTGATAAGAAAAAAAATAAGGCATGAAGTAAGATAAAATAAAATATAATTAAATCTTGTTTATATCAGTATGTATACCTCTCCATATTTTTCAGTTTTTGTAAATCTGTACTTGCTTTCACCATGCTCATATAACGATACATACATATTGCATTACTTCTGATTTTTGAATTTCTCTCCTCTCGCTTTTGTAGGATATCAGCTCCATCTAACTTTCTTGGCCTTTCCCTACTTCTGAACCTATTCAGTATTCTTCATATATTCACAGTGAAATTTAGCATATCCATAAAATTGAGAGATGTGGTGATACTTTTTTTTTCCTCTTGACAAACAGCTGACTTTGTTGTCAAAGCCGGTTCTTTGGCAGCATGCTCTCCAGGTCTTGAACCAGACTAACTTGGAATAACCCACAAGGACTGTCAAATGTCTGTGTACCTGCCTGGGAATCAGCGGATTCCAATTCTTGGCAAGCCCAGCCAGAGAGTTTGTTTTTCATCTTTTCCAGTCATTGTTTCTTTAGGCACACCCTGGTTTTGAAGTTTACTTTTGTCTTGACTACATTTTTAACTATTAAACATCTGGATGAATACTGATTTATCTTATAACCCCTTGTCGGATTACGGAAGTAAATATTTCATATTATTTTATTTTGGATTTAAATAACACTCTCTTTTGCTGCATGAAAATCGACAGCATGAGCACTTTCCCTTTGGTAATGAAAGTGATTAAATTTAATTTACATTTCTACGGATTTCTATTTAAGGATTTGGTATTTCATTTGTTCTTAAAATAATTTTGTTATTTTACTCTATTTTGGAATATACTGCTGGTCTTTTTTTAATTTCCTTTTAAAAGAAACAGAAACTTCCCCCTTTTTTATTTACTCTCCACTGTTTGTTTCTTCTGTGCTTACTCTATTACGGAACATTTACTCTCTTTGTCCTTGAGACAAAATTGCTTATGTTTTGTTGTGGAGGTTCGGTCATAAGAGGAATTGGGACTATATTAAAATTACAGCAGTAATAAATGAAAGACTCTGAACACTATACACTCTACATTCTTTTACAATGCCCCCCAATACAAAAAAACATGTTTTTCCATTTACAAACTCTAGATGAAAACCTAAACAAAAGATCTGATGAATTAAGAATAGCTTTACATCGCCTAAAGATGACACTCAGATACAGGTGACAGTAGTTAAATCAGACTTCTAATGCTGGGTGGACTGGAATTTACTTTGTCAAGATAGAAAAATGTGGGGTAGACAGAACCACCACCAGATGGATCCGTAGCTGGCTGACCGGCCGTACTCAGCGAGTGGTCCTCAATGGAACTGAATCTATATGGAGGGAAGTGTGTAGTGGGGTGCCCCAGGGCTCTGTTCTGGGCCCAGTACTCTTCAACATCTTCATCAACGATTTGGATGAAGGGATAGATGGGGAACTCATCAAATTTGCAGACGACACCAAGCTGGCAGGAATAGCCAACACTCCAGAAGACAGGCTTAAGATACAGAAGGATCTGGACAGACTTGAACACTGGGTACTAACTAACAAAATGAAATTCAGTGGTGAAAAAAGCAAGGTTCTACATTTAGGCAAGAAAAACCAAATGCACAAGTACAGCATAGTTGGCACCATGCTCAATAGTAGTAACTGTGAGAGGGACCTCGGAGTCCTAGTAGACAATCACTTAAATATGAGCCAGCAGTGTGCTGCAGCTGCCAAAAAGGCCAACACAGTGCTAGTCTGCATTAACAGAGGGATAGAATCAAGATCACGTGAAGTATTAATACCACTCTTCAATGCCTTGGTAAGGCCACACTTGGAATACTGCATCCAGTTTTGGTCACCACGATGTAAAAAAGATGTTGAGACTCTAGAAAGAGTACATAGAAGAGCAACAAAGATGATTAGGGGACTGGAGGCTAAAACATATAAGGAACGGTTGCGAGAATTGGGTATGTCTATTTTAACGAAGAGAAGGACAAGGGGGGACATGATAGCAGTATTCCAATATCTCAGGGGCTGCCATAAAGAAGAGGGAATTAAGCTATTTTCCAAAGCACCTGAAGGCAGGACAAGAAGCAACGGGTGGAAACTAATCAAGGAGAGAAGCAACCTAGAACTAAGGAGAAACTTCCTGACAGTGAGAACAATTAATCAGTGGAACAGCTTGCCTCCAGAAGCAGTAAATGCTCCAACACGGGAAGTTTTTAAGAAGAGACTGGACAGCCATTTGTCCGAAATAGCGTAGGGTTTCCTGCCCGAGCAGGGGGTTGGACTAGATGACCTCCAAGGTCCCTTCCAACTTTACTACTATTACATTACTATTAATAAGATTTGAAAGAGACGTTTTGTTTGAGAATTAGAGAGTTCCTAGAGGAGATTCAAAGGGGCATAAATATAAAAATTTAATCACAGTGGAGATGATGGAGCTGATGGTTGATGGACTGGATCTTCTTAGGAAGGCTGAAGGAAATTGTGAGATAGACTTATTATATGCAGCCAGAAAACAACTGTTAAGGGTTTTTTTCTTTTTCTAATTTTGTATTTTAACTTTGAAAATAAAATAATATTTTATTAACAAAAAAAGAGAAAAAAAAAGAAATTTGGTATTCACTCATTGCCTCTATACCAGGGCTTTTCAACCTTTTCACCCATTGTACCACTTTTAGGATATGGCAATATCTGAATACCACCAGTCGCCTAGCAAGGTGTCAAAAATTTGATGACCAAAAAAAGTGATAAAGTACATGTAGTCCTCGACTTACAATAGTTCATTTAGTGACTGTTCAAAGTTACAACGGCAACAAGAATGAAACAAGTGACGTATGGCCATTTTTCACATTTATAACCGTTTCAGCGTTCCCAGAGTCATGTGATTTACATTGAGATGCTTGGCAACTGATTCATATTTATGATGGCTGCAGTGTCTTAAGATCATGTGATCCCCTTCTGCAGCCTTTTGACAAGCAAAGTCAACGGGAAAACCAGATTCACTTAACAACCTTTTATATCAGGGGTGTCAAACTCAATTTCATTGAGGGCCTCAATTTCATTCATAGCATTGTGGCTACTATGGAGGGAGGGAGGTTTCCTTCCTTCCTTTTTCCCTCCCACCCTGCCTCCCTCCTTCTCATTCCCATCTCCTTCCTTCCTTCCTGCCTGCCTGCCTGCCTGCACTGATCCTGGCGCGTCTGCTGAGCCTGACAGCTGATTCACACTTCTGGGCTCCAGCTGATCGGCGCTTCTGGGCGGCTCAGCAGAAATGCGGATCAGCTGTAGCTGTGCGTGCCAATCCTGGGCTCCTGCCCAGCTCATTTGCTCGCACTTCGCTGGAAAACACGCAGCTCACCAAACAGGCTGCTCGCTAACTCACCCTTCGCCTGAAAAACAAGCCACATTCCAAACAGGCTGCTTGCTAACTCACCTTTCGCCCAAAAACACGTGCTTGCCAAACATGCCGCTCACTCACTCACCCTTCCCCCCAAAGCCTGCCACTCGCTCACTCACCCTTCCTCCAAAAACAGGCCGCTCGCTCTCACTCTCACTGCTTTGGAAAGAAAAACCTCTTCCCTTCTCGCTTTGCCCCTTTTATACTTTCTCTTCTCTCCGCCCTCCTCCTCCTTTTCTCTTCTGGGTGCGCCAGAAGCTCCAATTACCATGTCGCCATGTGCACTGATCCTGGGGATTCTGCCAAGCTCTGCAGCTCCAGCTGATCTCCTCCAGGCCTGTGTGGCACCGCTTTAGCTGGTTCCCTCTCCGCTACTTGGCAAGGGCTCGCGTACCACCAGCCAGCTGCTAAAGTACCATTTGTGGTATGCATACCACTGTTTGAAAAGCCCTGCTTTATACCAACTCACTGTACTTATTTTGTATAGGTATTCTTCACTTAACACAGTGGTTCTCAACCTTTCTAATGCCGTGACCCCATAATACAGTTCCCCATGTTGTGGTGACCCCCAAGTGGGTGTGGCCACCAATAAGAGGGAGTAGGACAGCTAGGGAAAAGGGGAAAAAATGGCAGACAGCGTGGTTTGGCGACCCCCCATGAAATGGTCGTTCGACCCCAAATGGGGTCCCGACCCACAGGTTGAGAACCACTGACTTAACAGTAGTAATTGGGAGTGGAATTTCTATCACTAAGCAATATGTGACTGCATTGCTTAGTGATAGCATTCCCAGTAGTCCTTGTTAGTATTGTTAAGTGAGGCTCACAGATTGTTACATGAGAATGTCATTCAATAAGCAAAGTCAGTGAGGAAGCCTGTAGGAAGTCACAAGTCTTGGGCATTTGCAAGCAGGCCAGCGAATGGATAAGCAGCTTCTGCTGAACAACATGAGCATGGCCAGGAAGAGGTTCACTGCTGTTCAGTGCAGGACAACTGCTATGGCCCCGCACAAACATAGCCAGGATCTGGCTACTGCTGGATTCAAGAGAGTACACCAGAAGCTGCTACAGCACTCTACAAGAACTGCTAGGAAATTGTGGGTGCTGTGACATCTTGCACTCAAAGACAGTGTTCTAGGGAGAAAAAATGGTTGAAGTGGGAACAACTTGTGAAGTTCCTTACCAGCTTTCCTATTGATTTTGTTTATGGGAAACTAGCCGGGAAGATTGCAAATTGTGATTACCAGACCATAGGACACAGCCTATCATAAGTGCAAGTTGATTACCAAGCACCTAGATCATGATCATGTGACCATGGAGATGCTAAGATAGCCAGAACTGATTATAAATATCACTAGTTCAGCACCATCATAATTCCAAATGCTTGCTGAATGAACAGTCATTAACCAAAAACTATCTGTACTAATCACTCACTGTTCTTTCAAATCTATATTAATTCATTATGTTTTTTTTGTTGACTTTATCTTTGTTATACCAGATCCATTTCTTAAATTACAAATTCTCAGTACGTTAAAATTAATTATACATTACTTCTTATATATTTAACTCTCACTTTTATATAACAATTTGGGCAGAAGCAAACTGATTATACACAGCTATTTTTTATTCTTTAAACAAATATTCAATCATAACAGACCATGAATTGCTCACTAGATTTCTATAATTATTTAAATGACATAATTTGCATTAATTTATAACAAGGCAATTTGTAAATTTATTTTCACACATGAAACAACTTCAACTCCATATTTACATAAGATATTTCATAATTTGAACCTATTCACATTTTCACACACTAACACCAAAAAGTTTACATTTGTAAATTTCTTAATGATCAGCTGAAAAACAAAATTTTGGCCTGTAGATTTCCTATCCAGATTAAAGCCAGAATACATTTTCCAAATTTACCCATCACCTATTGTATCTTTCTGTTAGAACTCTATCAAACAGCCTCCAAAACATATTTAACAAAAATCCCAAACACATTTAGCAGCAATTCTCTTGTTAGCATTATGTTTATACAACAGAACAGTAACAGTAATAGCTTTCCAGTCATGAACAAATGCAATACATTAAATAATTCATTATCACCATTCCATATAATAAAATAACTATTTTTACAACTGTACACTGACACCAGATACTCAGGCAGCTTTACCATTTTTCAACACTGTCTTTGCACTTATGAGTTTCTTTCAATCAATTTTACCTGAAAATTAACACTTATAACATTTATTTCGAATTGCATTCTTTACTATTACTATAATTCTGATAAAAGGGTCTAAAGTACTTCTTCCAGTAATCACTTTACTCTGCTACATCACCTTGTTTAGATCTTTTCATCCATTTCCCATTTTTATCAAATTCTGCATTTTCTCTAGCTCTTTTAATTGCAGCGATTTCTTACTCTACACTTCTCCCTCTATACCAGTGGTTCTCAACCTGTGGGTCGGGACTCCATTTGGGGTCGAACGACCATTTCACGGGGGTCGCCAAACAACGCAGTCCGCCATTTTTTTTCCCCTTTTCCTTAGCTGTGCTACTCCCTTTTATTCTATTGGCTTTTGAAAGCCAATAGAATAGACTCTCTTGAATAGAGTCTAATTCTATTGGCTTTCAAAAGCCAATAGGAATTGTCCAGGCTGTCTCTGCCCTGCTGAGCCCGCCAAAAGTCCCATTCTGCAAACGGTGCTGCACCAGTTGAGTAGTCCTCGACTTACGACCGGTTGAGTAGTCCTCGACTTACGACTGGTTGGGGGTCGCGGCATTAAAAAGGTTGAGAACCACTGCTCTATACCATTATTTCATCCCCATTTTTTGAAGCAATCATTTTATGTTCTTTTTTCCCCATCTATCACAACCCCTTTCAATTCATCTTTCCACCAGGTATCTTTTTAATGCTTCATATTAGCACAACTTCACAAACTTCCGTGGTATTCTGTAACCTAATTCTTTTCAGGCTTTTCCACACTGTTCCAAGAGATTGCCACATCCTTTTTCCTCATGTCTATCTCTTTATTCATCTGGCTGAAAATTTAATTTATTTTCTACTAATTTAAATGTAACATATATCTTTTCTTCTTGCTATTATTTTTTCACTTTTGCTTTATTTTGTACTTCTCCCATGCCCATTTTTTATAAGATTCACTCTTGATATTACCTGTCCTACATTTCAAATCTATTAGTATTTTTTACTAATCCTTTTCAACTTATCGTAAACAATCAATTGAATTATGTTTTTATATTACTTTGCCATGTACATACATAGATTTACATTTACAATATGTAAACAGGAAGAAACAGACATTTTTCTAAGCAGATACTCATCATACCATCAACACTCTCATTCATCTTGGAGGCTCCAGATGGCCCAATGATCTTTTCTTGTCTCTCATCTCATTTTCATCCATCAGTTCCTATTGTCTGACAGAATAACTTTTTCCTACATGTCACATATGTTCAGAATGTTGCATAATTTCCCCATAACTCATTAATGATTCTTTCACTATCATGCTTCACTGAAGCATAACATGCAATTGTCACTAACCTATGAATTTCTACTTTTATAGACAATCACAACAATGTAATTATGCCAGTTGATAATGCAACCAGAAACTTTAGTTTTCTGTTCATAATTAAAACCTACATGTTTATTTTCCCACCTGAATTCAGCATTCATTCCAATCTATTTACCTCCTTTTCCTTTCTCTTAATTTCACAAACATGGAACATTTATATTTTCATGTCAATGTATTTGTTAATTCTCATTTTTCACCATTTGCATCGTTTACTGCAATCTCCTATATTCGTCCCCCTATTTTAGCAGATCAAACAGGGTCTTCTCTTTCCAGGGTCTATGCCTACAAGACTATACGATTGCCATTTGATGAGGCTTTGGAAGGGGGAACTCCGTTCCCATCGAGATTTGGTCAACCCCATCTTTTCTGGGCTTTAGGAAAGCTGTCAAATCCATCTGTTCTGTCTAGCATAGGAGGAGGGAAGGCTCAGACTGAAAATTGGATTCATAAACACACATTTCTGGTTTTCCGTCCTGATTTATCTTTTTTATGTACAGTGGATATAAAAAGTCTACGCAACCCTGTTGAAATCAGACCAAGATAAATCACTTCAAAATTCCTCCCATCTTGTACAATTCTTTGAAAATAAACTGAAATCTTTTAGGGAGAAAATAGCAATAAAAATGTACAATAATATGGTTGCTTAAGTATACACACCATTAAACTAATACTTTGTTGAAGCGCCTTTTGATTGTATGATAGCATTCAGTCTTTTGGGGTAGAAGCCTCACAGCATGGCACATCTTGCCATGGGAATCTTTGCCCACTCTTTCTTTCACAAGTGCTCCAAATCTGTCAGACTGAGAGAGCATCTCCTGTGCACAGCCCTCTTTAAGTCATTCCACAGAATTTCAATTAGATTCAGGTCCAGGTTCTGGCTGGGCCATTCCAAAACTTTGATCTTCTTCCGATGAAACCATTCTTTTGTTGATTTAGAGCTATGGTTCGGGTTATCGCATTGACAGTGAAAATCATGTTTCGTAATTCCCCGAAAATAAGACTGAGTCTTATATTTATTTTTGGTCCAAAAGATCCATTAGGGCTTATTTTCGGGGGATATCTTATTTCCTTATTTTTCCATGTACAGCAGGGAGCAAGCGTGCAGGAATGGGGCGTGAGGATGTTCGGTACAAACAGCAGGGTGTGTCCTGCACATGGGTGGAGACGCGGCGCTTTGAAGGGCGGCAACAATTGGGCCAACCTCAGAGCATGGGGGTGGACCAACTGTGAGAGAGTTCGGGCGGGGAGCGCACTTCCCTTTCCCGTGCCAGGCCAGCCCCTTCAGCCCCAGGGAGGCCATGCTGGGCAGGGACGGGAAAGGTGATGAGGCGGGAGTGGCCAGGCCGATGCTCCTCTGCCCCAGGGATTCTGGGGTGCCACCTCCCTGGTCCAGCCTGCCTGAGAGGTGAGTGGGAAGGTGGCAGCCCAGGGTCAAAGCACGAGCAGAGCCCTAGAGAGTTGGTGAGGGTGCTGAAGCAAGCAGATGTCTTGCCTGCAGCAGCTGTTCCGGGTCCCCCTTCCCCACCAGAGCTGGAATGCCACTGCATTTCAACAGATGCCGGCCTTGCCCTCCAATGGACGTGGACAGCTGCTGAAGAGAGACGGCCCCATTTCAGTGCTTGGAGCCCTTAGGGGGTTTTGCCTTGCCACAAGGTGAGGCAGGTGGGAGGGCCTCAAGGCCCCCACAGCCAGGCCACTCCCCATGTGGAGAAAGATTCCCCCTATCCCGCTCACCACCACTTCCTACCAGTGGCCTCTAGAGCTGCCACTACTGAAACCATAAAATGCAGACAGTGCAGCAGGCAAAGGATGTGGTGGCGGAGGAACGGGGAGAAAAAAGAGGGAAAGCAGCCGAGTGAGAAGTTGGGCCAGTCAGCACTGAAGAGCTGCCTCCGCAGAGTCTGTGTGTACGCCTGCCACCCACTTGCCCAATGTTATCCATGCTCTCCATGGCGTGCTGCAATTTATCTGAGGCACACAGGCCGATGCTCTTTGGGTGTCTGCCTCCCTCTACCTCCTGTTGTACTCTGGTGGGCGGGCTCACCCCTGGCCCCCACCTCGCCACCAGCACCTCTTCTCAGTTCTCCAGCCATGGCCATGCCAGCTTCTAAGGATAAAGCAATCCGCTTTCCCTCTTTCCCTTCCCTCATGCTGGTTGCTCAGTTTCTGGTCTCTCCATTGCAGCACAGTGCCTGGGGTTTACTTTGACAGTGGCAGGTTTGGGGGATGGTCAATCCCCATTTATGGTGTGTCCGCTGACCAATCGCCCTGCCGCCTCTTGTGAGGGCAGCGCCAGCTGCCAATGCAGCAGGTGGGAATGCAGAAGTTAATCCCGCTCACCAGACCAGCTTGGTGGGGTAGGGAAATCGAGCAGCAACAAAAACAGCATTTGGAACCTCCAGGAACTGCAGGGATCCACACGTGCCCTTCGCAGTCATCTTCCTGCCCAACATTGCAACACTTTTATACGTGCATGCATCGGTGGCGGCTGTGGCGTTGAAAGTTTAACCAGCATAAAGTTGCCTATACTACAGTACCCCATTAACCAGGAGGCATGTGCAATGTGTACTGTCCTGAAACACTTGGGATATTTTTGATTTAAAATTTGTGAATGACTATAAATTAGCATAGTAATTACATACAATAGCAATCATATAATTATAAACGTAACTGTATGAAAACTTTTGAAGTGGTCAAAAGGACACTTAATCATTGTTCAATTGCTTAAATGAAATATGAAATTGTATTTAACTGTGTCTGTTGACCAAAATACTGCTTCTCCCTTCTAGAATCTGCCTTGTGGCAATTCCTACATATTTTGTGTATATCAACTCTTCTTTAAATTTATTTATAGGACTTATAGACCACTCCAATTCATTGATTCCAGGTAGCATGTAACTCCCCAAATATGTAATCCTACTATCACCAACGAGCAGAGTGCCTTATAGAGTTCTATGTATATTCAAGGTCTTACATACAGAACTCCTACTCAAATTTCAATCTGGAAATCCAGGGCTGGAGCATGCTGGAGGATATAAAATTTATGGTACTAACACCTAGCACTGTTTAAGACAAGGGGCGTTGTCTTATCTGAACGCCTTTTCTCAGCATGATAGAGAATCCACAAATGGGTTAACTGTGTCTTCCTGCCCAAATTAGACCAAGTCAGTCAGTTGCCACGCCCATCCTTGACTAGGTCATGCCTCAGTTTCGAACAGGGCGAAGCTAATGACTACACGACATGTTGGCTCCCAGATCCCTAACACTGGACCTGACTGCGGATAAGGGATGAGTATGGATTCTCCATTCATCATGCTAAGAAAAGGTGTTCAGGCAAGACAACACCCCTTCTCCAGCATAAGAATGGAGAATCCACGAATGGGACATACCAAAGCCCTCCTGTCCCTATGACGGGGGAGCAGACTGGGCCTATGTCGCGGTCGCCGGCACCATCTGCTGCAACACCCGTCGGCCAAAGGAGTCTTTCGCAGAAGCAAACTTATCAAGCTTGTAATGGAAGGCCTTGATCCACCTGCCAATGGTAGAAGAAGACACCTTCTGGCCCTTAGAGGCAGGTTGGAATGAAACAAAAAGGGCTTCCGACCTGCAAAAGGCATCCATCCACTTGATGTAATAGCGCGACGCCCTGTGGACGTCTAGAGTGTGCCATTGCCATTCCAAGTCATGAGACGGGTTAGGACAAAAGTCCGGCAACACGATCTCTTGTGCCCTGTGAAACATAGTGATAATCTTGGGAATGAACGAGGGGTCCAAATGCAGGACTACTCTGTCTTGGTGAAAGACGCATAAGTCCTCCTTGAGGGAAAGATCTGCCAACTCCGAGATGCACCTAGCCGAGGTAACTGCAACCAAAAGGCAACCTTGAAAGACAAGAACTGTAGGTTGCAGGTTCTGATGGGTTCAAAGGGCGACTCGGTGAGGGCCTGCAAGACTCGCAGTAACTCCCAAGTGGGATACCTATGAACCACAGGCGGTTTGCTGTTTGTGACCCCCTTGATAAAGAAGCGGATCCTGGGATGCTGAGCCAATGGGCCCAAGTTGTCACAGGTAAACACCGTGGATAGAGCCACCACCTGTCTGCAGATAGTGCTGGGCGCTAAGCCCTTATCAATGCCTTCCAACAAATAGTCCAAGACCCGTGGAATAGTCATATCTGAGAGAGCCAAGTGATTCCGTTCACACTATTGGCAGAAATTTCTCCACGTGGAGTTGTAAATGCAATTCGTCGCGGGCCTTCGGGAGGCTTGAATCATAAAAATTACCCTTGATGAATAGGATTCCTCTGCTAAGAACTGGCGTTCAAATGCCAGGTGGTTAATTGGAGCCACTGGGGCTCCGGGTCTTGTATGACTCCCTCACGGAAAGGCTCACGAGGTCTGCAAACCACGGATGCCTCGGCCAGTGTGGAGCAATGAATAACACCTCTGCCCATTCCTGCAGTGTTTTCCTGATGACTGCCGAGATCAGTGGAAGAGGGGGAAAAGCATACAGCAGATCCCCTGGCCATGGACTGCGAAGGGCGTCTGCTCTCTCCAACTCCGGGGAGAGGAACCGGGAGAAGAACCTTGGGAGCTGGGAATTCGCCGGAGAGGCGAACAAGTCCAGAACCGGTCGACCTAACCTCTGTGATATCTCCTTGAAGAGGTCCAAGTGCAGACGCCATTCTGAATGGTCCACTGTTGACTGGCTTAGATAGTCTGCCTATCAATTCACCTCTCCCAAGATGTGTTTGGCCTTCAGGGAGAGGAGACTGTGTTCTGCCCAGGATCCCAACAACTGGGCCTCGGCCATGAGAGACCGGCATCCAGTACCGCCTTGACGGTTCACATGGGCCTTTGCCGCCATATTGTCCGTGGTGCCTCGCAACCCTGTTGTGGAAGTGGCGAAGGGCCAGATGTATAACTCTGAGCTCCAACCGGCCCTAAGCCAACTGAGATTGGAGGTGCACTCCCCAGCCAAACAGACTGGCGTCTGTAGTTAGGGTTAGCTGGACGGGTTCCTTGAACAGCGATCCTTTGGCGACTGCTGGAGAGGTCCATCATCGAAAGGATCCTAGGGTCTGAAATGGAACTCGTACCCTTTGGTTGGAAAAGCTTATGCCCAGCCTTTGAAATGGGAGCAAGAACCATTGAAGGTGTCTGGAGTGTAGTCTGGCCCAAGGCACTATAGCACGGGTCGGCAACCTGTGGCTCCGGAGCCACATTCGGCTCTTTCAGCCATCTCCTGAAAGCTCCCAGCCACGTGCAGTGCCAAAAAAAAATAGGACTAAAAAAGTTGAACCAATTAATTCAAACTTCTCACAAAAGAAGTTTGAATTGATTGGTTCAACTTCTTTAGTTTGTGGGACACTGTTCACCGTGAGCTCAACCTAGACGGAAGGGGGGGAAGACAGCTCCGGAGGGAAACAGCCCCACAGCCAGAAGCCGGCAGTCTGAGCGGAGCGGCCCGGAAGACCTACCAGTCGGCGTGGGAAACTCCAGCGTTGCCGGTGAGCAAAGCCTGGCATCTGTGGCCTGGTTCTACACCCCGATGACCAGCTGGACCGGCTTTCACTGCTCCAGCCCGGGGATGCCAGCGGCATAGAAGGCGGTTTGGTGGTGCTGCCGTGGGCAGGGTGTCCTTGCAGCCGACAACTTGGGCCTGGATATTTCCTGCGGCTTGCGGCTCGGGACCGGAGACCTCCTGCCGCCACTTAGTTTGTGCTGCCCAGCATCTGCCTGCCTGCCTGCAGGCTTCCATGCTTCTTCCCCGAAGCGTGCAATTGCTCAGAGCCCCTGTCCCAAAAGGTGCTGCTTCCCTGGCAGGAGCCGAGTTTGCAAGCCTCATCGGCAAGCCGGGAAAACTAAAGGTCCGGAGGGTTCCCTCCTGCTGTGGAGCTGCAGCGCTTGGCCCTGGGCTGACGGGGGAGGGGTGGGGGGTATCTGGGGCCTAAAAATTCTTCCAGGACAAGTTCGGGGCCGACCCTCTTCCCCCAGCCGCAGGAGAAGGGGACGCGCAGGGTCTCCACCCAGGCGGGCAGGTGAGCAAAACCTGAAACATTTTGCGTTCGTTTGCAAAGAAGCAGTGAAAGCCGGTCCAACTGGTCGTCGGGGTGCAGAACTGGGCTGCGGATGCCAGGCCATGCTCACCGGCAACACTGGAGCCTCCCACACCAACCAGTAGGTTTTCCGTGCTGGGCCTTTGAAGGCCTGCCGCATTCCAAAATGGTGGCCGCAACTAGTTGGACAAGTGAAACGAAAGAAAGATGGATCTAACTGATTCTATCTGAAATACACTCCCCGACGATTACAGGCTGAAACGGAGCTATCTGCCTCTCTTTCCGGTAAAGGGAAAATCTAAATAAAGGAGATTCAGCCATTGGCCGTGTGATGCCCCAAAATGGCGGTTGCGGCAATCCGCTGAATGATCCTCAAGGCGAGGGCAATCTAAATAGTCAGAAACCAAGCTTTATAGCCTTCCGGTAAGAGAGAAAAGTTATGGAAGGAAATAAGCCATTCGCCGCGCAGTGCCTCAAAATGGTGGCCGCGGCGATCCACTGAGTGATCCTTAAGGCGAGGACAGTCTAAATAGCCAGAAATCAAGCCTTTTTAGCCTTCTGGTAAGAGAGAAACAGTTATTGAAGGTAAAAAGCCGTTTGCCACGCGGCGCTCTAAATGGCGATGACAATCAGCTGAGTTATCCGTGCGAAGCTGCTTAAACAACAGAAGCACTCTGTAAAAGATTTACTGATCTGGGACAGCGCTGATCCCAGCGCTGATCACATGGTAATAGAAAGGGAAGAATCCACGAATGGAATAAATTGTGTACAACCTACCTTTCTCAAATTAGCTGGGGGCCAATTTACCACATCCGTCTGGGCTGAGACCAAATCGAAACTGGGGCGTAACCTAGTCCAGGACGGGCGTGGCAACTTTGACTCACTTGATCTAATTTGGGCAGGAAGACAGTTAACCCATTCATGGATTCTTCATTCTTCATGCTGGAGAACATAACGTTCCCAGTAAGGTGTCATTGTTACTTTATGCTATTTTAAATTGCTGTTTGCTAATCAGAGTCACAACATTGAGATTAGAGGACATTTAAATTTAAATAAACAGGTAGTCTTTGCTTAGTGACCACAGCTAGGGCTGATAACTCCATCATTAAATGGAAAATTATATGACCACGATGGGCTTATGACCTCATTTCCCATTCAGTTTTTAAGCAAACAGCTGTGGTCATTAAATTAAGTATCATGCAACTTTACTTCTGCCTTCTTTACTGAACTCTGCTTGTCACAAGAAAATTGTGAAACACACAACTTTGGGGATTGCATGATGCTAAAACAATCATAAATATGCACCAGTTGCAAAGCACTCAAATGGTGATCATATGATAACTGTAAAGACAATTGGTCGCAAAGATTTTGTGGTTTTGGTTTTTTTATACTGTCATAACTTCAAATGGTTGCTAAATGAGGCAACTAATATGTGAGAAGAATTACCTGCATGATTAGAGTCAAAATAAATCAGTTATTCTAAAAATATTTGAAATACTTTACATCAGAACTCATTGATACTCAAGCAGATAACTATAAATTTCAAGATTCAAGAAAACACATTGTCCAAAAGGGAAAGGGGACACCATCCTTCTACTG
This sequence comes from Crotalus tigris, assembly GCF_016545835.1. NCBI lineage: Eukaryota > Metazoa > Chordata > Lepidosauria > Squamata > Viperidae > Crotalus > Crotalus tigris. The sequence goes on along the minus strand of NW_024097214.1, from coordinate 431,488 downwards.
TACATAAACTTTGAGCCTTGCATTCCAGAAAAATAAAGCTTTAATGTTTCACAAAGGTCTTTCGGAAAATAAGAAGTTTTCCCTGCAAGTAATTCACTTTTAAAATAGAAGTTTTCTTAGATTATTTAGTAATGTAGTAACATAATGACTTGGTTAGGATTGAGCCAGAAGATATAAGAAAGCAGGTACTTTGGGATTATCTAGAATAATGAAAGAAAGGACATGAAAGAAAGGATCGAAAAGTGGGGGAAAGGGATCATCAATTGTTTGTGTCTGGTTAAACATGATAAATTGAAGAAGATGGGTAAATGATGCACAACATGGGGAACAAATCAGTGCATTAATATGCTACTCTAACAGAAATACTATGTGTCTGAAAAGTAGAGAGAAAGTACATATGAATAATTTTTGAAATAGCATTTATTAAATAGTGCATTTTAAATTATATGGGAAGTCTAAAGATGCTTTATGAAAAAAAATGAGAAAAATAATGAAGAGCCTGAGAGGGACTTGAGGTATGATATGTAAAAACTGAAAAGCAACAGCATTTACAAATTCAAATAGAATTTAGAAAACAAGAAATGCTGATTGTGTTTGGATTAGAGATACGCCCTAAATGTTTTGAGATATCCATCTGAGAGGAGGCACCAGAATTAAGTTCAGAATTGTCTTCTTTAGAATATATACAGAATTCAGATTATTAATACTAACTCAGAACATTACTTACAAAAAAGATTTGATAGTATATAAAAATAAATATACCAACAAACTGAATTAAGCTGCTGGTGGCTATATTATGCAGTTTTCTTGGCAATGTTTTATATGCAGTTTGCCACTTTCTTCTTTTGAGATATTTATACATATGTAGCTATTTGAGGCTCCATTTTAGTAAAAATTTCCATTAAAAAAGTGAAAGCATTTACAATTATTTTTAATCTAGCCAATAGTTTTGGAATTTGAAGTTGCCTCACATCCATATATTAACCAGCCTTAACCTTGACTTTAGCATCTGTGATTAGTCAAGGTCAGCCAGGTACTGCTACTAGCTTTGTTTATTTACATATAGTCTTAGGTTATTCACTAAAATCACTTGGTTGTCCAATGTTTGATGGTGCAGAAATATTTTCACTAATTTTATTTCTCTTCCTAGTCAAATATTCATTGATCAATTAAGATTAAAAAATAAAAAACATGCATATGAAATACATGCAACAGTGTGCTTCACCAAAACAAAGAATCAAAATTAGATAGTCATAAAATTTGATGTTTTAAAAACAACATTAGCAAATGAGCTGCCAAGACAGAGAAAAAACATTTCAAACTTTAGTGTTGCTATTTATCTAACATGCCTCATTCACTCTGCACCATAGCTTTGTTCAGCTGAACTCTTGTCTTCCTTTCCATCCCGATATAATGATACAGCAGATTAGCCATATATTTATTGCACACCTCTATAATAAAATATTTTTTTATCTTTGTCTTAGGAAGAAAGGCAACAGCAATACTCCTTTCTTTACATTCATCTTACAAAGCTTCTTGGTCATTTTGTCACATGGAGCATTCAATCCTTACTGACTGTTGCTCTGGAATTGCAAAGCTCATTTTGGCCTCATCCACAGCAATTCTGATCTCATCCAGTGATCAAAGGAAGAAGCATAAATGGCTATTCAAATAGCAGTTCCAGGAAGAGAAGAGCCCTGCTTAAAATGTATATAAATGCCAGCATACTTCTCATTACTTCTTCCTAGTCTTGAAGAAATGACCTTCTGTCCTTTCCTTCTCCCTTGTATATTTTCTCTTTTTAGACTACAAGTCTAAGGGAGGGGGGAGAAAACACTATATTTTACAATTATTGTGAGCCGTTTGAGGAAATTCAGTACTAGCACACACATGTGCATACACACACACACACACACACAAAGCCTAGTATACAGATTTCTAATGAAATATGAAGGAACTGCAAGAAAGGCATAGAGTTCTTGACTCAAGCACTGTATGCTTACATACTTCATATTCTGCATGTATAGTCTACGTTGAAAGAATAAGAACATTCTGACCAGCAATGCACATTATTTTATTTATATTTATTTTAATTTTCTTTCTGCAGACTAAAATTAATATAAACAATTACTGAAATAATCAAACAATTCAAAATAATAGCAATTTCAACAATGTTCACAGAATTGATTATGGGCTTTTTGATGCAATAATGACATTTTTTTCTTATGGTAACAGGAAATATTTTCTTATTAAGCCTCCAGTGTTTCTCAACCTTGACAATTTTAAGGCGTGTGGACTCCAACTCCCAGAATTCCACAGCCAACAATGCTGGCTGTGGAATTCTGGGAGTTGAAGTCCACACACCTTAAAATTGTCAAGGTTCAGAAACACTGCTCCAGAGCAACTGTTACTTGTAGAATGTAGCATCTTAAATTCTCTCACAAAGAGCACAATATATCATCTCAAATTATAACCAAACACTGGCACAATACTGACAATGGGAGATGACTGGGTCATCTGAAGGAAATTTTTCTCTGCCAAGAATCATAGATCCAAAAAGTTCTTACCCTGGCTTTGAGAAAATTTCATTGTCAGAATACAGGAGAAAGAACAATGAGGTTTGCTATCCTATCCTTTAACCTAGGGTTAAAGAAGCAACTGAAAGTGACATCCTTGAGTTTGAGATATTCAGAATATTACTTATGAAAAGTAAAAAGTAAAAGGAGAAAAGAAATAGAGAAGTATCTGGCGTATACTAGATTTCATAAAAGCATATTTTAATGAAAGGTAGGTCAGAGCCAATGCCTTGAAATCTGAAAGTGGTAATTATATAGGAAAGATGGAAAATCCTGGGGGGGGAAAACAACTAAAGGTTCAATTGCAAACAATTTCTAATAGAACAAAAAATGGAAGACATATAAATGTAGACAACTGTTGAAAAAAGAAAAGACAGAGAGGCAATTACACAAACAAAAAAGGGGTGGTGGTAATCAGAAGGAAACTGTAGGGAGTGCTAAAATTCAGAACGAACTGAATCTTGTAATAATGCTCAACAAAACAAAAAGATTTTTTGCGGGTGTATTAGAAACAAAAGATAAGGCAAAAAGACTTTCTTTTGCGAGGAAGAAAATGTTAACTATAATGGGGAGAAGGATGAACATCTTAACTTGTATTTTATGTCTGTCTCTTCTCAGAAAGAAAACAAAAACCTAGCTAGTCATCACTGTGCCACTAGCGGAAAGAGGGAGCTGTAGCTCAGGATAAACAATGAAAGGGTGAAAGAACAGAGTTTAATTTCAGCGAGTTCAAGTCTTGGGGTCAGATGAATGACATCCAGCACACTGAAGGAAATAATGAAAATTAATGCAGTACCGTAATCTTTCAGAATTTCTGGAGAAGTGGTAAGATTCCTGAAAATTGTGAGGATTCAAGAAACTACAGATTTGTTACTTTGACATCTATACTGGGCAAATAATCATCCTCAAGAAGATTACTGAACATCATGTTTTTTAGCACTTGGATAACAATGTAGCAATTGACAAGAACTAGCACACATCATTTGAGACTAATCTTATCTCCTTTTTGTTACAAGAGTGAAAAGCTTAATAGACTGGGGTAATGCTGTGAACATATTGTATCTTGCCTTCAGCAAACCATCTGACAAAGTTTCATAATATCCTCACTCACAAAATGATAAAATGCTATCTGGATGATATGACTGCCAAATAGACTTAACATTAGCTGAATTATCACCTCAAAATGTATTCATAAATGGCTTCATATCAGCTTGGAGAAAAAAACTGAGTGGAATACCACAGGACTCTGTCCTGAGCAATGTATTGTTCAACATTTTAATGAATTACCTGGATGAAGGGGTTGAGGAGATGATTATCAGTTTTTCAGATGATAGAAATATAAACCCCAGTGGCTAATGTTCAGAGACTAAAAGATTAAAAAGATTACAAATATGATTTAACAATGGGCTAAAATGAACAGGGTGAAATTTAATGAGTAAAGTCTTATATCGTAGGAGGAAAAAAATGAGAGAAAAAAGGCATGTTTTGTGATCATAGATAGTTTGGCTTTGCAAAAGTAAAAATGAAAAATATCATAATGTTCTTTCAGTAACAAGTTCCTGCCATCGGCTCTTGGCAAAATAGAGATCTTCCAATTTTAGCAGCAAATCAACTCCTTTTTCACCTTTACTTATTTTATAATGTTGATAGAAAACAGCAGTTTGATTTTCCAGTTGTGGGACATGACTTCCCTGAGTCATGTCCCACAACTGAAATTTAGACTACCAGAAATTTGAAATATACTGTATATACAATACAATAAAATTCTGCTTGCCTAGAACAAAAGACACTGAAGATGAAAGAGATCTTCAAAGAAAATAATGCCAGGGCTGGATTGGAATATGCATTATATGTTCTAACAGCAAGGTAATTGACAATCACATTAAACAGAATACCAATACAGATTAGATTCATCAGCTTTTCTCACCAACTAGTTCTTAGCAGTTGCTTTTTTTCCCTTAGCCATTACTTTACTAATCTTATTCCAGGTTTTTTTTATTAAATTTTACGGAAATCTGTACATCAGATACAAGATGGAAAAATATGTATCTGTCTAGCACTGAATTTCATTAAAATTCAATAAATGAATATGAACCTAATTATGAAAATGTCAACTTGCCAGAATTCAAATTTAGTATAATATAACTAACCATTATCCAACTAATGTATATTTAAACTTGTGAGTTCTAGTCCTTCCTTAGGATGATTCTGAGATGATCGCTCAGGAAAGAGGGCAATGGCAAACAATTTCTGAAAATGCTTCCAAGAAAAATGGGGGACTTGCCCAGGTAGTCACCAAGAATCCACACTGAGTTAAAAAGACAAAAACAAACAACCCCCCCCAAAAAAAACCTAGGCTCTGGTGATTTATTTCTTCTCTTGTCACCTTTTATTTATTTGTAAAATTTGTCAGCTGCCCATCTTATTACATGGCAACTCTGAACGGCTGAAATATGGCTCAGTTCATCCAATTCCCTTCCTGGAACAGGATCTACTTGAAATATATAGTGGCAATAGGAAGATGTGGCGTCCAGTGTCCTGTTTGACTTTTACTTTGTTTGACTGTTTTATTTGATTGTTTGTTTTACTTCGTAAAACTCCTAGAGACATTTTGGGAAATGTCGTTGAAAGGGATCAAGACATAGAAGGAATGGCAGAACCAGGGGACAGAGTTAAAAGAGGGGTCAGCCTACAATCCCTATGTGGCTACACATGGACTGAGTCCATCTCCCCCCTCCCGAATTCCACTGACCCTTACCTAACTCCAAGCAAGTGCTTACACTTAGTTGAGAAGATTCCTGAGCACAGGCTTTTAACAATAAATCAATTTAATTAGATCTTCATGTGTGAACTTTGTATTTCATTCCTGATGGAAAATGTAAATGCCACATAATTATCTTTATGGTGTAAACAGATACTGTTTGGTCTAATTATGTCTGGATGTATTTCTTTAAATTGTCCCTGTTGGGGTTAATCTGTTCCTTTATATTGTTGCATAGTCTTATGTAGAAATATACTTTCTACTAATAAAATATTTACTTATTTATCAACTGATATAGAGATGTTTCATAAGTAAGTTTGCCCTGCAGGTCTTTCAGTCCTCGAACAGATGGCTGGTTCTGTAGTCTGAATCCACTAGAGATTATACATGTGCAATGACTGTATGATTAGAGAACTGCTATATGGATTATGAGACAAAAATGCTAATATTGCTTCTCTTTTTGCTTTTTTATTACTTCTGCTGCTATTAGTTTCATCAACATTCTACATTTAGGATCCAACCCCTATCTCCTATTTTCCATCTTAGCAATTTTTCTGTTACTCCATTTGGGGAGGATAGTTTTGTTTGTTTGTTTTTTGCTTGTCAAGTTTTTATTTATTCCTCAATTACAAAATACTTATTTTTCTCAACACAATAGACTCCTTTACTATAAGATACTATCAATTTTACATGTGTATTTTATCTTAATATGGCACTGACTATGTGATGTGCTAGTGACATTTATTCTTACCTACACATTTATCTGTCAACAATGGACGTGATTGTAGATCCTCTCTCTTATTTTTGAGCATTTCAGATTCCTATTTCCAGGGATCCTTGCAGTATCCATATAGAGAATATGCATTGAGTATACTACTGTGGCTCATGCTGCTGAAACTGAAAGCAAATTACTTTCAGATCAATGTTATGTAAAGTTCTAAAATTGTAATGCCAAATCAGGATTTCTTTCAATACTTTTTTTATACAAGCCAGGAACAAAGTCTATTCAATAATGTAGAAGGGAAAAGTAATTGTGATATGTTTTAATATTAGTTTTCTCCAAGTGCTCAGATGAAATGGGAAAGCAGACAAGCAAGAAAGGAATAAACTAGGATAATTTAAAATTAAAAGAGTTAAAATAAGTCACAATTCATTACTCACTTAAATATAGTTTTGCTGTAAAAAAATTTTTTTGTGCAATACAATCTCAATCATATAAAGGCAGAAAAAAGCTATTGAATTCAGCTTTAGTAGATCATTTAACTGGAAGCATAATATTTCTGAAAGTTTTTATAGATATTTTCTATAAATTTGGGAAATCTGGACCTGGGATAAGCAGATGTGGATGTTTGATGACATTACAAATATCATTGCAGGATGTGAGCTGTTTCAAGTAAAGTTGCCATTTGCAATTGACTGATGAATTTGTTAATGCCAATGGTGTTCAAGTAGTGCTCCAGTTTTGGGGGGATTTCATCCAAGGAGCCTATTAATATTGGTATTACACCTTTGCTTTCTTTTATGAAAATTGTTCTATTTCTATTTGCAGGTCTTTGTATTTTGTTACTTTCTCCAGTTCCTTCTTTCACTTCTATTCTGCTGTTTCCAGATAGTGCCGTGTCTAGAATTTTTTTATCTTTTTATTGACAATTGTTAAACCCAGGTATTATGTGGCAGATTTGAATTCTATCTGTTTGAATTCTAAAGTCCCAGAATACTTTAGCTTCTTCATTTTCTATGACTTTTTCTATTTTAATGGTCCCACCAGTTCTTGCTTGCCAGCAAATGGTATTTCTTGAAGATTTTCCAATGCACCATTGTTGCTACTTTATCATGCCATTGTTTGTTGTCAGTCTATGCAATAACTAACCAGGTGGTCTACCATTTCTTCACTGAGGTGGCATTTGCTATCTGTTGCTGTCTTCTCAATTCTGGCTTTGTATGCATTTGTTCTTAAGGTTTGATCTTGAGCAGCCAGAATTGGCCCCTCTGTCTCCTTCTTCAACTTTCCTGCTCTTAACCATTGCCAGATCTTGTTATTACCTGTCTTCCCTATTTTTTAATGTACTGGCCATGTAATGCTTGTCTTCCCATGCCTCTTTTCTGTTCTTCATTTGGTTGTTCTTATAAGGCCCATTTGATTTCTCCAGTATCCAATAGTCCTTCCTGGTATACTAGCTTTACTGCATCTTCTTCACTCTCCTTCAGATATTCTTCCAATGCCCTTTTTTCTTCTTTAACCATCTGATGTATTTGCAATATTCCATACCCACCTATTTTCTTTGGTAAGTGGACTCTGTCAACATTGCTGCATGGATAAAGGGCATGATTCATTGTCCTTATTTTTCTGGTCTTCTTATTCAGGACTTTTAGTTCTGCTTGAGACCAGTCTGCTATTCCAGCTGTATATCTAATGTTTGGAGTTGCTCAGGTATTAATTGCCTTGATCATATTTCCTTGGATTTGGATTTTTAAGAACTTCTTCACTCTCTTGATGTATTCATTTCTAACCTTTTTCTTAACTTCAGCTGTCTTGATGTTGTCAGCTTGAAGGATGCCTAGGTATTTGTAATAATCACCTTCATCCCAATACTTGATGTAATTTCCATCTTGATTCTTGATTTTTCCATTTCTAATTATTTTTCCTCTTTTGATGGTGAGCACGGCACATTTGGCCAGTCCAAACTCCATCACAATATCTTGGCTGCATATATGGACAACATTGAGCAGCAATTCTATTTCAGATGGTGTTTTTCTATACAGCTTCAAATCGTCTATGTAAAGGAAGTGGGATAGTCTGGCAGATGTTTTTGATGTTTGATAGCCATGGTCTGATTTATTCAGTATTGCTGACAGAGGAATCAGGGCAATGGCAAACAATAGTAGAGACAGTGTGTCTCGTTGGAAAATTCCTCTCTTGAGATTAACCTCTCTCAATCTATCACCATTGACCAGCAACCTTGTCTTCCATTGTGCCATCAATCTTTACATACACCTTCTTATATTTCTATTGACTCCTGTTATTTCTAGGTACTTGATATCCAATCATGTGGCAGGCATTGAATGTCTTCCTGTAATCAATTCATGCTTTATTCAAGTTGGTCTTCTTTCTCTTGCACTTTTCCAGAATTATCTTGTCAATTAGTTCATTTTTTGTTCCTTTGCTGTTTGAGCAATTTCCTTTCTGCTCAGGTGGAAAGAGCTTGTTTTCAAGTAGCTGCTGTTGGACTGCAACAGCTACCACACCTATTAGCAATTTGAAAGTTGTTGGTAAGCAGGTAATTGGACTGTAATTGCCTGTTGTTACCTCTTTTGCTGGAACTTTCCTTATCAGGTAGGTTTTGCTAAATGTTAGCCACTCTTCAATTTCACCTCCTTGCAGTATGTTGTTAAGCTGCTTAGCAACAAGTGAGTGTAGACAAGTCAGAAATTTTAACCAAAATCCATGCAATTCATCTTCATCTGGTGTTGACCAATTCTTGATCTTCCTTTCCCTTTTCTGCAATTATTATAAATTCTTTCATCTTATCTTTTTTTTTAATTTTTATCCATCTCCTTTATTCAAATTGCATTCTTGTTAAATTTCTTTGGGTTACCCCATATCTGTGCCCCAAACTGCAGTTTCTTCCTTGTCAGGTGCTGACTTAATTCACTAGTCTCTCCAATGATGGATTGGTAGAAATGGTTTTGATTGGATTGAAATTGGAGATTCTGCCTATAATTTGCAATTTTTGTATCTGCTGATATTCTTGGCTATAGCTGTTATTTGCTGCTTTTTTATTTCCAATGCTTGCTTGAACTTTCTTGTTTCTAAGTGGTATTCTTTGGTCTTCTTATTCTTCAGCTTCTTTTCTTTCATCTATTCTAGCTTACTGGTATCTGATCTCAGCTTGTTAATCTTATTTTCCAGCCTGATCTTCCATTTTGGTGATACACTGGCTTTTTTTTTCTTTGTTAATTTTGCATCCTAGGAATTCAGTAATAACTGCAGTTGTGCTGTATATTAGTTGGTTTGTTTCTTGCAGCGAGCTATTGCTTATATTTGATATTACAGTATTGGAATCTTTTAATGCTTGTACTGTTTCTTTGGAACAACCTTCAACACAGGCAACCTTATTCTGTTGTTTTTGTGCTGTTCTAAATGCTCTGTTATTCTTTGTTTCATTTATTCAACTTCTTTAGTTATAGGGATTTTTTTTTTCTCAGCCAGAGAAGAGGTTGCCTGGTTTCCAAATTCTATAGCTGTGCTGGCCTTCTCTATTGCCAACTCCCTTGGTTTGCCTCTAGAGTCTAAGGTGCTTCTAGCAAGCCTTAATTCCTTTGCCCTGGGTAGATCTTTGCAGTTCTTCCAATTCCACTTCTGTGAATACTTTATTTTGTATTATGAATTGATGTTGACCTGCTAACTTCTGTTATTTCAGATTCGGGATGTTATTTTCAAAACTGGTGCGTTCTTTTCCAATATCCTCTTCTTGTTGGACTTGATTTGTAATAATAATTATTATTTCTTTGTTTTTAATCACAGTATACTTGCAATGGGTAAACACCTTTCTTTCCGGTAGTTCTGCAACTGCCTGCCCTGGTTTCTCAGCCAACAGTCTTAATTCCTATAGCTCACTTTTCACCAGATGCCTAGGAACCCGAACACATACTGCTGTCCTTGATGACCCTGGTTACAATTGAGCCAGTATGGGTTTCTGTAATTTCCATCTCACCATACTTTTTATGGAAGAAACATTCTTTGTCTGACTCCTCTGATGAGACCTGTCCAATACTATTGAACCTGTAGCTCTCATCATCCTGTGTCATAGCTCTCATCATCCTCACACACAAATCTCACAACTATGGCAAGGTAAGATTGGTTTTTAAATACTATTTTAGTCCAGGGTATCTAATTTTATATTTTAATTTTATTAAGATTTTTTTGTTTTGCCCAGAGTCCATTGGAAATGGACAGTTCAGCAAATCATCATCATATCATCATCATAATCTTAGGCATTTCCATGAAAAATGTATTTTACCATCTCAATAAGAATGCCTCTTGAATGAAATGATAAGCAAGTTAAAGATGCTACTATTTATTACTATTTGTCCAAATTCTTCCCAGTAGGTTACACCTATACAGATTAAGGTTCAATGTGCATATAATATTAAATATCAGGCTTATGTTACTTATCACAGCATCCTACAGATGCTAATTTGAAGTTGAATTAACTCTTAATAACATTTGCTTTATCACAATTTAAATATACTCATTTTTACTTTTGTTTAAAAATCTTCACAGAAAGCAGTAACAATATTTTACTAATAGCTACATTTTAATAAAGCTTTATAAAATCGACTCAAGTGTCTTGTGTGATTCATAATCCTTCCAACAGTTTTGATATTTGAACTTTGTCACTCTATAATGATTTATTTAAATTAAGAGTATCTAACTAAGATACTTTTAATTTATTTTGAATTATTTCATACTTCACAGTAAACGAGTCAATATAAACAATAAGAATATGAATATTAGATATTTTAATGTAGCATAATAAATATGGAGCAACTCAAAAACATATTTGGTTTACTTCCAAGTGTACAGCTAGTAAATGTCTACTATAATTGACAACCAGTTCCATCCATTTAACAAACCTAAATCTATTTACAAAATAATCACAATGTATTTATTAGGAATAATTCCAGAAAACATCAATAAAGAAAATCACAGTTCACCAAGCTATATGTTGACAGCTATAAGAACAAATCAGGTACAACACTGGAAAAATTAAACTTTAGCAATGATACAAAATTGGGAGACCAAATCTAGAGCATATGCAGCAATGGCAAACCTGACAATATTCATTCAAATAGAAGCCTAAGCAGGAATGACTCCACATTATACAAGGCAAATTCAGACAACTGGAGTACGGTTTTTAGGAAAACAATAATCAAATTAATCAAAAACAATAATGAAATTAAACAGATAGAATTAATAACCTCCAATGTTTAGTATGATCAGCAGTTGGAAAAATAAATGAAGGGAATGGGAATTATTAAAAGTTTTCCTTTCATAATATTTTACTTATATTTCACTAGCAATTGTTTATATTCTACATTGCTTATCTATCTTTATTATCTTCAGTATTGTGCAATTTCTATTTAAATAATATATATGAAATAACAAAGTTTAAAAAGCTAATTTCAGACTAGAAAAAACTCATAATATATTTATAAAAATTCAGATCTATTTTTGGTGATATATTAAGCATTTATTAACTTTTTCTCCCAAATGATAGCATGTTTCATGTTGATACATGACCATATAATCTTTTTACTTTTATTGAATGACCTCGAAAGATAATTGTCTTAAATCAATAAAATACTGCCAGTTCACATAACTTTGTTCTAAAATTGTACTTAAGAGATTCCCTAAAAACAGTTGTTGAGGTTATATTTTGTTATAGTATATACTCCTGCCTGTATCTATATGAGGGGATACAATTACCAAAAACATTCATTTCAAAAATTAGCATGCAGATCATGCTCAGATTAAAATAGTTAAAAAAAGATTCCATTACTGGAACAAGAAAAAGGACATTTAAAGGGAGATTTAAATATCATTTGTACATTACATCTCCCGAGATTAATTTCAACCACACAGTGCTTATAAAACTGCAATCAAATATATAAATATGTTGTTGCAAATCCTTTATTTTTTCCACAAAGATATCCTTGATCACCAATAATTTCCCATATGGATTGCTGCGATTTATTTATAAAATTAATACTCACTGTAAAACTGGTAACTCTGAAGTAATCATTTTGTTGCCAGCTATGACCTGCTAATGTAACCAAAGAGATATCTTGTAGAGGTATCTATCTGTCAATATCTTCGTAATTATTTTCAAATCCAACCTATAAATAAAACAAAAATTAATTAAACACGGTTCTGAAGTTAAATGTAAGATCCAAAACAACCAAAATCTAAAAAATCTGGGGAAGAAAGGTTTCTCAATCAGAAGGACTTAGTGTTTGAAATATTCAAAATCAAAAAGAAGCATTTAAGCCAATTTAAATTACATTCCAGTCAAACAATATATACTGTAATTTACAGTCATGTGAAAAAGAAAGTACACCATTTTTAAGTTCTATGGTTTTACATATCAGGACACAGTAAAAAATCATCTGGTTCTTAGCAGTTCTTAAAAGTAGATACTTACAACCTCAGATGAACAATACATGACATATTACATGATGTCATCATTTATTTTACAAAAAGAAAACCAAAATGGAGAAGCTATGTGTGAAAAACTAAGTACACCCTTACTGTTTCCATTGGTATGAAGTGGTTAAGTAGCAGCAAGTGTGACTACCTCTATAAAAGGGGCGTTGGTCTTACTTGAACGCCTTTTCTCAGCATGATGATGAAGAATCCACCAATGGGTTTTCCTCGTCTTCTGCCCATAGACTAATCGGCCAATTTTGCCCCGCCTCTCGTCCTGAGACCTCCCTTCCCCAGTCTCAACGAGACAAAAGCTGTTTGGCTATGTTTCCTGTATTGACTCCATCCTCTCCCCTCATAGGACCTGACTGGCCTCAAGGATGGGAATGGATTCTCCATCGTCATGCTGAGAAAAGGCGTTCAGGTAAGACCAACACCCCTTCTCCAGCATGACGAGTGGAGAATCCACCAATGGGACATACCAAAGCCTCACTGTCCTTCTGGGTGGGAGGCCGTCTGCGCCTGTGTCCCAATCTCTGATATTACACACTGTAGTACCCTCCTGCCAAAGGAGGCCTCCTCAGATGCGAATCTGTCTAATTTGTAGTGTCTTATAAAAGAGGAAGGCGACGCCCATGTCGCCGTTCTACATATTTCTTCGATCGAAGCCTGAGTTGCCCATGCTGCTGAGGTTGCAGCGCTGCACGTGGAATGTGCGGTGATTCATCTGGGAAACGTCAAGGACTGTCCCCTGTATGCCTCCGCTATATACTTTCTAATCCATCTGCCGATTGTGGATGCAGTGACCCTCCGGCCTCTTGTGTGAGAGTGGAAGGAGACAAATAGTGCTTCCGATCTACGGAAGGGTGCCGTTTGCTTGATGTATTGTTTTAAAACTCTGCGAACGTCTATGTGTGCCACTTGTGCTCCTGTTCATGGGACAGTTCAGGGCAAAATTTTGGTAGCACCACCTCCTGCGCTCTGTGGAACAGGGAATTGACCTTTGAAACGAAGGAGGGGTCCAAACGCAACAACACCCTGTCCGTGTGGAAGGTACAAAGGTCCTCCCTCACTGACAGGGCTGCTAATTCTGAGATGCACCTTGCTGAGGTAACAGCGACTAGGAAGGCGACCTTAAGGGTCAGGTACTGTAGGTTGCAGGTCTGGATAGGCTCAAATGGAGGTAAGGTGATGGCCTGTAGGACCTTAGGTAGATCCCAGGAGGGGTATCTGTGGACCACTGGTGGCCTACTGATAGATGCATCCCTTACAAAGGATCGCACCACTGGGTGTCTGGCTAGAGATTCGGAGTTGCTGTAGGTAAGGATGGTAGATAGGGCGGCCACCTGTCTACAAATTGTGTTGGGTGCTAACCCCCTATCCAGACCTTCCACTAGGTAGTCTAGGTTATCTGGGATAGAGATGCTTCAAGGGTCTAGTTGTTGTTTGCTGCATCAACTGCAGTAATTTTTCCAAGTGGAATCATAAATCCTGTTGGTTGTAGGCCTTCTAGAGGCCTGGAGAGTCTTAATGACTCTTTGTGAAAAGTTGTCTCTCTCTCTAGGAGACTCTGCTCAAGCGCCAGGCGGTCAATTGGAGCCACTGTGGGTCTGGACGTAGCAAGGACACCTGGCTGAAGGAGATTTGGTCATGTGGAATCCTCCACGGTGGGGACATAGATAGGTTTATGAGGTCGGCAAACCACGGCTGTCTTGGCCAGTGCGATGCGATGAGTATCACCTCCGCTTGTTCCTGCAATATCTTTCTGATGGTTGCTTGTATCAAAGGAAGTGGTGGAAATGCATACAGCAGTCCGTTTGGCCAATGACCTCGGAGTGCATCCGCTCCCTCTGCTCCTGGTGTCAAAAAACGGGAGAAGAACCTCGGAAGCTGAGTATTCTTTGGACTGGCAAACAGGTCCAGCACTGGGTGGCCGAATCTCTCTGATGCCTCCCTGAAGAAAGCAGGGTGCAGACTCCACTCTGAGTGGTCTATTGTTGCCCTGCTCAGGAAGTCTGCCTGGTGATTTGCTTCTCCTGAGATGTGCTCGACCTTGATGGAGGCTAGGTTGTTTTCTGCCCAGGTTCCCAGCGATTGTGCTTCGGTCATGAGGGCCCTGGATCATGTGCCCCCGTCGACTGACGTGCACCTTGGCTACTAAGTTGTCCGTGAGTATCAGAACACGTTGATAAGCCACTGCGCTGCGGAAGTGACGAAGGGCCAGGTATATGGTTCTGAGTTCTAACCAATTTATGTTTTGTTTCAGGTCTTTCATTGACCATTGACCCTGTGCTAGCTGTGATTGTAGGTGCGCTCCCCAGCCAAATAGGCTGGCATCCATTGTCAGAGTGACTTGTTGGCTTCCCTGAACAAGTGTCCCTTTCCCATCGCTGGGGAAGACCACCACTGGAGCGACCTCAGGACCTTTGGCGGCACATTTACCCTTTGGTTTGAGGAGCCTAACCCCTCCCTCTGAAACGGGAGTAGGAACCACTGCAGCTCTCTCGAGTGTAGCTGTGCCCAAGGCACGATTGCGAGGCATGACACCATCTTCCCTAGTAACTGCGAGAGTGTGGCCAGTGTCGAGGTTCGCTTCCTTCGGATGAGTCTGATCAGGGTTCGAATGCTGCGTTGACAGTCCTGAGAGAGATGGACCGTGCATTTTTGTGTGTCTATGACCGCTCCCAGATGAAGGAGACGGGTAGAAGGAACGGTCTGACTCTTTTGGAAATTTACTGAGAATCCGTGCTCTTGAAGGGTTTTAGAGTCAGTGCCAGGTCTGACTGTGCTGTCTGGACTGACGAGGATTGGATGAGAATGTCGTCTAGATAGCATTGGATATGCACTGGAATTGTTCTCAGGTGCATGGTGAGTGTTGCCAGTACCTTTGCTGAAGAAAGTCCAAAAGGTAGGGCCCTGTATTGGAAGTGTTGACCCATGTGGTAGAACCTGAGGAACCTCCGGTAGTCCGGAAGTATGGAAATGTGAAGGTAGGCCTCCATCAGATCTATGGACATCAGAAGCTCCCCCTTCCTGATGCTTGCTAATATCGAGTGAAGGGTTTGCATTTTGAATTTTCTGTACCCCAAGTGCCTGTTCAGATTCTTTAGGTCTAGTATTGCTCTCCACTCCCCCAAACTCTTTGGGACTATGAATAGGAATGGAATAGAATCCTTGTCCTCACTGATCTCTTCCTACTGGTTCTATAGCCTGAATGTCTAGGAGGTGTTGGATGGCCTCCTTGATGAGGTTCCTCTTGATCGGATCCTTTGGAGATGGGCAAGGGATGAACTGGTTCGGGGGTGTTGAGAGGAATTCCAGAGATAGGCCGAATCTGATGGTGTTTAGGACCCAAAGGTCCATGGTGGTGGCTTGCCATTTATGAGCAAAAAGAGCTAGCCGGCTACCAATGGGGGAGCCCCCCGTCACTTGAATCTGCGGTAGGGGTGCCCCCAGCTCCTCGAAAGGGCCGCTTTGTTTGGACCTGTTGTCTGAACCTGTCCCTGTTACTGTTTCTCTCACTCTGGCGGTCCAATCTGGGCTGATAGGGACAGGAAAAGGCCCCCTGATCCGTACCTGCATCAGATCGAAAGGATGGTCTCTGGGGATAGGAGACAGCTCTCTTCTCTGTTCTTTTTGTCAGGTGGGCCAGAATCTTACGTTTGTCTTTGTTTTAATAGGTAAGGGTCAAGTGCCTCGCCAAAAAGCCGGCCACCCTTATAGGGTGCTGCCGCTAAACGCCACTTAGCCTTCAATGTCCGCTCTCCAATGCTTGAGCCACAGCAGTCTGCGTGCCCCAATGTTGTACGGTATTGCTCTGGCAGAGAAATTGGTTGCATGTAAGGAGGAATCCGATGTGAGCTCCGCTGCCGCCACTAACCTTCTCAAATTCTGGTGAGTTTTCTCCTCCTCTGGGGAAATACTCATCTGGAGTTGGCACAGCCAAAGAAGTGACATCCTGGCGAAAAAGGATGTAGTGAGGCCTGCCTTGATTGCCCATGCCGAGGCCTGGTGTACCCTGTGGAAGGTGAGGTCCATTCTCTTGTCTTCTGATTTCAAGGCTTCCGCTGCATCCCCGGCTATCGGGGGTGGAGAAAAAAGGGTTGCAATGGGTTCATCTACTGTTGGCACTTCTATTATCTTGCTAGTGCCGGGTCTATGCTGAACATTTTATTGTGTGTCCCCATTGGAAGGATCCCGGTGCCCCCATGTTGCTCTGAACAGAGTCAAAGAGAAGTGGGCAGGGAACAAAGTGTTGGGTATAAGTGGGCTGTGAAAACACTTCGTTGTTTGTGACCTTACTAGTTGAGGGACTGGTGGATGGTCCCTTCTGCAGGATCGGGGGCCTCTCGACCTTTCTGTGCTGCTGGCCTCGTGTAGCAGTGTCTTGAATAAAGACGGGTTAAACAGGCCCACGAACGGAGGAGGGACTGGGGACACATCCTCTTCATCGGACAGGTGTCTGGCCCCTCAGCTCATGGTCCTCTACAGGAGACCTCCTGCCTTTGGAGAACCTAGAGGAGGAAATAGAGTCTTGGTACACAAAGGCCTCCCCTTGGGAAAGGTGGGAGCCGCCCATTCAAGCCACAGACCTCGTTCTGGAACAATGGTGTCTTGAGGAGGCCATGGCCTGGGCGACAGCCTGAGATATCAGGGAGTGAAGGTGTTCTGAAGACATTGCTCCATAATTGTCTGAGCAATGGGTGCCTGATTCTGAACTCAGATCTCCAGGCCCCTCGCTTAGGGGAGAGCCGTTCCCCTGCTCCGTATCGGGCTCTGCCTCCAGAGATTCCTGGCTAGGTTTCGTTGGGCCAAAGATTTCCTCCTCCCTATAATTGGGTGGCTCTAATTCGTCCTCCGTGGAGTTTTGCCTCCATTTAGCTCGGGAAAATTGTTTCTCTAGAGCAGTGGTTCTCAACCTTTTTAATGCTGCGACCCCCAACCGGTCGTAAGTTGAGGACTACTCAACCGATCGTAAGTCGAGGACTACTCAACTGGTACAGCACTGTTTGCAGAATGGGACTTTTGGCGGGCTCAGCAGGGCAGAGACAGCCTGGACAATTACTATTGGCTTTTGAAAGCCAATAGAATAAAAGGGAGTAGCACAGCTAAGGAAAAGGGGGGAAAAATGGCAGACTGCGCTGTTTGGCGACCCCCGTGAAATGGTTGTTCGACCCCAAATGGGGTCCTGACCCACAGGTTGAGAACCACTGCTCTAGAGCCTGGTGACATCGTTTAGTCTCTCTATCTGCTGCTTTGGAAGGCCTCTTTGCAGATATTGCCTTGGCCTTGATCTTGCCAACCATCTCCTGTTTGGAGGATCTTTGCCTCTTACGAGTAGGAGGGCTGCTGATGGAAGGTTCCTGCACTGTTTGGGCTGTGTTTGTATCTGCCATTTGAAAACTGAAGCAATTTCCAATTCAGGACTAATTCAGGTGAATTGAGCTGATTTATCTATTTTAAATCTTTTATTTTTATTATTATATTATATTATTATTATTATTTAAACAGCCGTGGCTAGGAAGAAGGAAGGGATAAGGTATGACTCCGATTCCCCCTCAATCTGTCCTGCCGCTCAGCTGATTCCCTGGAGTCTGCTGAACTCCGTTTGGCTTCACAATCAGGTACCTTTGGAATTTAACACTCTACTGGCCGGAGGAGCTGTAAGGGGGCCGCGGAGCTGCAGGGAAGCCTCGGGAAGCTGGCTTTCTTTGGACCAGCTGATCCTCAGGAGGGAGCCGCGGACTTTAAAAGTCCTTCACAGATCAGCCGATCCTCAGGCAATTCAGCTAGTTCTCCGCGGCCCTTTAAAACACCCACGGATCAGCTTGCCAGGAGGTTCCCTAACTCACACGTGCTCCATTGTTCCTCCGCGGCTCACAATTCTTCTGTATGAGCCGCGGGAGGCTTAAATGCCTGCAGATCAGCTGGGCTAGTGATTTTTAGATTTAGCTTCGGTTGCCTGTCTCTGTTACTCTTTGTGCCTAGCCTTGTGGGAGAGGGTGAATTGGAAGGAGAAGGAAAAAGCTTCCCCTTTTCACTCAAGTTACGCTAAGTGACCGGAAATGGCGTCTGGCTCTTTGTTTGTCCGGCGGTTGGCTGGACTCAGGCCAGCCCTGTGGCTATGCTGTGATCGGCCCATCAGGCAGCAGAAAAAACAAACAACAAACGAACGGCTATTCATTCCTTTACGCTTCCCCCCCCCCTTGGATTAACCAGAAATAAGGAAAATATACGACCTTAAGCAAGAATCGATTCAGGAGTCAAGGAAATTCAGTCTAATTGGGCTCAAGACTAGTCGAGACTGGGGAAGGGAGGTCTCAGGAGGAGAGGCGGAGCAAAATTGGCTGACTAGTCTATGGGCAGAAGACGAGGAAAACCCATTGGTGGATTCTCCACTCGTCATGCTGGAGAAGCCAAAGTTTCAGAGTTTGCTGGTCTTCAGCATAGTAAAAAAATCATCTGGTTCTTAGCAGTTCTTAAAAGTAGATATTTACAACCTCAGATGAACAACACATGACATATTACACAATGTCATCATTTATTTTACAAAAAGAAAACCAAAATGGAGAAGCCATATGTGAAAAACTAAGTACACCTTTACTGTTTCCATTGGTATGAAGTGGTTAAGTAGCAGCCGGTGCTGCCAATCAAGCGCCCTTGTTCAATTGATTATCAGCAAGTGTGACTACCTCTATAAAAGCCAAAGTTTCAGAGTTTGCTGGTCTCCAACACTGAGGTATGTGTTAACACAATGCCAAAGAGTAAAGACATCAGCAATGATGTTGGAGAAGCAACTGTTGCTGCCCATCAATCTGGAAAGGCTTATAGGCCATTTCCAAACAATTTAAAGTCCATTATTCTATAGTGAGGAAGAATATTCATAAGTGGAAAACATTAAAGACAGTTGCCAATCTTCCCAGAAGCGTGCATCTCAGCAAATTCACCTCAAGCTCAAACCATGCAATGCTCAAAGAAATTGCAAAACATCCAAGAGTTACTTCTCAGAGTCTACAGGCCTTAGTTACAATGTGTTAAAGTTCATGACAGTACAATTAGAAAAACACAAAATGAGTATGTTTTGTTTGGAAGAGTTGCCATGCCAGGAGAAATCCTTGTCTCTCTAAAAAAAACACAGCAGCATGACTTGATTTGCAAGGTTGCATCTGAACAAATCACAAGACTTCTAGATCACTGTCCTTTGGATAGATGAGACCAAAGTGGAGAAGTTTGGCCATAATACATAGTGCCATGTTTGACGAAAACCAAGCACAGCATATCAGCACAAACATCTTATACCATCAAGCACGGTGGTGGAGGGGTGATGTTTTGGGCTTGTTTGCAGCCATAGGAGTTGGGCACCTTGCAGTTACTGAGTCAACCATGAACTTTTCTGTATATCAAAGAATTCTAGAGTCAAATGGGAGGCCATCGCTCTAACAGCTAAAGTTTGGCTGACATTGGGTCATGCAACAGGACAATGATCCCAAGCACACAACCAAATTTACAACACAATGGCTAAAAATGAAAAGAATCAAGGAGTTGCAATGGCCAATTAATGTCCAGACGTCAACTGACTGAAATGCTGTGGCTGGACCTTAAGAGAGCTGTGCAAATGCCTACAAATCGAAGCAATGTTGTAAAGAAGAATGGGCCAAAATTCCTCCACAATGATGTGAGAAACTGATAGAAGTCATATAAAAAAACTATTACTTTAAGTTATTGCTGCTAAAGGTGGTTCTACAAGCTATTTAATCATAAGGTGTACTTAATTTTTCATACATGGCTTCTCCACTGGTTAATTGTCCTCACTGTTAGGAAGTTTCTCCTTAATTCTAGGTTGCTTCTCTCTTTGATCAGTTTCCAACCATTGTTTCTTGTCCTTCCCTCTGGTGCTCTGATGAATAACATGACCCCCTCTTCTTTGTGGAAGCCCCTCAAATACTGGAATACTGCTATCATGTCTCTCCTATTTCTTCTTTCCTTTAGACTAGCCCAGTGGTTCTCAACCTTTTTAATGCCGCGACACCCAACCGGTCGTAAGTCGAGGACTACTCAACCGGTCGTAAGTCGAGGACTACTCAACTGGTACAGCACTGTTTGCAGAATGGGACTTTTGGCGGGCTCAACAGGGCAGAGACAGCCTGGACAATTCCTATTGGCTTTTGAAAGCCAATAGAATTAGACTCTATTCAAGAGAGTCTGTTCTATTGGCTTTCAAAAGCCAATAGAATAAAAGGGAGTAGCACAGCTAAGGAAAAGGGGGGGGGGGAAATGGCGGACTGTGTTGTTTGGTGACCCCCGTGAAATGGTCGTTTGACCCCAAATGGGGTCCCGACCCACAGGATGAGAACCACTGGTCTACTAGGACTGCAAGGTGCCTTTCAGTGTTACTGTTTTTAAGCCAGGTCTTGCCCAATCTGTACTTGTACCTTTGATTTTTCCTGCCTAAATGTAAAACTTTGCTTTTCTCCACACTGAAACTCATTTTGTTGGATAGGGCCTATTGTTCAAATTTTCCAAGATCTTTTTGGATCCTGAGTTTGTCTTCTGGAATGTTGGCTACTCCTGCCAGTTTGGTGTCATCTGCAAATTTGATGAGTTCCCCTTCAATTCCCTCATCTAAGTCATTGATGAAGATATTAAAGAGTACTAGGCCTAAGATGGAACTTTCTGGTACCCCACTGCTTACTTCTCTCCATGTGGATGTAGTGCTGTTGAGGACTACTCATTGAGTACGGTTTGCCAGCCAGGTACAGATCCATCTGGTGGTGATGTTGTCTATTTCACATTTTTCTAGCTTACCAAACAGTAGGTTTATCAAATGCCTTACTGAAGTCTAATTACTACATCCACAGTATTTCACTGGTCTGTTAGTTTAATCACTTTGTCAAAGAATGAAATAAGATTGGTTTGGCATGATCTGTTTATAACAGTGGTTCTCAACCTGTGGGTCGGGACCCCATTTGGGGTCAAATGACCATTTCACGGGGATCACCAAACCATGCTGTCCGCCATTTTTTCCCTTTTCCCTAGCTGTCCTACTCCCTCTTATTGGTGGCCACACCCACTTGGGGGTCACCACAACATGGGGAACTGTATTATGGGGTCACGGCATTAGAAAGGTTGAGAATCACTGGTTTATAACAAACCCATGCTGGCTACTGGTTATAATTTTGTTTGCTTCTAGTTGTTCGCAGATCTGTGTTTTTTGTTTTTTGTTTGTAAAAAATTTATTAATTTTTTTCATACAATTCAATAGTACTTATTCAACATGTTGTCTGAGTTTATCATTCACTAATACAAACTTAATTCCTAATCCTTTATTATTTTCTCCAGCCATTGATAAAACAAGTCCCAAGTCTGATAGTATTCTGTTTTTTTTCTTTCAACCTCATAATAAATCTGTCCATTTCCGCACATTCTAGTATTTTTTTAATTATTTCTTCCTCTGATGGTATTTCTTCCTTTTTCCAATATTGTGCAAATATGATTCTCGCTGCTGTTATCACATGTAAAATCAAATATATACTTTACTTATCAATCTTTTCTGGCATAATACCTAATAAAAAAAGTTCAGGTTTAAAATCTACATGTTCTCCCAACATCTACATTTCCAACATCTATCTGACATATTTTTAAATATTTTTGCCAATCTTGCTGGTGGCAAGTGCCATCTATAAAACATTTTATATAATTTTTTTATAAGAAGCTGCCATTGTCAGTTTGTAATTTCTTTCCCACAAGTTTTGCCATTTTTCTAATTCCATGTTATATCCGAAGTTCTTTGCCCATGTTATCATTGTTTCTTTAACTTGTTCATCTTCCATTTTCAAATTCAATAAAAATTTAACTAATTTCTTAATTAATTTCTCATCAGAGGTTAATAATGTCTGATCAAACAAGTTCTGCTCCTTATAAAATCCAGTTTTATAAAATCCATACATCTTTATCATATTTAACTTGCATAAATAAATAGCTCCACCATGATAGCTCTACACCCTGATTTTCCATCTCTTGCTTAGATTTTAAATTCCCTTCAGAAGTTAGAGTATCTCTCTATGTCCATATTTTCTCGTACAAATGCTTCCATTGTTGAAAGCCATCCTGGAGTTTTCAAATATATTTTACATTTTATTTTTTCCCATGTTAATGAGTTTCTTATATAGTGATTTTGAAAGTACTTATGCATTTTATTTTTCCCATACCATAAATAAGCGTGCCAACCAAGTTGTAAATCATATCCCTCCAAATATAAAAACATTTTATTTCTGAGAGTTATCCATTATTTTATCCATGTTAATACAGATACTTGATAATATAAAACCCACTCTGGTAAGCCAAAACCTTCATTTTCCAACAAACCCGTGCTGGCTACTGGTTATAACTTTGTTTCCTTCTAGTTGTTTGTAGATCTGTTTTTTGATTATCTTTTCTAGGATCTTCCCAGGTATTGATGTTAAACTGATTGGTCTGTAGTTTTCTGGGTCCGTTTTTTCCCCTTTCTTGAAGATGGGAACCACAGCAGCCCTTTTCCAATCCTCAGGTACTTCCCCAGTGCTCCAGGATTTTTGAAACATGTGGTGCAATGGTTCTGAGATAACATCTGCCAGCTCTTTCAGAACTCTGGGATGTAATCTGTCAGGCCCCGGTTACTTATATTCATCAAGGTCGGATAGGTGTTCTCTTACCATTCTCTTATTTTAATTTTTGTTGCTAATTTGTCTTTTGCAGTGTTGTTGTTGTTTTTTTTTTTTTTTTGTATGTTGGGCTATAGTTTCTTTTTCTATTGACCCATATACATTTTGGAGAGATTTTATCTTGGATCATGTGTATTTCTGTAGATATGTAGTGTTCTCTTACATATAGTGCAACTTCCCTTCCTCTTTTTGTAGACCTGTTTCTTTTGAACAGTTTGTATCCATCCATCAGTCTATTCCATTCATGGGTTTCGTCCCACCAGGTTTCTGTAATGCCAACTCTGTCATACCCTCCCTTGTGTACTATTGCTTCTAGTTCGCCCTGCTTGTTCCCCAAGCTTTGAGTATCTGTATATAAGCATTTAAGACTTTTATGCCTGTTTGTGGGTATGTTTCCTGCATCTCCTCATTGTTTGGGTTCTTCTTTCTCGTCTCTGCCTACCTCATTCTTTTCTTGGGATTTATGACTGGTGTTGGGTTCTAGAGATTCTAGAACCCTTCCCCCTCAATTTTAGTTTAAAGCCCTCCTGATGAGTTGGGCCAGTCTTTTTCCGAGTACATTTTCCCCAGTTTTTGTGAGGTACAGCCCATCCCTTGCCAAGAGTCCTTCGTGTACGAAATGCAGTCCATGATCCAGGAAACCAAAGTTTTCTTGGTAACACCAACCCTTTAGCCAATGATTTATTTCTAGAATTCTTTTTTCCCTCAATGGGTGTTGGCATTTCATTGGATATATGGATGAGCACATTACTTGTGCTCCTAGCTTCTTAATTTTATTGCCTAGTTGTTTGTAATATCTCACTATTGTACTCAGGTTCAGAAGCAATGCCCACCAGACCCTTGGGGAAGGGAGATTGTTCCTGGAAGGAAGTACTGTTTTTCGAGATCTAAAGAAGTGACAGCATGGTATAACCAAGTAAGCCCTGTTGAGTTAGGCCAAATTATACACATTCTAGCCTAACTGTGGCCTAGCAACCTCATTTCCTACAAAATATTTTCAGTGGGCTGCAGAAATTGCTTTGAAGGTACAGGCAGCCCACTGGCTGTAAATCTGAGATCTCTGTTACATCTAGCTGCAGGTGTCATAACTAATTTCTGCCTTATTGGAAATGAACAAGAAATTGTCAGTCCCCTCATCTTCCAAACACAGAACTTTTAAAATTGTGGATAATCTAATTCAAAAGAGATCTTTAAAGGGACTTTTTAAAGAAAAAAGCATCAACAGAATATGCAAGCTGAATAAACATAAATGAAAATTTAATCATCAATGAAATATTTAAAGACTAGGTATATGTGTAATTGCTATTATTGACCTTTCCAATTACAACCAATATATAGAGACATAAATCTATGTTTAAATGAACAATTCTGCTAACATACAATTTATCAGAAACCAGCGCTATCACACTGAAATTATAGTAATTTCTTTTGTTTGCAGTATGAATTCTACTTGGAAGTAACCATCTCTTTTATAGCTTCTATATTTCTCTTTTCTTAATCAGGCATATTAGTGTGCATTAACAGCCAGATCATATATATACAACATTGCTTGTGACCTACTAGAAAGTTGCTATAGCAACCACTGCTTTCAGCAATACATGTTATGCATTTTAAGTACCATCAGAGTGAGTATAACATGCCTGTCATTAACAAGCATAGCTTATAATAGCTCAAAATGAAATATTCACTAAGAGGAAGTGTAGTTTGAAAATAGAAAATCATTTAGTTTTATATCTCACTTAAATTATCCTAAGAATATCTAACCTAGAATCAAAAATAAAACAATTTATAGGATATAAAAGACGTGTGACTGAATATTAACTGTAGTGAAATTAGAAACTGCAGGTAAACAGCTTGAATTTGAACTCTGAAAGGAAAACAACTACAATGGTAGTATACTGCAAATAACAGTAAACTGCAATTTAATACTTATTGACAAATATGAATGAGTTTACGTAAAGTCATTCATATACAACAGTAAATACACACAAGGAAAAATTAGCCTCTACAAATTGTTAGGCTTACATGCCCCCTCTTCCCATGTGACCAGCAAACAGAATAACACTAGGCATTCTAGCAGATTCCAGGCTTTCTTAATAAAACTCTAGTTTATTAAACTCCAAAAACAATCCAATGTTTGTGGTTGTAGTAACATTTTTTTGCTAACTATGAGAAAGAAGAGGGAAGAAGCTGTGTGCTCAAGCTTAACATCTCACATAGAACCATTTATATTTATAATTGTAAATTATAATTTAAAAATATAAACAAATTAATTAGTATTATAATAGGAGTTGGGGTGGCATTTTACTGCCACAATTACATTTAGAAACTGTCAAATTGTTGCCAGTTGACAATGTGTGCATAATGAATCCTAAGCCCCCTCTCTACCTCTAGGGTAACTGATGTATCTAATCTATCAATACTTTTCATGTTTGGGAAGGTCCCAAATGAGGGTCCTTAATACTCTGAGTTTGGTTGTTTTTTACAGACGTTTTAATACCCAAACTAGGTAACATAATCTGTGCTAAGTAAGGAGGTGGGGTTTGCTTTCAATTTATATCATAGTGAGTTTGCCCTGTCAGTGTCACTAGGAGTAGTCTTTGGGCCATTTATTGTTAGCTTGTTTGGCATTCCTTGATTGTAGTATTGTTTACTTCTTGACTGTTGATCTGGTATTAATCTTGGTGTTAATCTACACTCATAAAGATGGATGATGATTGATGGTAGGGAAGTGTTTTGGTCTTTTTGTTCTCTTTTTGGTTTGATGATTGTCTATTTTGCCAGTATGTAGATGTTATTTATGTCTATGTGTCTACTGACAGCCAATTTGTTAAAATGTCAGACTTCTGGGAATTCTCTACTGTTTTTGGATTTGATTTGGTCTAGAATGGGTACAGCTTCCCAACTGAAACTATGGTTGTGAAAATAAAGAGTTTTCATCATATTTTCTTACAACTAGTCAGTGCTCGTGGATTCTGCTAATCGACTCAACGCAGGCAAGATTGAATGGCTTTGGGCATTTGGGCCTTCCAGTGACAAGATTCTTCAACCTTCAGCACTGCCCCAGATGGACTTGGTGCACAACTGGGGGGGTCTTTATCAGGCCCAAGAAACAAGAACAGTACATGGAATTGCATCTGAGTAGTTTTTTGTTGTTTGCCTGCAAAAGAATCTTGCAAAACTAAAGCAATTATTTGCATGACTATAGTTATTTCTTGCAAACTGCTGGGGGGAGGGGGTTCTATCTTACCTTTTTCCTGCCTATCAGACATTCCAAGCTCTGCTGTCTCTTAGCCCCCTAGGAAAGAGCTCTTTCCTCCCGCTACTCCATCAATTTCTCTTGGTTTCAACAACTCTTGCTAGAAGAGTAGATAGCCTTGATTAGGAGGGCCTTTGCACAGTTTCAGGTGGTGTACCAGTTGTATCCATTCCTGGATTTTGCTCACAGTCATCATGCCCTTATTTGGATTATCGTAATGCTGTAGTGGAATGTAGTCTAGAGCAGAGGTCTCCAACTTTTTGGCCACCAGGGACCGGTTCCATGGAGAAAGGTTTTTTTGTGAACTGGAGAGTGTGTGGTTTTGTGTGCTATCTGCATCCCACAGATGGGGCTTTGCTTGTTTGTGCGGACTGGTTGCTGGCATGCCATGGCCCGGTACCGGTCCATGGACCAGGGTTTGGGGAACTCTGGACTACAGGCTTCCCAGAGGGCAAAGAGGCAGAGGAGTTTGTAAAGTTTGGTTGGCAGGATGAGGGTTAAGATGGCCTCTCCCTAGCAGTTGATAAGATTATATCTATAGTTATACAGATACTGGCTTTAGTTTGGCAAGGTTATGTCTGTAGGAGAAGAATAATAAAGAAATTATACAAGAGTAACTCCATGTGTTATTCCTTGGAGTCTGACATCAGACTCATTCCAGACTCATTACTTCCAGTAAGGAGGAAAAGTTTAAGAATGGCAACGGATCTTCAGGAAGCAGCCCCCCCCCAGTTTCAAACTACATTCCACAACAAACATGGGGCTGCCCTTGAAAAGCACTTGGAAGCTTCAACTTGTGCAGAATGCCTGGGGCCTCAAGTGTACAAAGGGCCCCATTTTCTAGTTATATAGACACCTATGATGACTTTACAATGAATAATGGAGTGAAACAAGGTTACATCTTGGCCCCTATATTATTTAACATCTATCTTAGTGATCTGGAGATGAGACTAATTCAAGTTGAGGGCCATTATCCAACACTGAGTAAAAGGAATGTTTGTGCTTTGTCATATGCAGATGATGATGTTATTCTTTCATTTATTAGATTGGGCTTGAAATATCTCCTTGAGGCACTAGCTAAGTATTGCTGAGAAAATAAATTATCAAGAGTTCCAAGCTATGTTCCAAATTCTCTTGGAAACTGGGCAATCCCTTTGATAACAAAAGTTTGGTTAAGCATTATAAAGTTTTGGTTACAGATGTTTTTTAAAACACGGAAGGAAATCACAAATGAACCCATTATCGATATCTGATTCAAACAAGTAACTCAAAAGTTTAATCAAATTTGCATTAATCAAGATTATTTATTCTCTAGGAATATGACATTAACAATTCATTGTATCAAAGATAAGTCACTACAGGAATAGCTAAAGTCAAAGTATAATGTACATCTGAACATTTGGAATTCATTATACATATATTTTTCATCTCCCTAAATATTTCAATAGCTTATATTTTAGTAAATACAGAATAGTCTTTTCAAAAGTCAGATTAAATGTGTTTCAATTGAATATGCTATATAGTAGAGTTTTAAAAATTCCAATCTCTCAAAGATTTGTCTCTGTAATGGTACTAATCCTGAAACGGTGGATCATATTTTATTGCACTGTGAATTTTATAAGAGCCTTCAGCAGGACGTTATCTGACTATTTTAAAATCTAAACCAGGGGGAGATATTTCTGAGCATGTAAAAATTTTACTTGCACATGAAAATCCTAAGATTACAGTGGCAAAAGCCAGTTTTTTAACTATGGCTATAAAAACAAGGCTTTAATAACAAATCAATGAGCTGGGGCTTTAAGTCAATTATGCAATATTTATCAAATATTTACTTGTTAAACTGTTTTATCCAATGTCAAGTGAGATTATGTTTGTAATTTGCTCTTAGGCCTTTTGGATATAAATGAAATTGACAGGATAATTTTTCTCAGCTGCCATATATATTTATTTTTGTACTATATTATAATCTGTTTTGTTTTTATAAGTGTCATGAGTGACTACAGAAATTAAACAAATTTAAAATATTTATTTCTTATATATAGTACTATAATTAGTCAGAATAACTAAAGATGGTAAATTAACATAACTAAAACCAGAAAATATTACTGTAAAATCACAATGAAACAAAGTGAATTAAAATAAAATAATTTCTATTCATTTTTCTCAATGAAATGAATATTCAAGGATTTCTAGTGGGCTAACAAAATGAATCTGTTCAACACTGTGGACATAGTATACTTATATTTCAGTAAGGCATTCAACAAAGTAAACCACAATCTACTGCTTGGTAAGCTAGAAAAATAGACAACATCACCACCAGATGGATTTGTAACTGGATGACAAACCATACTCAACGAGTAGTCCTCAATGGTACTACATCCACATGGAGAGAAGTAAGCAGTGGGGTACCACAAGGCTCCTTCTTAGGCACAGTACTCTTCAATATCTTCATTAATGAATTAGATGAGGGAATACAAGGGGAACTCATCAAATTTGCAGATGACACTAAACTGGCAGAAATAGCCAACACCTCAGAAGCTCAGGATCCAAAAAGATCTTGACAAACTTGGAACAATGGGTCTTATCCAACAAAATGAGTTTTAATGTGAAGAAAAGCAAAGTTTTACATTTACGCAGGAAAAAATCAAAGATATAAGAACAGATTAGGTGAGACCTGGCTCAAAAACAGTAACTGTGAGAGGGACCTTGGAGTCCTATTAGACGATCATTTGACTATGAGCCAGCAGTAGGCAGCAGCAGCCAAAAAAGCTAATATAATCCTGGCTTGTATAAACAGAGGCATAGAATCAAAATCATGTGAGGGATTAGTACCGCTTTATAAAACTCTAATAAGACTACACCTGGAATACTGCAACCAATTTTGGTCATCATACTACAAAAAAGATGTTGAGACCTTGGAAAAAGTTCAGAGAAGAGCAATTAAGATGATCAGAGGCCTGGAGACTAAAACATATGAAGAACGGCTGCAGGACTTGGGTTTGGCTAGTCCAGGGGTTGGCAAGCTGAAACACTGAAAGAGCCACTTGGCAAGCTGAAACATTGAAAGAGCCACTTGAACCCGTTTTCCTCACAAAAGAAAAAACTGGGAGCCGCATATTTCATGTGTGCATGCACATGTACACAGAACAGGAGGCTTGATTTAAAGAGTGGAGCCTAAGGCGAGACTTGCACTTGCTCTGCCCCCCCCTCAGAAAAGATTGCTCTCCCCCCACCCCATGCTCTTCCTCTCTGGGACTTTCTTCTTTCCGCCTTTTGGCGTGAAAGTTCTCGGAGCGGAGGAGGCTGACGGGGAGAAGGAGCTGTGGGCTTGGCTAGCTCAGCTTGCTGCGGGAGGCTGGAGTTGAGGCTTCTGGCTTGCTCTGGGAGGGGTGCTCAGAAAAGAGGATGGGAAGCGGAAAGTGGGAGAAAGGACATCTTCCACCTCTCTGGGGTTCTTTTGCTGGGAGGGCGAGGAAGCAGCAGTTCTGCTCCGCAGAAGTGGGAGCAGGCAGCCTCTCCTTCAAACTCATCTCCAGCAGTGGCAGTGGAGCCATCTGGTACTGTTTACATGGCCATTCGTCCATGTGACTGAGATAGGCAGCAGCCCCAACTCTGGTCTGGGGAAACGAGAGCAGGGCGGGACGTGGACAAATGGCTGTGTAAACAGCACCAGATGGTGCCGGCACCGCCGGAGATGAGCAGACTCAGGGAGATGCGTGGTCAGATCGGCATAACAGGGAGCAATGCTGGCACCGGCCACCGCCCCAGCCAGGACTGCCGCCCAGGGGGCAGCAGGAGAAAGAAGGGGAGGAAGACATCACCCTAGCCGGGACTCTGTGCTGCCTGGGCTCACCCTCCATCCATCCAATGTAGCCGCTGCCAGCCCCTCCACTGGCCCGGCTGCTCCCCCCAGGCACCCCTCTTGCCCCGGCAGCCACCTGAGCCACCCGTTGGCAGCAGGAGGAAGAAGGGGAGGAGGGCAAGGAAGCCGCCACCTCAGCTGGGACTCCACGCTGCACGGCCTCACCCTCTGCCCATCTGATGTAGCCGTGGTGGGGGTTGGTGCCCTGGGGGCCGCTGGCCCTGGCCGCAATGCTGTGGCTGCTCTGCCTGACCGGCCCCTGCCAGCCCCTCTGCCGCCCCGGCTGCTCCCCCCGGGCACCCCTCTTGCCCTGGTACCCGCCCAAGCCACCCGTTGGCAGCAGGAGGAAGAAGGGGAGGAGGAGGTCGAGGAAGCCACATTCTCAGCCGAACAGGTGGGGAGGAGGAGCATGACAGGAGGCGGCAGCTCCAGTGGTGCAGTGCAGCCACCGTGTCCTCAGCCGAATGGGTGGGGAGGGGGAGCAGGATGGGAAGCAGCAGCTCCGGTGGTGGTGGCGGCGGCCACTGCAGCATCGCCAGGGTCCCTGCTGCCCCCGCCCGGCCCCTGCCGTGTCCTCAGCCACTTCGCTGTTGCAAGAGAAGAGCGCCAAGGCCGGGTGTACCATGGGCGGCCGCAACGGCAATGGGGAATGGTTCCGCGGGGACGAGGGGGGTCCCGACCTGCCGCCGGCCCCACCGCCCTCGCAGTCCAAGGTCTCCTCCTGCAGCACCGGAGTGGGGGGAGAGCAAAACCATTGTTGTCTATATATAGTAATATAATATATTATATAGTAATCTCTCATAAAACAGTCACTGTAACAAAAGCCCTCTTCATAATTTCTGTTTAACATATAGCCTAAATTAGGAAGCACAGGCTATCTTTATGTAATTAGCATTTTCCTACTCATTTTCCATTAACCAGAAAATTTTACTGCAGTATTGTTATCATAAATACTAGTATAACATCACAAAAATCACATGACAATGATCAGCTAATATTCCTCTGACAAATGTGTAAGAATCATCTTTTTAAACTTTCTTGCTTAAGAGACAGCCAGAGAAAATGATGTACAAGAAAGACATATGTTACAATTAATTTAGTTCTCACTTGCTGTGGATTATCGCCTTAACCATGAAAAGTGGAAAACCAACTCTCCCTATACAGCTGTTCAGTTGCAGAATGTAACTGCTAAAGCAACACCCTTCTTCCTTGCTAAGACATCTCTGAAAACATGAACTACTTATCCCGGTTCAGAATGTTATCCTTAATGAAGCAAGGTTTTGATCCACATAGTACAATAGAAAAGACTGTCACTTGATTAGAAAGTATTACTTTCTTAAAAATCTACCTTTAAGTTACAAGGGGCTTGGGGCAGCATTTCTTGGTGACACCTGCACAGTGGTGGCATTCAAATATGTGAACCACTGGTTTTCTGTGTGGATGCCATTTCCGGAAGTCCATTCTGGGCCTGGGCAACAAAAAATTAGCTATCGGTTCTGCCAAAGTGGTACGAACCGGCTGAATCCCACCACTGCACCTGCAGCACTGAGGATAAAATAAAGGCCTCGGAGTCACGGAAAGTGCTAAGACTGCTTTGCCCTGGGGCCAAAATGGGGGGAAAGCGGTTGTTAAGAGAATCACATCCAATCATTAAGTGAACCACTCTAGTCATTAAGAAAGTTAAGTGAATCTAGCTTTCCCTACTGACTTTACTTGTTGGAAGCCTCTGGGAACCATTATAAATACATGTCAGTTGCAAGCACCCAAATTTTGATCATGTGACCATGAGGATACTGTAACAGTCGTAAGTGGGAGGACAAGTTGCAGCTAACTTTGTTTTAGTGCCATCATAACTTCAAACAGTTATTAAACAAGTAGTTGTAAGTCAAGAGAACCTGAGCAGAGATCTGCTTGATTAATTCAGCTTAGTTTTATAGGATTATACTTTCAAAAGTATGCAAGATGCTGTAACAGAAGGGTCTGCTGACAAAAGTAGTTCTGTCAATTGAAGTATTTAACACATTTTCATCCAAATTATATCTAGGATGAATTTCTAAGTAACAATTTGTGATGTTTTAATACATATTTACCTTAACTCAAATAAAGGATGAGCTTTGCATTATATTGAAACATACAGTATATACCAATGATGGCAAACCTTTTAGAGACTGAGTGCCCAAAACCTGCCCCCCACATGCTCCGTCTCCCGCCCTGCCTGCCCCACCCCTGCCCGCCCCCTGCCCCGCCTGCAAGACCACCCACTGCCTCCATGGCCTGCAGCGCCATGGCAACCACAACCTCTGCCCGCACCCCACAACATCATCTGCATGTGATGGGGCACGAAGGTGGAGTCTTGTCCCTGCTGCCCGGCCTGCCACGAGGGAGGCAGGGCTGGGGCGACAGCGCACATGCCCACAGAGAGGGCTCCGAGTGCCGCCTCTGGCACGAGTGCCATAAGTTCATCACCACTGGTATATACAAATATACAGTACCTGACTGATAATGAAATTAGTTTTAACAAATTAACAATCTGTTACTATGGATGGCATGACATTTTTTTAAAATTACTATAGTATACTATAAGATAATGCTAACTTAACTCATTGTTTAAATGGGTACATAACTGCTTTAAAATGAAGAAGCTGTGTTTTACCTGCTGGCCATTGCAAAATCTTTTCAATTTAATTCTGAACTTCAGCTTCATAAAGATTTCTATTTAGATAACAGCTTGATTTCTCAGAGATCTGATTATTCTACCAAATGCTGATGAAATAATAATTGCATTCAATTGTACGATATTTACATTTCTTCTCCTCCACTCATTTTTACACTCCTAGTTGCATTTTAAATACCTACTGTATTCTCTCAATCTCTACAGAGTTCAAATAAGGAAGCCGAAGAGAGAATCCTTTGTACTAATGCTATTCACTAGTAGAATATTATCTGATACACATACAATATGCACACATATACCCCTTCATAGTATCTAGCACAGGAAAATGTTTTTCAGAAAAATCACTGGTTGGCAAAACTGATATTTGAAGTGTTCCAATTCTTGCCTAATTCCAAAGAGGAGATTTTTTACTAGTTCATAACAATTAATTCCAAATCATCAGCTGAAAGAGTTAGGTATTTTTGATATCAAGCAAGAGACAGGATATCCATTTATTCAGTAGTTTCTCGGTAACAGAAGTAGAAACTGAATGCCTAGTTAATTATTGTGTTAAACTCAATTAAAAGGGGCATTGTCTTACTTGAACGCCTTTTCTCAGCATGATGGAGAATCCACGAATGGGTTTACTTCATCTTCCTGCCCAATAGACTAAGTCTGACAAAATTGCCACGCCTCCTGCTGGGCTAGTATCACCCAGTTACAACGAAGACGAAGCAACAGACGTGTTGGCTCCTCCTACCAAACACAGGACCTGATGGACACTGAAGGGGTGGGTATGGATTCTCCATCATCATGCTGAGAAAAGGCGTTCAGGTAAGACAATGCCCCTTCTCCAGCATGAGGATGGAGAATCCACAAATGGGACATACCAAAGCTGCCCTGTCCCTATGGGAGGGAAATAGTCAGGGCCTGTGTCCCACTTGATGACAGTACTTGTTGTAGTACTCTCCGGCCAAATGAGGCATCCGCGGAGGCAAACTTGTCTATCTTGTAGTGTCTCACGAATGGGGAAGGCGAGGATCAAGTTGCTGCCCTACAGATCTCTTCAATAGATGCCTGTGTTGCCTAAGCTGCCGATGTAGCAGCGCTGCGGGTGGAATGAGCAGTGATACGGCTTGGGACGGACAAGGAGTGCGATTGGTATGTCCTTGCAATGCAAGCTTTGATTCACCTGCCTACAGTTGATGACGAAACCCTGTCCCATGGAAGAGGGTTGAAAGGAGATAAATAGCTCCTCTGACTTGCAAAAGGCTGAAGTCCGCTTGATGTACTGGCGTAATGCCCTGCGTACGTCCAGAGTGTGCCACTGACGTTCTAAGCCGTGAGGTGGACGAGGGCAAAAGTTTGGTAGTATCACTTCCTGCGACCTGTGGAACAAGGTACTTTGGGAACGAATGATGGATGCAATCGAAGGACCACCCTGTTATTGTGGAAACCAATAGGTCCTCTCTGACAGAGATAGCTGCCAGTTCTGATATTCGTCTGGCTGACGTGATGGCTATTAGGAAGGCTACTTTCCTGGTTAAGAGCCGCAGTGTACAGGTTTTAATGGGTTCAAACAGTGGAGAGGTAAGGGCCTATAAGACCCGCGACAGGCCCCAAGAGGGATATCAATGGACAGCAGGCGGTTTGGTGTTAGTCATTCCCTTGATGAAGGAGCGCACCATGGGGTGCTGAGCCAACGGAGTTGCATTGTCGCATGCAAGCACCATCGACAGAGCTGCCACCTGCCTGCGGATGGTATTGGGTGCTAAACCCTTGTTGAGCCCCTCTAACAAATATTCCAGGATTCTCGGGATGGTGATGGAGGCGAGATTGAAATAGTTTTTAGTGCACCAGAGGCAAAAGTTCTTCCATGTGGAATCATAGATCCTGTTCGCTGAGGGACGTCTAGATGCCCGGATCATGATGATCACTCCCGTCAAATAGGACTCCCGGGCCAGGAGTCACCGCTCAAGTGCCAGGCGGTTAACTGAAGCCATTGGAGTTCTGGGTGTTGCAGGGCTCCCTAGCTGAGGGCAATGCGACCTGGAGGGATTCTCCATGGGGGAGAGATGGAAAGGCCCACAAGGTCGGCAAACCATGGTTGTCTCGGCCAGTGTGGAGCAACTAGTATGACCTCTGCCCGTTCCTGCAAAATCTTGCGGATGACGGCCGGGACCAGAGGAAGAGGGCGAAAGGGATATAGCAGTTCCCTGGGCCATGGGCTGTGAAGGGTGTCTGCCCTTTCCGCCCCTGGAGAAGGGAACCGGGAGAAGAATCTCGGGAGGTGGGAATTCGCTGGAGAGGTGAACAAGTCCAGTATCGGGTGACCAAACCTCTCCGCTATCTCCGTGAACAGGTCGGGATGCAGGTGTCACTTGGAGTGATCTGTTGTCGACCTGCTTAAAAAGTCCGCCTGTCGATTTGTCTCTCCCGAAATGTGCTCCACTTTGAGGGAGGAGAGGTTGGCCTCTGCCTAGGAGCCCAACAACTTGGCCTCGGTCATAAGGGACTTGGACCGGGTACCCCCTGCCTGCTCACATAGGCTTTGGCCACCACGCTGTCCGTGAGGTCTAGAATGTGTTGTCTCGCTATCTTGTTTTTGAATTGACGGAGGGCGAGATGTATGGCTCTGAGTTCTAACCAGTTTATGTTGTGCTGCAAGTCCGGCCGGGACCACCGGCCCTGAGCCAACTGTGATTGCGCCCCCCAGCCAAACAGGCTGGCATCGGTAGTCAGAGTGAGCCAGGCTGGCTCCTTGAACACTGGTGGACCTCCTCTGGCTACCACTGGGGAGGTCCACCAGTGAAGGGATTTCAGGGTCTGAAATGGAACCTTGACCTTCTGGTTGGAGGAACTGGTGCCCAGTCTCTGAAATGAGAACAAGAACCATTGCAGGTTTCTGAAGTGCAGTCTGGCCCATGGTACTATGGACATGCAAGAGACCATCTTCCCTAACAATTGGGAAAGGATGGCCAGAGAAACGACACGCTCCCTTTGGACCTGAAGTACTAGGGTTCGGATGCTGTCCTGGCACTCCTGCGACAAATAGACCATGCAATGCGTTGTATCTACAATCGCGCCCAGGTGGAGGAGACGAGTGGAGGGAGCTATCTGGCTCTTTAGAAAGTTCACTGAGAACCCGTGGTCCTGGAGGACCCCAATTGACAGGGTTAGGTCTGATTGAGCTACCTGAACGGAGGTGGACTGGATGAGGATGTCGTCCAGGTAGCACTGGATCCGTATCAGGACTAATCTCAGGTGGGCGGCTAGTGCTGCCAAGATCTTTATGAATACTCTTGGAGAGGATGAAAGGCCAAACGGTAGGGTCCTTTACTGATAATGATGGTTTGTGTAGCAGAACCTGAGGAACCTCCGATGGTCGGGAAGGATGGGGACATGCAAGTATGCTTCCGTGAGATCGATGGATGTCAGGAAGTCATCCCTCCTGATAATGGCCAAAACAGATTGAAGCGTTTGCATCTTGAATTTTTTATAGATTTAAGTGGATTAATTTAGCCCCTTCAGATTGAGTATGGCTCTCCATCCTCCTGAGGCCTTTGGCACCATGAAGAGGATGAAGCCTTTTTTTAAATGTCCAGCCGGCAACAGTTCTATGGCCCTTATCTCTTAAGAGATGACGTATGGCCTCGTTCATGAGGCTCTTCTTGGCCGGATTCCGCGGAGCTGGGCAAGAAATAAAACGGTCTGGACAAGAATTCTAGGGACAAGCCGCACCTTATGGTGCTGAGTACCAAGTGTCTGTGGTGGTGGCCTCCCATTTGTGGATGAAGAGGGAAAGCCTGCCACCTCTGCCATCTATGGAGGGGCCCTCCCTGAAGTCACTTATTTCCACTCTGATCCTGATCCTGAACGAAATGGCTGCCTGAGGAGGTACGGGTTAGACCTTCTGTCAGCCTGTTTGGTAAGGTGGGATATCAGTTTGCACTTGTCTCGATTCTCCACCAGGTAAGGGTTGAGGGCCTCTCTGAACAATTGTCCGCCAGTGTAAGGGGTAGTCGCTAAGCACCATCTTGATTTTAAGTCCGTTCACCATTGCTTGAGCCATAGGAGCCTGCAAACTGTCACATTTGAGACTATGGCTCGGGATGAGAACCTGGCAGCATGTAGTGACGCATCCGCCATGTACTCCAATGTTGCCACTAACTTACCCAGGTTCTGGTGATGTGTACCTGCTCCGAGGGAATCATGGCCTGGAGCTCTCAAAGCCATATAATGGAGGTTCTGGCAAAGAGGTGGAAGTGGATGCCTTCACCGACCACGCCGAAGCTTGGTGGGACCTACGTAGGGAAAGGGGCGTTGGTCTTACCTGAACGCCTTTTCT
Organism: Crotalus tigris; assembly: GCF_016545835.1. Classification (NCBI taxonomy): domain Eukaryota; kingdom Metazoa; phylum Chordata; class Lepidosauria; order Squamata; family Viperidae; genus Crotalus; species Crotalus tigris. The sequence continues at coordinate 394,122 of NW_024097214.1, read as the reverse complement.
CAGTATGGAGATGGATAATCCATGGATGGGTTTTCTCTGTCTGCCTGCTCTTGAGACCAAGTAGCCAAAGCTTGACACGCCCCCACTTCCTGTGGAGTCCATTCTTAACGAGGGCGAATTGGCTGATGATTGACGAGGTATTGGCTCTCAGCTCCCTACTAGCGGCCTGCTGGCCTTGGGGTGGGTGTGGATTATCCATCTCCGTACTGAGAAAAGGCGTTCAGGTAAGACCAACGCCCCTTCTCCAGTACAGGAGATGGATAATCCACGGATGGGACGTACCAAAGCCTCACTGTCCCAAGGGGTGGGAAACAGATAAGGCCGGTAGATTGATCTCTGAGACAACTTGCTGGAGGACCCTCCTACCAAAGGAGGCGTCCGCCGATGCAAAGCGGTCTATCTTGTAGTGTCGTATAAACGGGGAAGGCGAGGACCATGTCGCGGCCCTGCAAACTTCCTCGATTGACGCCTGGGTAGCCCATGCCGCCGAAGTTGCAGCGCTTTGGGTGGAATGGGCTGTGAGATGACTTGGGGGCGGCAGGGATGATACATTGTAAGCTTCTGCGATACAGCTTCGGATCCACCTTCCAATGGTGCCCGCGGAAACTTTCCGCCCCAAGGTGCCCGCTTGGAAGGACACAAATAGGGCCTCCGATTTGCGGAAGGGTTCTGTACGCTTTATATAACGCCGCAAGGCTCTGCGGACGTCCAATGTATGCCACTGCCGCTCCCGGTCATGTGTTGGATTTGGACAGAAGTTTGGGAGAATTACTTCCTGTGTCCTGTGAAAGAGTGAATTCACCTTCGGTATGAAGGCAGGATCTAACCTAAGGACCACCCTGTCCTTGTGGAAAATGCATAGGTCGTTTCTGACTGACAGTGCGGCCAGTTCCGAAATTCGTCTGGCCGATGTGATGGCAATCAGGAACGCCACCTTTAGCGACAGGTGTCGCAAGGAAACGGTCGCCAATGGTTCAAATGGTGACCGAGTGAGTGCGTGAAGGACTCGCGGTAGTTCCCAGGACGGGTACCTGTGAATTACTGGAGGTCTGGTGTTATAGGCGCCCTTGATAAAGGCGCGGATCCTGGGGTGGTGAGCTAAGGGAACCGAATCCGTGCAGGTGAGGAGGGTGGACAAGGCCGCCACTTGCCTGCGGATGGTCGCGGGGGCGAGGCCTCTGTCTAGTCCCTCCAAGAGGTAATCTACTATCTGAGGGATGTAGAGTTTGTGTAAGTCAAACTGCCGTTCCCTGCACCAAAGGCAAAAATTTTTCCAAGTGGAGTCATAAATGCGGTTTGTTGCCGGACGGCGTGAAGCTTGAATTATGGTAATGGCCCCGGGAGAGAATAGTTCCTGTGCCATTATCTGGCGCTCAAGTGCCAGGCGGTCAGTTGTAACCATTGGGGTTCCGGGTGACTGATGGTTCCCTGGTGTAGGGACACTTGATGAGGGGGAATGTTCCATGGGGGCGACTGAGACAGGTTCATCAGGTCGGCGAACCACGGTCTCTGTGGCCAATATGGTGCTACTAGGATCACTTCTGCCCGCTCCTGAATCAGCTTTCGGATGACCGCCGGTATGAGTGGTAGTGGGGGAAAGGCATAAAGCAGACCCTGAGGCCACTGAGTTCTCAGAGCGTCCGTCCCCTCTGCTCGCGGGTTGAAGTAACGAGAGTAAAATCTGGGGAGCTGGGCATTGTCTGATGATGCGAACAGATCGAGGATCGGGTACCCGAACTTGCGGGAGATGTCTAGGAACAAGTTCGGGTGTAGCCCCCACTCCGAAGGGTCCACTGTGGTGCGGCTTAGGAAGTCCGCTTGCTGGTTGTTGACCCCCGATATGTGTTCCGCTTTTAGTGACTTCAGATTGGGCTCTACCCAGCTGAATAGGAGTCGTGACTCTGTCATCAGGGTTTTTGATCTGGTCCCCCCCTGCCGATTGATGTGCGCCTTGGCTGCTACGTTGTCTGTTAGGACTAGAACGTGGTGGCCTCTGATTCTGTCTTTGAATTGTTGCAAGGCTAGGTGGATAGCCCTGAGTTCTAGCCAGTTGATGTTGTTTCTCAGATCCGTGGCGGACCAACGTCCCTGTACAAACTGGGAGTCCAGATGGGCTCCCCAACCATACAGACTGGCGTCTGTAGTGATGGTAACTCTGACTGGTTCCTTGAAGGGTGACCCCTTGGTCACGGCCCGAGAGCACCACCAGCGTAGCGCCCTGCGGATTTGTGCCGTGACCCTGACTAGGTGGTTGGATGCGCTGGTGTTCTGCCGTTGGTACGGGAGCAGAAACCACTGTAGTTCCCGTAGGTGGAGCCTGGCCCAGGGTACAATGGCTATGGCCGATACCATCTTGCCCAATAATTGGGAAAGTGTTAGTATCGGAACTGAACGTTGCCTGTGAACCCAGCGAGCCAGTTCCCTGATGCCGGCCACCCGGTCTTGGGAGAGATAGACCATACAGTTGGTTGTGTCTATCATGGCCCCCAGATGCAGCAGCCTGGACGAGGGAACTGTCTGGCTCTTCTGAAAGTTTACTGAGAATCCGTGTAATTGGAGGATGCGAATGACGGTCCTTACGTCCGCCTGAGCTGTCTGTAGGGATGTTGCTTGGATTAGTATGTCGTCTAGGTAACATTGGACGCGTATTGGGATTTTTCTCAGTTTGGCGGCTACCGCTGCTAGTATCTTGGTAAATACCCTGGGTGCCGAAGATAGACCGAAGGGGAGAGCTCTGTATTGGAAGTGTTTTCCCCCGTAACAGAAACGTAGGAACCGGCGGTGGTTTGGGTGGATGGGGATGTGAAGGTAGGCTTCCGTGAGGTCTATCGATGCCAGGAAGTCTCCTTCTCTGATGCTTCCCAGGATGGACTGAAGGGATTGCATCTTGAATTTTTTGTATGTGATGTAGCGGTTGAGGTTTTTTAGGTCCAGGATTGCCCTCCATCCTCCTGAAGTCTTTGGAACCACAAAGAGGATGGAGTAAAATCCTCTGCCTCTGTATTCCGCTGGGACCGGTTCTATTGCTTGAATGTCCAACAGGTGTTGGATGGCCTCCTGCATGAGTTTGCGTTTGGTGGGGTTCCTGGAGACCGAGCAGTTGATGAGTCGGTCTGGGGGTGTGACCAGGAACTCCAGGGACAGCCCGGACTGGATGGTTTGTAGTACCCAGTTGTCCGTGGAGGTCTGCTCCCACTGGTGGAAGAAGTGAGCTAGTCTTCCTCCAATGGGTAGGTCTATGTAGGAGTCATTTTGTCTTCCGGTACGGACGACCCGTTCCACGAAAGGGTCGTCTCGACTGGTTTTGTTGTCTGGGCTGGAACCCCGGTCTGTCGTAGGGGCGGCCGTACGGTTTGTTCTGCCTGGGAGTGAATGGCTTGGGTGCCTGACTGATAGGCGTGGTTGTCGGTTGGCGAAAGGACTGCCTACGAAAGTAAGGTGTGGTACGTTTGTCTGACCTTTTGTTCAAGTGTGCCATGACCTTCTGCTTGTCTTTGTTCTCTACAAGATAGGGGTCCAAGGCCTCCCCAAACAGACCGTTGCTTGAGTAAGGGGCGGTCGCTAGCCGCCACTTAGCCTTGGTGTCAGCTTGCCAGTGTTTTAGCCATAGCATTCTCCTGGCAATTATGTTGGATGCTATGGATCTGGATGAAAAAATGGCCGATTGGAACGTTGCGTCTGCAGCGTATTCCGTGGCTGCTACCATCTTAGCCAGGTCCTGGTGTGTTCGTATGTCCTCCATAGGAACTATGGTTTGTAGTTGTTGCAACCAGATGAGGGTGGCCCGGACAAAAAAGGAGGCCGAGGTGGCTGCTTTGATGGCCCATGCCGCTGTCTGGTGGGTTTTGCGAAAGGCTTGTTCCCACTTTTTGTCATCTGCCTTAAGGGCCTCCACTAGGTCCCCAGCCATGGCTGTCTGGGAGACCAAGGGGGTCCAGGCTTCATCTACTTTAGGAATTTCTAAGGCCTCATTGAGGTCTGTGGCAGTGCTGTATAATTTTTTGTCCGTACCACTCACTGATGGGAAGAAAGCGGGAGAGTCCCATGGCTTCTTGATCCCTTTCAGGAAAATGGCGGGGCAAGGTATATGGTGTTGCGTTGTCACCTTTTCTACGAATACGGGTCTGGATGTGGTGGCCAGTGTCGCTTGCGGCTGAGAAAACTGATCCGTCCCCATGTCCGCAATGGCTGTGGCCTTGCGTAGTATCGTGAGGAAGCGGTTGGGATTAAATAATCCCCCTGAGGGGGGCTCAGGGGGAAGTTCCTCATCCTCTGACATAGAGATCCCAGGTTGATCCTCCTCTTGTGGTGAAGAATAACCACTCATGGAGGACTGGGCCGGGGAGACGGGTTCCTGAATGCCTGAGGACTCTGAGGGGAGTTCCGAGTGTGGCATGGCTGAGATGGAGGGCCCCTGGTCGTGGTGGGCGGAGCGCTGTGTTAGGGCTCGGTCCACCACTTTGGTTAATAGGGCCTCTAGCCGTCCATCTGCCCAGATGTCCCCTATGTCATTACCTTTGGGTGTGGTGACCGCAGGTGGAGTGGCAATTTTTTTGGAAGGGGAAGCCAATTATCAAGGGATAATCAATCAATGGATTTCTTGTCTAACCTGATAAGCTGAGAGCCACGCCAAAACGAGTCTTCTCCGAGCAGAGATCAAGTTAAGAATGGACTCCACAGGAAGTGGGGGCGTGTCAAGCTTTGGCTACTTGGTCTCAAGAGCAGGCAGACAGAGAAAACCCATCCGTGGATTATCCATCTCCTGTACTGGAGAAACTCGGGATTTTCTATCCTCCGCTCTCAAGGTCTCAGCCATGTCTCCTGACACGGTGGAGGAGGAAAAGAGCAGTGTTATATAGTCATCAACAACCGGAACCTCCAGGAGCTCCGACAAGTGGGGGCAACATTGAAGAGCTTTTTGTCTGCTCCCCCTGGTGCCGGGGAAGGGGGGGGGCAAGTGTTCCCATTGTTTTTTAATAGTGTTTAGAAAGGAGGACAAGGTATATGCCTCTGGGTAAAAGTAGGCTCGGAGAAGAGTGGATTTGGGTCTTGGCTGGTGGAAGGAACCAGTTGAGGCTTCTGATCAGGGCTAATCTTGGCAGAGGTACTTGCCTTTAGCAATAGTGATTTAAACAATGTTGGGTCAAATAAGCCCACAAAGGGGGAAAGGGTCCGGAGATGACTCCTCATCTTCCAATAATTGTATGTCCTTTGACTAATATTCTTCAGAATATGACTCTGTCCTGAGAGGATCGGTCAGAGGCAATAGAGCACGAATATTCTGGGGGCTCTGATTGGTAGTGAGATGGTGTCATTGGTGCGGTAGGTTCAGGCCTGGGCCTCTGGTTGAATGAGGAGGCCATGCCCTGGGCAAATGCTTGAGCGATTAGGGCCTGAAACTGCTCTGGCCACACCCCTTGAGGGACAATGGGACGAAGTCCAGCTGCCATGGGTGTGAACTTGGCCTCTGGCCCCAGCTGAGTCTTGGGCGAAGGAGTCACCCATTGAGGGCCTGATCCCTGGTTAAGAGGTATCGTCTTCCTCTGTCCGGTCTCACCATTCGGGGACCATGTCCGTTGGACTAGGGAACTAGAGGGGGCAAGTTGTGGATTAAAGAGTGAACCCTCAGCTGGGACTGGGGAAACATGGACTGTTCCACTTGGATTTTGCTTTTGAGCCTTGGAGAACTGTCTTTCCAAGGCGAGGTGTCTCCTGCTGGCCTCCTTCTCAGCCGCCTTAGAGGGTGTTTTGCCCGAGATAGCTTTGGCTTTGGCCTTAAGCTTCTCTGTAGCCTCCAGTTTGGAGGACTTTCGCTTCTTCTTGGCAGAAGTGCCAGGAGCATCGCACACAATCTAACACGCTGCATTGTCTGCCATCACAGTAGAGATTCCTCAGTGATGTTCTGAGAAGGATCTCAAGGTATGGGAGCAGAGCACTGGGTGTGGTTGTGATCCCAGATGCTGGAAGGATCCAGCAATTGCTCTAGACAATGGTGGCCGCTGGACCAAATTAGTGGACTCTCATGCACCAAAATGCTGCTTATGGCTATCAAATGCCTGAGAGCGCACTGATGGTGCAGTGGTCAGGCGGACGGTGGCAGCAAACCACAATTGGCGAGTGCCAGCACACACATTGCTCTCTTAGTGGCGGCCAATCACCTGAGTGATAAGTGCCTGCGCACTAGACCTAGGTGATGGCGGCAGTGCCGCAGGCAGGCCAGCCACTTTATGTGGTGAAATTTTAAGGGGGAAGGAGCCGGTTGAGGGCTGTTGTGACTGTGAACAGTTAGGCTAACTCTCTTCCAAGTATTGGCCAGGCTTAATTTTGTTAGACTCTGAGCTCAAGTAGTACCATAACGCTGTTCTGAGGGACTGTACAGGCGAGGTGCATCAGTCACAAAGGGGGATGCCTCAAATTTCACTGCCCTCTCTAGGAGCAAGAATTGCAAAAGGAAAGGACCCTCGCCATGGATCTTGTTTGACAAGCTCAGTTCGGCATTAACTGCTCCCAAATGGCGGCTGTCAAATGAAGACAGTTCGGGAGCGCTCTGAGACTATTGGGCAGCGAGCGCCTGACCAGAGAGCAGAGACGCCAAGGCTGCGTGAATTGACTGACCCCTTGGAGCAATTGTGCCTGCCAGTCGAATCAGAGTCAATTAAGGCGCATTAGCTCGCATTAGCTTGAAAAAACCGGCTGCCGTGCAGTCTCCAAAATGGCGGCCGCGACGAGCGCACCAAGGAGAGGACGGCAGCAGAGGCTGTGAGGCTGACACTCAGCTGGCTTGCTGATAGCTGTCTGCGTTGCACTGAGCCTAGCGACGAATTTAGACAGGCAGGTAACGGTGAGAGGCTTTCATGAGGCTGGAAGTCCTGTTTACTTTGAAGGCTGATTAAGGTGAAATTAGATGGGAAGCGAGGAAAGGGAGGGAAACTGCAGGGCGGTTGATCGCAGCGCTGAGCCCAGTGCTGCGCTAAAAAGGGAAGGGGAATCCACAAATGGCAATTATACAACCTGTCCGAATAAGTTTGACAACTGGAGCCAACAACTATGCATCCAGCTGGGCATGAGACTAAGTCGTAACTGGGTGATACTAGCCCAGCAGAAGGCGTGGCAACTATGTCAGACTTAGTCTATTGGGCAGGGAGATGAAGTAAACCCATTCGTGGATTCTCCATCCTCATGCTGGAGAAAACATATTTATCAATACAACATTATTTCCAGGGGAAAATGATACCAGAGGAGAGGAAGGACGTATATTGATCAGTGATGAAAATAATTATTAAACTTGAGTCAACTGATTACGGGTAGTCCTCAACATACTACAATTAAGCCCAAAATTTCTGTTGCTGAGCAAGAAAGTTCTTAATGAATTATGCTCCATTTTACGATCTTGCCGTTGTTAAGTGAATCACTGCAGTTGTTAAGTTAGTAACATGGTTGTTAAGTGAATCTGGTTTCCCCATTGATTTTGCTTATCAGACCACAAAAGGTGATCACAGGACCCTGGGACACTGCAACCATCATAAATACATGCCAGCTGCCAAGCATCTGAATTTTGATCATGTGAACATACAGATGCTGCAGTCATAAATGTAAAAAATAGTCGTAAGTTGCTTTTTTCAGTGCCATTATAACTTCGGTTACTAAATGAATGGTTGTAAGTCAAGGACTACCTGTACCATAACATCTATTACAGGAAGCTATACAATATATAGAATCAAAAATTATTTAACATTCTATGCAATGCCAGAAAATAATAATAATGATAATAATGATGATAATGATCATATAATGTGGTTAACAGAAGTTTATGCATTAAACTTCCAGTGTGGAAACTGGCAGTTTAGATGCCTCTAATAATCTCAGAGATGACATCCCAGTTACTTTTCCTCCCTGCAGGGGAATGTCTTTCTTCCTTCAGATTGAAGGAGGAATTCGGGAATTGACCCATCTGATTCCCAGCTCCTTACGAGTAGATTGTGGAAACTGAGATTTCCTCAATCAGCCTATGAGCTGCAATGTAACCACAACTATGGGTGCTAGAATTGGCATTCCTCATTTCTAAATCACCTTTTGGATTTATTTTTCTGTACAGTAAATGAAAGACTTTCTTTGGATCAGATAAGTATCTCTCACCTCCATAGGTGCCAAACATTTTTTAAATCTCAACGAAGATCTGGCAGAAAGCTCCATTTCTCAAGCGCCCCATTCCAGGCATATAGAGGCATATGGGGCGCTTGACAAATGGAGCCTTCTGCCAGATCTCCGCTGGGATAAAAAAACTGTTTCGGCACCTATGGAGCGGTCCAAACACAGGGACTGGCTATGTTTGGAAGCGCTCTATAGGAGCTAAAAGACTTTATCCCAATGGACTTTATCCCAATGGCAGAGACTGCAAGCTCTATATGCCTGGAATGGGGCGCTTGAGAAACGGAGCGCTTGAGAAACAGAGCGCTCCTTTCTGTGTAGTCACACAGGGTGCTTCAAAATGCTTGTTTTTGCCAGGAAAAAGCCATTTCCCAAGCCCCTTCCAGGCGAAAACAGAGCCAAAGCGCGCCTCGCTCTTATTGAGAGCAATCCTGCGAAAACAAGGATGACAAAGGACAGCACAGTTAGTTCTTAAAATGAAATCCTTAAAGCGTGGAATTCTCTGCCAAATAATTTTAAGTCAATGAAAGCACTTGGCATTGCTTTCCTTACTTTGTTTGGATCATCTTATGCTTGTGAGCAGCTGTTTTCAGCTTTGAATTATATCAAATCTGACATCAGAAAGAGACTAACAGATGACCTGAGTGCTGCATGTGTTGCTCTCAAATTTACAAAGCATGAGCCAAAGTTAGACAAATTATCAGCATGCATACAACAGCAAAAATCACATCAATTGTTCAAAAGCATGCCAAGTGCAAACTTTTGCCTTTCAATAAAAAGTTGTTTGTATCACTGAAAGCTCTGTTATTATGTTTTTATTTTAAGACAAACAATGTTAATGTATGAGTTGTTTTTTTCTAAACTAAAACCTCAGCATTCAGGTTAAATTGCAGTGTTGACACTTTGTGATAAATAAGTGGGTTTTGGGTTGCAGTTTGGGCACTCAGTCTCTAAAACAGTGATTCTCAACCTTTCTAATGCCGTGACCCCATAATACAGTTCCCCATGTTGTGGTGACCCCCAAGTGGGTGTGGCCACCAATAAGAGGGAGTAGGACAGCTAGGGAAAAGGGAAAAAATGGCGGACAGCATGGTTTGGTGACCCCCGTGAAATGGTCATTCGACCCCAAATGGGGTCCCGACCCACAGGTTGAGAACCACTGCTCTAAAAGGTTCACCATCACTAACCTATACCATCTCAGACAAGTGACTATCTAGTATCTTTTTAAAAGTCTCTAGTGATGGAGTGCCCACGATTTCTGGGGGCAAGGTATTCCACTAGTTAATTATCCTCACAGTCAGGAAGTTGTTAAGCCAGGTCTTGCCCGATCTGTACTTGTACCTTTGATTTTTCCTGCCTAAATGTAAAACTTTGCTTTTCTCCACACAGAAACTCATTTTGTTGGATAGGGCCCATTGTTCAAATTTTCCAAGATCTTTTTGAATCCTGAATTTGTCTTCTGGGGTGTTGGCTACTCCTGTCAGTTTGGTGTCATCTGCAAATTTGATGAGTTCCCCTTCAATTCTCTCATCTAAGTCATTGATGAAGATATTGAAGAGTATTGGGCCTAAGATGGAACCTTGTGGTACCCCACTGCTTACTTCCCTCCATGTGGATGTAGTGCCATTGAGGACTACTCATTGAGTACAGTTTGCCAGCCAGGTACAGATCCATCTGGTGGTGATGTTGTCTATTTCATCTTTTTCTAGTTTACCAAGGAGTAGGTTGTGGTCTACTTTATCAAATGCCTTACTGAAATCTAAGTATACTACATCCATAGTATTTCACTGGTCTATTAGTTTAGTCACTTTGCGAAGAATGAAATAAGATTGGTTCGGCATAATCTGTTTTTAACAAACCCGTGCTAGCTACTGGTTATAACTTTGTTTGCTTCTAGTTGTTTGTAGATCTATTTTTTGATTATCTTTTCTAGAATCTTCCCAGGTATTGATGTTAAACTGATTGGTCTGGGATGTAATTTGTCAGGTCCCGGTGATTTATATTTGTCAAGGTCAGATAAGTGTTCTCTTACCATTTTCTTGCTTATTTTAATTTTTATTGCTAATTTGTCTTTTGCAGTGGTTTTTCTTTGTATGTTGGGCTATAGTTTCTTTTTATGTGAAGACTGATGCAAAGTATGAGTTAAGCAGCTCTGCTTTCTCCCTGTTGCCTGTTATTTCCTTGCCATCTTCTCTCTTTAGTGGACCTATTTCTTGTTGTTAATATGTTGAAAAAAGTCTTTTATTATCCATGATTTCTGTTGCAAGTCTTTGTTCGTTCTAATCCTTTGCTTTCCTGACGTCATCTTTGCATGTTCTGGCTGTCTGCTGATAATCAGCCTTAGTTATGTGCCCCTCTTTCCATTTTTTGTATTTTTCCTTTTTGTCTTTCAGTTTGTCAGAGAGATCTTTATGCAGCCATGCTGGTTTCTTGAATTTCTTGTTTTTCTTTCTCAATGGTATTGTGCTGGTCTGAGCTTTTATGATTGCATTTTTCAGAGTTTCCCATGCTTCTTGGGTTGTTTTCCCCTTTAGGATTTTCATCCATGGGATCTTTCCTAGGTTCTCTCTTGTTAAAGTCAGCTCTTTTGAAGTTCAAGACACTGTTGGATTGTTTTCTATTGCTAGTGTTTGCGTTATATTAAATTCTAGTATGACATGGTCACTTTCGCCCAAAGTTCCGGCAACTTCAACTCCATCTATCACTTCTTCTCTATTAGTTAGAATTAAGTCCAGTGTGACGTTACGTCTAGTTCCCTCATCCACCTTTTAGATGACAAAGTTGTCAGCTAGGTTGGTCAGGAATCTATTTGATCGCCCACTCGTTGAAGAGTTCGTCTCCCAGTTGATATCTGGATAGTTGAAGTCTCCCATTACTACTGTGATATGCTTCCTACATACATTTGTTAACCGGTTGGTTTTGGGTTCTAGAGAGTCTAAAGATTGGTCACCCTCCCCCCTCAATTTTAGTTTAAAGCCCTCCTGATGAGTTGGGCCAGTCTTTTTCCGAGTACATTTTCCCATTTTCGTGAGGTGCAGCCCATCCCTTGCCAAGAGTTCTTCACGTAGGAAATGCAGTCCATGACCCAAGAAACCAAAGTTTTCTTGGCGACATGTTTCCTTTAAGGATTCTTCCTATGGTAAAAATGGGTATTTTGATGGGTTATATTTGTGTAAACTTAAAAGGCAGGTCGATGGAATAAATATAGGATGCTGATAAAATCAAGAGATAATGTGCATTACTGGGCTTCAGTTTATATACAAAATTGCAATGTTGAATGAAAGTGCAAAGAGTACAGTTTTATGATTGGCTTTCTAATCTTGGGGGCATTCTGTGCATGTTCTTTTGTCTCTCTGAAGCTATTCAGGATGCCTTTAGAGATCGATCTTAATATTCAAAGACAATTTTAATAAATAGGAAAAAATGGCATATGGTGTATATGTGCATGCAAGCAAATTCAGTAAATTAACTACATTATGTATCTCTTCCCCCCCCCCAAAAAAAAGTTGTTTATGCTGCAAATGGCCCTTGCTTAGCAACACCAACTGGGACTGGCAACTCTAACCAAGACTAGTTAAGTAGAAAATCATGTCACCATGATGGGCTTACAATCTTACTTCCCTTCAGTTAAGCAAAGTGATATAGTTTCTAAGCTAAAAAATGTGACCTGAACATATTTTACTTCTGCTTCTGTATCAACTCTGCTTATTATAAGCCAGCTGCAAAGCACATAAATAGCAACCATATGACTATGAGATATTGCAATAGTTGTAAAAGCGAGGATTGCAAAATTATTTTTTTTGACATCATTGTAACTTAAAATGGCTGTTGCACGAGGCAGTTGATAAATGACAATTGCTAGTATGTCTTATGGATCTTTTGACAGAATGGGGTTTTTTTTAACAAAGCAAAGGCTAGGTTATTTAGTTAACCTTTCATGTTAACTGCATTTCCTTCTATCCAATTATTTCTGATGGTTTCAAAGCACAATTTCAAATTCAAAGGGTTCTCGCCAATTCAATTATGATGTGTTGTACAATCTGATGTATTGTATGAACTCTCCATGTTCTTCTACATTCCTGGTGAGCTCCCTGAGACATGTTTGAACTTGTCACTTTGGCCTTTTTCCTGCAAATTTTCTGTTCTTTGGGGGCTTCAAGAGTTAAAAGAAGGATATGGATGGATATGTATTTGAAATATAATTTTTGTTGTTGTTGTTGACTGCTTCTGCATGTTTCAGAATGCACGTTACCAGCCAGGGAAATTTTTTTGTGTTTCTCTAGCAAGGCCTTTCTCTTGGACAGCAGGGCTTAATTCTTTGTTGTTGTTGTTGTTAATGTTCTCATTCTGTCAGTGCCAGTTTGCGGAAAAACAAGGAAGCTATGCAAAATCTGTTTGTTGAACAAAAAGGAAGTACTGGGGGAAAATATTCAATGTTGCTGACTGCTGGGCAACTTACATTAAGAGACTAGCCTCAAATCATTTTTTTCCTGAAATCCCATTTGTGTCAACAATGTAAGATTCATTTTCTGCCTGTGGGACTTTCAAATAGCTTGTCCTAGGAGATCAGCATTTGCATCTTAAAAGAATCTATAGCCCAATATCTCATATTTTCAGCTAACATTTCTTCACAAGGAAAAGGATACTAGACTTCCAGCACAGGAAACAAATTGTTGTTTCAATATAGTTTCACTAATAGCAAGAAACAATTTGGCTTGTGAGAGAGTGAGCCTACCACTGGCCTTCAGAGTTGCCGCCATTGAAACCATGCAATACAGGTGATGAACAGGGAGCAAGCAGCACGATGCAGCACAACGCACAACCCAAGTGGCAGGTGGAGGAGGCTGCCGGCGCTGGCAGGTAATCTATGGGGTGGGTCCGCTGGAAGCTGGATGGAAAGCCCCTCCAGCAGAGGCCATAGCTCATGCACATGGGCAGCGCTCTTTCACCATCACTCCCCCTGGTACCGAAACAGCAGAGTGAGTCCGGGTAAGGCAACTGAGCCTCCCCCGCCCATCATCTGTAGCATGGCAGTCCGGCTTGGGAGTAGAGTGAAAGAGAAGAGGCAGGTGGGCCATTGAACAGGTGGGGGGAGGTTGCCGAATGGGGAGTGGCCTGGCTGCAGGGGCCCTGAAGTGGGTGCAAGGTGCGTGGGGCAGCTTCACCCCCACCTACCTTGCGGCAGTGGTGCGACGCGCACTCTCCTGCTCCATTGCGATCGCAAGCAACCAGACGGTAGAACGGAGTATCAGAAATCCCCCAAAAATAAGCCCTATGTGTCTTTTGATAAAAAAATAATAATCAGATCTTATTTTGGGGGAAATACAGTAGTAGCATATAATTAAAAGATTTTGTTTGGTCTGGAAGTGTTTTTTTTTTAATTCAGATACCAAAAAATAATTTCACTATTTACTTATTTACTAACATAGTAATTTAACGTGTATAATCTTCCTATCAAAAGATAATACCATAAAACAATTCCACCATTTAATTATTTCTCCACCATTCATATATACACAGTATCTTTTTAATAATTTTTTCTCTTTTAGTAGCATTCTACGCCAAAATTTAAGACATTTGATTTCTGTTCCACAAGTAGATTGTCATTATTTTTGCACTTCTAAATCTACATTTCTAATGCATTTTTGAAGTACATAAGAGGTACAATTGTATCACTTGTATTCAAATCATTATTTTATATTTTGCACATTTCTTTCATGTTTGACTAAATTTGAAAGATGGATTCCCATCCAAACAAAAGCCTTCCCTTCTTCACATATCCACATCAAACTTTTTTTTCCAAATAAGACACAATATCTGGACATATAAACTGAGTTCACATAGTTAAAATTATGGTTCATAAATCCCACAATACTTGAAACTAAAATCAAATAAATCATACATATTGAGGATTAGCTTAATATTCATTAAAGTTCTGATTATCATACTTAAATCCCTATATAGTACAGCGTCAGGTTACTTACAGGGCCCTGAGGGTTAGATAGGGTGGTAATTGTGTTGAGTGACCTAGAATCATGATATAAAATAAGTGGTCATATAAGTTCTATAAATAATAAGAAATATATGAATGCAATACGACAATGCAAACCAACTACCTAAAGCTTAATTAGTTTCACTTTTGCTTCAAGTTACTTGTTCAATAACACTTACAGTAATAAACACAGGCTACCAAAATGGTGTTTCAAATATAACACACCTTGATCTCACTCATCATGTTCTCATTGCGGCACATGCTTCCACACTGCTCAAAATGATTTGCTGTAACTTCTATTCTACCCGATTTTAATCTATAAAAGAAAATAACACCTTCAATAAACAAATATTAACCTTTCTTAAAAGTGGACCCCAGATCTGATTAAAGATTTGGTTCAATATTTTGAATTGTAACAGGACCCATTTGGCTAAAATGTAATAGTCCACAGACAAAACTAAGACCTTCTTGGTCCTATAGGGATTCTCCAGTTTAAGGAAGGAGCGTTGGCTTACCTGAACGCCTGTTCTCAGCATGATGATGAAGAATCCACCAATGGGTTATTTCAGTCCTCCTGCCCAATCAGACCAAGTTGTCAAATTGTCACGCCTCATTATCTGGGACCTCCCAGTTTTCATCGATGGCGTAGGCAATGACAACAATTCGACATGATGACTCAAAAGCAGGTATTAAAAGAAATTAACATAACAAGTATCTTACCCGGACCTGACTGACACCTAATAGGGGAGGGCGTGGATTCTTCATCATCATGCTGAGAACAGGTGTTCAGGTAAGCCAACGCTCCTTCTCCAGCATGATGACTGAAGAATCCACCAATGGGACATACCAAAGCATCCGGAGTCCCTAAGGATGGGAGTCAGTTGGGGCCGGACCCCCAGATGGTGTGACTACTTGTTGTAAAATACGCCTACCAAAAGCAGCCTCAGCCGACGCAAATTTGTCTAAACGGTAATGTCTAATGAAAGGTGATGGCGAAGACCGTGTTGCCGCCCTGCAAATGTCCTCAATGGACGCCTGGGTTGCCCACACCGCAGTTGTGGCAGCACTGCGGGTGGAGTGAGCCATCACACGAGGAGGAACAGGCAAGGCAAGTGAGACGTAGGCGCTTGTAATACAGGTCCTGATCCACCTATCTATGGTGGAAGCTGACACCTTTTGACCTATCGAAGAAGGCTGAAAGGACACAAACAGGGCTTCAGACTTACGGAAAGGCGCCGTGCACTTGATATAACGTCGTAAGGCTCTCCTTACATCCAGAGTGTGCCAACGCCGTTCCAATTCATGTGATGGGTGAGGGCAGAAATTTGGAAGGATGACCTCCTGTGCTCTATGGAAAACCGTATTAACCTTTGGGATGAATGGTCTAGCCTGCGAACCACCCTGTCCCCATGAAATGTGCACAGATCCTCCCTAACCGACAAGACAGCTAATTCTGAAACGCACCTAGCCGAGGTAATAGCAATCAGGAAGGAGACCTTGAGTGACAAGTGTCGCAAAGAGCACGTTTTGAGTGGTTCAAAGGAAGATGAGGTTAGTGCCTGAAGAACTCGAAGTAAGTCCCAGGAGCGATACCTATGAATCACAGGCGGTCTACTATTAGTGACTCCTTTGAGGAAGGCCCGGATAGCAGGATGCCTTGATAAAGACCCTGAGGAATCCCATGAGATTACCGAGGAAAGTGCGGCTAACTGTCTGCGTAAAGTGTTGAGTGCCAGTCCTTTATTGACGCCCTCCATTAAATATTTCAGTACCCTGGGAATAGTCACCTGTGATAGACTTACGTAATTCTTGTCGCACCATCGACAGAAAGTCTTCCATGTATGGTCATAAATGCGGTTCGTTGCCGGTCTCCTGGCCGTCTAGATCATAGCGATCACCTCCGCCAAATAAGTCTCCCTAGTCAGGGTGCGGCGTTCAAGTGCCAGGCGGTCAATTGAAGCCACTGGGAATCTGGATGTTGGAGATCCCCCTGTGTCAGCCATATTTGGTTGTCGGGAATCCTCCACGGAGCTGAGAATGAAAGACTCACCAGGTCCGCGAACGAAGGTCTCCTGGGCCAGTAAGGAGTGATGAAGACCACTTCCGCCTGCTCCTCCAGGATCTTCCTGATTACTGCTGGAAGCAGAGGCAATGGGGGAAAGGCATACAACAAACCTTGTGGACACTTGCTGCGCAGCGCATCCGTCCCCTCTGCTCCCCGGGAGGGGAACCGAGAAAAGAATCTGGGCAGCTGAGCATTCCCCGGGGAGGCAAACAGGTCCACGATCGGACGACCAAATCTATCCGATATCTCCCTGAAGATATCTGGATGTAACATCCACTCCGAATGATCCACTATCGACCTGCTGAGAAAGTCTGCCTATTGATTTGCCTCTCCCGAGATATGCTCAGCCCTGATGGAGAGCAGATGTTTCTCTGCCCATGAGCTCAATGCTCGAGCCTCCATCATAAGAGATTTGGACCGGGTGCCCCCTTGCCAATTCACGTGAGCTTTTGCAGCCACGTTGTCTGTTCGGACCAGTACATGCTGGCCCGACTACAGCGTGGAATTTTTGGAGAGCTAGATGTATCGCCCTGAGCTCTAACCAGTTTATACTGTGTTTGAGGTCTGTTTGTGACCAGTGACCTTGAGCTATCTGGGATTGGAGATGAGGCCCCCAACCAAAGAGACTCACGTCCGTGGTCACCTGAACTCGACTGGGCTCCTTGAACAGGGTCCCCTTGTGAATAGCTGATGAAGTCCACCAGCCGAGTGAGAGACGTACCTGATGAGGAATCCTGACCAACTGATTGGATGTACTGGTATGCTGTTTCTGATACGGAAGCAGGAACCACTGCAGGTCCCTGGCATGTAGCCGGGCCCACAGCACTATTGCTATGCATATTAGCTTGCCCAGGAGTTGAGAAAGCATAGCCAATGACACAGCCCTGTCTCTGCTCACCCTGCGTGCCAGGTCTCTGATGCTCTTGCGCCTCTCCTCTGACAAGTACACGAGGCACGAGTCCATGTCTATCACCGCTCCCAGATGAAGCAGGCGGGTAGAGGGAGTCATCTGGCTCTTTTTGAAATTTATCAGGAAGCCGTGGTTCTGCAGGGTCTTTATGGTGAGGGCCAAATCCGACTGGGCGGCTGAGACTGACAAGGATTGGATCAGAATGTCGTCCAGATAACACTGGACCCGTACTGGAACCAGCCTTAAGTGAGCTGCCAATACTGCCAGGATTTTGGTAAAGACCCTGGGGGCCGAGGAGAGGCCAAACGGAAGGGCTCTGTATTGAAAGTGTCGGTTGAGGTAACAGAATCGCAGGTACCTGCGATGATCCGGGAGGATAGGAATGTGTAGGTATGCCTCCTTTAGATCTACTGAGGTCAATAGATCTCCCCGCCTGATGCTAGTTAAAATGGAATGTAACATTTGCATTTTGAACCTCTTGTATTGAAGGTGAAGGTTCAGTCCCTTGAGATCGAGAATTGCCCTCTATCCCCCAGAGGATTTTGGGACTACAAACAGGATGGAGTAATACCTCAGCCCCGCCTGGGTCGGGGGAACCTCCTCTATTGCCTTGATGGTGAGAAAGCGTTGGATAGCATCTTCCATGAGCCTTCTCTTTACAGGGTTTCTCATGGCTGGGCAAGACACGAAGTGATCTAATGGCATGGATTTGAACTCCAGGGACAGGCCTTCTCTGATAGTGCGCAGAATCCAGATGTCCGTGGTCATGTTTTCCCATTGGCATATGAAGAGAGTGAGTCTGCCGCCAATGGGAGGGGTTGCTTCTGAGTCATTTTCTGCGACGGAAGGGGAGACCTCCTCTGCCACGAAAGGAACGTTTAGTTTGTGGCTAGTACTTGGTTCTGTCCCTGTAACCGGCCCTATCAAATGTGCGCTCAGGCTTAGGAGCTGGTGGCCGGTATGGTTGCGCAGACTCTGTTGCGGCCCCAGTCCGAAAGAACTGTCGGCGATTGTAAGGGAGGAATTGTCTGGTAGTTCTCCTTGCTACATGAGAAATTACCTTTTGTTTCTGTTTGTTCTCAATTAGATATGGCGTTAGGGGCTCCCCAAATAATCTACCACCCGTGAGGGGGGCTGTGGCTGCGCGCCACTTATGTTTGCTTTCGGCTCTCCAGTTTTTTGGCCACAGCAGCCTCCTAGTGACTACGCTGGAAGCCATTGCTCGGGCTGAATGTTTGGCCGAATACAGGGAGACATCCTCATATATTCGGATGTGGCTAATAATTTGGTCAAATCCTGATGGATCCTGGTTTCTTCCAGCAGAATTCTGTCCTGTAACTGACAAAGCCAGGTAATAGAGATACTTGCAAAGAAGGAAGTGGCTGTTGCTGCCTTAGTTGCCCAGGCAGATACCAAATGTGCCTTGCGCAAGGCCATTTCGGATTTTTTACCTTCTGCCTTAAGGGCGTCCGATACATCTGGTGGGAGACTGGTCGAAATAGTGGGGCCAGAGATTCATCTACCTTTGGAACCTCTAAGAGGTCTGCTAAAGTCTTTGTCATGTCTACTATCTTGCGCTCAGTTGCACCTTAGTAGGCTAAGCTGTCCCTGAATATTTTTGAGGAATAATGGGGGACAGGGAATTTTGAGGTATTTGACTACTGGTTCTGCAAACAGTGGATTAGTTTCCTAATCAGAGGAAGGTTGAGGGGTTGGGACTTGGTGGGAGAAAAGCTTACTCGCTTCACAGACTCTGCGCGGCAAGGCAGGAAAAAGTGAAGCATTGAACAGCTCTGACATAGGCTGAGATTCATAAGTGGGTTCCTCGAAATCCGACCAACCGTCCTTACCTCCCTCATAATTTGAAACATTACAGTCGGAATCAGGAGAATGGGATGGGGAGACCATACCTGACCGATCCAGTGAAGAACGTGTGGTGATTGTTGTTGGTGCAGAAGAAGGCCCCGGAATGGGAGACGCCTGCAGGTGACCCGCTGACGCCATGGCTTGGAATACAGTATGTGATATCCACTCTCGGAGCTGGCCAGAGAAAGACTGCTCGAGTGGAGGCCTTAACCTTGCAGCAGGTGGTGCGATAGCAGCGGTGGGTGCTGCTGACGGGCCGGGCAAATTAAGGTCCTCCCCAAACAGAGGTGGTCCTACCTGACCAAAGCTTTGTGTCGGGACCTGCTGATTCACATTCTCAGGCGACCAAGCTCTCGAAGTGGACGGTTGAGGCGCTCCCGTGTCAGGTGGTGTGGGGCTCGAAAGTTCAAGACCTCTTTCAGCAGACAAGCGCTGGGCCCGGGAGAATTGCTTCTCCAGGGCTCTGTGTGTACGGTCAGCTTGCCTGTCGCTTGCCGTGCCAGCCCTCCTGCCATGCGTAGATTTGGATTTGGCCTTACCTGAAGTTGCCTCTGGTGCCAGCTCAGCTTGGATGGGGGTGATGTCCGTGTCCAAAGGATGTGGCTCAGTGTTTTCTGCCATTTCCATCAAGATGCAACCCAAAGGTGACTTTGGGTGACTCGGTCTGCAAGGGACGTCAGAGACCCCCGTGAAGGGGGACGGACTTCACGTGGATTGTCGTGAGTCGGCCCACTGGCTAACCTGAACTCACGCTTGGCGCAGAAGTGCCCATCACTCCGCAATGGTTGGTGGTGAAATCACACGTGTCCCACAATAGTGGCAATAGTCAGGATCGTGAAGCAACCACAAGATGCAGAGGAGCAGACAGGCAATATGGCGAACAGGCCTGAAGGACCGGCGCTGCTACTGAATCCACACTCTTGTGGTAACAGCTGTCTCCAATAGGGAGGTAGTTTCTGAAATACTAAGACTCAAAATGAAATTAATACAAATGATGTCAACGTATGAAAGTTCTGTGAACTATGCTAAACAAGCCTTTTTTTTTACTCACACAAAATGGTGTCCTAGCCCAAGTGTGAAAAGCGCGTTGCCCAGAGGAAATATGTCCCCAAAATGGCGGATGTTCTAGGTTCCGTGAGGAAGAAGGGGGGGGGAGGAACGGGAAGAGTCGACTAAGTTTAGTCTCCAATACAGTCCAAATAGCTAAAATCCAATGGGGCTAAATTCGAGGCTTTCTACCTATTCAGGGAATTGAGTGGAAACTGAGCCTAACAATTGTTAGGCATGAAAACGCTCACCGCCGCACCGCGAGGCTCCCACCTCTTCAGTGGCAGTCACAAGCAATCAGAAGTAATCAAAAAGAGATTTTCCCCGTCGCTGGCTCTAGCAAGCCCCTCAAAGATGTTTCAGTAAATCAAACTTTCGTCAAAAGGATGTTCCGCGGATCCAAAATGGCGGCCACTATAAGGATCCCTGACTGAGCCCGGTCATAGGAGAAGCCACGAGGCTTCAAAATGGCGACCACCAGACGAAAGACAACACTAGGAAGGTGAACAAGTGATCCCCCTATAACCTGCATGAAGGGCAACTCTCCCCACTTCTTTCAGAAAGAAATCTTGGAATGATTCAGCAAACTGCTGGATTGGGAAAAGGGAAAGAAACCCCCCCCCCAGTCCTGGAGAGGAGTCCTACCCTATCCCTGAAGGTAGAGAAAATTAAACCAGAAGTTCCAGAAGGAAAATAATTTCTACTAATTCTCCTAATCTTAAGAATCCACCAATGAATCTGTAAAATCTAGTCTGACCTGCTCCAAACGACAGTCAAGATATCACATCTTCATGGATGAAAGACCAAGATGAAAACTGGGAGGTCCCAGATGAGGAGGCGTGACAATTTGACAATTTGATCTGATTGGGCAGGAGGACTGAAATAACCCATTGGTGGATTCTTCAGTCATCATGCTGGAGAAAGTGAGACTTAATAATAATCAGAATAGAGCTGGAAGGGACCTTGGAGGTCTTCTAGTTCAGCTCAAGCAGGAGTCCCTATATCATTTCAGACAAGTGGCTGTCCAGTCTCTTTTTAAAAACCTTGAGTGATGAAGCACCCACAATCTCTGAAGGCAAGCTGTTCCACTGGTTAATTGGCCTCACTATTAGGAAGTTTCTTCCTAATTCCAGGTTGCTTCTCTTCTTGATTAGTTTCCATTCATTGTTTCTCATCTTGCCTTCTGGTGCTTTGGAAAATAAATTAACCCCCTCCTTGTGGCAGCTTCTCAAATACTAGAATACTGTTATCATATTACCTCCATTTCTTCTTTTCTTTAGACTAACCCAGTGGTTCTCCACCTTCCTAATGCCGCGACCCCCAACCATGTGGTTATAAGTCGAGGACTATCGGTATTTCCCTGCAGGCAGGGCAGGAGGAGGCACGAATGCTCTGCCTCCTCTCCTGCAGCTGGAGCACACGCTGGGCAGGCCAAGGGTGCACGCAGGCTGTCAACCAGCAACCGCCTTGGCCCGGGGGTGCTGCGCATGCGTGGTGCCACCCCCTGCGCCGGCCAAGGCATAGCTGGCAAGTGGCAGTGACGGCGCAGGCCGACCACCGTGAAGAGGGAGTAGCACAGCTAAGGAAAAGGGGGGAAAAGGCGGACTGTGTTTGGTGACCCCCATGAAATGGTCGTTCGACCCCAATGGGGTCGTGACCCACAGGTTGAGAACCGCTGGACTAGCCAAACCCAAGTCCTGCAGTTGTTCTTCATATGTTTTAGTTTCCAGGCCTTTAATTATCTTAGTTGCTCTTTGCACTTTTTCCAAAGTCTGAACATCTTTTTTATAATGTGATGACCAAAACTGGATGTAGTATTCTAAATGTGGCCTTACTAAGGCTTTATAAAGCAGTAATAATACTTCACGTGATTTTGATTCTATGTCTGTTTATATAACCAAGGATTGTATTAGCTTTTTAATGATACAGGCAAAAAAGAAAAAAGTAGGATTATTTACATAAATTGTGGTATCTATATAGTGAGGGTTAAAGAACAACATGTGGATCTTTCTCAGCCACAAATGTAGAAACCAGAAAGGTCTCCCCTGCTGTTTCATTGTATAAGAATGTTTCCTTATTATAAAAAAGCTCCTCTAAAAAATATCCTTTCTCTGTGTTCTAAGGCTGGGGCCTTTTGAGTCTAACTAGTGAATAGCTATTCAGTCATGGCTAAAAATGTCAGTTTTTTCTCATTAGCCCCTTCTCTGCAGGAACCAAGCTATCTAAAAAGCTGACTAGTTAGAAGTATACCATTGTATACAGATGGTTTTTTACCAGATGCCATCTTCTTTTTACGTTTCACTTAGATGTCAAATATTTCAAAGTCCCATCCATTTTAAGTCTTTAAAAACTGTTATTCAGTCTCATTTATTTGAATTTGCTGTAGCTTCTGTTACAAATAGAGATCCTATAAACCTTACAGCTCTGCCAAGCAGCGCTTATGATTTATCTTCTGAAAATTCAATATACTTATCTGACAAAATTAACTATGTTGGACAACCATAAATGACAGTCAGCTTGATGTACTGGTTAAGGTGCTGGTCTGGAAACCAAGAAACTGTCAACTATAATTTCTAGGTCTCCTTTAGGCATGAGAGCCAGATGGATAACATTGGATCACTATCTCTCAGCCCATCCCAACTCATAGGATGTTTGTTGTAGGGAAAATAGGAGGCAGAACTATTAGGTATGTTCACCACCTTGAATTAAATATAAAAAGGGGGATAAAATTATTATTAGTGGTAGTATTTAATATCTTTATTAAAATAGGAAGTGTTTAGAAATCAGTCTTACATCAACCAGACTATTAGCCTATATATTGTTTAAACCAGGCATGTCTAATGAGGCCCTAGACAGCTAGTAAAATGACCCCACAAGATAATAAAAAAGGAAGTTTGTTATTTATGTACTGTACATTAATTATGTTATATATTTTATATGTGGCCTGAGGCTGTGGGTTTGCAACAGGCTGCCTGGCTGCATCTTCTTGCTGAGCTACAGCTCAGGGGTTTCGTGCAGTTCCAGAGCCAAGATATGCCAAGAAGCACCTGAACCACTTTGAGGCAAGCAATCCCAGAGCTGCGCAAGCTTGGGGCTTAGAGGTACCAATCCCAGAATGGCTCCGGGTGGGGGCCCAAAGCTAACAACCAGTGGAATTTGGTTAACTCCAAAGGGGAGTGCTAGTGCAGTCACATGACACTGTGCTTTACAGCAACACTGTTTAGTGACAGATATCCTAGTCTCAATTATGGTGGTAAGGAAGAACTACTTGCATAATCCAAATAATGAACATTTACTTTCTATAGCCTGCAATGAATATGAGGTCCCTAGGATTTCAAACGTGGAACTTTTCAATACAGGTAATCCTCGACTTACAATCACATTTGGGACCAGAATTTTTCCTCAGCAAGGGAAAATTTCTCTAAGCAAGGCAGTTGAGTCACACCTGATTTTAGGACCTTTTTTGCCATGAATGTTAAGCAAATCAGATGCTTAGTGAAATCATGCTGTCATTAACCCAGCTTTCACCACTGAATTTAATTGTTGCAACTCAATTAAGTAGGTAGCAAATGGCAATTATATGACTTTAGGACACTGTAACCATTATAAATATTTGCTGGTTGCCAAGCACTCAAATGTTTATGTGACCATGGCAATGCTAAGACAATTTAAGTGCAAGGACTACTCTTAAAATACGTTTTTCCAGTGCGATTGTAACTTCTAACAATCAGTAATGGCTACAAAACTGGAGATTATTTCAGACTGCTTATTCACTGTCACTTAATTGCTCAATTAACCAACCATTAATTAAATGTTATTTTCCAAAAGTATATTTTTCATAGCTTTCACTTTAGAAAGAAAATGGTTGCTCTTCGAAATAGGATTTTTCAACTTCTCAGTAGTTAAAAAATAGTATAGCAAAGTGTTAAATCTAATATGAACTTATATGGATTTCTGAGCCACTACAGCTTAACCTTAACCACTTTCTCCAAATCAGGATTCATTTTCAGCATAGCATAGCACATACACCCACATCTCTCCCCTCCAATCCCTTCTTTTTAATTTGTTTTAATTTTTGTAATTCTAATCTGTTTTTATATTTACAATTGTTGGTTGTTTGGAAGTTTTATCTTGCTGTAAACCGCCCAGTCACTTTAAACTATGAGATGGGTGACAAATTTGATATAAATATCCAGCATTACCAGCGTTCAGATCACTTGTGGAAAATAAAGCAAGCATTTTTAAAGTTATAATGAATGGACATAAATTTAACTGAAGAAAGGGACAATTTTATATGTTAAATGACAAAATGTGAGCTATGAGTTATATAGAGGTGGGAGAACAGGGGGAATCAAATTCAAACTGTACTCAGATATCAAACTCTCTAGATGACTTTAACATACCTCTGGAAAATTGTTTTGTACTATTCTGCTTTTAGAACTGATGAAGCCCCATAAACCGAATCCTGAATTCTCTGAACAACATGAAATATAATTTTACTAAGTATTTTTATAAGTTAACTTGTAATT
This sequence comes from Crotalus tigris, assembly GCF_016545835.1. NCBI lineage: Eukaryota > Metazoa > Chordata > Lepidosauria > Squamata > Viperidae > Crotalus > Crotalus tigris. The sequence goes on along the minus strand of NW_024097214.1, from coordinate 369,565 downwards.
CATTACACTGTATGTGTATGACCAAACCTTCATTGGCTCCTGCAATACATATGCTTCAAGCAACTAAGAATTACAGTACATCAGGGCAAAGGTAAAGAACTTATGAACTTCCACTCCTATCTATTTCTATCAATCAGTGTTGCAGCAAAGCAAAGCTATACCAACATATCTGGGAAAAGGAAAGGGAGCTTGCATTAGGATTATTTGTCCTAAAAATAGTAGTATTCCATGCAACGTATTTATGACACATTTGTCAGAAAGACAAATTGATCTTTACTCTGTTCTACAACAGAAGTCCCCAACCTTTCTGGGTTGATGGCCTGAAGGGAAAGGGAGGGGCAGGCACCTTTATGTGTGCATGCATATACGGGGCCACAAGTGCACGAGTGCCGTAAACAGGGCCGCAAGCATGCGTGCACCACAAATAGAGCTGATAGTACCCATGCAACACTCAGGATGGGGCTAGCGCCCGCATGATACAAACAAGGCCACTAGTGCCCGTGCGAAACTCATGCGGTCCGGTGTCTAACATGCCATGGCCCAGTAGTGGGCTTGGCCTACAGGTTGGGAACCCCTGTTCTACAATATAGAAAAAATACAAAAAATTACTAGAACAATTGTCATGGATGATCAGCATATACTAATCACAAAGATTCCATAGAAATTCACAGAAATAAAAAGCAGTGAAGGAAAAATGATTGAGAATAGAATGACAATAAAAAAATACAGTTGTCCTTTTGAAAAATGCCTTTGAGACAACCATGACCTGGTTGACTGAAAATCTCCATAGACATTTAGCCATACACTTTGGGATGAATACCCTTAGAATGGTGAGTATGAATGGATTTCCGGAAAACTTGCACTGCAAAGAAATATAATCCTTCTGCCCCCTGCTTCTGTCAGAACTAATCCTTCCATTCTCTCTCACACACACACACACACACACACACACACACACACACCGTATCCAGTCAAAACTGATGAAGCTTCTTGAATGAGAAGCAAAATGTCTTCTTCAAGGGGGGAAAAACATAAACCAGTTGCCTTTTGAAAATGCACTTTTGAGGCAATCATGATCTGGATGGCTGAGACTTTCCATAGACATTTGCAGTTGTTAAGCAAATCCAATTTCCGATTTGAGTCAATTACTGGGACCACAGGTTTAATCTCCCAAGCTTTTGGGCTCATGCTGGAGCCCATTCTCAGGAAATTTCTTTCTACCAGAATATAGACATTCTGACACATTCTCATAGAGAGGTTCCCTGAGGATGGGCTCAAGCATAAGTCCAAAAGCTTGGAAGACCAAACCTTTGGTCTGGTGACCGACCCAGATTGGATCCTGCAACATTACCTGGGACATGTATATTTGCTTTCATTCGTAAAATCCAACTTCCCCCACTGAATTTGCTTATCAGAAGCCAGCTGGGAAGATTGCAAATGGCCATCACATAACCCAGATTCTACAACCGTCATAAATACGTGGTAGTTGCCAAACACCCAAATTTTGATCATGTGACCATGTGGATACTGCAACAAGCACAACTTTGAGAACCAGCCTCCTTGTTCAATGCCATTATAACTTTCAATGATTCCTGAATGAATTGTCACTAAGGATTACCTATAATCCATAAGCAGTATCTTCAGAGCAGAATAACAGATATTAACTGCTAATCCCCATCATTGGGAATTTCTATTTATGCATATTTTTAATATAAATGCAGCAGCCCAATTAATGTAACATTAAACAATTCAATTTATAAATTTCAATAAATGAATTCATAATAGCATACCCAAGAGAAAATCATACAAATTATGTTATGTCTTTGTGCAACACATGAATTCATGCTGCACTAATTTTAGTGTGTGTGTGTGTGTGTGATCTAGAAATTGCCTCCGCTTCTTTCTTATGCAAAAACCTTGAATTATATTCTCCCATAAATACTATGTTTATCATGACTGTGTATGCTGAGCTTGGGTATCATTTTGGACCTTGTACACAAACCTACTTTTCATAAAATCACCATTATTTTGTATATAGAAATTTTATATCCCAAGCCAGAGTACACTGAAACAGAGAGTTCAATGTGAAATCAAAGCATATTTATGGAACTTAATTTTCAACAACTTAACATCTGAGGCTAAAGACAACTTAAGGTCCCCCAAATATGTTAGATAAGCTGAAAACCACAGAACCCTGACCACTGGTAATGCAGGGTGAAGCATACAAGGCATCACAGTCCAAAACATCTGGAAGGAATGTGGTTGTTTTTCTTAACTTTTGGCCCAAAATTTACGTTTTTGTTAATCTTCCCTTAGAGAAATCATTTACATATAGAAATCTGAAGACCTGAAGGAAAAAAAATACTAAATCAGAAAGTATTTTTTTAAACCTATTTCCAAATGTGACAGTTTGGAAAATGTTACACTTTTCCCTCCTTACAAAGGTAGACTTCACATATTGACTGCCTTTTGCAGCAACTGTTCAAAGTTATGAAAAAAATAACTTTGAAATCAAGGCATGTATTTACAATCTTCACAATTTCCCTCAGCCACTTTATTGCCATTATAGTCTTTTTTCGTATTGTTAATATAAGTAATTTGTGTTTTTACACACACACAAATGATCTCAAAAATTATGTGATAAGATATAGAAATTTTACATTTCCATACTGTGCTACTGCCTTATATTTCCATTCAGAGGAATTTTGAAAATACTTTTAAAGTACTATAAAGAGTAAAAACAATTTTCTATATTATTAAAGTCAGAACTTGTCCTTAACTGAACCAATACAATTGTTCACACAACAGATTAAATTTTTAACTACAACACTAACACTAATCAACTGCTTTTTTATAACATATTAGCTCATGTTTTATGAATTCAGTAGAAATCTAAGACTTGTGTACAAAAGTTTAAAGGTTAATATTACATGCAGACTTGTCTATACACATATTTCATTTAACTTTCAATTTCATGCTATTGTTTTGCTATATGGTCAAACCTCTGTTTTCTCTTTACCCCTCCCACTTTCTCTTGATTATGTTCTCAGCCTGAATTGCTTCTCCTTTCAGAATTTCCTGGGTACTAAGGTCACTGCAGAGAATTTTGGGAATTAAAAACTGCATACTTGGATAAGGCTGAAAAAAGTGAAATGGCTAACAAAATGGGTGACTGGGTTATTGATACATATAAAAGAATTGTAAGAATTGCAAATCTAAATAACATATTATAAAGTGGTAATATTGGAATAATTACAAAAGGAGTATACTTTATAATCCCTGACTTTCGTTGCTATTTCTCTAGTTGAGAAAGTGAGGAGAAAAAAATGTGCAATCCACTATTAGTGAAAGAGTAATACATTCAACAAAACCAAAGTGCAACTTTTTGGCACAACTCAAGAAAAAGTTAAAATCATTCTAATTCATATGTAAAATTTCTTTTTTAAATGAATATATTTCAATTGGCATTGTAATGATTTTTTGTATCTTCAAGACAAATAATTAGTAACCACCATAAATTTTTCTTAGCCACCTCATTGATATCAAAAGAATACTGACACTAAGCCTAGACTAATTATTGAGTTATATTCCTGATGACCTATGGAATCCATTCAGTTTTCTTGGCAATAATATGGAAGTGGTTTGGCAACTCTTTCTTAAATGTGTACTGACTGACTATCCAGTAAGAAGCCCTAGAATTCAGGAGAGCACTATATTACAAACAATTCAGAAATTTCAGCTCAATATTACCACTCCTAGGAAGATGTAAAGCCAGTAATACATACCCTTGGATTTTGCTGTATGTCACTTCTCATCATCCATGGCTATAAACCACTATATTTTTGTAGTTTAAAAATACAGATAGTTCATGACTTACAACATTTTGTTCAGTGACCATTCAGTTATAATGGCACTGAAAAAAGTGACTTATGACCATTTTTCACACTTACAACCATTGCAGCATTCTCCATGGCCATGTGATCAAAATTCAGATGTTTGGTAACTGCCGTGTATTTATGACAGTTGCAGTTTCTCAGGGTCATGTGATCACCTTTTGTGACTTTCTGACAAGCAAAGTTAATGGGAAAACTAGATTCACTTAACAATCATGTTACTAACAACTGCAGACTCACTTAACAACTGTGGCAAGAAAGGTTGTAAAGTGGGGCAAATGCCACAACTGTCTTGCTTAGCAACAGAAATTAGGGGCTCAATTGTAGTCGTAAGTTGAGGACTACCTATATCAATGGTGGTGAACCTATGGCACACATGCCAGAGGCGGCACTCAGAGCCGCCTCCCCCTACCGCCCCCTCCTCCCCCCATCGCCCCCTCACCAGCAGTCCCACCACAGGAGAGTTGCCCCTGGGCGTGGCCCATGTGGAACAGCGCAGCCAAGGACATGGCAGCCGGGCAGCAGGGACAAGATTCCACACACACTCTGTCGCACGCAGATGATGCTGCGGAGCGTGGGCAGAGGGTATGACCTCCATGGCGCTGCAGGGCTGCATGGCCAATCTGCTGCAGTGGGCTGTGGAGGTGGTGGGTGGCCCTGTGGGCGGGCAGGATGGGGTCGGAGCAGGGGGCGGGCGGGTGCAGAGCAAGGACAGGCTGGGAGCGGGGTGATTTTTGGCCACTCTAAAAGTTGAAATCACTGACCTATATCTACAAATGTACTGCTGAAAACTAGACTTAGTTTATTTTTTCACATTATAACAATTTTACAAAACTAAGCTTCTCAATTTATTTTTCTTGTTTACAACAATTTTCTCTCTCTCTCTCTCTGTGTGTGTGTGTGTGTGTGTGTGTGTATGTGTGTGTGTAATGCTTAAAGCACTTTGCAATTAAATAACTTGAAGAATTACCTGCATTTAAGGCAGGGGTAGGGAACCTTGGCTCTTTTATGCCTTGTGGACTTCAACTCCTAGAATTCCCGAGTTAGCATGGCTGGTTCAGGTATTCTGGGTATTGAAGTTCACAAGTCATAAAAGAGCCAAGGTTCCCTATCCCTGATCTAAGGGATTCTGCCTAGACCAGTGGTTCTCAACCTTTCTAATGCCGCGACCCCATAATACAGTTCTCCATGTTGTGGTGACCCCCAACCACTTATACATCATCAGGTGCCAGGGGCATGGCCAAAGAAAAGGGGAAAAAATGGCGGACAGCCTTGTTTGGCGACCCCCGTGAAATGGTCATTCGACCCCAAATGGGGTCCCGACCCACAGGTTGAGAACCATTGGCCTAGACCTTAAAATCAATTTCAAAGAACCGTCTCTCTTTTAATAGTGGTTTCTTTATTCCTAGAATATTTTCCCCAAGCATAGAATTATTTTCCCAAGGATCTATTATAAACTCATTCTTTATGGGATGTTTTAAAATTGAGCACCAATGCTTGTTTGCTTTATTTAGAATTTTGCTAAAAGGTTTTATACTAACAGCTAATAATCCTATCAGCTTTTCAAATTTTTATAGCTATCTTAATGTTTTTAAAATTACCAGACGTAAGCCACCTTATGAGGACTTTATTGCCACAAATAGGATATTTTAACAACACATAATTTTAACAACACATCCTATGCTTACCTACTTGCAAATTAGTCTTATTAATCAGAATCTCCAATGCTACTGAGATAACATTTAAATAACTTATATTTAAATAACTGCTATATTTTAAATTATCAACAACTAAGAAAATAACTAAAAGTCAATCATGTTTAGTTCAATAACTTACTTTCCTAAAACAGGCAAGCAACACTGTTTTGCAGATTAAATTTATTATTCATCCTGTATCCTTGAAGTCATCACACCATAACATGAGAAGTTAAAATTTATTATTCCAAAGTGAAAAGCTAGTCTTCCAAGAAAATTAAGTCAAGATGGAACAAAATTATTCCAATTATTATGTAAACAATTTGCATGTTACTACTATTTAGGTATATAGTATTTGTTTTAGTTATATGACTCTAATGGAAGCGTATTAATTCTTACGCTTTTCAGTGTAATCTCACTAATTGCTACTCACAATAATACTGTCACAAGCAATGTGTTTTTGAAAAATACTGAGCTATTATTAATAGTATTCAACCATTTAGTTTTTGGAAAAAATATCACTTACATCTGCTCTTTTATTTTTGTCAAAACTTTGGAAAACTTAGCCATATGATGTGAATAACTTGAGGGAAATAACTTCACTATCTCCTAGGCTCATAAATTAAAACTACAATAAAGGTTATCCAAAAATTGCTTATCAAAATAATTTCAGACAATATCTACCAGTTATGTATCTGATTAAAACATGATTAAGAAATCTCTGGAACAAATTTCTTGAATCATAATTCCCATTTAATCTCACCCAGGGCTATGGTGTTCATGTAAAAGGTTGTCTTGTGTACATAAACAACCAAAGGGACATATGCTCCTCACACCTGCATTTAAAAAAAATATTTAGAATATATATTAAAGATCTTGAAAACAAAGTTTCTTCAATCAGCTTCTTGTCTGATCAGCTTTTCTCAGTCTTGTGCAATATTAAAAATGGTATCCTGTAGTTATCACTTAAGGGATAGAATTGTTTTTCTTCCTACAACTTGTACTACTGTTGTTGATAGGATTCATTTATTGCTAGCTATCTCTGTTAATTATCATACATTTTACTATGGTGCCTGTACGAGAATTTAAGAACAGTCTTAAATAGTCAAAAAGAGTCACAGTATATAGTACGAAAGCCCCAAGCACAAAACTTCAGACACTTTTTGTCATAGCCACTGAGCAAGCACTCATTTCTCAAAACATTCAGGAACTCTCACTTTGCTAGGATCAACTCACTGCCTGTTATAACGATTTGTCCCTAAAGCATTAAAAAACTAATGCCTCCAACCTTTTCCCCTGGCCACAATCCCATCTGAGAGCTATTACTTCCAAACTCAAAATCTCAGTCTTAACAGTTAAGGTAACTCAAACTCCGTCAGCCAGCCAAGGGTCACCGCCACCCCGAATGGTCTCCCGCTTTCCGCCTTTCCTCGGCACGGTGATGCTTTCATGTTTATGGCAAAAAACAAATGGAGCCGCCGATTTATTTGGTCGCCCCCGAGTACCCCACTATTTGGTAACCCCTCCTTCCCACCACCGCCAACACTACATAAGGCGGGGAGGGAGCGAAGATGGCACAGTCGTCCCTTTCGCTCAGCGCCGCCGCCCGGCCAAGACTAAGCAAGAAATGAACACTCGGGCGAAGGCAGGCCCTGCATGGGGGCGGGCACACAGCAGCGGGCTCCCGGCCCAGAAGAGGTGCCGCCGGGGCCAGCGAGGCGAGGCAGCTCGTGGGGCCGCCGCCCTTCCATTGTCGCCCGGGTCCACGGGGAAGTAAAAGGGCAGGGCCAGGGAGGGAACGGAGCTGCCGAGGAGCGGTCTCCTCAGGCGAGAGCCGCCCGGCCGACGGTTCCCTCCCTCCTCCACCTGACTCCCGCCCGCTGGCCCGGCTCGAATGTGTGAACAAGGGAGCGAGAGAGAGAGGGCCCGCTGCCCCCGCCCCTCACGCCTCCATCTTGGATCTCAGCCTCGGAGCCCTCCCCCTCCCTCCGCCCGTGTTAACTCTTTTACCTCAGCTGAGGCAGCGCCCCCGGGAATCCTACGGTGCCACGGGAGATGGGTCCAGGCGGGCCGGGGCCAAGCCGGGCCGGAACGAACAGGCGGTGGTGCTGGGGGCCGCACCTCAGTAGAGCTGCAATCCTAAACCGCCATCTGGCGGCATTTCCTACCCGCCAATGGCGCAGCCGCCGCCACCGCCAACCAAACCCAGCGCGCCTCCTGCCGACCGCGTCCAAATACTACATACTGGAGCCCCGCCCGTCACAAAAGGCGCCCAAAACAGCTTTCGCGCGAAAATAGACGCGCAAGCGCAATTCTTTTCTGTCCCCAAGCACTCACCGTACACCTTTTATCTGCGCGCGCAACAACTCGACCTTTGGACGGAAGTGGTTTACGTGACACTTCTGTTCTTCCAGGGGCAGCTTTTTGTTTCGCCATTTTTTTTGTTGATTTTTGGTTAATTGACGCGCGAGCGAAAGCTTTCCCTTGTAATTTTTATGCTTTGTTGTCATTCACTAGGTCAACCGCAGAGGGAGCTATAAGCTTAATGACCTCAAAACCAGAAGATAACTTTAAATGTTGTAATGTAACTTTCAGTTCAGGAATATAAAGTGCTCATTTAAAAAGTAGTTTGCTTTTAACAAAAATAATAAAAATTTGCTTTTAACAAAAATAATAAAAATTATTAAGGAACCGCTATTAAGCTAGGAATACATTTTGGGTAAAGGTAAAATTTAGTGATGAAAAACATTTTTTTATGCTTGTAATGTACACCTTAGCTGCCTTCTGAAGGCAGCTTAGAATAAAATACCTGAAAGCCTTTTCAGCATAGCCTCTCCATGAAAAACATGTAAATAACACCTGGAAAATACTTCAATTACAATATGTAAAATCAACCAAAGAAGCGAGCTATGTAATACTGTTCCAAATATCAAAGCCCATTTCAATTAAAATAAGAAAACTATACATAGTTGGAAAAGTTTCATTTGAAAGAGATCAAATATATAATTATTCAAATAAAGCCTGTCAACAGACTTCTGAAACATTCCTTTTTCATTTTGAATATTGTCAAAAGGCTGAATAACTTTAAAAATGGAACAGACTACAGAGCTATATAATGCATCAGACACAATATTTTTAAAGTGCCCTAAGAAATGTAATAATCCAAGCCAAGATATTGTATATCATGCCCCCAGAGCATATTATATCCTGAATCTAGAAAACAATAGACTAATATTTTGACATTGATTCTGTATTTGTAGAAATGTCTGGTAATAACTGTAATTTAAAAGTTTTCAGAGAACAAGCTCAGTAAAGCATTTTAAATTATAACAGAATATTGTTAAATTTAGTGTAGACATAAACAACAAAGTGCCTGGAAATATTTAAGAAATGGGAATTTTAGGGATGAAACGTTAGAAAAGGTAGTGAATCCCATCACTATCCACAATAATCAGATGGTACATTTATTGATGATTGGAAGTCTCTTAAGACCATTTTGCAAAAATGAAAAAATGGACTTGTATGGTGTTAATGGTTAGATAGATTAGAGAAAGAAGAGTAATATAATTTTAGAAAGAGAAGTTGAAATATAAATTTCATATAGATTTGATAAATATGTACATATAACTGGTGTGAAGAATATCAAAAGCCATTTCTTTATATCTTTTTTTCTATTTTTCTTCAACCTTTTTTTCTTTTCTTGCATTTTTTGTCTTTTCTTTCTTTTTCTTTTTTACTTTTAGTTTGTGTTAGTTTTTATATTTTCCAAAAATTTTAATAAAAATTATATACACATGTGATAACATTAGGGGCAGATCACTGATATTAACAATCAACTTCAGAGCTACCTTTATCATTAGGCAAAGTGAAACAGTTTATTACACTTAAGTGTTTTTTCTTGAGAGAAAGATAGAGAGGTATTTGTGAGGATTTTTGCTTTAGAGTCAAAATTGTATGGCAAACACTTGGAAAGCAAAACATTAGTAGCAAAATGACTTAGACTAGTGATGGCAAACCTTTTAGAGACTGAGTGCTCAAACTGCAACCCAAAACCCACTTATGCATCATCGAGTGCCGGGTGGGTGTGGCCCATTGGGTGGGTGTGGTCAATTGGGTGGGCGTGGCTGCAGTGGTAACGGCAGACTGGGTGAGACTAAAAAGTTCAATCAATCAATTCCAACTTTGCAAGATCTTTTTTTTTCTGCAAGAAGTTGAAATTGGCTGATTGATTGAACTTTTTTTTTTTTTGCCCATGGCGGCAGAGGCCTAAAGCGAAAAGGTTTTATAAAACCCAGCTGAAGGCCTAGGACTGGGGCGACTGCGCATGTGCTCAGAGAGGGCTCTTGAGTACCGCCTCTGGCACCCGTGCTATAGGTTCGCCACCATTGACTTAGACTACGACTCTGGCTATCTGGATTCATTGCTTTATTCATGTCTGGTTCTTACTGAGCACATAGATTTTTTTCATGATGATCTGTTCTTAACCCACTCCTTCAGGTCTAACCCACACTCATCACCACTGTAATTCAGCCTATCCACCTTTGCTGGTCATCTTCTTTCTTTCCACCTTTCCCAGCATTAAAACCTTCTCTAGGAGCTAAGTGTTTGCATAATGTGTCTGAAGTAGGATAATTTGAGCCTGCGAATTTGAGCCTTAAATGAGAAGTCTAGGTTGATTTGTTTGATTATCCATTTGTTAGTTTTCTTGGCTGCTCACAGTATTCTCAGACATCTTCTCCAACACCAAAGCTTAAAAGCATCAATACTCTTCCTATCTTGCTTTGCCTACCCAACTATAATTGTCCATAGAATGTCATAGGGAGGACCACTGCGTGCAAAATCTTTGATCTTTGTAAGTATAGAAACATCGTGGCATGTAAGTATCTTTTTCAAGGCCTTCAAGGCTATTCTACCTAGTACTAGTCTATGAAATATTTCGTGCTTATTCCTTTATATCAGGGGTGTCATACTCCCAGCATCACGTGACGTGTCATGACATATTGTGATTTTTTTCCCCTTGCCGGAGCTGGGGTGGGCGCGTCTTCCGCTGACTAGCAGTTTGACACCCCTACTTTAGATGATTGAGCATCACCTACTTTTCTCAGAAAGTAATGGGAAACAAATGGCTGTTTTTCTGCTGCTAATGGGTATCTTCTGGATATCAGTGAACTTGCTGGATTTTCTAACAATGGCACTGATAATTGTAGTAACCTGTTACTAGATTGCTAGAAAAGACGGAATGGTATTTCCTTTCCTTCTATTGATTGTTGTTGTATATTCTGATTATGTAGATTATATATTTGTGGTTTGTAACCTGGAAATCAGATGTATTTTGAACGTGAAAGCCTCCCTGCAATTGTTTTAATGTAAACAGTAAGAAACTCATAAATCTTTAAACTCTGACCTCACTGAATCCTAGCAGGCCATCTGCAGCACTCTGAAAAAGATTTGGACCAAAATTAATTCCTGAGCACAAATGTTCAGTAATGTCTTTAAAAAGAATTAAAGCACATCTATTTACTGTATGTACAAAAAGCCACTATTTCAAAGCTTCTCTGAAAAAAAGTAGCCTCTTTTTTTGGCTGAAGGTTGAGGTGACGCTAATTCTTCCTTTATTGTAGTCTCCTGAGTAAAAATAGAAAAATGGGTGGTTGTATAGCACCATGAACTGCAACATGGAGATATTCTATTATGAGATTAAGAAATCTTCAAACAGTAGTGGCTTCAGATAGCCTTAACAACTAGTAATTTATCTGCCTTTATGCATATAAGCATCTTTATTACATTGCCTTGATGGCCTCAGTTTCTATCGAAGAAAATTATGTTGCTGACCGAGGATAATGAATTTTTAAAAAATAATTTTAAGATGTCCTTTTCAATGGGTACAACAGAATAGCATAGTGTTTAATAACAAAAGTTGGAAGAGAAATTTAACTGTTCTAAAATGTTTTAAAAATATGAAAAAATAGTCTTAAAGTATACATTTTCAAAGGTAGACATTATAAAAACCATACAAAATGAAGACCAAAATAGTAGGTTTTATTAACTAGGACAACAATAGTGATGTATGTCAAGAGGTCATATAGCAAAATGATGCTAAGGCATAAAAAAGGACTTTGCAGAATCACTACAAGTGAACACATATCACTAAACAGAAAATATTATTAACTTTTTTTATTTTTTATATTAGTGGATTTATAAGACACCCCCCCCAACTCAATATGACTGGACAGTGTACAAGAAAGAAGCTTTAACCAGAAAACAACCACGTAATCTTAAAACAGGCACAAATAAATATGAATATGAAATTCAGAATATAAATAGCGACCATAATAAAAACAGCTAAAAGGAGACTCCACTAAAGTGGTCCCAAATACTTGGTTGAAAAGCAAAGTGTTAATGGCTATCCTAAAGATGAGCAGAGTTGGAGAAAATTGTAAAGAATGCTCTAACACCGGAAGTTTTTAAGAAGAGACTGGACAGCCATTTGTCTGAAATGGTGTAGGGTTCCTGCCTGAGCAGGGGGTTGGACTCGATGATCTCCAAGGTCCCTTCCAACTTTATGATGATGATGATGATGATGATGGATCATCGCACAGTCAGCCAAATGTTCAGACTGGATTTGGCATTTTGTCTACCTATCGAGTCCTAACCCAGGACCTGGGATAGGCAGATGTGGATGTTTAACGGTATTACAGGTATCGTCGCAGGATGGAAGCAGTTCCTAGTAAGGCCGTCTTTTGCAATTGACTAATAGCGAATTTGTCAATGCCAATGGTGTTCAAGTGGTGCTCCAGTTGTTTTGGGATTGCACCCAAAGAGCCTATTACTATTGGTACTACCCTTGCTTGCTTTTGCCAGTCTTTCTATTTCTATTTGTAGATCTTTGTATTTTGTTATCTTCTCCAGTTCTTTCTCGTCTATTCTGCCGTCTCCAGGCACTGCCACATCCACTATCCAGACTTTTTGTCTTTCTTCTTATTATTATTATTAACAGAGGCAGCCACCGAAAAGGCACACTTCCCATGTCCCATAAGGTGACAAGATCTAAAAGAGGGAACTTTGAGCATGATTTCCTTTTGGGAGTGAGTGGGGCAGGCAGATATTCTTGGGAAAAAGTGGTCCCACAACTAACCAGATCCTATGCCTTGTATATTTTTAAAGGTGATAACAGAACAACCTGTTATGCAAATATGTATTATTTATTTATTTTTATCCCACCTTTATTTAATTTTAAAAGTAACTCAAGATAGCAAACATACATAATATTCCTTCCTCCTTCAAGCCTGAGAGGTGGGTTGGGCTAAGAGAGTGACTGGCTCAAAGTCACCCAGTCAGCTTTCGTGCCTAGACTGAGACTAGAATTCAGACATTCCTGTTTCCTAAGCTATCACCTCAACCACTACACCAAACTCATCCAACCAAATTATATTTTAGCCTACCAATATGTTGTGCAAACCAGCCTCTGTGGATTTTTCATTACATTAGGTGCAAAAAAGAGGTGAAACAAACAGAAAAGCAATGGGTGAAGATATGCCCCCGCTCACTCCATTAGCAATAGCTGCAAGATCCAGTTTAGATTTCCCCCCTTGTGTTAAAATCTAAGCACCTTTGTTTGCAAAGGAGGCTGGGTTTAGCCAAGATTGGTTCTAATAACAGCCCTAGATTTTTTCAGTGATTTATACAGTTGCCAGACTCAAGATTAACATGTTAGTTGTTTTATGGAAATGAAGCCATAATAACATATCTTTTCAGATTTTATTGCATTTGTTCTTGTAACTTGGTTTAATTTTATCTTGAGCTACTTTGGACACATATCAGAATTTCCAGACAAAATGCACTGACATTGAAGTTATGCAGGATCTAGATGTTTGGATGTTGTACACTGACCTAGAATTTATTCCTTTGAAGAGTGATAATCAGATTATTAGAATTGATCTGTGTGTTTCAATATAAATTTCAGGTACTTTGCATAATGAACATTGTGCAGAGGAGGACAACTGTCTATGGGAAGTACATACATTTAATTCATTTTATATTCTTTTTCTCCCTGTATGTAATTTACGGAAACTCATAGACAGTGCTGTGGTCGACTGCATCTTAAATTAAGCTGTTTTCGGCAATATTTGGTGGTAAATAGTTCCTGGGATCAACACAGGAATGCATCAATTCCTCCATATTGAGGCAAGGGCACTCTATCTATGTTCAAAGAGATATTATCATGCACTCAAACCTTCCATCCTAATAAGCAAGATACAAATTGAAGCCGTAGTTCTGGATATCAGACAAGTACCAGCCTTTTGAGGATCTTTTGCTGGAGCGAATCGGAGAACGAGGCGGCCTCTCTTATTTTTCCGAATAGCGGAGCAAACCTCAGCGGAGGCCCAGAGAGGGCGCAACCCAAGACGGAACCCCACCCTGCTTGCTCTCACGGCGGCCGTAGTGTTCAAGAGGACGCGGAGGGGGTGGGTGCGATGAGGTAGAGAATGGCCGCGCATGCGCAGTACTGAACCTAAGCGGCCGCGGTGATGGCTGCGCAGTGACGGTTGGAGCTAACGGTTGCTATTGACATTGGAGCTGGGCGTGTGGTGGATGGCTCTTGCGCGGAGGGCGGCTAGGAGCGACAAAGCCGTTAGCTCTGCGGAAGAGACGCAGGGAATCCGTGGTAATATGGACGCGCTGAAACTCTAGGCGGAGCAGCTTCCCCCGCCCCTATCAGAGCCGGGCCCAGGCCGTCGCCCTGCGCCGGGCTCGCGGATCCTGCCACCGCCCCCCGATGCGGGGCCTCCCCTCCGCCTGAGGCGCCCGGGGAGGGCGAGGGAGCAAGGCCGGCATGGCCGGCCGCCTGGAATAATCCGTGGACGGCCGCCGCTGGTAGCAAGGAAGAGCTGCGGCGGTGGCAGTGGCGGGGGCGGGGGGAGCAAGCAAGTGGAGAAAAGCAGGCCCGGCCCTGGCTGTGACGGCGCGTCGATGCGGGGCTAGGAGCGCAGCCGCCCCTCGGCTTGCCCTGCCTGGGCGCGGAGCCGCGCTTTCTTCTCAGCCCGGAGCCGTTGGCCTCAGCGTCTGCGATGAACCCGGTGAATGCTACAGCCTTGTACATCTCCGCCAGTCGCCTGGTACTCAGCTACGGCCCCGGGGAAGATCCGCAGTGCCTGGCCGAGATCGGCAAGCTGCTGCCCTACTTCCGGCAGTCGCTCTCCTGCTGCGTGTGCGGTGAGTGAGGCGCTTTCTATTGTTCTGGGCCGCGGGCGAGCCGGCACTCTCCTTCGCCCTCCCTCCCTCCTTGTCTCCGTCAGTCCGTCTGTCTAGTTCGCTCTCGCCTCCCCTGTTACACCCACTGAAATGGGCAGGGAGCAATGCCGCCTTCTTTTAGGGCGATCCTCGTCAGCCGAGAGACGCCTGCCCTCAGTCCTGTAGGGAGTTTTGAAAGTTGCCCTCTCTTTTGTCGGTTTTTAGAAATTGCTTCGCAACTAAACAGCTTTCCCTTTGAGAAGATTTTGTAAATGGAAACTGGTCTGGATTTTCACGATATAATAAAACAAAACTACATGCTAACATTTTTGTGCTAGGCAAACTCAGCCCGTGTACTTATAGTGTGTTTCGTGTTAATTCCTAAAAATAGGTTAATCGAATAAATTGTGGTTAACTTATGTATGGATATATATGTGCGAATACATCCATTACTTACAAACCAAGCAAAGATTTGAGCAACAATTTAAAAATATACAACTGAAATATTATTTAAGTTCTTCGGTATAAATGGTTTCTGAAATCATTCAGACTAGGTAACCTTTTCATAAACCTTCAAAATTGGGCTGTATGCTTAATTTAAAGACTTTTTTTGCTGTTCTACAAGAGAACTTAAACGTTGATGCATTTTTGATGTCTTCCTTGCATTTGTAACATAACGTACGTATCTTAATTACAAATAAATATGTTGTATGTGACTTCTATGTATGATGTTAAATCTAGAATATGAAGTAGAACAACAGATTAGGAACCCTAATGTTCAGAAAATTATTTCAACTTTGTAACAATCTATATTGAATTGTAAGTGGCAGGTATCTAACTTCAAACAGAAAGAGTGATATAAATGAGTAAATCAGAGTTTAAGCCCTGGTACTTAATTTTATACATTGAAAGATGTTTAATGTTGTATGACTTTGGTTTTTTTTTTCCTGTATACTGCCCAGATTCACATTGTTTGAATTACAGCCCTATATAAATTCATTAAATATTCGTGGTAATTTGAGTATGAGGTTTTGTTCATAGTAGATGTTTTCATTCATTTAAAATGCAGATTATTTGCACTATCACTAAAAATATTTATGTAAACTTCAACGTCAAGACCTTTGTGCTGTCAGTATCGCAACTTTATGAAGAGTCTGTGATATTAGTACATTGCTTCTAAGCCATGTGTAGAGTAACACTTCATAATTTTTGTGAAATAGATGTGAATCCACACTGCCTCCCCCAACCCATATGATATTTTTTAGGTGTTATAAGGTTTTGTGCCTCTTTAGCATAATTCAAGAATTAAAATATTATGGCCAGTCATATCTTATATGAGAACCAGTTTGCTATGTTGGTTAAAGTCTGGCAGAGTTCTAGTGCAGTGGTTCTCAACCTTTCTAATGCCCCATAATACAGTTCCCCATGTTGTGGTGACCCCCAAGTGGGTGTGGCCACCAATAAGAGGGAGTAGGACAGCTAGGGAAAAGGGAACAAAATGGTGGACAGCATGGTTTGGCGACCCCCATGAAATGGTCGTTCGACCCCAAATGGGGTCCCGACCCACAGGTTGAGAACCACTGTTCTAGTGCTTCCTAAGCACAAGTTCATCAGGATGGCCTTGGGCCAGTCTTTCTCTCTCTGATTCCTAGGCAGAAAGCAGTGGCAAATCATATCCAAAAATGTTTCCAAGAGAACTGTAGGGGCTTTTCCAGCAAGTCACCAGGAGTTAAGACTAACTTGAAGGCATTTCTGTATTTCCTTTATTTGTTGCTGTAAACTGCTTGAAATCCCTGTGATTGGACAGTAAACAAATCTTAGTTACAATAATATAAAACTGAACATTCTAGATGTTACTTATAAGGAATTTTATGTAAGTGAATATAATAATATTAGGACATAATACATAGTGTAAAAAAGAATAAGGTCATCCTAGTACTTAGATAGCAAAAGAAAAGAAAACTTCCACAGACATTTTAGAGTATTGAGACTGTTATAAAGATTGCAGAATGTAAACATGAAATTCTATTGAACAGTGAAAAGTTGTAACATTTTCTTTAATTTACGTTAATGTGTCATTTTGTGTCATGGCTATTACATTTTAAAATTAGCAATATTGAATTAATTATTGAAGTAAAATGCAAAATAACTTGCTTTCAGGTTGAACTCAAAGTGGTGGTAATGACTTATGAAGCTGTACATTGTAAGGGGCCAGATTATTTGAGAGACCACCTCTCCCCTCTTACATCTAGTTATCCAATTGAGGCTGGAAAAAGAGCCTTTATTATTGCAGTTCCTATGGTTTGAAACAACATTTTCCCCCCACACACAAATTATACAGGTAGTCCTCAACTTACAACAGTTCATTTAGTGACCATTCAACGTTACAATGGCATTAAAAATGATTTATGACTGTTTTTCACACTTGCAGCCATTGCAACATCCCCATGATCACATGATCAAAATTCAGATGCTTGGCAACTGACTCATATTTATGACAGTTGCAGTGTTCCCAGGTCATGTGATCACTTTTTGTGACCTTCAGACAATAAAAGTCAATGAGGAAGCCAGATTCACTTAACTATGTTGCTAACTTAATAGCAATGTCATTGTAAAATGGGACAAAACTTTTTGCTTAGCAACAGAAATTTTGGCTCAATTGTGGTTGTAAGTTGAAGGCTACCTATAGTGGCCCTGACCCTGCTTGCCTTTCAGAAGGCTCTCAGAACATACTTTGTCATACTGACAGGAGATCCAATGGTGATAGAATGGAGCCTCTTTGCTGATTGTATTGTCAATCATTGTATGGATTGTATTCTATTACAAATAACGTTTTAATTGGTTTTTAGAAGGTTTATCTGGGTTGTTTATTTCTAATATATTCTGTTTTTATGAGTCACGTATTTGAGATGGTCAGCTATATAAACTGAATGAATGAATAAATAATGTAAATTCTCCATTGCTTTTTATATATATTGGATTTTCAATTTCTATCACCTTTTTGAATTCCTGTTTTTAAAAGAAATATCAGTTATGTTGAAAGAGACAATTTAACTTTTATTTTGCTTTTTTTAAAAAACAACAACAACCACCAGCAACCCTTTCATTTGAGTGTCACAGCCATTTTTTACTATAGAAGTGCCTCATAGCAGCTTGGCATCTCTGATAGAGATCCTTAGTTTTGCTTAGTCCTGATTTTCCCCAATCTCTCTTGTAATAGAATAATATAAGATTCCCCTTTAAAATCAGTTATAAATGAAACAAACCATCACTTTTAGCAGATCTGTAGTAAGCAGATTGCTAATATAGTGGATAAAATTTCCATTTGGGCATTACCTCAAAATAAAGTCTGTTGTATGTGAAATAATCCAGATGGTTTGTATAAATTGTCTTCTGTTATTTGCATCAATTTTTTATTATTTGTATAATTGATGCAAATACCTACATTTTGGACTGCATTAATATTTACTTACACTCCATCTCCCTGAATGGCCATTAAGCTGAGATTTACTGTATAAAAAATAATTGTTCATTTGCTTTTCTTTTTTTTTTTTAGTGCCCATAATTGTTTTTGAGGTTGGTTTGTGGATCAACGTATTCTGCAAACCTGGACAATTTAAGAAACTCTGATTATACAAAATGTTAGCCCATTTTTTTAAACACAGTCAATATACCACTTTAGCTCTAACAGGTGTCTCTATTCATAGAATGTCCTTGAACCTTAAGCAGATGTGATAGTAAAAGGGCAAGAAAAGTCTTGTATATAAAGGTAGCTTTTGAGTTAGCAAGCTAACCAAAATCCTAATGTGCTTATTTTTGACAGTTACTGACATTCTTTTCTTATAACCTTATATAGAAAGCAGATTTTAGAAAGCAGCATCTTTCATTCTAGAAGTCAAACTCTTACTGTCTTCTTAGAACAATTTTTATTTGCATATAATTGCATTCTTGCATATTAGCCCATATAAACTTCAATTTGAGGTCATGAGTTTTCTGATCAATGTAAGGCACGGGTGTCAAACTCGATCACATCACATGATGAATCATGGCGTATTGCCATGTTTTTTGCATTTACGGAGCTGGGGTGGGTGTGACCTGCACATGACACATCCGGCGCCAGTTTGACACCCCCTGATGTAAGGTCTTCAGCCTACTGTAAAGTCAGTAGAGTTCAATGCTTTGGTTAAATTATTTGCAGTGATGGTTAGAGCCTTCTATTTTATGATTCTTAGAAAAAAAGTTAAGATGTAAAGACTGTATTGCACAATACTTTTACAAAAAAACCTTCAATGTATTTTTTGATTTCTGTAAGTATAACTGCTCAAGCTCAATTTAGATCTTAGATTTTATATTCTTGACAAGCTGAGGAATTTCTAGGGAGCTTATTGCATTGAACACAGTAGCATTTAGAATTGTGTTAGTGTTAATGACCCAAAACATTGTTATTTCATCAGCTCAGATTCATACTCACGCTTCAGTCAGTCTGTGTTGCTTGTTTGTTGCTTGCTTCTGCCACAACAGTTCTGCACTCCAGCTCTTCTTCTTCTCCAACTTTTTTCTGCTGCTCCCAACAATTGAGGACAGATTTCTTAATAAAAATAAGAGAAAATATAAAGTAAATATTGCTTAAATTCATGCATTAGCAAATATTCTTGATACTTTTAAAAGTTTGCCTTAGAATTTATATCAATTGTAATTTTAGTTGCCTCTTTAGGAAAAGTGTAAATGTTTCTTTTTGAATTCAGGGAGAAGGGGAAAAAGGTGAATCTCCTTTATTAAATATTGAGATTGTTTAATTTAAAGAGGGAAGATTGTAATATTTCAATATTCTGGTTATAATAAAATTTCATAGCTCAAAAAGAGGCTTTACTGTGGCACTACCATCCTTCCTATTCTTTTGATCTCCCACCTGATAGTAACAAAGAAGGTGTTAGTCATATATAGTATCATTATGGTTTCATATGTTGAATATATTATTGCTGCTACTGATTTTACCTCAAAGGTTCTGCTATTTTCATTTGATTTTATATATTATATGTTTATTCTATAAAATATCCAAAGAATTGTGGCTAATAATTATATGGGTATGCATGTTCATCTTCCTTGTTCATTTCTTGGCAATACTTACACAACAACTGAATTAAATGAGAAAAAATTAAGTGTTGCAGTACTGTTGATTCTGACTAATACAGGATTTAGACTAAAGCCTATACTTTGAGTTGGGCTAGTAGTGGTTACTGTGGTCTATATTTGTGTTGTCATTTCTTGTTTTTTTTTAGGGTTTTTATGCTGATTTTAGCTATTAGCCACTGAGAATTCTGAATTTGAGATGTGCAGCCTTTGAATTGAAATAAATAAACAAGCAAATAAATTATATTTTATTTGAGCAGAATCTGTGGGGGAAAAGACCAATACCAGCAGTATGAACTGCTAATGGCTGTGTACCTTACTAAGGCCAGGTTGGTCATGCCACTCTAGTTTATTTTGGGGAAGAAAAACTGCCATTCTTGTATTGCTGTAGCTCCGCTTTGTAAAGGATCGAAGGAAGAAGCTACTCTGTTAGTGCTCGTTTTTTATATTAAATTGTGCATATGCAAGGCTGTTCTACAGGTAGTCCTCGACTTACAACAGTTCATTTAGTGACCATTCAAAGTTACAACGGCACTGAAAAATGTGACTTATGACCATTTTTCACACTTATGACCATTGCAGCATCCCCATGGCCACGTGATTTACATTCGAATGCTTGACAACTGATTCATATTTATGACGGTTGCAGTGTCCCGGAGTCATGTGATCACCTTTTGTGATCAATGGGGAAACCAGATTCAGTTAACAACAGTTAACAATTTAACAATTGCAGTGATTCACTTAACAAATGCGGCAAGAAAAGTTGTAAAATGGGGCAAAACTCACAACAAATTTCTCACTTAGCAACATAAATTCTGGGCTCAATTGTGGTCATACATCGAGGACTCCCTGTAGTTTATTACTGTTGTGAGAAGCAGTTGTTCAGTCTAATGTTCTTCATAGGATTGTGAAGGAAAATGAGAGCAGGAGAGCTGCACAGGTAGTCCTTGACTTACAATCATAAAAGGATTAATTTAGATTAGATAAGCATAAGGATTAATAAGAATTATGGTTGTAAATTGAGTCATGTGACTGATTTGGTTTTACAGCAGTCATAAAGCAAACCCATTATTTGCAATGGGTGTTTTTTTGCCAGAAATTGGAAATAAGCACTGATTTCTGGCAAAAAATCTAAATTAATCATGTGCCCTCGGGATGCTGCAAACAACTGTAAATGCAGTCCAGTTGCCAAGTGCCCAAAATGCAATCATGTGACTGGGGGGCAGACACCAGAACTTCAAATCTAGGTCATAAGTACCTTTTTGGGGTATATTGTAATTTCAAATGGTCACTAAGCAACTGGTTATTAAGCAAGGACTAATATGCCTCCTTAAGCTCATAAATGAAAATTGGAATATACTGTAAATCTAATAAATTATTCATAAACAGATAACAGATAAATACTCTAATGAATATGTAATGATTGAATAAAGGATATATTGGTGTGCTTCTCTAAACTCATCTATTTTTATTAATAATACTCAGTATTTTAATAACAGTTTACACTGAATAAAATCTAAAAGGAGAGGCTATTACACTGCAAGTTATTAAATCAAAAAGCTCATAAAGTTCCTTTGGTACCTAAGATGCATGGAAATATGGATGCAGTTGGAGCTTAACCTTTATAAACTCAAGAATGACATTTGTTAACTGTCCAACTTGAGTTATAAATCAGCAATATTATTAATCAAAATTCAAATTTGTACAGCTGCCCATCTAAAGCAACTCTGGGCGTTGTACAACAATTAAACAAACAACAGATAATAAATATAAAAATAAATATTATAAAAACAATATAAAAACCCTGGGGAGAGAAATGATAAGAATGTCCACCTCAACAATCCAGCTATGTAAGAATGTCTCTAGTTCTCTGGGAGTCCCAGGCCTGATAACATAACCAGGTTTTGTGGGACTGCTGAAACATCCAAAGGGATGGAACTAATCTGATTTCAGCAGGAAGCAATAGTTCCTTATGTCCTCCTCTGATAAGTCTAAAAACCAATACAAATATTTTCATTCTTTACCAGGTTATGAATCTATAACTTCAGAGCACAACTTTAAGAAAAATGCCTTAGTAATTACCAATTTTGTGTAATGAGGAAGGGAGAGAGCATTAACAAATATAATATATCCTTAGTGTAGGGGAAAATTTCTACACACCAATAGAAAGATGGATTATCTATTACATGAAATGTTTAATTGCAATCACTGCAGATAGAGGTGGCACACTCTTTTTTTACTAAATCCAAGGGAGTAATTACCTTTTCACATTGGCATATCACATGTTGGAAAACTTTGTCACTGGGGCATTATTCAGAGGATCCACATGAAGTTCTAATAATGTTCAGTGGTAAAAATATGCAAGAATTTAGAACAAGCAAAAGTTCTTACTTGCTAACTTTAAAAATATGTTAAAGCTTTTCTCTAAGATCTAACTAAATGTTGTATTTACATGAGGTTTCCCTATGGATAATCAGAAGACTTCCTACCAATAGCTGTTAAAAACTGTGGGTAGAACATGTTTACATTTTAAGTGAAGCTACTGACTATTGCTCATCATTTCTCTTATTATTAGTTGCCTTTTGAGTAGGGTCAATGAAACATGTTCTCTGCGAGATAAGTGAGATAACAATAATTTATTCCCCCGCTATTTTCAGCATTGGGGATTCTCTGTGTCCAAAATGGGCATAGATAATGGCTCAGTAGTTAAGTAGTATGTGCAATGCATAGCCAGTTTCTCTGTTTCTGCTTTATACTTTATATCGGAAGTATTGGAAGGCTCCGTAGGAATATTAATATTTTAAATATATGTGTGCACATGCATAGCCACCCTTCCACACATATATACAATTTGGCCATCTTTTAAATGTTATAGTATAGAATACATACTTTTGCTCTCTTGGTGGTTAGTGTTTATTGACAAATGTTTTGCTTCTGTTTCTTTGATCAAATTTGTGTATTCTTCCCAATTCCTTATAATTAGAAATATTATAAATGATGTCTTCAAAATTCATACTTCACTAAAACGGAATTATGTCACATGCCTATTTAGTATTTATTTATTAAACTTAATATAAGATTTTAATCATTTTTTAAAAAAGTTTAAACTAAGGTTTATATCACATAATTAATCAGAAAACTTATTGGGAGAGTCTTGTATCATTCAATCTAGAACAATCAAATGTCATTATGGAACTGTAGAAATTCTTGTATCTTGCTCTAATATTGAAAATACTGGAGCATTGACAATGAAGTTGAAAGTATGTGCTGTCATAGGTTGATGATACGCCAAATGTTGCTATTAGCTTGATCAGCTAAAACATACAGCAGTGGCATTACACAGACTTTCTAGTTGTTGAAAAACAATTTTTAAATTACTCTTGAGTTTTTATAATCTCCTTTTTTTTTCCTTTTAGGAAATCTGCTACAAGATCCAATTGCACCCACCAACTCTACATGTCAACATTATGTCTGCAAAACCTGTAAAGGCAAGAAGATGATGATGAAACCATCATGTAGTTGGTGCAAAGACTATGAGCAGTTTGAAGAAAATAAACAGTTAAGCATTCTGGTGAACTGTTATAAAAAACTATGTGAGTACATAACACAAACGCCATTAGGACGAGATATTAAGCAAGCTGTTGACAGTTCCCCAGATCTTTTGACTTTGCTTAAAGATGGCACCCCACTCAGTGTTGACACAGAAAAAGCATCTGATGAAGCCTTGGCAATGTGTTTGATCCGTTCCCCTTCACCTTCAACTTCAGAGTATGCTAATGAGCCTCCAACAAGTTGTTCTATACCTGAAAGCACCTATGACTGTGATGTAAAAGGCTCCACTGTTAATGGTCTGCCCAGTTGTAATGGGCTCTCAGTAGATAAACTTGGAGTAAATATTCCATCTCCCGAACATGCAAATACAGTCAGTATATGTAATCCTGGACAATACATAAAAACTGAAGATATTTCTAGCAGTCTTCAGCCTATGTGTGACATAGTTTCCCCTGGTGACTTGTGTGCAACCGGCATTGATATTCATGGTTTCAGTGAAGACATCAAACCTGGTGACCCTCTTTTACTTAGTGTTGAGGAAGTGCTACGGAGTTTGGACTCCAATGCAGGAGTATGTAGCCCTAATCTACAGCACAGCTTGGAAAGCAATTTAACAAATGGCCCATTTTTGCAGCTTTCTCCCCCACCAACTAGCCACAATGTGTATATATCAATGGATGCTTCACCTCATGGGATTTCATGTACAGCTGCAACACCTAAGGTAGCAAAATTAAACAGAAAGCGATCACGATCAGAAAGTGACAGTGAAAAGCTTCAGCATATTCCAATTTCTAGCATTCTTTGTGGCCCAACATTGGGGGCCTCAGCTCCAGTAATGATGAAGCAGGAATCAAAGATGTCTTTGCAGTCAATAGCAGCTGTACCTAATGGAGGTACTGCTCCTAAAATAGGTAAAACTGTACTACTATCAAATAAAAGCATGAAAAAAAATACAGACCATACCACCAAGAAATCTCATCCAAAATCTAAATCAGGAATGCTAAAAAAGTCAAAAGAAAAAAATCCTAGCAGTCATGTTGTGCCAGGAAGTCCAACAAAAACTGTGTACAAAAAGGCACAAGAGAAAAAGGGGTGCAAGTGTGGCCGAGCTACACAAAATCCAAGTGTTCTTACGTGTCGTGGCCAGCGCTGCCCTTGCTACTCAAATCGCAAAGCCTGTTTAGACTGCATATGTCGTGGCTGCCAAAATTCATATATGGCTAATGGGGAAAAGAAATTGGAGGCATTTGCAGTGCCAGAAAAAGCTTTGGAGCAGACTAGGCTTACTTTGGGCATTAATGTGACCAGCATTGCGGTGCGCAATGCCAGCACAAGTACCAGTGTAATTAATATGACAGGGTCACCGGTAACGACATTTTTAGCTGCCAGTACAAACGATGATAAGATCTTGGATGAAGCTATGGACATGAGATACGACTGCTGAGTCTTTCTTTCTCCCCTCGTTTGGTAAGGGGACTGCTACAATTTGAAGGCAGCTATGGTTCTCTTTAACTTGCCGTAGCTCCTGCATATAGATCACTTGTATCAAGTGTTTTCATTGCTATGTTGTGTGTTAGTGTCAGGGAAATAGTTTGCTGGTAATTGCGGAATTATCCCAAAACAGTCTTTAGTTCTTACAACATCTCATAGTTTGAGATCAAATCCTAATGTAAATGATTTTTAATACAGAACTACTTTTTTGGCATATACTGACCTTGTTGTACCAATTCATGCTTTGTGCTTAATCAGAAATTGATTTAATATACTGAAATTATTTCTAGTCAGTCCATCACAGTTGTGCTAATACATGATGTATCCACGTTCAGTATCATCATTGCAAGAAAAATGACATGCTAAACTAATAAAAACTTCAACAGCCAATCTTGTAATACCACATTATTTGTGGATAGGGAAGTTAATAATTCAGCACCTAAACTTTGTTCAGAAATAAAAGATATTACTATAATTGTCCAGCTACTGTATGCTGACCTGAAACCAAGAAATGATCATACTGGACTTTAGCTTCAGTTGATATCACTCAAGACGTTCAAAAGCTTGATCATCTTTTGGAAAAGAAAAAGTTGTTCCTGTTTTTTAATTTCACACTTTTTTTTACAGATTGATGTCATTAATCTGTGTCATGCTATGTCATAAACTTAACATTCATCATTGGATATTTTTGCTGAGTTCATTATGAAATAGATACTGTATTTTTTTAACTCTGTTATGCTAGTTGGCTAAAAAATAAAAATGGTTTAAGTCTTATGCCAAAGTTATTGAGACATCATTATATTTTAGATTTTAAAATCTGACAGCTATTAGCACATTCTTGCAGTTTAAGGCATATAACACTGTCAAAACATAGTTTTCACTTGAAATTACCGTATCTGTTCCAAGATTAGATTAAATCCTACAATGCAAGAGTAGAATGTGTCAAGAATGGAGGTTTTCTTAATTGATATCCTTAAAGAGCTGATATAAAACCTGCTGATTAAGTATGATTTTGAAATTAATTCTAAGTTATACCATTGGAAAAGTCAATCCACATTGAAAATATGTTAATTCGTATCAATTTTACAAATTACGATTGGTGTTTAATACTTCTTTATTTTATTTTGCATAAAGTATGGGCTGACTAGAACAGAAAATATTGGGTTGTATCCAATTAAACCTCTTCCTTACAACCCTATGGAGGGAGGAAAGACTGTCGGACAGGAAATGTCCTATTGTACAAGTCAAAGGTTTCTTTTGCAACACTGGATTTTGCCCTTTTTGTTATCTTGTTTTATAGAGGACTATGTTCTGATTTACAGCAATATTTCAGCAGCTGTTATAAAAAGACATTATACCATAGATTCTTAAACTCCTTTATGTTTGCCATCTAATTGTTAACTGATTAATATTGCTAATGAACTGTAACATTAGATTTGGCACAAAGCATGTACAATGATGGTTACTAGGTCTAAAAATAAGACAAAAGTTTTGGATACTGGTTGGGTGATGTCTCCTTTTTCTTCTATAGTGTACCAAGTGTCATTTTATGTCAATGTGAGCAAATAATTATTTTGTTGACTTCCAGATTTGTTTCCCCCCCCCTGTCTTTTCTGTGGGTGGGGCAGGGTGTGGGGGGAGGGTTAAAGCCATAGGAAGAAGAATGTGATGTAAGTGTTCAGTATGTTTTTTTGTTTCTGTTTTGCAAGAAGAGTTGAAAAATATTTTTGATAATGAGAGTAAATGGTGGAAAATGCTCTTTAGTATTCCTGTCTTTTTTTGCAGCTAACCTCTTGAATTTTACATTTAACTTGGTAATTTAATGTGTCCTATTAAAATATATCAGTTGAATATGAATATGATTTTTATGCGGACCAAATGGGATGTCCCATTTTTGAATCTTAACTTTCTAAAGCAAAACTTTTTTTTTTTCAGCATCTTAAGAAGGCTAATCAAAGCAGAAGTCTTGAAATTTATCCTAACATACATGGTGCAATGGAAAGCTAATAGAAGTAGTCATTAAACTTTTTCTTTCTTTCTAAACGTTTCTGATAGTTCAGTTATGAAATTCTACTGTGTAATAAATACGCCTGTTCTCCATATTTTGGTATTTTTCAGACATTGAATAGCATTTTGTTAGCTGATTATTTCAATATTCCTTGGAATTGTTTATTTGTTATTCTGTATCTTTGACAGTTAATTCAAGTTTGTTTTAATGATACAAGTTTTCTTCTTCACTGCCATAGAAGCTGAGGTAATAAATGTCAGTCCTAAAACTGAATTTTGTAAAACAATGTAAAATATTTAGTGCTCAGAATACTTTTTTAAAGATATCAGTGCTCAATTTAATGAAATAATTGTACAACTTTTACCATGCTAACCACAAAAGGTTATCAAAAGTAGTAGTTTTGAATCCCTATATTCTAACAACTTTTCTTTGTTGTTTTGGTTACTATAAAACATAATTTTAGGGAAGGAAATTACATCAGTGCTTTTTGCATTCTCTAATCTTCCTCCATTGTTGCCTCTTAGTCTGATTGAATGAAAATATATTTTACGCTTTACTAGAAAAAAGGAAATTTTTTGCAACCTTTGCTAAATCTAGCTGTTGCTATAACTGCTTCATACACAATTTTCTTTCAGAACCAAGTTTTTAATAGAAAAATGTATTGCCCATATGTTTGTCACATAGTCACTGTTTTGAGCATTCACAGAACAATAACAAAATTGCACTAAAACTGAAAAATAAATGTGGAAAAATAACTTGCATATTTAAGTTCTGTTGATTGTTAATTGAAAATAGTGATTCCACAAATTCTGGATTCAAATGCCAGTACATATTTGTAAGATCCATAAGTAGAGTTTCATTGGAAATTGAACAAATTACAGTGAGGAAGGGACACTAGAATGTTTTTCTCTGGAATCCTGCTTTGTAAACATTGTTTTATTTTTCCAAAAGGGAAGGAAACTTATATAATTTAAGTTATGTAACTTAGATTTGTAGTTTGAATGGATGAATGTTTCAGTTGTATGGTCTAGTCTCCTTCACTGCAAAGGTTCTAGATTTTTTTTTTTTAAACCTAGTGGCATGCAGTGGTCCCTGCCTTTGCTTCTTGGGATGATCTGGTATTAATGTAGTTCTTATTGTTTAAATGTTGCGAAGAATGGGTATGTGGTTGGTATTGCTTTCTAAAACATCATGGTTTAGATTCTGATGTATTTCTTTCTAAATGCAACTTCAGTACCTCTTCAATGATATGGCTGAAGTCATTGGTTTTCTTTAAAGATTGCTGTAGGACTACCATTTCTAAGGAAAACAGTAGATGATAAATTAAATAAAAATGTTATTGTCTTTTCTTATGATGTAATGCTGAATGGTGTATAAATCTTGCCCAGATGATACTTATTTAAACTGAACTGCAGGGCAGATCACACTTCCAATATGTTTGGCTTGTTAAAGACAATAACAGATGAATCAGTTGTACAACATTTTGAGTGCTCTTATTGTGCAGCATAATTCTATTTTATAATCTTTTAAAATCATTTCATATACATATTAAATAGCAAGCTGTAGTGTTCCCAACATAAATATTGCAAAATATATGATTCTTGTACAACAGTTACTAAAACAGCTTGTATAAATGTTTAGGGAAAAATACAAGAGAGATACATACCTTATAACTTTACAGATGTTCAAAAGGAGAATAAGTGGCCTTGGATCTTTTTCTAGCTGCTGTATTTATTATTGCATTGATTGAAAGCTCAAACAAATGGGAAGGGTTTGCAAACTTTTTTTCTTATTAATTTTACAGCTATTGCTGTTAACCACCACTTATAATTCTTGAGATTAATAGATCAAACTAACTGATCTGGTATCTTGGACATGAATTCTAATTTTAGCAAGAAAACCCCAAGAACTCTTTGTCTAAAGTAAGATGGGAAAAACCATAAAATCATAAAGTTGGAAGGAACAATTTAATCTATGAACAGTCGACCTCCTTCTGACCTCCTGTTTGTATTGGAATCCAAATCCAAGTATTGTACCATGTGGTTATCCAGCTGTCTTTCAAAACATCCTGTGAATGGGAGTTAATCGCTGCTTTTGGTAAGTGGTTCATTGTCAAATTGATATTATTGTTAGGAAGAACTAACATTCATTTGAAATATTACTTCCAGTTCTCAACCTATTTCTGTATGACACTTTCAGTTATTTGAAAACTGCTATTATGTCTCAACCTACTCATATTTTTTGTGGACTAATAATCAGTTTCTTCAGACACTCTTTGTTAGACTTAATTTCTAGAACATTCTTGTTGCCTATACAGGTAGTCCATGACTTAGAACCATTTGTTTAGCGACTGAAATTACAACGGCACTGAAAAAAGTAACTTATAACCAGTTGTCATACTTAACAACCATTGCAGCATCCCCGTGGTCACATGATGAAAATTTAGGTACATGGCAACTGGCATGTATTTAGGATAACTGCACTGTTCCTGGGTCATGTAATCACCATTTGTAATCTTTCCAGCCAGCTTCCAACAAGCAAAGTCAATGAGGGAAGTCTGATTCGCTTAACGACCACATGATTCACTTAACAACTTTGGCAAAAAGTTATAAAATGGGGCAAACTCCCTTAACAATTATCTTGCTTAGCAAAATAAACGTGGTTATAAGTCGAAGACTACCTGAACCTTTCTTAAAATATGTTTAATGAGTTGAATTGAACTTAATATTTGAAATAGTGTTTAACCAATACTAAATATATTCTATTGGGAAATAATATTTTTCCTGCTACAGACTGTTTTACATTTTCGTTTTTAGCAATGATACCACACTGTCAACTCAAGTTCAGTTTATGAATCAGTTTATTATTCCCAATATTCTTTTTACATGTGCTAAACACAGATACACCTATCTTATATTAATATATATTATTTCTTTTCCCCATGTTCATAATATTTGGGGGGGGGGTTTCCTATATTTTCCATAGTTTTTCCAATCTATCAAGATTATAGAACAGTGCACCTTCTCTGACTTTTTTCAATAATTTAGCCTAATGAGCATGTTAGAGTCATCTGAAAATGAGTGGCTAATTCAAGAAATAAATTCAAGCCTTGTATTAAGTATATATAGGTCAGTGAATTAAGAGTACTGACAAAGTGAGGGGGGAAAACAACACATTTGGCAAAGTTGTGGTTGCTTCGGTACCACTGGGCTTCTGACTACACTAAGCAGAAACATGTCCATTGTGCAGCACAAGGGAAGATGGGAGGGGTGTATATTGGTCCTATTTCCTGCCTCTCTCTGGCCCCTGCGTTTAACCTGTTGGCATCAAGGCTAGATGTGTGAGCAACATTTAGCTGCTTTGGACCAGAGCCCAAAATTTATATCTCTGGTGGGCAACAAGAGAAGGACAAGGGAGCAACGTGGATGCCTGCTGGTGAGTAGGGCTGGTTGGGGGGTGCCAGTGATGAGGGGGCGAGCCTTCTTTCTCCCTGGAGGAGGGGCTCTTGGGGACACACTGGGATGGAGACTGGGGAAGCAGTTTTCCTTGCAGTCCAGTTACCTTTGTTCCCCCTTCCCACCCAGCAAAGTGGCAGTCAGTTCTGCAGGTCAGCTGATGTGGATGAGTGATTTCCAATACTCCCTGCCAGCTTCCCAAATGAAAAACCAATGGAAAAGCTGGCAGAAAGATAGGTGTTCCTCCTGCTCCCACTGCTATACCCATTCAGCTGGTGGCAAGGCCCAACAGGTAAGTGGCAATTGGATACTTTGAAACTGAGGTTAAAAACTAAAATCTCTTAATAGCAATGTGTGGTGAGGAAAGGACAAGGGAGTGACTTGGATGTCTGCTGGCAAGGTAAGGCTAGCTGGGGAGCACTGGCAGTTCATGTGTGAATCCTCTTCCTCCATGGAGGGAGTAGGTTCTTGGGACACACTGGGATGGGGAGTGAGATGCAGTTTTCCTTGCAGTCTGCAGCTCTTTGTTCCTCTCTTCCTTTCAGCAAAGAGGCAGGCAGTCCTGTCGGTCAGACAAGGAGAGGAAGCCAAGGAGAGGAAGAGTGATTTCTGACACTCCCTGCTAACTTTCCACAAGCAGCATCAAAGGGAAAGTCAGTTGGAAGTTGGTCCCACACACATTTTTTTTTTGCTCATCCGTTGATCATTCCATTGTTTCCCCCCAGCAAAGTGGAAGGCAGTTCCACAGGTCAGTTGAGGAGTGATTTCTGGCACTTCTTGCCAGCTTTCCACAAGCAAAATCAATGGGGAAACTGGAAGGAACTTCCCCCGCTGCCACTGCTCATCCAATCAACTGGCAGTAAGGCCTGATGGATGAGCAGCATTTGGTTGCTTTAGAACAGAGGCTGAACTCTGAAATCTCTTTAATGGCAGTGGGTAACTAGAGAAGGATGAAGGAGCAACTCAAATGCCTACTGGCGAGGTAGATAGCTAGGGGTTGCCGATGGTCAGTGGCTGAACCCTCTTTCTCCCTGGAGAGAGTAACCTCTTGGGGTATTCCAGGATGAGTGTGGGTGCAGTTTTCCTCACAAGTGTCATTCTCTCTCCAACTGCTCCCCCCCCCCCCACACACACACTGATGGTCATTTTGTTTCTTCGTTTAGATAAGGAAATATCTCTGATATTTAGATACTCCCCTCTATCAAATGTTGTAGATTTTTATTCAACTGATTCAAAATGGTAGTATATTCTGTCAACATATATTACAACCTTTTTCATTTCTCTTCAGAAATATATCCAGTTCAATGAGAATTAGTTCTGGGTAAATGTGAATTCTGTTTTGCTCCTCTAGATATTTCTCCGTCTCCATAATTCCTATTATGAAATGGAGTACAAACAACATCCACTAGTTTTAAAAATATATTTTAATTGCAAAAGAAAAAAGTACAAATAGCTAAGGCAAAGCCATTCCCAACATAAGTAAATTTTGACAAAACTCTCAACAAATTTCATAACTTTTTTCTATCTCTTAGAATATAACTTTTAACTTTAAAGCATATGATACATGAATAAGTATTAATTACAAGAATTTGTCCTTTTTTAGTTTTATAATCTATGTAGTCTTCATTAAAATATTTTAATTAAACTTAATAAACTTTGATTTTAAACATGCAGGACAAATTATTTTTGGCATTGTACTCAGTCTTTGAAAGCTAGCTCTAAAGCTATCAGAACAGTTTTCATGTTAAAACTGGAGAATTATATCAAATTATCTGCACCTATTATTTTTATTAATAGACTTGATACTGCTTGGAATAATTTAACTTGATCTATATCTTTTGCTCAATATTGCCTCTTAGTGGCAACCTTCTTCACACACACCCCTGCTGCCCAAGAAAATATCTGCTTGCTCTATTAAAAAATAAACCATGGATAAAAACTTTATACCTGTTATACTTTTTTCTAATAAAGTGAAGCAATCCTATTTGAATTAATGAAAAGCATTTTGCTCAATAGGAAAAGCTACTGTATAATTAACCAAGTACTGCTTGAGCCCTTTATTAAAAGGAATATCTACACAATATACCAAACTGAACCATTTTAACCCTTTCTTATGAGGTAGGTGTTATTATTTCTGTCTTTAGGCAGAAAGATTAACTTATAGCATCTCATAAAAGCAAAAAAAAAAAAAAAACAACCAAACAAACCACTTTTTCCATGCTTTTGAATACAATATCTTAAGGTAGCCAAGCAAAACATAACTTCTGTCAATATGTTTTTGGCTTCAAGTGTAATAATACTAACAATGGCCTCTGGTATTTGATAGGGTTTAAGACAACAAAATAATGATCTCTCCAAACAATTACCAGTTATCTCTTGATCTACACATTTGTGTTTTAACATAAAGTGATTTGGGGAGTGATAAAGGGATGCCTTTAAAATATAAAGTTAAGAGCATCCCTGTAATAGGAACATTACAATAGAAACAACATTGCTAGTAAAATAAGTGGGACATCCAACATTTTTGAGAAATTTAGGCAAATTGTATTTAAGAAGCTTTTTGAATTTTCCCTAAAGCAATTTTCTTAAGATAAACCACATAAGGGTATTTCAAAATAGATTAGCTGACTAATTATTAGAACAATTTTCAAAGTAAAAGCTGTAAGAGCTTTGCAGGAGCTTGGCTCGCCATGCAGGCCAACCTGAATTCAGTATTGTATTGTTCATTCCAGTTTGAACCATGCCAGACACTTCTATTTAAAAAAAAAAAGTTGGAATTTGTCAACTCATTTCACCAGTGTTTTGTATATAATAAATTAAGGCATATTATCAATTTCTGCACCATAGGAAAAAATTGTTAGGTCAGAATGTGTACAATTTGTTAGATATTTAGTGTTAAACTGTAGAACTGTCATAAATACATTGAAAATACATCAAATATACTAGGGAAATAGGCACAGAATTAAATAGTTTTCCTAACAATTGAATGGTATTAAAGGGAGGATTTATGGAATACAAGATTCAAATTTTAAGAGTTTGAAGAAAATGCATCCAAATCAAAATAATATATATTAATATACTGTATGTTTAGACGGTGAAACAGTTTTGGTTGGCATGGAAACAAAATATAACTGTTGTAAGCTTTCACATGCTTTAAGCAGAGAGGTGCTAATGTTATTAAAAACATACTAAGTCTTGCCATAGTTCAAGAAAACAAAACATGCCAGGAAGCTAGAAGAAATCCCTTAATTTACCCGGTAAAAATTGGAAGCATCCCATAAGCTGACCCTTGGCTTCTAAGCTAGAGGTGCAGAGTAAATCTTCCTCTCCCCAAAATAAACAGATTCTCCAGCAGAGTCCTTCATAATATGTGATGCACTGTTGCTTTTTTGTTACCATCACAATGAAAACACCAAGGGAGCCCTAGATTTTAAGCATGGCTTCTTTTATGGAAAAAGAAGTAGAAATGTATGTAAGGGGTAGAAAGGCAAAAAGATTCTCTGGACCCCATAAAACTCATTGAAAGGGTTAATTAAAATCTTATTCAGAGGCAACTTTTCTCAAAAGTAACCTTTGACAAATCTGCTATTCTTGTATAAACTATAGACTAAGAAATCTACAGTACTTTTAGATTCTTTACATAAAGTGGATGTTGTATAGCTTTCCTATAATTGATTCCCTCCCCCCCCCACTTTCTTATTTTTAACATTTATCAGCTCATATTCAAAAGGAGCTAATGATAAGAGCTTGTTTTTTTTTCCCCTGGTGTAGAGAAAACTTTATTTGCTATTGCTTCAGAAGTACATTTTCTAGTTGTTTCTAGAATGCTAATGTTAATTTTATTTATTACTTTTTTACAAACAACTCAAGGTGGCAAACATATCCAATAGACCTTAGTCCTTGTATTTTCTTCACAACAACAATCCTGGGAAGTGGGTAGGGCTGGAAGTTATTGACCCCAAATCACCCAGATGGTTTTCATGGCTAAGGTGGGACTTGAACTCTGTCTGATTATAACACCTTGCTTGCAATTAAAACAGTATTGAAGTTATTTTTAAAATTGCAAATCTTTTATAATACCGTAGTCTCTATTTTGAAGGCTGGCTGTAGGCAATCCTTGGGAAAAAAACATTTTAAAATTGCACACATTACTGTTAAAAATATTAGTACTATGATAATACTAGGATAAAATTTAATTTTTAAAAGGTGCAATACATTAAGCTCTAGGTGCAATAGTCCAATAAGGTGCAATAGACTAAGCCTTTGAAACAAAAAGTTCTTCCAACTATATAAGATTTTATTGAAAAATATTTGGTAGTGTAAAAATGTACATCACAGTGGAATTTATCTTATGCCATAGGTTCTTCTAGATGAATATTATCTAAATTCATTGGTAATGATCTTCCAGGCTTTTAGACTATGGCTTTCTTTAAAAAAGGTGAAATTGGCTAGATGCTTACGGTAATTTGAATTTTTTTTCCTATAATTGCTTCAAACCTTTCCCACACAGATTTATACCCCAGAAAATTATTAATTTATTTAGGGCCATGGAGCAAAATTTTCACAGACAAAATGAGAATCATATTCTACATCAATAAGTTAGAGAGATACTAATGACTCTAACACATTGTTACTGTAAATATTTCACAGTTGTCTTGTGGCATTTAAACCGAATCCTGAAGCTCAACTGCAGTTCAAACTTTTAGCCTGCAAATTAAACTGTAAAGGATAAGTTAGACTAAACTATATTATTGCTACTACAGTCTCATTATCATCATCATCATCCTGACATCTTTCTATCCAGAATTCCCAAGATATGATATATATACAAAAATACACACATAGGAAAAATAAATTCTTTTAGTGTATTTTTTACAATGCACAATTATTTATATTGTGTTATCAGAAAGAAGTTAAGCACTTAGGAATTAAACATTATAATTTCTAACTTGTTCAATTTGCCAAAATATGCTCATATTTAATCATTTAAATTAAGACAGTACTTTAAAGATGAATGCAAAACATGTCTTTCAAAGGAAATTGGGCTTAAGCTGTTTCAATGTGAGAAATGGACACAAATTTATCACAAATGCCTTCAGAACACAGAAAAATTCTTATACACATTGGCATTAATATATGTTGTAAAAATTTTTCAAACAGTTATATTCTTATAGATTTTTAGTGGTGGTAAACCAAGTGCCTTTGAAAAACATTAAAACAACTACCCTGCAGAATTGAACAAAAGGTCTTTTCAGAAAACATTTTCTCATTTGCAATTCAAATATTTTATATTACTAGTTAATGTGTGTTTGTTGTGGACTATCATCTTTTCTGAACTGAATCATTTCATCATCAGGAACATTTGTTTATCCACAATATTAAACTACAATATTCTGTTTGTTGCGTGTAATGTCAGTGTATGCTGATTAATTGATTATACACCATAAAGTCATTGTCAACTCTTGGAGACCACATTGATTTTTTCCCATGATTTGTCCATAACCTGCTTTTTCAGGTCTTCCAATGATGCACCTATCACTACTATAACTAAGTCCACCCAGTTTGCTGCTGGTATCTTATTTCTTTCCACTTTTCCCAGCATTTGCACCTTCTCTAAAGAGCTAGGTCTTTGTATGATGCATTTGAAGTAGAATAGTTTGAACCTACACAGCTGTACCCCAAGTGAGAACTATGGGTTGAATTGTTTCATAATCCATTTGCTCTTTGTTTTCCTAGCTGTCCATGGTATTCTAACAAGTCTTGTCCAACACAAAAAGTCAAAAGCAGCAATGCTCTTTTCTAGCTTGATTTCAAAGTACAATTTTCACTTCTAAAAAATGTCACAGAAATATCATTGCCTCCAGTATTCTGATCCTTGTAGGTATACACACATCCTGGCATCTGAGTATCTTTTCCAAGGCCTTCATAGCTACTAAGTGCTAGTCTGTAGAATATTCCTTGATTGCTTGTTTCTTTACTGTTGATGTTTCACGCTTTCTACCGCTTCAAGTATCTTTATTGTCACTTCTGAGCAGATTGTATCTGTTGTCATTATGACATTGTTTTATCACAGAACCATAGAACAAAAGCACCTCTGAATGATAGTCCAATCTTCTACTCAGTGCTGGATTTGCTAAAACATTTTCAACAGGTCTTCATCTGAAGACCTTCACTGAAGGTGAACATATTACCTCATGAGGAAGCCCATTTTATACCACTAAGAACTATTTAAACAATTTATTGTAAATGCTTCTTTTATACAAATGGGAATTACCTTTTACTTTAAAAGGGGTTTTTTTTTTTTTGAAGAACAAGGTTCAAAAGAATGGGTAAGGGAATAAGATATTATCGGTATATTCCTGGAGCTATCTTGTAAATGTTATTTTTTACCTGATTTTTGTTTATTTTGGAAGAGTGTTGTACTCATTTTGTCAACTGAGTCTCATTTTCTACACTACAATTTAAAATGCTTTAATTTGGTAGGGCTTTACATCAGTTATGAATTTTGGGTCGTTCATTTTTTTGATTAAGTTTGGAAAATATATACTATTTTTTCTTTTATAGAGGGATTGTTGCATTTCTTAAGGAAGTAATGCTTTTTTTGGAAGAATTCTAATAAAATTACAGAATTCTGTTAAAAGAAAAAAAATCTCATGAAGAACGACCATGAAAACCAATGGGCCATCACTTTTCTATATTATAATTTAAAAAAAACATAAACTTGATACTAGATTTAAATATTCTTGAAAATCTCATATTATGATCACCATTCAGTATTCTATAATGCATATAAATATCTGCAGTGAGCTAGAAATAATTTAGAAACTGACAGGTACTTCCGATACACCCAAAAACTGAAAATTAGTATACAATTATGTAAGACAAGAAAGAAGCTGAAGATAGCTTCTAAATAATAAAAGGAGGAGGAAGAATCCAAAATGGAAAAAAAATCCTCAAGAATTTATTGGTTGTTTTAAATTCTTTTTTATATATAAATATGAACCTTTTCACCTTTCTCCAGTCTTGGTTGT
The DNA here is from genome assembly GCF_016545835.1 of Crotalus tigris. Taxonomy (NCBI): domain Eukaryota; kingdom Metazoa; phylum Chordata; class Lepidosauria; order Squamata; family Viperidae; genus Crotalus; species Crotalus tigris. The sequence goes on along the minus strand of NW_024097214.1, from coordinate 332,080 downwards.
TTTCTTACAGGTTCCATGAATGCACAAATTCTATGCATACCCCATAGTTAGGAAAAATTATTACATTAGAGAAAGAAGTAATATATCTTGTATAATTATGTATAATTATGTTCAGATGTCGGTAGCTTGTCAAATAACATTATTTCTTCAAATATAAGAACTGAAGATTCTTGTATTTAATAATGGTAGTCTTTAGGGACAAATCTCCATTCTTATGCTGAAATGTGCGAAATAACTAAATTATCTGACTTTTCTTCAATTTCAGGCATAGATAAGAATTCATCTGTTTCATAATCATCTTCAAAGGAACTACAAGAAATGAATAAAGAGATTAACACTAAAATGTTTGATTATCAATTTCTAATTTTCAAATGACACTAATTTTAGAAAATATGAAGACAAATATAAAACATAGCCCTATGAAGCCTAAAGACAAGTAAGTCTGAATTACCAAATAGATACATAATAATAAATATAGTTGAGTGCAAGTAAAGGATTCATATGAAGATAGTTCAGGATACAGGCTATGATAATTTATCATAACATTCAAATATAAAAATTGCAAATGTTTTTGTAGCCATTTTTTTCAGTGCCCATTTTTCTGATATTTTTTTGAGCATGCATTTACGTGCACATTTATCTCTATAGTGACACAGTATATGTTTTGCAAAATGAATAAAGACAATCCTTCCATTTCCCAAATAATTGCTTTGGAAGGAAGAGATAGCTTGTCTGTCTGTTTAGCAAACTTCTTAACCACCCATCTCCCTCATAAGTGTTGGGTTCAAACAGTACAGGAAGAAGCACACTATTTTTGAAGGTATGCAAATATCATTCCTTATTGAGCAGAATTGGAGAAAGAGAATATGCAGGTTCCCCAAACACAGATTATTATTTGGTCTCTAGAATAAGTATGGCATAACAAGTGTCTAATAGGAATGCTGGAGAAGAAAAGTACATTTGGTTGATACTGACAGGGTGTTTCCAAAAGGACTACACTACTCTGAAATACTGCCCATCTTCATTCAATCTTATCAAAATTAGTCTGCAAATAGCTAGATCAAGGCTGAGCTTCCTCATGATGAGCCAGTTCCTTTTTCCAGGATGTTCCTTCAACTTTCCAGTATGGCATTAAATGCATGGCCTTCCATCCAGATAATAATCAGGTCAAACCATGCTTAGCATTTTGAAATCAGCCAAGGTAGTCAAACTCTCATACAGTAATAGCTAGCATTGCAGAGTTAATTACAAACAGTACAGTCCGTTCATCTAGTGTGGATAGAGGTCAGAGCTTCTAAATATCAAAAGTCTTTTAACCTCAGCCTGTCATTTAATATGTTTCTTTTTTAACATCATCACGATTTTGTTCTAATATTTCCATCCTGTTGCAAACATGAGGTAGAAATTATTTATTTTGGTTATAAAATTGGTTAAAATTTCCCACTGTAGATTCAAAATAACTTCCAGGGACTGCTACTGACCCTGGAATGGTAAGAATTGCAAATGTTTTGCATGGGCTAAGGAATGGAGTTGTGAGCTTGGGCTTCTCTTTTCATCTTACTGCTGGAGAGACCTTTAATTAGCCATTTGATTTTGATTTTTAGTAACAAAATTTTCTCCAGCACTGGAGATGGCTAATCCACCAATGGGTTGAGACTGTATTCCTGCCCAATCGGATCAGTCAGCCAAAGTTGCCACACCTGTCCTGGACCACGAGATCCCAGTCTTGAGTGATCTCGCCCAGAAGACAGACGTTCAACTTTGGCTCCTAGGCAGGTACAGTTTCTCCCATTGGTGGATTATTTCCTTCCTGTAGCTGAGAATTAGATCAGATAAACAATTCGGATTTAATTGGCTGAATTAGTTAAAATTCTTGCAAATTACCTACTGAAATCTAGAGTTCCAGAGGGATATCCTCTTCCACTAGAAAGGGGGGAGGGTGATTTTCCTCAAACTCCCATCCTAAACCAAGCCCCACTCCCCCGATTCCCTCGCCAACGGCTTCAAAAAAAGAAAAAGAAAGAAAAAAGAAAAAAAAGAAAAAGCCAACCGGCTGAGTTGAGGCCTTTTTTTCCTGAGTTGAGGCTTTTAAAACTAAAAGGATAAAACTCATGGAGGTAGCAGAGGACTAGGGGGAGGGGCGCGCGTAAGGGGGGAGGCAGCCGCGGAGCCCCTCTTTTAGGGTGGCGTGAGCCAGCTGCAAAGCGGAGAGCCCTCCCTTTAAGCGCCGGGGCATTCTCCGAGGAGCTTTAAATTAGCCGCCATGACCGGAAGGACCTAGCGCACGTGCGATCCTTTTGTTGTCGACGCATGTGGAATCTGGCAATAGAGGAGACCTTTCTGCGCAGGCGCGGCAGCCAGTTTGAGCGCATGCGCAGAAGGTCTGGGCCTGCAGCGGCCATTTTATTTGAAGTCAGGGACACAACTGAGCATGCGCGGCTAGCATATACGCACGCGTGGTCAAGAATTTCTCCACAACCTTCATCGGCCACTAGAAGGAGACAGGAGGCATAAGACCCCTTGCGGACCTCCCTAGCAACTCAGACCTTAAGTAGTAAGTTGTTTGAACCCTTACTGTTTACACAGATATAACTTGAAGGAGTTTTTTTCTATCATACAGGAAGCAGACAATAGTAGCTTCCCACTCCAGGACTTGGTGTCTTCACTTCCAAAAAGAGTTAAAAGGGCCTTCATAACTAATTGAATTGAGTTGCCTCTAGCTCCATCCGGACTTCGGGCCCCCCATTAGTGGCCCGTACGTTTCTGGATTTAGTGGTGGGTTCTAGGCATCCCCAGTCGTGTGCCTGTCCTTAACCACTACAGTCAAGCCGGATTCCAGGCATTCCCATTAGCGTGCCTGTCCTTATCCGTGCACAGTGACTAATTCAGACCACTTGCAGAGTCTGTTCCTGAGTTCCAGGCGCCCCCTGTAGTGCGTCTGTCCTTACTCAGAGTAGAAGCTCTCCTACTACCTGGGTTCCCCTATCGTGACCCGGTGTTAGTGGAGAATGAAGGAAGCAATCATTCCCTCTACTTGAGCCTTGCCTTCAACCTCTGGAGCACCCGCTTCAGAGAGTTCTGAAGCCTCTGCAGCCCCCAGAATCAAGGCTGCAAGGAAGTCATCCAAAAAAGCAGACAAACAGGCAATCAGAAGGCACCAAGCCCTGGAAAAAGAATTCAACAGAGCCCAGAATTGAAGATAGTCAGAGCAGGGGGATAGTTCCCAAACTACCGCTGGGGCTCTCTTCATTCCCACTGGGCGTTTGATCTACAGGGAATTCATCTCAGTCCCCAACAGAGGGCGGGATAGGTGAATTCTCATCGCTCCCGATCCCCCTCGCCACGTAGGATAAAAGAACCTCCGGTGACCACGCTAACCCCAGCACCGGCAGGGACGCAGGCAATAGCTACTCCTCCTGCACTGGCAGGGGATCTACTAGCTACCTTAATAGTGCAGACAGTAGACCGTGCATTTGAGGCCAGGGCTCAGACCTCCAAGGCCAAGCCACTAAGGCACAGACCGAGGCTTCGGGAGAAAACAGAGGACCAACAGGACCCCTCTTCCCTCTCAGACTCGTCGGTCTCCGAGGAATCTTACCTGGACCAACCAGGTACGTCACAGGAGATCCAAATGTCCGAGGAGGAGGACAACTCATCTCAGGTGCCGTCTTTCAACGGCCTTTTTAACCCTTCTCTTTTTGTCACCATTCTGCGCAAGGCTGAGGCCACACCCATCTTGGGCAAGGAACAGCAGTGGAACCTATCACAGTCGACACGGAGGCTGAGCCAACGTTCGCCGAAAATTTTCTGTTTTAACATGCTTTGTCATTCTAATTTCATTTCAAAACACTACTAATTTCAACAATGAGTTTCAGCATTTCTTGGAACAACAACTTTAAGATGATTTTGCTCACCCTTCTTGTAACTGTACACTGCCAGACTCTTCAGCTACAAGAATTTCATATTCCTCAGCAGCATATCTGTCCCAGTCAGAGGGTTCTGGACTATCATTTTCAACATCCTAAATACATGGATTAGAAAGAAATAGATAAAACCCAACAAATCTTTTAAAGATTAGGACATGCATAATTGTAAATATCTGCAATAAATAGTGTAATACACTATTACTAAGCATTCAAAGAAGTATCATTGCATATTTTTGGTAATTATCTGTAAATGAAATATCCTGCAAATATTATGGTAAGTTCCTAATCAGGTATACAAAATAATTAAAAATTAACAATCTTGCTTGCAGATATCTTTCTTAATTCATTTCAGTTTGGTAGTCAATTTGTTCAGCGACCAAAGTTATGACGGTATTGAACAAGGAAGACCTATGATCTGTCCTCAGAGTTCCAGCAGTTGCAACATCTCCAGAGTTAAGCGATAATGACCTGGGTGCTTAATGCCAGGATCGTGATTACATGGCAGTGAGCTGCAGTCATAGGATCACTATTTCCAATGTTCCTTACTGGCTTCACACAAGGAATTAATAGGGAAGCCATCAGAAAGTTGGAAGTCACAGTCATGAGAAGAGCTCACTTAACAATGACAATCAGGACTGATGTCACTAAGCGACACAATCACATAACATCACACTCTATGACCATCTTGCTTAGTGACAACAATGCTAGTCACAATGTAAGTTAAAGGCTACCTACTCAAAAAATGCAAACTATTGAAATTATTTATATTTAAAATTATTAAGGAAAAGTACTTCAGATTCTTCATTATTATATTTAAAAATTAATCATGATACAGGAGTTGTTTTAAAATTTAATCTCTGACTTAAGGAAAAGGTGGCATAGTATTTCTGATCTTGCTATCCTTTCAAACTGAAACAATTTTGAGAGTTTGCATAACACATTAAATCAGTATATTAAATATGCACAAACCCACACAAACATACTGCCACCTTTTCACCAACATCATATGGTTCCTTAACCATATTAACTTGCACAAAGCCAAGAGGTTATGGTTTCAGCTAACAGTAACTGAAATCCAGAAACGTGATTTGAGCATTGGTTTAATATTAACAGATATTAACAGGAAATTGTATTGTTTGGTTCTTATTCTACTTTTCACAACAGAAAACTCCAAAAAAAGGGGGGGGGAATACAAGAACAAAGCAAAACTAAACATTTAAAAACTGCACAGAAAAAAGTGTACACATAGTAAAAGAAAAAATGCATAGAAAAAATACATCTGTCTTGTTTAGAAGAGAGATCTAAATTTATTGTAATACATGTAATAAATAATTGATGTATATATGCATGCATGCATGCAATAGATATCCTGGCTTATATTTAGAAGTTCAAGGCATGATATATATACTATTTCATGACTATACTATTCTATACTATACTATACTATACTATACTATACTATACTATACTATACTATACTATTCTATACTATACACTATATATTATATATAGTACTCTCTCATCCTTTTTCTCTCTACAACCACTACGTGATGTAATTTGGATAGAATAATTAGCCCAATGTGGTAAGTTCGCAAGACCAAGGAAACGAGATTTACATCTATTTCAATAAAATATCTTATAATGCTTGTCTGGGGTAAATATAGACTCTTGAAAATTAAGATGAATTTCCCAGTCTCATTTACAATTATATATGTAGTTGAGGAGTGTAATCAGTCAGATTTCTCCCCATTTGCATTGTTGCCATTTATGAAATAAACTATCAATTGACTTAGTCAATGTGTTCTATCCATAATCTCTCATATCTAAAGTAATTCAGAATCTAAATGAGTGTGAGAGTTGAAGATGGAGCTAACAGTTTTTGGTCCAGATATTGAAATTATGTAAATATATGACAGCTACTCAGTTTCAAAACCACCAAGCACTTATCCATGCATTTATACTACTGTGGGTATTTGAACTCTCACTGATGGCCAGCACTGTATGGTTCCATTCTTCATTCTTGTTTGCAATAAAATTCTCATCTAGCTGAATTGTCTGCAAAGTTTAGCCTCGGACAGAAGCTGTGAAGCTTTGTGATTTACCTCCTAGTCCTAGTAAGGGGGCTGACCACGAGGTATGATTGAAAGGAATATGGATCAGACTCCACAAGCCATTTCTCCAAACAATCCAAAAGGCTGCAATTGGGGCAATCAATGTTCACTTCACCCCAAAGATTACAAGACACATATTAATCGCTAATTTCAGTGCTTCCTCTTCCCCCATCCTACTTCTCTTCCACCAGGGAATTTAAATGTTAAAATGAAATTTAATACCTGCTTTTTTGTAGTATGTATATCAGAGCAAAATGCTGCCAAGAATTTTAAATAAAGAGCATGTTAGGGGCATCCATCTCACTTCAGTGAATTAAAACTACCCCAAATTGTCACTAATGTCAATGGGCTCAGACTTTACCACTAATGAGATCAAGCAATCAGGTGTAATAATTTCAGCTTAGTATGAGGTACAGAAATGTATGCCGGGAGCACAACGTGATGGCTAATTTGCCCTGGGTCATAAGAGGATAATGCAATGTGCACTTGCCTTAATGCTCATCTGCAGACATTGTCATGGAATTTATACTACTGGTCATACCTCCTCAATTACATAAAACTGTTTTTGTTATTTTTTCTCTATAATATTCTAGTTTTTCCTTTAAGTAATCATTACTTTGAAATAGAGCTGTTTTATACCTTTTGCACAGCAAAGGGATCCCGTTGTTCATTGTCCAGATACTTTTCGAGGTTAAAGAAAGTATTATAAAATACATGAGCCATTCTACATCTCTTCAAATCTCGTAGAGTAACTCTTCCTGAAAAACCAGCATATATTATTTAACTATTAAATCAACAGTTCTTAGTGGATTGGAATAAATGAGCTCCTAGTTCATGTATCCTATAACAATGACTATTTAAAGATTTGTCAAGGAGAGCAAGGAGTAACAGCGTATTTCAAAGCTGAATCACAAGTTTCTCAGTAGGCTTACTTCCAAAACAAATTGATTGATTTTGTCCATTCAGTTTGAATCAGTATGCACCAACCTGATCATGTGAACTTGTCACAAGCCTTTTCCATGAAATCATGTAAAATGTCATTTTGTGTAAATGCCAAGTAGATGTTTGAGTTGTGTTTATAAACAAAGAAACATACTTGTAGTTTGAAACACAACTACCGCTAGTAGAAAAACTTTAGCTAGCGGCTTTAACATTATTATTATCCTTGAGATACAACCGTAATGAGCCTGCCCATTATGATTGCATGTTGTGTCGGCCATTAAGTGAAGCTTCTCATTAATGACTCCCCCCATCCCTACTCTCCCCAATGAATTGTTTAAACAAACATGCAGGTTGTTAAGTGGATTATGAGGTGCCTCAGGGGTGGAGGAGGCCCTTGGAAGATCTAGCGCAGAAACCTAAATTAGGACATTGCTAATAGTTTTCCCAGGTAGACTGAACTGACCAGGCTGATTTCAAATAACATGATTACCTGCTAGCAGTGAGGACTAGATTAATTACTACCGGTAAGAATGAATTCAGATAAGTTAACAAAAAGAATTCAGTGCATTTTGTCATATGCCTTTCAAAAATGCCCACGTGGAGATGTTTATTAAGATTGCTTTCAGTGTGATGTATGTTCCAATTAGCATTATGTCTCATTTGTGAGTAAATGGATGATCACTTCACATTATAGATGACATATTTGTAGGGAATTATTATCTCATTAAAAATAACATTCATAAATTCATCTATTAGACATTTAATCATCACACCTATTTGAAGAGGTAGTTGCAAATGTCTGAATAACTTAACTAAATTCCATATTATGTATTATGGTGGATCAGGATAACTTTTGTGATTTTCAAACTGAAGGTGCAAAGATTAAGAAGCTAGTGTGAAAGCTACTCTGGGCATATTTCTGTAAAGACATACAATTCTTTAAAGCACCATAAGATCAAATTTAATAAAAAGGAAAAAAATATCATATAATAGCTCTTACCCTCATGTTCTGGTTTTACTAAATCAAGCATTTGGCACAATAGGTCATGGAAGGGCAATGGCTCAATACCCATAGATTCCATCCTCTCACACTGTTCCTCATAAAAATACTCAAGTTCATACATTGATAGTGTGCCATTCCCATCTAAATCCATGCATCGGAACCAGTACTCAATACTACAAAACAAAGAGATGAATCAAGATGCATTTTATAGTATGGCAACAAGTAACAAGAGTTTTGGGGATGCCTTTTATGTACATAATACATAGTAAAGCTTTGCCTGGACTTTCCCATATGACAGGTTGTACCGGAAAGGCTACCTTGAAGTTTAAACAATGAGTTAAAATACATAATACCCTCAGTTGCTCAGTGGAAAATTCTGTATTATTTTCCCATCCTAAATCTGACTTTCAGAGAGTTTTGGATGGAATGATATTTTTAGCAGCTTGATAAAACTTTTATGTGACAGAAACAACACACAAGGGATGGGAATACATTACTTGGAAGAAGGCTTTAGTAATAAAGATAATTTTTACAATATAATGCTCTGTTGTAGGTACATTCTCTCCTATTTAAGGCTCCTCTCATGTGAAATTTTGTGGCTCGTAGTCAGTGAAGCTGGAGTGGCATGGAAGGTAGGTGCCATACTGTATATAGGTTCCATATATGATTTATGTGCCATCAAGTTGATGTCTCTTGGTGACCACATAAATATTGTTCATAACATACTGTATGAGTTAACTTTAAAAAAAAATCCCTAATGACATCCATTTTAAAACATTTTTGATAGATTCAATAAACTCAAAATGTATTATGGTAAATTAAATTCATTTTTAAGTAATGAGAAATATATTTTTTGTTTCCTAATACTTGGACCCATTAATTCAATATGTTATGAAGCATTGTGTAGAGGAATGCAAAGATACTCTTGAAGAAGGAATGTAGGAAAGAGAAATGAAGAGACAATGTAATCCTGAGAAAGAAAAGAAACTCAAAATAACCCCACCTTGGATCTGTTTGGTACAAGAAGGAGCAGAGGGAAACCCTAGCATTCTTTCAAGAATTGATTATTATCCCGGCATCAATGAAGTAGGTGTTTCCTGAGCAGGCTTATCTCTAAGGACTGATATACTGATAGTCATAGAATCAAAGAATATAAAGGTTGGGGAATACTATCTTTAGGCTCATCTAGTCCCAATTGCTACAGTATCCCAAGAGATGGACTTCTAGCCTCTTGTGGAGAATCTTCAGGGAAGGAAAAACCATCACTTCTCAAAGAAATCTATCTACGTCAATCCAAAACTTATAATTTAAACCTATTATTTCTTGTCCTCTCTTCTTGAACAATGTTGATATCCATTGCATTCTGTGTTTCTTTTACCTTTTGGACCAGTTCAAGAGTAAACCCACACAAGGTACAATAGACTAATTAAGAAATTAGATACATACGGATAACAGTCATCATGTACTGTTTATATTTTAGATATTTATTTTACCTTGTGAGGCATCTTTTGTCTTCTTCTGAGATCAGAAACCACACAAAATCTGCATAGCTCATCTGGTTTTCTTTCTGTTCTTGACTTCCTCTAAAATATATAAAAATACATAATTAATTTGTTAATTAAAAAATAACCAGAGGCAAATTTTTAAAAATTGCAGAGAATCTGAAAGAGATAAAAGACAAAATTTCTATTCCTAAACATGTATTAAGGTTACCTAATTCCTGGAAAATCAATGTTTTATTAACCTGAAGACATAGTCCAGACAGATTTGGAATATTACTAACATGACAACTTTGAAATCAGGATTCTGGGTTGATTTTTAGTGCAATAAATGTTAGGACTGCCTTTGGAGAATCTTCTTCTCACGAGGCATCAATGCCTTTTCATAACCAGGAATGTGAATAGGGAATCACTGAAACCTATTAGGAAACAGTAGGTAGTGAACGCCTCTCAAAGAGGAGAGAAAACTATGGCAGACTATCTATTTGTAACCATGATTCCTTTCATAACACTAAGCAATTTAAGACAAAATTCAAAATTCAACTTTTTGAAATGTTACCATTTTATCTTTATGTTACTACTTACCTAAGAACAGCTCCAGTGAATATTCGTTCTATAATTCTGCTTGACAAAGCTGTAGATTTAAAAAAAAAAACAAAAGTGTGAGGGGTAGTTTGTAGGCTGATCAGGAGACAGTTATGTAAAAAGTAAACTACCTAAAGCTCATATTTTATTGATAAAAAAACCTGACTCCTTGCTAGATCACAGAAAAGCCATTGGAAAGGAATTACAAAAGTATCATCCAAAGGTCTTAGAAAACAAATAGATTCCTATGAAAAACAGTTCAGTTGCTGAAATTCTTGTAACCTTATCCATTCAGTTCAATAAATCTTGTTTAGAAGGCTCTGCTTAAGAAACACATTACTGTTTGAATTAACTAGAGCAGGGGTCCCCAACCTATGGGCCGTGGCCCACTTCCCAGCCACTGCCTCTTGGCCAGCGTGCTGCGGAAATGGCTGGTTGGTGTGCACACATGTGCGTGCGCACTCCCCCGCACTCGCACTAGTGCCTGCGGCCCCATTTGCACATGCATGTGGTTGCAAATGGGGCTGCTAGCACCGGTGGGTGTGTGCAGTCCATTTGCACATGTGTGAACAGAACTGCTAGCGCTGGGCAGGTGTGCGCAGCCCATTTGCGTATGCATAAACGAGGCCACTAGCGCCAGGTGGGTTGCACGGCCCATTTGTGCATGCTCGAACGGGGCTGCTTTTGCCGGGTGGGTGTGCATGACCTGTTTGTACATGCACAAATGGGGCTGCTAGTGCCGCACCAGCATGCTTGGTGCTGTTTGCTTGCACGCGTACCAGTTTAGAAGCTACTTCTCCTTCCCTCCGGACCGTGAGCCCAGAAAGGTTGGAGACCTCTGAACTAGACCCTGACAAATAGTTAGGAATGCTTATCTTATTCCTAAAAATGAAATATATGAAGACTAGTACATGCATGCTACAACATGCAATTGTATGCAAAATTCAACATGAGCATTTTCCTAGATATAGGTAGTCCTCAACATACATCAAAATGGAGCCTGCCCATTATGGTTGCAAGTGGTGACAACCATTAAGTGAGATAGTCTAGCTAGCTTAACAACTTACTCTACCTGATGCCACTATTAAATGAATGCACAGGTCATTAAGTAAGCATGGATACCTCAGAGGTGAGGGAGGCCTGCCACCCAGCTGGGTCCATAAAGCAGGCAGACAAGCAGCAAATGTTTTGCATAGCCAAAACCAGCTCAATGGTGGTGGGAGGAATAGACTCGCTGTCAAATAACTGCAAACTTCTCCTGGCTCTTACTAGCCTTTGGGAAAGCCAGGAGAGGTTTGCAATCTCCTGGTTTGCAATCTCAATCCAGCTGATTGAGGCAGAAAGCTCTGAAAGCAGCTGCCATTTCTGCAAGGAATTGTTTTGAGTGCTGAAAATGATGGCTTTTCCCAGGAGGCACAGGGAGCAGGTCCAAGTGCTGCAGGATATCATCATAGCCGGATGGGGGAGGGGAGAATGCAGGGAGGCACTGCAGTGTCTCTGTGAGGGCGAATGACCCAGGGGGCATTGCAGCCACTGTAAGTTTGAAACAGAGTTGTCATAACTTCGAACAGCCATTAAATGACTTGTTATAGCTTGAGAACTAGCTGTATACTACATATATTGATGTCTTTACTACACATCAATTTATTATGATTATTTTAAGTTTGAATTCCTTTCAGTCATTTTTTCCATCTTTTAACACAAGAATTCCTTTTTAATATGTAGAAGAGGCATTAGGGTAAATCCATATAGTATGTTATGAATTTGAGATGTTCAGTCAAATATTAAAATTATGAACAGCTGCATGCTTCCATCAGGTGTAGGATAAAAACAAAATTTCCAGGTAAAAATTAGCATTATTACAGGATTGAGGACAATGAAGAAGTTTGGATTTAGTTAGTTTATGATTGTTTTCATTTTAACTCATCTTCTTTGCCATGTTATGGCAAACACATAATTTTGTTTAACAATTTGCTTTGAGCTATCCTTTATATACTTCAGCAGTGACAATCCATATACCAATAACGACAAGGACTATTTTCCTATAAGCCAGTTCTGAATGGCAGTTAATGATTGAAAAAATAGAAAGCTATATAAGAAAAGTCTTTAGTAAAGAATGAAGGAAGTTAGTTAAGTTTGGTAATCAATTCCTGTAGGGATTGTGTGTCTAAATGTGTGCTTGGACAAAAGCATAGTTCCTTTACAATATGTTCTTTTGCATTTGAATTTCCTTACCTTGATCATTGTATCTAGCCAAATCATTCTGATTGATATAGAGATCATGATCAGTGTCCAATTCCCAGAATTTACAGTAAATAACATAGAAGTGCTCATAGGAAAAATAATCAGTGATTTGATTAATGTCTTCCTCTTCTTCTAAGAGGGCTAGAGTCTGAAAAGATGAGAATGGATTAATTCTACATAAAAAGATGCTAGGATAGTACCAGGAATCTGGTATATTTAATAAAAGCCTAGATTTTTATTTGATTGTGCCAGTACTAGATAGAAGAATTCTTATATCTAGTATGTCCAGCAAGATAGCATACCTTTAGAATTCTTCTATCTAGTAGTGTCTACTAGATAGCATAACTCTAGTAGTGTCTACTAGATAGCATAACTTTCCCTCATATTTAAAGTATGCCCATCTTCCCAGAATGCACAGTACTTTTATTGCTAATTCAACTGAATTGCAAAATACAATGAATAAATTGTGGGAATAAAAAGTATTTTAAAACACATATTGTTCATATGGAGGCAGAAAATTAACATACCTGCAGAAAGTTGCTTTTCCTCATCTCTATTAATGATATTTTTCCAGACCATGATCTATTCACTATGTAAAATATTCTTTGAATGACCTGGGAAAAGATTAAATATACACCTCAAAATCACTGACAAATTAAAGATGAAATGCATCATCATGATAGTTGTACAGATCTATGTTCTCTTTTTCAGGTTTATTTAATCAGAAAAAAACAGGAGACTCATAAAGTTGGAAAGGGCCATCAAGTCATAGAATCATGGAGCTGGCAGGGACCTTGGAGATCTTCTATTCCAACCCATTGTCCAAGGCAGGAGTCCTTATACCAGTGATGGCGAACCTTTTAGAGTCCGAGTGCCCAAACTGCAACGCAAAACCCACTTATGCATCATCAGGTGCCGGGTGGGTGTGGCCCATTGGCTGGGTGTGGCCTCTTGGTGGGCGTGGCTGCGGTGGTAATGGCAGACTGGATGGGATTAAAAAGTTCAATCAATCAATTCCAACTTTGCAAGATCTTTTTTTCCCCACCAGAAGTTGAAATTGACTGATTGAATCTTTTTTTTTTTTTTTTTGCACATGGCAGCGGAGGCCTAAAGCGAAAAGATTTTATAAAACCCAGCTGAAGGCCTGGGCAATGGCGTGCGTGCCCACAGAGAGGGCGCTGAGTGCCGCCTCTGGCACCCGTGCCATAGGTTCGTCACCCCTGCCTTATACCATCCCAGACAAATGGTTGTTCAATCTTTTCTTGAAAACTTCCAGCAATGAAGCAGCCACAAAGCTGGTAGGCAAGCTGCTCCATTGATTAGTAATTTCCACTGTCAGGAAATTCTTCCTTATCTCTAGATTGGATCTCCCTCTAATGAGCTTCCACCCATTGCTTCCTTTCCTGCCCTCAGGTGCTATAGAGAATAAATCTCTCCCCCACCAATCTTCCCTAAGACAGCCCTTTTCATTAGCAGGATTGGAAAGGAAAACGTGTTAAACTATTTCTATAATATTAAAAAACCCTATATGGATATGCAGCCACAAAGAACCATTTTATGAATGATTATAGTTGTAAAGAACTGAGCAAAGTTTGTAGAAAAAGCAAACCAAATATGAAAGGTAAGGAAAAATTAAATAACTGAAACAAATCATTGCCAAATAGCCAACCTGAATTTGTCTTACTTCTGACACCGGTCATGCTTCAATCTCACTAGAAATAATGAAACTTTGCATAGAGAAATGCTAACATTATATATGTAGCCAACAAACCGTAGTAATGTAGCGGGAATGAAATTCCGGGGCATCCTTTAGAAATGTCAGTCCTGGGTGAGTTTCAACTATATCCTGAAATACACCAGAATTATTAAATACTGAAAAATGCCATAACCTTTTAAACTAGCACAGTACCTAAAAGGAAGCTGGGGAAAGGTAAAATAAAAAATTACCACAATGTAAGCTATGCTAACATGCTCTAATTATGTAGATGTAGAAACAAGAAAAGAAGGGATGTTGGACTTTCCCTACTCTTTTTGCCACACCACTGAATCATAAAACCTTGGCATTGGAAGGGGCCTATTAAACACAATTCTCTGCTCAATGCAAGAATCCCAATGTGCAGAATCAGTAACAACTGGATACTATATCCTGCTTTCAGTTGAATTCATCTGATGAGGGGGAGCTATCTCAGTAACTGTTTCTACTATCAAACTGTTTTTATTATTAGGAGGTTCTAGGCTTGAATTTAAAGGATTGGTCAAACATACCTGCAGTACTGGGATGAAATCTTCCTGTTCCAGATAATTACAGTTAGGTTTTGCTAAAAGGCAAATGAATTTTGATGCATCATCATGACAGTTGTTTAGAATCCTACAAAGAAGAAGCAAGACTGTAAGAATATTCCGATCAATCTGAGTTTCCCAAAAAGGGAAACATTCTATGATTTCAGCTTAATTCAGTATTACCCAATCTTGGCACTTTTCAAATAGGGACATATTTGGGGAATTCTAGAACCCAACATCTATGAAACCAGAAGTCTCTCAAGCTGAGAAAGGCTGCTATAACCTTTTAATCAATACCTATAATATAGAGCCAAAGCTACATGTTACATTTGCCTTTAAGTGCAAGGTTATTATCGTTTCATATATAGCAATAATAAGAAAAATTACATAAATAACTAAATTAGGCCACAATAAAGTATAAATCTAGCTATATCTATATATTTCTATGTATGCACATCTGTCAGCCCCACTATGTAGACCAAACCAAGAAATCAACACAAAGTTGAAACTACTCTTATTAATATTGGCTATAAAAACAGAATCTTGCAAGTCTGACTATATTTTACCCCATCCTTCCTCCCAAATATGATTATGAATTAGGAAATCTTCTACCTGAGTCTTTTGAACATACCTTCTTCTTATTTTTCCCCTGTTGCAGATCTGGCCTATGTCCGTCAAGGTAATCTTCCTAACTCCCTACAAAATGTGAATATATATAGTACAGGTGGTCTTCGTTCATTTAATGGATTTTCAAAATTACAGTGACACTGAAAAAAGTGACTTATGACCATTTTTCACACTTAGGAACATTGCAATATCGCCATAGTCACTTGATCAAAATTCAGACACTTGGCAACTGGTTCGTATTTTTGATTGTTGCAGTGGGTCACGTGATGACCTTTGAGGCCTTCTGACAAGAAAAGCCAATGGGGAAGCCAGATTCATTTAACAACAGTGTTACTAACTTAACAACTATGGTGATTCACTTAACAACTATGGCAAGAAAGGTCATACAATGGGGCAAAATTCACTTAACAACCTAGCAACAGAAATTTTGGGCTCGATTGTGATCGTAAGTTGACAACTGCCTGCATGTAGTCTACCTTCTTTCCTTTCTTTTTTGATTCAATGAAAGTTAAAAAAAAAGTCATGTAGAAATTTTCTGCTCTAAATAAATCATCTACCAATAACTTGTACATCATAATTGTAACTGTGAATGGTTGCTGTCCAAGGCAATTGCTAAATTAGGGCCACCTGTAAATAGTTATGATTTTGATATGTAAAAATCTGATTCACTTAAAAAAGTGAAATCAGCTTTCTTTGCCCTACATCAGTGGTTCTTAACCTTTTTGAACAAATCGCCCCCTTGAGTCAATGAGGAAGTTGTCATCGTCCCCCTCCCCCAACATAACCTCTCAATCACAACATAGGAAATAATTCTTCAATTTATGCAAACACTTTTTGTGTTTTCTTTAAAATTGTCATCAGGACATATCGATGCAAATAATTTATTTCCAGTCTTTTCCCCATATCTCCCATATTCTGGCCAATGGCGTGCCACTGTATGGGTAGAGGCTGCTCCGTAACACGCATGAAGATAAGCTATGCGTATTCACATATGTACGGTGTTCTGTACTGAAGCTAGCAGGAGGAACATTTGAAAACACAATTCAATCCACTAATAGCGAGCAATCTGATGTTTTTGTACGACAGATATAAAGCAATTCATTGTATGAAAAAGTAATCCCCAAAACTTCTCGCTCCATCGCCCCCATATCGCCCCCTTTTCATTCCTTTGCCCCTGTGTCGCCCCTTTTCGTTCCATTGCCCCCCTGAAAAATGAAATCACCCCCTGGGGGGCAATATCGCCCAGGTTAAGAACCACTGCCCTAGATCAGGGGGGTGAAACTGCCAGCTTGTGGGCCAGTTGCATCATGCGGAGGCCGCGCCCACCCCAGCTCCAGCAATGCGAAAAAAGTCGTGATACATCACGACACGTCACATGATGCGGGAAGTTTGACACCCGTGTCCTAGATGGATTAAGTAATCTCTCCAGGGAACAAAAAACATAGCCTGCTATGTTTGATAGCTCAGTCCTTTCCCCTCCCTCTAATTCCATGCTGCTTTATCTGAACTGTGAGAAAGCTGGGATGTTCTTTTGCTGCACACAGCTCTGCAGATGTTGCAAACATTTTGTTTTCCCACTAGTGGGAACTTTCATCTCACTATTTCAGAACCATCTCTCATTTACTAATATTACAGTTTCCTCTCATAACAACCAGGCAGAAAGCAGATGTCATATTGTGAACCCAGAACAGATATGGAGGATGATGTAGGCAATTTTATTTATTTGTATCCTGCCCTTATTATATTTCCAAATAACACAAGGCAGCAAACATATACAACACACTTTCCTCCTCTTTTCCTCACAGAAACAACCCTGAATTGGGCTGAGTGTGTGTGACTGGTCCAAAATCACCCAGCTGGTTTTCACGGCTAAGGTGGGACTTGAACTCACAGCCTCCCACTTTCTAGGCTGTTACCTTAACCACTAGATCAAACTTCTTCCCCCTAATTTGTGAAGTGGGAATAAAGAATTTTTTTTTCCTCTGAAACATACAAAAACTTGCAGCGAAGTCCTCACTGAATTATATTTTCTTCTACAGAGATTTAGCATTATGAAATCAATGGATGTAAAAGGGATATCTGATGGCCTTAACCACTTTCGAGTTGCCCTTAAAGAAGACAGTGCTGGAAAATCCTGCTGTTTTCCCATGCTGAGAAAACAACGAGATTAGAAACCCCATGGGAAATAGTTGTTGAAAGCATAGTAATGTAGGTGGTGGTAGAAGGGAATGTAGGTCTGGGAGAGGGAATGGCTGGATTGGAGAAGGTTGTTGAGAGAGTTGGGGAAAACAGTGCTGAAATGCAGAATCCTAGCAGGAGGATTGAAGAAGAAAGGCTGAAGGTCCCAGTAGGAAAAGTGGAAGAATCTCAGCATAAAGGCTGGAGTAAATGAGGGGAGGTTTTAGAAACCTTATCAGGATAGGTTAGGGAATCCTCTTAAACAGAAGCCAAATAAAATAGACAAGGAAGTACGAGGGCAATTTGGAAATAAACCTCCGTTTGATTATCAATGACAGACACTCGCAGATACAGAACTTTTATTATACAGACTAGAAAACTACAATATTACATTACTTTTTGACATAATTACCATTCAAATTGAGGCACTTGTCCTAACATCTTATAAGGTTTGAAATTCCTTAGTAGTAGTTGCTCGGCACCAAATCTGGGCTATGGGGGGGGGGGGGAATCAAAAACATCCCAACGGAACTCTTCAAAGGTTCTTGGGTGCATCTAGTGGTGTACGGGCGAACATTATCGTGAACCATCACATCGGAAGTCAGCATGCCCCGACGCTTGTTATGGATGGCTCATCTAAGTTTTCGTAATGTTTCACAGTAGACTGCTGAATGGTCGATCCACGCTCCATGAACTTCACTAGCAGTACTCCTTTGCATCTTCACACTTGGTATTTTCTATGGCACCACTTCCAGTGTGGTGTTGGTTCATGATAATGCTCGCTAGATGCATCCAAGAACTTATGAAGCAGTTTCATTGGGAAACTGTTTCATCAAAAACATCATCCCCCCCCCCCATAGCCCAGATTTGGTGTTGAGCGACTACTACTAAGGAATTTCAAACCTTGTAAGATGTTATGACAAGTGCCTCAATTTGAATGGTGATGTCAAAAAGTAATGTAATGTTGTAGTTTTCTAACATTTATAATAAAAGTTCTGTCACTGATAACCAGACAGAGGTTTATTTCCGAATTGCCTTCGTAGAAAGCAAGCATTTCATACACTCATAAATATATACAGAAAAGGAGCATTCTAAATGCATATAAATATCATGGCAACTAGCAGTAGTACTCTGGACATGCCTTCAAAATTATAAATACCTAGCGCACAAATAAGTTGGAGATCCCTGTTTTAAGAGAATATTTTTACACTGTGCTCACTTTCTCCACAGGGCCACAAATGAATGTACAGATACAAATCCTGTCTGCTCTCCTCCAGATGCATTGAACATGGGAGCTTTCCAGTATAGGGGACAGCCGCATATCTGTAAAAAGCACAAAACAAAATATTGTTGTTAATATCCAGGAAAAGACATTATTTTTCTCAAGCCATTTTATTAGAATATGTTGGAAAATAAAACCCAGGTAAATTATAAGCAGTGCATTATATAGTTGAGTTGAATCTCACAGACTTATTTCTTAAATTGTAGTTTTATTATTTGAATTATTTAAACAATAGTTCTTGCTGTGCAAATCTTTCATACATGAAACAATTTTGAAGCTTTAATCTCATTAATCAGATTAATAGATTGCTTTAAATGTATTTTATTTGCATTTTTAAATGGATTAATGACCATGAATGATTTAAGATAACCTTGTCATTTACCTGTATACACAATAGCACACATTAAAATTAAATTCTGATGCCCCTCTCTCAAAACAAGGAATGCCACCCAACGAACAATGTCACCATCTCAAGAATAACAATAACATAATACAGCAATAGCACCAAATATTAAGTTATAGAAAAATGACACCAAAACTTGTATTAATCACAATCCATTTTGAATACATAGCAGAAAAAAGACTCTTGAGAGTTAACAAGGTTGATCTATATGGAACAAAGTTGTTTACAAACTTACTCTAATATTTACAGCACTTATGTAGCATTGATATGACAAACTAAACAGAAATACTCAAATCTCCAGCATATTTTTAATTTCTAATTACTATTGCTCTATTAAGCTGCATATACTGTATTTGGGTGTTTATTCTTCATTATATTTCTCCTTCATTAGAACTATCTTTTTCATCACTATTCGCAGATGCAATAATTTGAAACTGGTTGCCATGAATGTGCCCAGGGAAAATATCATTCAACAATAACAATAACTTTGTTGCTAATTTTCATTCCTATGTATCTGCAGTTGATTTGTATCTGCAGTTGATCAGGTGCAAATAAGAACATCTGGCTTCTTTTTTGCTCAATAAGAAATATAGCAGTGATTTTGGATACATCAGAATTTAATATCACAGAAGACAGATCAGACATATTTTAAGAGGTCTAATTTATATTTACCAACATCTCTGGAGAGAGTCAATTGATCTAATTGACATGAGGATATACTATTAGTAGTATTAGTATTAAATTTATAAAATTGCACTACACTATTATTACAATCAGAATGAGACTGAACACCAAACCCTCCCCTGCTCCCCAAAAAATAGTATTATTTTTCCCTGAAGATATATTTAGGAATCTTTCTCTTTTTTTTCACTATTCTTTTCTTTAATTGCACCTTTTGCTTTTTCTGTTCTTTCTTTTTTGCCTTTTCTGTTTTAATTTAATTTGCATTAGTTCTTACTGCTTTTAAAACTTTTTATGAAAATTCTATTAAAAATTCATTTAGAAATCTTTATATATGATGAAGATGATAAAGCTAGAGATCCTGTTATCCTTTTGTTTCTTGTCCACCAGAACTTATAGATTCTTTTACTCTGCTACCACCCAAAAGTACTTTCTGGTCTCAGCTAGAGGATACTGCTTTCCTGATCATTCTCCAGTTCTAACCTAAACCTATGATGTTCAGATTTTTATTAGTCTAAAATCAACAAAGGATCTACTTGTGTTTGCTCAATGACTAACACTTCTTGTTCTGATGTGAGTTTATGTCATTTTTGGATACCAGAATTTGTATTCATTCAAGCTTTGTGCCATAAACACAAAATTAAAATATGCTTCATCCAAAAACTTCCTTATGCTTTAATAAATTATTATTTTTATCTATATTATAAAAGAAACTCCAGTTTTGAATAATCTGTAAATTCAGGAGATAATCATGCTTACTTTTATAATTTTCCCCATTTCATTATAGGGAACTTTCTTATCTTCAAACTCTGAAAAGGCTGCCTCAACTTTGATAATAATTTCGTCATGATTACTGCAGATATTCGGAAGTCCATAAGGAAAATAGAAAGTTGGAATGTTTATGGACAAGGGAGCACCAACAGTTTCTTTATTTGTAGACAATAGAGACTGTGGGGTGATTGTTGAATTTGAAGGAGTTAGAGATGGTGTCACTGTTTTTTTCTCTTGCTTATTTTGGACCTAAATTAACAACAAAAAAAAAAATTAACAAAAATTAACAAAAAATTAACAAAAAAGTAACAAAATTACTATTTTTATACAATGTGAACAAGGAACGTACAAAAATAGTCTTTCCAATGAACAAAACAATGTTATGATAAAAAAGCCAAGCTGTGTGTATACAGAACAGTCATCTCTCAGAAAAGTACAATATTAAAACATTTTGAAATTCTAGGTATAGACAATTCACCCTATATGATTAAATAATTCAGCTCTATATACTATATCTTGTAAATTTATTGTACTATTACTGTACATTTTTAAAAAGTTCTTAAGCATCTAATCAAAGCTGTCCAGGATAGAAGACAAGCTTTTAAGTTCCAAAATATAACTAAAAAATAGCCACTGGATATCACCAAGAAATTCATAAATGTATTTTGCTATCAGGAGCACTTCTTCCTCTTTACAGCTCCCTGCTACTTATGTCTTCATGGTGTATTTTGTCCATACCCTTGTTTTTTTTACTTTTCCACATAAGGGGTAGTGCAAGGGGCTAGTTTTCGTTGACATTTATTTTGAAGCATTTTTATACTTTTTATACTATTAAATCGTTTTTTTCACTGAATATTATTTGGGAACAACTTCAATCTCCTTAGCCACTTTACTTTTAATAGTCAGCATTTGTTCCCCCATACATTTGAAATGTAGTACAAAATGTGTATGCTACTATCAATGTATGAAATAAGGCATTTTATAGAAATGTACAGTACCGAGTGCCAGAAATGGGATGTCAAAGTATGAAACGCTTAATATTTCACACATTTCTTAGGAATTCTATGCAATGGCAAAAGGTAAACCGGCAAAGTATGAAAGACTATCGCTAAAATGCAATTCTAGCCTTCGTTGCAACAAATAGGTCAATGCTGTTTTTTTCTCTTACATTTTTCAGGAAGAAAGTCTTTTATTTTGCATTTTTTTCTTTCATTTTCATATATGTCTTTTCAATAAAGGGTTAGTGTTAAGGTCCTAAGTTCCTAACCTTAACCCTAATCCTTTTCATGACTCTTTTCATACTCTGCCTAAATAATTCTTATCATTCTGCACAATGTCTAGTATTATATATCATACCTAGGAAAAGTATACAGCATATTAAAATAATCATACTTTGCCTAAAAATGTCACACATTTAATAGGATTTCTTAGACATTCTATACAATGCCAGCTTGTCACACATTGCTGGTAACATATACAATAAATAGAAATTTTCAGGACCATTTCTTTTTAAAGGAAACAGAAGTCAATTTGTTACCATGCTCTATTATGGTAATAATATTTATTTATTTTAACATTTTCACCTTCAAGAAGAAAATGCCAAAAGAAAAAAATACCTGTTTCCTTTTATTTACCAACAAGATATTTATATACTAAGCTTGGAAGATCTATTTTTAAACCAATAGGTATTCGGTGCAAATAACCTTCTGAAAATAGAGAAGCCTAAGCGAAGAAACCATTCTAACCACTGATCTAAAACAGAGATACCAAATAAGAAGAAAAAATAAAGCACATTCAAACCTGGGCTTGCTGGAATGACTTCAACCTCTTCTTGAACCGGGATGGAAGAACAAAATCACAGCCTTTTGCAAGGAAAGCTAACTCTCCTCGTAAATCAGGGTCCCTTCGCAGAGATCTATCTTTGATCATCATTTTTGTTACTTCCTCAGAAAATTGTTCTTCCCAGCAAAGATGTAAAGTCCTTTTGAGGTATCACTTCTACTAGTTTCTTGATTTTTTTGTGTGAGAGGGGGTTGGGGTTCAAGAAGTTCTAGGTGAAACATACCTTGTCTTTTTATTCTCAGAAAGAATTGTCTATATCTCATCCCAAGGCCATTTTTTGACATTCGAAGAATCCCTGAGCATAAAGATCTCTGGATGCTTTTTACCAATTATTTATCAAGAAGTATAATCTACACCAGAATCTGTCCCTGCTGGCTATATGACAGTTAGACAATCTGTCCTTGGCTGGTAACAGAGCAGAGGTATTGTGGGAAGGGAGGCACCCACCACACTACTAGCAATGGTGCTAAAGTTAGACTTATTGCAGAGATAGCTAAATATATCACCTTCCAAGATACATATTTTATGATGTTCCATGGTGAAATTTTAGATACAAATTTAAATATCAATCTCAAATGAAATCAAAGCCATAATCTACAGATGCCACAATAAAAGCACAGACTTTTCTGATTAGACTATCATATAAAAAGATTGAAGTCTCTTTTAGTTTTTATGTTTCATGTGATTAAAAAAATACAACTTCCTTCTGTCTAAGAGACATTATATGGTAATTATCATGCTGTTAAATATTTTCCTTACATGTTTGTCAATAAGACAACAACACTTTAAAGTAGACCTCTTTCCTAAGATCAGCGCTTTTAAAAATGTGCTTTTTAAATTAGATCAAGAATGGAGCTACCAAAATCGGTACAGTACTTGAAATCCAGAGAATGTGTTTAATTTCATGTGGGAACAAAAAAGACCTGATTATGCAAATTGTCATCCTTGAAATCCTAAATATAAATGAAATCTTGATTTATCAAACCTATTGGAGGGAGAGTTAGACATATTTGGGCCTTTGAGGGAAAAGTATTAAAACCGATTTCAATTCTCATAAAAAACAGGTACTTTGGAACAATTTCATTTAAAAGTGGCAGCAACCCCTTCTTTTTTGGAAACTTGGATTGAAAATGGGATAATTAATAATTATTTAAACCAACTATTATGTAAAAACGGAAGTGAAATGAATATAAGCATGTTTATTCTTAAAGTGTCATACAAATCACTAAAGATTTACCTGTGCTTTTATTTTATTTTTAAATTTATTTAAGTTTATTGGCCTCCCAACTCCAGTGAATTCTGGATGGTTTTCACACATGACAAGCTATGTCTATTTTTGTATTGTGCACAAGAAACTTTGGACTTGTGGCAGATTTCCAATATTCTATAAAGAGGGAAAAATTCAATGACATGTAAATAATTTTCTGTTACAGTATTCCCATAGAACATTGTTTTTGTATTAATGGGTTCAAGCGTTAATGAAAAAAAATCCTGCAATCTTACCTTGATAACCTCTGGCATCTGTTGAATTAATGGTGAGACAGTTTTTTTCTTCACTGTATCTATGTAGCTCTGCTTGTCAACTGTAATGGAAGGCGTGGCTAAAGTTTCCTGAAGAATATGCATCACTTCTTTCTCTTTTGATAAGCTTCCTTTGCCCAATTGGAATTCTACTAGTTCTTGGGCAAAGTCTTCAATACTCTCCAAAATACGCAATAAAAGAGTTCTGTCATCTTCATCCATTTTATGACCATTGATTTCTACAAGTTTTGATAAGGAAGGAGGCATGCTTTTGTCTTCAGGAAAACAATCTTTGTCTTTGTTTTCAGTGGTTAAACCACTGCTTTTCAAATAGCTAGGATCACTCTGCTCAACATTAGTTTCTCTCAGTGTAATTTCCATTTTTTGTGAAAAATTCTCCAAATCCAACAAAAGTTTGTCTATCTCTTCTTGATCGTTTTTTCTAGGCTCTTCTTTAGGGATTTGAACATTATAGTTAAAGGTTTGATCAATGGAATCTGCTGAAATGAAGAGCTCACCCTTTGATAGAGGCTGTGCAACAGTCGGTGAAGTTTTAGTAAGTTCCAAAGAAGGATTTACCCATTCAGCTCGCTCCTGGTTGCTCTCTGAATTTCCCCATATTGTTTTACTCTGAACACTTGATAAACTTCCCCTTACTTTTTTTTCATCTGATTCTTCTACAATATAGAGAGATTCTGTGGGGAAAACGCAATCCGATGGATTTAGAAATTGTAACTGAGATAGTACATGAGAATCATTTCTAGAATCTATATTGTTCTGCAATGCATTTGAGGAAATATCTACACTGGGGATGTGAATAAGGTTGGTCGAGGAATTTGTATCATTATTTTCCTGAATTCTTTTTAAGTTAGAGGTAAATGACTGCTTTGCAACAGATGATGCAGAAGTTACAACATCTTCATATCTTGGTGGTTGCTCATTGCCAAATATTGGGGAGAAATGAGATTGCTCCAAAGCAGACAAACTACTAATCAGTTCTACGATGTCACCCGGGTGTCTAAATTCAAAAGGCAACTGTTTAAGGTAGGAAGAAAATCTTGTCATTAAATTCATATAGATTATTTCAGAATTGGCCAATGACTCACTATTATTTCCGCTACTGACATTACCTGAAGATTTCTTCTTAATGCATTGCTTTATTATATCTGTACACTTTTTCAAGTCCTCTGAGCATTTTAGCAAGATATCTAAGCACATCTTAATATCTCCACTGGAAGAACCATCCAGTTTGTGCTTTTCCAAAATTTGTGTTATAAAACTGCCATCAGAAAAAGTTTCTATAGGCAAAGGAAATATAGAACTCTCATTTCCCTTAACTGGGGTGCTGTTGACCTGCCATTTTTCTTCATGGGAACAATTATTTAGAATCCCGATAGGAGGGAACAAAGTTTCATCACTGCTGAAATGTCCACTAATCAAGTCAAAATCTAGTGATCTTCTACTGAATGGGTCTGACTTAACTTTTCTTCCTTTTCTATAGTTTGCTTGATTTGAAGAATTTCTTAGTTTTTCAAAGGAGAATTCTTTTATTTTCCCACTAGCAAGATTTATGGCTTCTTCAGTGATATCTTTCAGATTTCCACTGCTTTGAACAGAAGATCCTTTTTTGAGTTTTGGATTACTAGGAAGGAGTTGATGATAATCTTCATCCCCAGACAAAGCAATGGAATTTTCAGGCATCGAAAATCTGTGGGTCAAATCTGAATTTCTAAAATTAGGTGTAGAAACTTTAATTAGTTTTGCACAAACACTGTGGTGGGCCACTATGCACATAACTCCTTGTTTGAATACTTGACATGTCCCTGTGCAATAATGCACAACATTATGAAGCTGATTATCTATTATAACACTGCTGTAACAATTCACTGTTGTTATTACTCTTTTATAGTTTGCTGCCATGATATGAATTTCAATTTGTTGCACTCTGAGAGCAATGACTTTACCCCCCTTTAAATCTCATATTCATACATCTATAAGCACTGACGTAGTTTTCTTAAAAATATACTAAAATCAATACATTCTCAATAATCTGTATTAAAAGATTGCAGACAATAATCTATAAAAAATTAAAATGTCCAGCATAATGTATAATTGTTTTTTAGATAATAGTAAATATTCCCACACTAAAAATGTTGTACTGATAAACAATTGTTTTCTTCTTTCAATAGCAATGTTAGAAGTAGAAATGAAGAATGTTAATCCACTGTTGAGAAAATGAGGAAAAAAATTTCTCTTGAATGTTTTGTCCAAACTTCCTCTGAACTTCAGATCTCATGGAGAAAATAAAAGCATGTAACATGGTCAAACCATCCACCTCCTTCATTGGTGTTGAAGATGCCTGCAATAACAAATGTTGTTAGTAAACGATTTCGAGCCTAACTTTAGATATTGCTACTAACTTCAGAGAAGCATTGCAGAAGAAGGAGTGGCAAAACCTAGGGACAGAGTCAAAATAAGAATCAGCCTAAAGTCTCTACCTAGGCACAAATGGACCAAACCCAACCCCTCTTGAATTCTGTTGATCCTTATCTTAAGTGCCAAGATAATACTATCAGTTTATATCTTAATGGGAGAAATACATGCTTAAGAAATCTTCCATGAACTGTATAAGTATATGGAAAAAAGATTTTAAAAATCTATTTCCTTTCTAATACAGATTTAATGGTTAAAAACTACACTACTTGCTATCTTCTCAGACAACTTGTGCAAACTTCATAAGATATGATAATAATCATTAAACCATGTGAACTACACATAAATAATAGATAAAACAAATTAATCGAATACACTTAGTTTAATAGCTAATAACTATTGCTATTAAGCACATAGTTGAATTAATTTTAGTTTATTCACTAAATGAAAACGTGAAAATTATTCTTGTCTAAGATCCAGATTTCATTTCCCAGTCATGACAACTATTACTACCAACATCTACAGACAACCTGCTGCCTCAATGATTCAAGAGGTAGAGAGAGTAATTTCTTGACACTCCTTATCTTTTTGAGATGGAGGCTGAAAATGGCCTCTGAGTCTTCTGAGCACAGATAGGCAGACTGCTCCACTTACCTTATACCCAAAAGTATAGTCCAGAAATGTCAAACACGCCCGCGGGCCGGATTTGGCCCACAAAGTGGTTTCATGTGACCCGCGAAGCCATCCTGGAAACAGCGAGGGAATGGCCCCCGCTGCCTTGGCCCCAGCACAGGCTGGCCAGAAGCCAATGTACAATTTTGTGGTGGCCATCCATGCTGGAATGCATTCAGTCTCAGCTCCACAAGGCCATTCTGGAAACAGCGAGGGATCAGCCCCTGCTGCGTCAGCCCCACCCCCTGGGCGCACATTAGGGAGGTGTCACCCTTTGTGAGGAAGGAAGAAATGCACCATCGCCTGGAAGTGGCCAGCAAATGGCCCTCACCTACTTCACATATCCGGCTTGGTGGGCTGCAGGGGAGGGGACGCTGCGAGTACCGTGAGAGTCGACGTTACCTGCGTAATGCTGCTCAGCCTGCCCAGTTCTGGCAGGCAGCGGGGTGCTCTCACAGGCCAAGAGGTTGGCCCGGGCAGCACAAAGCTGGCAAGAAGTGCAACACCGCCCAGCCCCCAGCCTGCCTGATTCAAGTATTATGATTATTTATTTGTTTAACTTATATTCCATCTTTATTATTTTTACAAATATTTTATAAAGGAACTCAAGTTCCTCCTCCAATTTTCTACACAACAACCCAGTGAGGTGAGAGAGAGTGACTGGCCCAAAGTCACCCAGCTGGCTTTCATGATAAGGCAGAACTTGAACTCATGGTCTTCTGGTTTCTAG
The DNA here is from genome assembly GCF_016545835.1 of Crotalus tigris. NCBI lineage: Eukaryota > Metazoa > Chordata > Lepidosauria > Squamata > Viperidae > Crotalus > Crotalus tigris. Next base: position 304,350 of record NW_024097214.1, on the reverse strand, counting down.
GCTGCCAATTAAACACATTATTCTAATAATACAGCAATGTTAATCTTACATTTTAATTTACAGATTTTATTCTAATTCATTCCCAAAATACTGGTTCTATGAACTTTTTTTCTTTTTACAGATAAAGAACTGAAAGTTAATAAATAGCTTGCCCAAGCATCTAACTAAATAGCTATACAACTTGAACTTTCTCTCCAAGATCCAAATCCGATTTAGTGTGCCACAAAACTATGTGTTTACAGTATTCTAACATAATTTTTAGATTATCTTTATCCGATAGACTTCATGTTCCTAGTCCTTTTTTATCTCATTTCTCACTATTCATGCATTAGATGTATTCTTACTCATTCGAATAATCTATGTTAAGTAATAGTTGCACACATTTTTAGAAAAGTATCCTTAATGTCATCATGTTTATTTTGAAAGAAAAGCAGCCAATCAGCAGCTGTTGCTGGTAAGGCAACTTGATTAAACACAAACAATAAATAGTAACATATCCTGTCTCTACAATGCCACCAGATACTGAAAAGTAGCAAAGGAGACACTGAGCTCTGGGTACAGAAAGCAAATATGCAGCGGCTATTTTTTCCTTGTACTTATTTTCTGGAGACAGATAGGACGACTGTGCTCATAGATGAAGCATCTGTAACTTCATTCATTTTTTCTTTCTCCCTGAACCTAGGATCCCCACCATAGGCTCTAAAGGTGCTATCATAGCCGTGAAACCATTTTCAGGATCCTAATAGTTTCTTCTTTCTGTAAATGAAAGGACAATGTAGTTGCTCTTTCTGTTATGTTATAGTTTTGAAAGACTAGTTAACATGACCCTACAGAATCTCCTTTTGTTGTACATCTTGCCTTAAAGTCTTGACTTTATTTTTCAGTAAGTTCTCTAGAGGGCAATGCTTCCTAAAGTCTAGCAGATCCGCAGATTGTTTCAATTGCAGTATGATTCATTGGCTTAAGGATGAAGCCGAAATGATTACAGATTTCCATCCAAAATGAAGGGAAATGGTATATAACAACAGCAAGAGCTAGCATATATTCTTTATGGCTGAGATCAAACATATCAAGCTATGAGCTGCTTAGTACTAAATAAAACATAATTGGCTGATTTATACTACATTATAAATCATGAGTTACAAAAAACATTAACTGGGTTCACAGGACATCCTAAGGTAAAACATGCAAATAATCAAAGTGCGCTTTTGGCGTGTATGTATGTATGTATGTATGTATGTGTATGTATGTATGTATGTATATGTATATGTATATATATATTATAAATAAAATACGATCACCAGGAGAATTTAGGTATAAAAAATACTTTACTAAAAACCGCCAAGCTTTCTTTGGGGACTCCCAACATCGTCAGGGCTAAAAGCCAGTAAACAACGATGACTCAAATAGGTTTGGCTGACATTTGCACCCGGCTCTTGCACCGTGTCACTGGACCTGGCCGGTCAATTTGTGTTCCAGATGTTTCTTTGTTACTCTCTTTGCGTTTCCTTCTATCGTTCTTCCGGATCACTCCTCCTACTGCTTCATTACTAACACTCAAATCTGTTAACACCCTTTCATCCTCCTTTCTTCTAATGGCATTAGCTCTCACCTCATTCCCCTTCCTGTTGTCTACTTCGGGGGTATTTAATTCTCCTCTACCACTGCTATAAATCTCACTGGGGTTCCAGTCATTTCTTCGTGTTTCTTTTGACTGCGAATCAATGTTTTCCCTCTGTTCTATGTCCTCTTTTCTTTCCTCCTTATTCCTCCTCCTTAATAAGGTGAGGTGAGAGCTAATGCCATTAGAAGAAAGGAGGATGAAAGGGTGTTAACAGATTTGAGTGTTAGTAATGAAGCAGTAGGAGGAGTGATTGCTAACAAAGAATTAAGGGGGGCTGTGATAGCTATTTCCAGCCCCCCTTAATTTACATATATATATATATCATATATATATATCATATATATATAATATATATATGATATATATATTATATATATATATATATATAATTATATATAATATGATATATGATATATAATTATATATATATATATATAATATATATCATATATCATACATATATATATATATATATATATATATATATATATATATATATATATATTTCAGCACGAAGCTGAAAACACCAGCCTGAAGATGACGAATGGGACTTCGTCGAAACGTCGCCAAGACACTTCCAATTTTACGCGGGAGAAAACCTGAACAACCAAAGACCTACATACAAATACCCGCGAAAACCTCAGAAAACAAACAAACATACATACATACATACATACATACATACATATATATACACTAAATTTTTGGATTGCTAACATAGAATTAAGGGGGGCTGGGATAACTATTTCCAGCTGATTAGCTCTCATCAGCCAGCCATACCTTTATGAGATTCGAACCTGGGCTGCTTGCACGTTAGGCAGCTATGTTGATCCTAAGCCACAGTCTCTTTCTCACTTTATAAAGCTGTATCAAGGAGGGAAGAGGAGGAGATCTATCTTAAGTGTTTTTTTGATGCACCCTGTCGGCCCAAATTTTTGTTAGCAATCCAAAAATTTAGGAAATACAAAGTTGCAGTAGCGACTGCCTGCCTGTGGACGGCTCTAGATTGAGCTGACACAGGCAAAAGATTTCTTCCTCCCTTATGGCAGGACACACTGGAGCTGCTTAAATCAAAATCAAGCCATACTTTTTGAAATTCATTTGTTTTATGTAATCACTGTTATGATTATCATGACATTACACATAATATACTGTGGTTAAACAAAAACTTCCAATAATATTCTTATAACCACAGATGAATTTTATTGTAATCATGTTGAATTATGGTTTTAATACATCTAAATTCTAATAATTTATATATCAGATGCTCATTTTCCAAGTGTTAAGAGAAAATATATGCATAATTGTATATTCATGATTCAATTAAAGATGTATATCACTTTTACTTTAAATTTGTAATATATAGCAAAAGTATCTTAATTTGTATCTTTTAAAACACTGGGGAATTCTCATCAGATGTGAAGGTGAATACTATGCAGACAGGAAAAATACATTACCATCAGATGTATAAAAGGGCAGACAAGATTTAGACAAGATTTAGAAATCAAATCAAAAATACTGAAACTGCCATGTGTGGAAAGTTAAGTAAAGAAAGATTAATACTATATTAATACATTAACAAAAATAGTAACTGAGCATATTTCATTAGTAATACCTCAAATACATAGTTTTTGTTGAAGTATAAAAAGCAAGTAACAAAAATGATTAAAACAAAGCTAAGAATTTAAAGGCACAATAGCAAAAAAAGTCTGTATTACTTACATGACACCCTGAAGAACTTTTTGAGGATCAGGATCAAATAATCTGTCAACATAATGGCGACTACTGGCTGTAATGTCCTGTAAGCAAACACATTTGAGGTCCATCAGCAATATACATTTTTACAAATTCAAGAAAGCAAGACTATGAAGCAGTAAAACTTATTTGTAACAAATCTGAACCCTAAGGAAATATTTTGGAGTATGTTAATAAAATTGGACTCCCATTTATTCAAAATTTCATACTAATTTAAGGAGCTTCTCTCCTTCCTTATTTAGCCAGTTATAACAAAATCCCCCAATAAATATAGAAATACTTGTAGAGAGGTTTATGGGAAAATCAGAAAGAATAGTTAAGCAAGCTGGTCTCTGTGTTTTGACAGGAGTTATTTTTAAACTCATTTTATTAGAAAAGGGACAAAAATTTCTTATCAGAGAAATACCAAAATACAATATAACAGTAATGCAAAAATAATTGTTTCAATTCAAAAATAAGCATAGGAATTTTGAATTGAATGGATATCAGCAATAACAAAATAAGAAAAGAAACAGGAATGGACTGAAATTAATTTCGGTATGATTAGTAATAAAGATTTCCAATCTCCAACAGTTGAACAATAGATGAACAATTAATCATCTACCCATTCTTAATTATATAGCAGTATTAAAAAGAAGAATTTTGGAAATGATAGCTAACAGATTTTTGAAAGATTGAAAGTTCTATTCACTTGTGATACAATTCAAAATGAACTTAATCTCGTGTAGGGATTAGATTTTACGTTATACAGAATTTCACTATCGATAAATCATTCCTCTCTTCTGCTTCCTCTTGCACTCATCCAAATTTCTCAAACTTAAAAGTGGGAGGGCCATGGAGGAAGAGAAAGTAATGTCTTCATATTGATAGCAAAAGTCCTTATCAGCAAAATAAGGCTTTTATAATACTGAGACAAATTTGACGAAGTAATAACAAAATAATTTTAGGTATGCATGGATAAAGCACTACAAGTGCCTATATTCTCAAAAAGACTGTAAGAAATAAATCTTTATTCGTTCAAAATATAAAAATTACACAGGGATCAAGCACAAAGCACAACTGCTTGTCAGAAAGTCGCAAAAGGTGATCACATGAGCTTGGGAAACAGCAACAATAAAAAAATAGATCATATGATCATGGAAATGCTATAACGGTGATAACTGTGAAAAATACTCATGTCATTTTTTTTCAGTGCCTCTGTAACATTGAACAATCACTAAATGAATGGTTGTTAAGTCGAGGACTATCTGTAATAAGTACAGGTAGTCCTCAACTTACACCCATTCATTTAGTGATTGTTCAAAGTTTCAATGGCACTGAAAAAAAATGACTTATGACTGTTTTCCAGTTACGACTGTTGCAGCCGCCCCATGATCGTGTGATCAAATTTCAGATGCCTGGCAACGGGTTCATATTTATGATTGTTGCTGTGTCCCAAGGTCATGTGATCACCTTTTGCGACCTTCTGAAAAGCAAGATCAACGGGAAGCCGCAGTCACTTAACAACTGGGTTATTAGCTTATCAACTGCGGTGATTCACTTAACAACTGTGGCAAGAAATGTCGTACAGTGGGGCAAAACTCACTTCATAAATGTCTCAGTTAACAAAAATGTTGGGCACAATTGTGGTTGTAAGTTGAGAACTACCTGTATTGCTTTCCATCACATCAGGTGGTAGCGTTTGCCTATAGTTAAGCAGATTTGCCTCGATTAGTACAGTATTTGAATAAGAGATCTATACCGAATACCAGAATGGGAAACTAAAAAAAAAAAAAAATCTTTTGGGAAGAAGGCAATGGCAACCTACTTCCACAATACTTCCAAGAAAACAATATTGGCTATAATTAACAAGAAAAAAATATTAGTTTTAAACTTGTATGCCACCCGGCTTGCAACAACTCTGTATGCAGCGGCTGACAAAAAAGGCAACTGCATAAGGATGATCAAAAAATAATAAAAAAGCCGACAATGTAATGTTTAATACAAATCCCTATGTCTGCACCTAAAGTATTGGGTACAAATCTGGCTTATGCATAGTTTATAATTCAAGGATATCATAGGTCTGGACAAAGTGTAGGAAGGCAACCAAACTGATGCAGCTAAAAATCTCCTGTAAAAAAATAGTCTTGAAAAAATGCAGGTGAACGATACTTGATTATACAAAATCATGGCACAGAGTGAGCAGAGAAATATTTTCTTCTTTGCCTCTCTATGGCTTATATCTTTAATAAAAATGTCATTGACATGGGTACAGGAGCAAGGAAGGTGAAAGTGACATCAGTCACATCCCAATGCTACTATACAAATTATGTACTAAATGCCATTCACCTCGTGATACAATTAACAGGTTACACAATGTGCATAATTTGTGTGAAGTCATAATGTATATTACACTATTGTGGTTCCTTCTAGGCATCTAGGAAGCTGATATACTTATTAAAAACTATCCCAGCAGTTGAAGTGTTTTTTTCTCATGAAACACAGAAATGTATTAACATCATTTTTTGAATCCTTAAGAAGGAAGTCTTTCCACAAAGTAGTAAAACACAGTTTGTCTCCCAATATTCATGACCAAGTATTTTCGGTAAGCAGTAATGAAAAATTGTGTTTGAGCATTTTGGGGGAAAATCACTATGCTTTTGTACCACGCTCTAATTACTCAATAAAGCCAACTAGAAGAGCTGACATAAGCAACACAGGCAAAGAAAAGTCTATTTTTACAAGCACGGTTGTAAATCTCTAGATCTAGGCCAGGGTAGGCAACCTTGGCTCTTTTATGACTTGTGGACTTCAATTCCCAGAATCCCTGAGTCAGCATGGCTGGTTCAGGAATTCTGGGTATTGAAGTCCACAAGTCATAAAGGAGCCAAGGTTGCCTTGATTTACCCGATTTCTAGGCAAATAATGCCTAGAAAAATTGTGCTTTCAAGGAGGTCTATCCATATTGATTTTTATAAGTAGCAGTACAGTGCATATTTCATTCACATGTAACACTAGCCAAATATGCTTAGACTTGCTACTGGTCCACTTGAACAAAGACATGAATTTTCTTCATTAACGTTATTCTTAGAATTACATTGATTTACAGAAAATTCAATACTTGTTTTCAAGGAAATCTGACCTTCATTTATTACAACTTGCATGCCACTTCATTTCTAGAGACTCCAGAGACTTACAATATGACATTCGGAAGATAAAAAATATTAGTACAACTATAACTGATCACCAACACATTACTATTCATGGCAGCATCTTGTCTTCAAATGACTTTTCAGGATTCCTGAAAATTATCTCCGCTGCCCGATAAAAATACATTTTTATATATAAATGTGCCTACTGTAGTAACCAAAAGTGTTTATGGGGAGCTGTTGAAGAAATTACGCTGTATCAACTGCTGATATTACAGATTTGAAATATTTTTTTAATAGTAAAGCTAATATTTTAGCACTTAATGCTATTATTGAGAGATTTAAGACAGCTTCTTTTAGGGATGTTGCCAAATCCATATTCTGAGATAAATCAAATTTTAAAAAATATCATTCTGCTTCTATAGGTAGAAATATAAAATGATGCAAATATTATTTAAATAATGATTTCAATATGGGTTGTATACTCTGATTCAATAGATGATCGAGAATAACAAAACCCATTCCTGAAATCAGTTCATTAAATGAAGCGTTCCTTACAGTTCCTTATTTAGAAACTTGACTACAAATTTTAGCACAAAAAACAATTCTATAATCACACTCACACAAACATATATACATAAAACACTATGGTTTGCTGTAGAAATATTGTCCACAGTACAAACTAACTTTTTTTTCTTTCTTCAATGGATATTAGGTATAAAATCAATGTACAGACCCAAGACTTCCATACTTGCTTATAACCCTTTCAAAGTATTAGAACATATCCAATTTACAAGATAATAATTTTTGCAAAGACAGAATCCTAACAAAATCATGTTTAAAGCAACACATTCCTTAAATGTCCTTTTCACAGATACAGCCATATTTATAAGCGATACTGAAGTAGCAGCTATAGCAGCATAATCATCTCCTCCCCACCCAACCTACAGCACTACAGAAAGTGGAAATCAACACAGACTGGCTAAACAAGACTTATGTGACTACTTGTATCAGAATGGAATATACTTTTTAGTGCATATACTCTGTGTGTGAGAAAGTGTGTGTGTTTTGTGTTTGTGTCTATGCTAAAAAACTAACTCAATGCAACTTCACTGTAACCTGCTACAAAAAAAAAAGAATTATACTGTACAATTAACAGCTGAGCAAAATAGGAAACTACAGCAGGTGGAACTTGCAATTGCTGTAACTTTTTTTCTAGACATCTGCAGAATGCCCCTCTAATTGTGTTCAGATTCAACATTAGGAAATAAATCAGGCATTTAAAAAATTAAATCTAAAATTAATCAATGACTTATACATGTTTTTCCCCCTCTCATAAAAATAGTCAGAACTTGTATGGAGGAAAAAATCTGGCAGATTTTTTTACTTCATAAAACTAATAAAGAGGGAAAATGCAATAAGAAAATCATTCACTTCCCTCAAAGTCTTTGCATACAAGACGAGAGCTACTGTTCTTATCCCTGTGACATCTTAATCCAGAAAATAATGCAGCCGGGGTTAGCAATTGTATTTCCTTCACAGGAAAAGTCCAGCAGTTGGACATCTCCAAATCTCCCCAGCCCACCTCAAAGCGAAAAGAAGCAGCTAAGGCTCTCCTACTCCCTATGCTTGGCTGCAAGAAAGGGGGGAAAAAAACAAGACAAGCTTCCAGGAGGGCGGGACTCGCTAGGAACAACCTAAGAGGTAGTCCTTCACTCGCCCAGCCGGACCCAGAGGACCAACCCTGCTTCCCCCAGCCAAGATAAGAGAGAAAAAGACCGCCAAACGGAAGCCCTAATGCGGCTGACTGCCTTCACCAGGAAGCAGAAGTACTAGCCTTGCCGTTGCTGGTGTGGGCCTGCACTTACCGACAGGATACTCATGCGGAGTGGTGTCTCCAGCACACACGCCATCTTGACGCACGCCAATGGCACCAGCCGTTCAACCCCACGCAAGAGCTGGTGCCAGGGCTGCTGCGATGACTACTAGTGCTGCTCTTGCTGCTGCCGCCTCCTCCTCCAAGCGCACCCACATCGCCGGGGGAGAAGGAAGGAAGGAAGGAAGGAAACAACTACATCCCGTCAGTTGAAATAGCGAATAGGCAGGAAAAAAAACAGTTTCTTCGGCAGCGAGCAACACGCATGCGTGGCGAGGACTTGTTGAAGGGAGGGAGGGATTATTTCCGGAAGTAGGTAATTTACTCCCACCTGCTTACAGAATATCAGGATGAAAAGAAACGTGAAACGGGATGCGCCAACTCGACTTTCGGAAGTTTGGGCGTTGAGCCAATGGGGGGGGGGAGAGAAATAGAGGCCGGCGTGCGCATGCGTAACGTTAAAACCACCTGTCAGAATTTGTCCTTGGCAAAGTGAATGAGAGAAACAGATGAGGAATTCGTGTGCTTAATGCTGGTACGCCATCTATTGACAATTGTGTTTTAGAAACCTATGCTTCTAACGCGAATGAGGAAAAATTGCACATCATTGATGTGTAGTTATCTTAAAGTATTTAGGAAACAAAGTTTGGCATTGTGCTGAGATGAAACGCTACAATAGAAGGCTGAATGGATCAAACCCCATTTTCTAAATATGTGCTAAAATAAAGAGAATGCCCCACAGTGGCAGTGGTTGCTCAATACACTACGCTAGAAACCTTTACAATTTAAGGGCTTTCTACAGCTCTCTACCCATCATAATCAGAAAACTATATGCCCTTCAAAGTTGACAGATCAAGAAACAGACTCCAGAAAATTATTAGAACTATATTATAATGAGATAGACTGTCATAACAGACTTTTGCAAGCCCGACTGCATTTTTCCTTTTCTCTCTCTTAATACCTAGAGAGGCAGGAAGGAGTAAGTCTCTTCATGACACTTTCCCTGTTCCTCAGGCTTAACATATTTTTTGAATATTTTGTTATAGTTGTCTCTAGATTCTGCAAAAATCATTTATGTGGCTCCCTATAGTTGTCCCTTGTGCTGATCTCTATTCTGCCTTTATCCTGGTTTGTGATAAATAGTGGTGCTCTGATGTGTTATTTGCAGGGCATGTATGGTAGAAAACTCAAAAACACCAAAAAGGGAAAGTATTTAAACAATTGTTATATTTTCCAAATCTGTGAGTCTGTACTCGTCTGCTGTATCAAATTACTCAGCTTCGACCCTCCTCCTTCCTCCACCCTCTGGCTGCTGGAGGCTCTGCTTCTTTTCCCGTCCCTTCCAGACTAAAAAAGGGGCACCCACGGAGCACACTTCAGTGGAGATGGGGAGGGGAGGAGGTGGTGGTATTTCCCTGCCAAGAGGGCCGAGGCTCATTTTAGCGCCAGCCCAAGCAGTTCCGGCCTGAGATTGTTTTTCTGCGTACCTTCAAGAGAAGCCCGAATTTGATCTTTGCTTGTCCTGCCTGGGAAGAGCCACAGACAATCCCTTCTGAGGTTCCTGGAATTTAGGAAGGGAATTCTTGTGGAAGTTCAGTTTGAGGAGGAGGTTTAAAACAAAAGACTAACACCCTTGACATTAACAGAAATGTTGATCTCATCTTTGGCCTTGCTATCTAGCAGTGGAAAGTATTAAAAGTTCTTGAAAGATTAAGAAACCAGAAAGGAAAAAGAAAATAATGTCTTTATTCTCCACTTTTAAACCACATGATTGTGACGCATTGAGCCAAGATTATGAACCCTTAGGTCTGGCATTTCTGAAATGCCAGCTGCAGTTTCCTGTCTGATTCCAAAGCTCCAGGGCTCTTCCCTTACAAAGTCCTTACGTCTCACTCTGTTTGGCTCATAGTTACTCCTACCGCACCCATGTTGTGCATTCATCAGCTTCATCCCCACAGGCTGAAGTTGGCTCTAGTTCTTTATTCCATTCAACAAAGCCATATATATTGAGTAAAGAATGTGAATAATAATATATGCAGAAATAAGATTTGGACTGGTCCATGTAATACATCCAGGCTGTCTTTTGGAGATTTCTTTATAACTTGCCAGGATAGTTTTATCAAAAGTGCTCAAATAAATTGCTAGGATGAAACCAATTATTTGGAAGGATTTTGAGGGGCAGGTATTTAACACCCCCAAAACTTAAAACCACCATAAGACCATGTCACGGTTTCCTTTGATTGTTAGAAGCAAAGAAACAGTATGTCAGAGAGAAAAACTGTAAATTAGGGACTCTTCCATTTTATCCAGTTCACTATTTTGTATTAATTGAGGACCTTTCTGAACTGCTAAATGAAAGTGCTATCTACATATCTTTGAATCTATTATTCTTTGAATCTACAGAATAGTAGATTATTCTTCTTCTATTGCCTCCTTCTCACTATTGAATAATGCTATCCTGATTTTGCGTGTCCAGCACATGATAGTGATTGGTTGGTTCCTCCTGTTTTTGTTATCTTTCATCTTTTGTGTCCAGCTCTTTAGGGATATGAGCAGAATGACAGTAGTTAGGCTAATGAGGGATCTCTGTTGTTGACCCGTTTTCCAAAAAAAAAGTCCAGTGCAATTTGTTTTCCAGTAAGATATAGTAAGTACATTCCCCAATAACCATCAGTCTTCTTAAGAAAGTCCAGTTCATTACTTTCAATTCTTTTAACTCCAGATCTGTAGAATTCATATCTCGTTCAGCTTTCTCCAGTGAACCAGCAGTTTCCAAACCAAAGTCCTTCTCCTTTAAATCAGCCAACAGCAATTTAGATTCCAATCCATCCAATTGTGAGCTTGATTTGGCTACAATTGCTTGAATGTTCTCTTTAGGTTGATTTAAAACTCTCGTTATTTTATCAAACGTTTAATCAAACTTTTCAGTGTGAAGTTGTAGGTTTAAAAGCATTCTTTTTTCAAAGACTTCCCACAGGGCTTTATCTTTAAGTTAGTACTTGTTTGTATTTTTAATATAGTCCTGTAACTGGGCATTCACAACCAGATATAAACAGTTCCTTTCCAGATAGGGGAGTTACCGATTTCCATACTGCAAAAGTGAAAGTAATTCAGAACAGCAGAAACAGTGAAAAAACATTAAAGACTTCACATTAAAATCCATTAAGTTAAAGTAAATCAGCCTTAAACCAGTCAATTAACTTTTAAAGAAAAAGCAAGATAAAAAAGAAAATTCAAACTGTGCAGCTAAAACTGAAGTGTGCTTAAAGAAACTGAATAACTGAGAGGAAAGATGGGGATTTGACTCTGACTGCTCCTAGGGGAATTGCAGTCCTCAAGATTCTGCTTCTCAGGAGAGTTCACAGTCTGAGTGTTGTCTGTTGCTAGCTACTCCCATTCAGATTTAGGGAGCCGGCTGCCAAAGAACTCATTTTGGCAGCAAAATCTGCTATTTGTCAACAAAGAAACAAATTTCCCTGCTGCTTAGCATACCATCTTGGGGGAAGTCCAAAATCAAAATTTTTCTTGTTGGGTAGTCTGCTATGAGATTATTATATGTGTAAAAATGGAAAGATTCTGCAATATCTATAGTGGAGGAATGGTTGGCGAAGATGACAGAACTAGCAGAGATAGCAACATTCTTTTTTTTTTCTTAGAGAAAGACCAATGACTACATTCATTAGTGACTGGAAACCTCTTAGGTACTTTTTGCTGAAAGAAAAGAAAAAATGAACTGGCACTTTATGGATTTGATTGTTATTACTGGAAATCATATAATACGGAAAGAAGGGAAATATGATATAACTTTGGAGAAAAAAGATAAAAATATTTATAAAAGCATTTATAACTGCTGTTATAAGATCAGAAGCCACTTCATTATAACTTTTTCTTTTCCTTCTATTTCTATTCTATTTCTTTTTCTTTCTTCTACACTTAAATTCTTTATTCTTACTTTCAACTCAATATTTTTAATGTTTTTAATCTGTTGAAAACTTATTTAATAAAAGTTATTTTAAAAAAGCGTTTTATCCCACCTCAAAGCCAAACTTTGTTTCTAAATTTTTCCTCATTCGCGTTAGAAGCATAGGTTTCTAAAACACAATTGTCAATAGATGGCGTACCAGCATTAAGCACACGAATTCCTTATCTGTTTCTCTCATTCACTTTGCCAAGGACAAATTCTGACAGGTGGTTTTACCGTTACGCATGCGCACGTCGGCCTCTATTTCTCTCCCCCCCCCCCATTGGCTCAACGCCCAAACTTCCGAAAGTCGAGTTGGCGCATCCCGTTTCACGTTTCTTTTCATCCTGATATTCTGTAAGCAGGTGGGAGTAAATTACCTACTTCCGGAAATAATCCCTCCCTCCCTTCAACAAGTCCTCGCCACGCATGCGTGTTGCTCGCTGCCGAAGAAACTGTTTTTTTTCCTGCCTATTCGCTATTTCAACTGACGGGATGTAGTTGTTTCCTTCCTTCCTTCCTTCCTTCTCCCCCGGCGATGTGGGTGCGCTTGGAGGAGGAGGCGGCAGCAGCAAGAGCAGCACTAGTAGTCATCGCAGCAGCCCTGGCACCAGCTCTTGCGTGGGGTTGAACGGCTGGTGCCATTGGCGTGCGTCAAGATGGCGTGTGTGCTGGAGACACCACTCCGCATGAGTATCCTGTCGGTAAGTGCAGGCCCACACCAGCAACGGCAAGGCTAGTACTTCTGCTTCCTGGTGAAGGCAGTCAGCCGCATTAGGGCTTCCGTTTGGCGGTCTTTTTCTCTCTTATCTTGGCTGGGGGAAGCAGGGTTGGTCCTCTGGGTCCGGCTGGGCGAGTGAAGGACTACCTCTTAGGTTGTTCCTAGCGAGTCCCGCCCTCCTGGAAGCTTGTCTTGTTTTTTTCCCCCCTTTCTTGCAGCCAAGCATAGGGAGTAGGAGAGCCTTAGCTGCTTCTTTTCGCTTTGAGGTGGGCTGGGGAGATTTGGAGATGTCCAACTGCTGGACTTTTCCTGTGAAGGAAATACAATTGCTAACCCCGGCTGCATTATTTTCTGGATTAAGATGTCACAGGGATAAGAACAGTAGCTCTCGTCTTGTATGCAAAGACTTTGAGGGAAGTGAATGATTTTCTTATTGCATTTTCCCTCTTTATTAGTTTTATGAAGTAAAAAAATCTGCCAGATTTTTTCCTCCATACAAGTTCTGACTATTTTTATGAGAGGGGGAAAAACATGTATAAGTCATTGATTAATTTTAGATTTAATTTTTTAAATGCCTGATTTATTTCCTAATGTTGAATCTGAACACAATTAGAGGGGCATTCTGCAGATGTCTAGAAAAAAAGTTACAGCAATTGCAAGTTCCACCTGCTGTAGTTTCCTATTTTGCTCAGCTGTTAATTGTACAGTATAATTCTTTTTTTTTTGTAGCAGGTTACAGTGAAGTTGCATTGAGTTAGTTTTTTAGCATAGACACAAACACAAAACACACACACTTTCTCACACACAGAGTATATGCACTAAAAAGTATATTCCATTCTGATACAAGTAGTCACATAAGTCTTGTTTAGCCAGTCTGTGTTAACGTTGGATTTCCACTTTCTGTAGTGCTGTAGGTTGGGTGGGGAGGAGATGATTATGCTGCTATAGCTGCTACTTCAGTATCGCTTATAAATATGGCTGTATCTGTGAAAAGGACATTTAAGGAATGTGTTGCTTTAAACATGATTTTGTTAGGATTCTATCTTTGCAAAAATTATTATCTTGTAAATTGGATATGTTCTAATACTTTGAAAGGGTTATAAGCAAGTATGGAAGTCTTGGGTCTGTACATTGATTTTATACCTAACATCCATTGAAGAAAGAAAAAAAAGTTTGTACTGTGGACAATATTTCTACAGCAAACCATAGTGTTTTATGTATATATGTTTGTGAGAGTATGATTATAGAATTGGGGTTTTTTTGTGCTAAAATTTGTAGTCAAGTTTCTAAATAAGGAACTGTAAGGAACACTTCATTTAATGAACTGATTTCAGGAATGGGTTTTGTTATTCTCGATCATCTATTGAATCAGAGTATACAATCCATATTGAAATCATTATTTAAATAATATTTGCATCATTTTATATTTCTACCTATAGAAGCAGAATGATATTTTTAAAAATTTGATTTATCTCAAGATATGGATTTGGCAACATTCCTAAAAGAAGCTGTCTTAAATCTCTCAATAATAACATTAAGTGCTAAAATATTAGCTTTATTATTTAAAAAATATTTCAAATCTGTAATGTCAGCAGTTGATATAGCATAATTTCTTCAACAGCTCCCCTTAAACACTTTTGGTTTCTAGAGTAGGCACATTTATATATAAAAATGTATTTTTATCGGGCAAAGGAGATAATTAGAAGAATCTGGTCCTGTGTTGGAGAAATAATAGAATCACTGATTAGAAAATTATAAATAAGCAGACTAAATTCTACCAACAGTGGCTATGGATTTGGAAGCTATATGAGTCCAGAGATAGGTTTTTTTCCTTATTCTGGATGAGATATTTCACCAGATGGAACTGACCTACAACTTGGAATCTTCCTAAACTCAGGAGTCGTGGTTGAACAGCAGGTAGAGGCTGTAGCTGTGATGGCCTTTGCACAATTATATATTGAATGCCCTATATGACTTTTCTGGACCAGGTAGCTTTATTTTGTCACTCATGACTTGTTACCTTTAGGTAGATCACTGTAATGCACTTTACATGGGACTGAAATCTTAAGGTGGTGTGACATATAGCAGCCTGTATAATTATTGGTACACCAAAATTTGCCTGTGTAACATCACAGATTATGGGAGCTGCACCAGTTGTTATATAACTTCCTGGTGTAATTCAAGATGCTGGTTGTCCTCTTCAAAGCCCTTTAGAAATGCCCCCAGAAAGGCCGCCTCCAAGTGGAATCTGTTCATCAATTTGCCAAAGATCCCATAATTGAAGGAATACAATTTTCAGGAGTCCTGAAAAGTCATTTGAAGACAAGATTCTGCCATGAATAGTAATGCGTTGGTGATCAATTATAGTTGTACTAATATTATTTTTAATCTTCCAAATGTAATGTTGTAAGTCTTTGGAGTCGCTAGAAATGAAGTGGCATGTAAGTTGTAATAAATGAAGGTCGAAAGCAAGTATTGAATTTTCTGTAAATCAATGTAATTCTACGAATAACATTAATGAAGAAAATTCATGTCTTTGTTCAAGTGGACCAGTAGCAAGTCTAAGTATATTTGGCTAGTGCTACATGTGAATGAAATATGCACTGTACTGCTACTTATAAAAATCAATATGGATAAACCTCCTTGAAAGCACAATTTTTGTAAACATTATTTGCCTAGAAATCGGGTAAATAAGGGCAATCTTGGCTCTTTTATGACTTGTTGACTTCAATATCCAGAATTCCTGAACCAGCCATACTGACTCAGGGATTCTGGGAGTTGAAGTCCACAAGTCATAAAAGAGCCAAGGTTGCCTACCCTGGCCTAGATTTAGAGCAGTGTTTCTCAACCTTGACAATTTTAAGGCATGTGGACTTCAACTCCACAACTTCTGGGAATTGAAGTCCACATGCCTTAAAATTGTCAAGGTTGAGAAACACTGATCTAGAGATTTACAGCAGTGCTTGTAAAAATAGACTTTTCTTTGCCTGTGTTGCTTATGTCAGCTCTCCTAGTTGGCTTTATTGAGTAATTAGAGCGTGGTACAAAAACATAGTGATTTCTCCCCAAAATGCTCAAACACAATTTTTCATTACTGCTTACCGAAAATACTTGGTCATGAATATTGGGAGACAAACTGTGTTTTACTACTTTGTGGAAAGACTTCCTTCTTAAGGATTCAAAAAATGATGTTAATACATTTCTGTGTTTCATGAAAAAAACATTTCAACTGCTGGGATAGTTTTTAATCAGTATATCAGCTTCCTAGATGCTTAGGAGCAACCATATTGTAATATACATTATGACTTCACAGAAATTATGCACATTGTGTAACCTTTAATTGTATCATGATGTGAATGGCATTTAGTACATAATTTGTAAGTAGCACTGGGATGTGACTGATGTCACTTTCACCTTCCCTGCTCCTGTACCCATGTCAATGACATTTTTATTAAAGAAATAAGCCATAGAGAGGCAGAGAAGAAAATGTTTCTCTGCTCACTCTGTGCCATGATTTTGTATAATCATGTATCGTTCACCTGCATTTTTTCAAGACTATTTGTTTACAGGACATTTTTAGCTGCATCAGTTTGGTTGCCTTCCTACACTTTTTCCAGACTTATGATATCCTTGTATCATAAACTATGCATAAGCCAGAATTGTATGCAATAATACTTCAGGTGCAGACATAGGGATTTGTGTTAAGACATTACATTGTTGGCTTTTTTATTATTTTTTTGATCATCCTTATGCAGTTGCCTTTTTTGTCAGCCACTGCATACAGAGTTGTTGCAAGCCAGGTGGCATACAAGTTTAAAACTAATATTTTTTCTTGTTAATTATAGCCAATATTGTTTTCTTGGAAGTATTGTGGAAGTAGGTTGCCATTGCCTTCTTCCCAAAAGATTTTTTTTTTTTTTAGTTTCCCATTCTGGTATTCGGTATAGATCTCTTATTCAAATACTGTACTAATCGAGGCAAATCTGCTTAACTATAGGCAAACGCTACCACCTGATGTGATGGAAAGCAATACAGGTAGTTCTTAACTTACAACCACAATTGTGCCCAACATTTTTGTTAACTGAGACATTTATGAAGTAAGTTTTGCCCCACTGTACGACATTTCTTGCCACAGTTGTTAAGTGAATCACCGCAGTTGATAAACTAATAACCTGGTTGTTAAGTGAATGTTGCTTCCCATTAACCTTGCTTTACAGAAGGTCACAAAAGGTGATCACAGACCTTGGGACACAGCAACAATCATAAATATAAACCCGTTGCCAGGCATCTGAAATTTGATCACACGATCATGGGGCGGCTGCAACAGTCGTAACTGGAAAACAGTCATAAGTCATTTTTTTTCAGTGCCATTGAAACTTTGAACAATTACTAAATGAATGGGTGTAAATTGAGGACTACCTGTACTTATTACAGATAGTCCTCGACTTAACAACCATTCATTTAGTGATTGTTCAAAGTTACAGAGGCACTGAAAAAGATGACATGACTATTTTTCACAGTTATCACCGTTATAGCATCTCCATGATCATGTGATCAAATTTTTTATTGTATTATAAAAGCCTTATTTTGCTGATAAGGACTTTTGCTATCAATATCAAGACATTACTTTCTCTTCCTCCATGGCCCTCCCACTTTTAAGCTTGAGAAATTTGGATAAGTGCAAGAGGAAGCAGAAGAGAGGAATGATTCATCGATAGTGAAATTCTGTATAACGTAAAATCTAATCCCTACACGAGATTAAGTTCATTTTGAATTGTATCACAAGTGAATAGAACTTTCAATCTTTCAAGAATCTGTTAGCTATCATTTCCAAAATTCTTCTTTTTAATACTGCTGTATAATTAAGAATGGGTAGTTGAATAATTGTTCATCTATTGTTCAACTGTTGGAGATTGGAAATCTTTATTACTAATCATACCGAAATTAATTTCAGTCCATTCCTGTTTCTTTTCTTATTTTGTTATTGCTGATATCCATTCAATTCAAAATTCCTATGCTTATTTTTGAATTGAAACAATTATTTTTGCATTACTGTTACATTGTATTTTGGTATTTCTCTGATAAGAAATTTTTGTCCCTTTTCCAATAAAATGAGTTTAAAAATAACTCCTGTCAAACACAGAGACCAGCTTGCTTAACTGACTTTCTGACTTTCCCATAAACCTCTCTACAAGTATTTCTATATTTATTGAGGGATTTTGTTATAACTGGCTAAATAAGGAAGGAGAGAAGCTCCTTAAATTAGTATGAAATTTTGAATAAATGGAATCCAGTTTTATTGAATAACATATTCCAAAATATTTATATCCTTAGGGTTCAGATTTGTTACAAATAAGTTTTACTGCTTCATAGTCTCGCTTTCTTGAATTTGTAAAAATGTATATTGCTGATAGACGTCAAATCTATTTGCTTACAGGAAGTTACAGCAAGTAGTCGCCATTATGTTGACAGATTATTTGATCCTGATCCTCAAAAAGTTCTTCAGGGTGTCATGTAAGTAGTAGAAACTTTGCTATTTTGCTACTGTGCCTTTAAATTCTTAGCTTTGTTTTAATCATTTTCTTTACTTGTTTTTTATACTTCAACAAAAACTATGTATTTGAGATATTATTAATGAAATATGCTCAATTACTATTTTTGTTAATGTATTAATATAGTATTAATCTTTCTTTACTTAACTTTCCACGCATGGCAGTTTCAGTATTTTTGATTTGATTTCTAAATCATGTCTAAATCTTGTCTGCCCTTTTAAACATCTGATGATAATGTATTTTTCCTGCCTGCATAGTATTCACCTTCACATCTGATGAGAATTCCCCAGTGTTTTAAAAGATACAAATTAAGATACTTTTGCTATATATTACAAATTTAAAGTAAAAGTAATATACATCTTAAATTGAATCATGAATATACAATTATGCATATATTTTGTCTTAACACTTGGAAAATAAGCATCTGATATATAAATTATTAGAATTTAGATGTAGTATTAAAACCATAATTCAACATAATTACAATAAAATTCATTTGTGGTTATAAGAATATTATTGGAAGTTTCTTTGTAACTACAGTACATTATTTGTAATGTCATGATAATCATAACAGTGGTTACATAAAACAAATGAATTTCAAAAAGTATGGCTTGATTGTGATTTAAGCAGCTCTAATATATCCTACCATCTGACCTTAACCTAGTTCATTTAATATAATATGAAAAATTATGTTTCTGAATTAGTCTGTGTGTCATTAGTTTGGTAAGGTGAACAACCATTAATTCTGAATAGGGCAAATAAAGACAGCAAGGATGAAAAATACATTTCTTTGTGCTTTTGAATTTTTTGTATTGGACATGAGAGAGAAAATGATTGGAATATAGAGATCAGGATTAATTAACGTGGTTAAGCTGTAACTAAAAATACAGTTAAAAGAGAATTTTTGCTTTGACCTTAGATTAACCTTAGATTTCTATATAGATACAAAATGTACCATATGTAAATATTTATTGGTTACAGGATAATATCTAGAATTGGTTTCTGTTGCAGTTGATAACTTTAGGTTAACATGGTAAGGAAGCTGGGCAATTCATAGGGTATTTCATTTGTATTTAACATATTTTCTGTCAATTTTCCTTTACAGAGGAAAATATGCTGGTTCTCTTTTTGGATAAAAATGAATATAATTTTTTCTAGAAATCATATATTGAATTGATGTTCCAGTGTTGTATAAAAATTATTGGCTTCTTGTATGTGAAATATCTATAAGAAATCCCTTACTGTACCAATGAATTCCATATACTTTGACAATAATTGCCTACTACAAATTCATGCTGAAAATTTTATGAATTTCTGACTAAACCATATGATTTATATTCCATCACTGGTGATCCTAGAAAAAAATTTGTGAGATCTGCAGCTCATTGGGAGCCATACTGTGCAAATGGTAGGCAAGCTTGTGAAGCTTTATTTCTGCATGTGCAGGATTAGGTTGCATGCATGCAACTATCCCCTACCCACTGCTGCCGCTGCCGGTCCACAGACCCCAAAAGTTTGGGAACTGCTGTTATAGACAAAAGATTGGAAAAGCACTAGGCCCAGATGGAGTAACTACTTCTTGCTTGAAAATCTGTGCTGATCAACTGGCTCCCATCTTCACCCCATCTTTAATAAATTAGATGTGTTATGTTCCTTCTTGCTTGAAACACTCTACAGTCATTCCGGTTGCCAAGAAACTCTCCATCAAGGGTTTCTTGGGATGTCTACAGACTGGATGCTCCGATATCTATAATTATGAAAGGTTAGTGCTGGCCCTCTTGAAAATCATCACAGATCCATTGTTAGACCTCTTGCAGTTTGTCTATTGCAGAAATAGATTGGCAGATGATGCTGTCAATATGGCACTGCACTACATCTTACAACATCTTGAATCCCCAGAGATTTATACATGGGTCCTCTTTGTAGACTTCTGCTCAGCATTCAATACCATCATTCTAGAAATTCTTCATTCTAAACTGATTCAGCTAGCTATGCCTATCCATACTTGCAGGTGGATTATAAGATTTCTGACAGATAAAAAGCAACAGGTGAAGCTAGGGAAAAATCACATTGAATACCTGAACAGTTAGCACACACCCCCCTCAGGACTGTGTGCTCTCTCCATTACTCTTTTCTCTTTATACAAATGACTGTATCTCAAAGGATCCCTCATTTAAAGTACTGAAGTTTGCAGATGATACCACACAGTCATTTGTTTCATTTGAGTCGGTGATGAGTCTGCATATAAACAGGAGGTTGAACAACTAGCCCTGTGATGTAGGCAGAATAATTTGGAGCTGAACACACTTAAAACTGTAGAGATATTAGTGCATTTTAGGAGGAGCATTCCTACTCTACCACCTGTTACTATATTAGACAACACAATATCAACAGTAGAATCCTTCAAATTTTGGGTTTCTGTAATCTCCAGGATTTGAAATGGATACTTAACATTAGAACTATCATTAAAAAGGAGCAATAAATAATGTTCTTCAGACAGCCCCAGAAGTTGTTAATACAGTTCCTTAGAGGAATTATTGAGTCTGTCATTTGTATTTCTATAATTGTCTGGTTTGCTACAGCAACCAAACAGGACAGGTACAGACTTCAGTGGATAGTTAGAAATGAAGAAAAAACAATTCAACCAGGATGCCTTCCAGTGAGCACCTCTATACTGCACAGGTCAGGAGGGCTGAGAAAATATCTACAGACCTCTCACATCCTGGACATAAACTGTTTCAACTCCTCGGGATGCCGCTACAGGGTATTACATGCCAAAACAATTAGATACAGAGAAAGTTTTTTTCTCTCATCCCATCATTCTGATGAACACCTAATTTCCACAATACTGTCTTATGTATATTTACCCATGTAGTTTGGCTGTATTCTTCTCATACTTTCCACTACTATTATTGGTATCATTATTATGATTAATATTACTCTGTTATTTTGCATATACTCTGAGAGTTCCTGCACTGGAGACAAATTCCTTTTGTGTCTAATCACATTTGGTCAAATCAACTATTCTATTATTTTATTCCTGTTCTGTTCTATTCTATTCTATTCTATTCTATTCTATTCTATTCTATTCTATTCTATTCTATTCTCCAATCCAATCCAATCCAATCCAATCCAATCCAATGCATTTCCCATCATTTTTATAATTAGGCATGCTGCAGTATAATTACAAGATGAGATACTTTCTGTTACTCAATATTACTTAGCACACCTGCTCTTTATTGTACATTATAATATCTGTTATCATTTCCCAACATGGTAGATCTTGTTAATCAGCCCTTATATGCAGTTGCCATTGATCCCTCTGAGTCTGAATATAAATTCTATTTTTGAGACCATTTATTTTGATAGAATCATTGTTGATAACTGTGTAAAATAATTATTATACTCTTGTACAGTAGGTATCATCAACAAAATATTACATATGCTTCATGCAAGGAAGATTTCATTTAATGATATCAAAATGTCTGACTTACAAAGCTATACTCTAGTAGAGGTAGTCTCAACCTATGACCACAATTGACCCCAAAAATTCTATTGTTAGCAAGGCAGTTGTTAAGAGAGTTTTGCCCCATTTTACGACCTTTTTTGCTACAGTTGTTAAGCAGATTGCTGCAATTGTTAATTGGATCATGTGGTCGATAAGTGACTCTAGCTTCCCTTATTGACTTTGCTTGTCAGACCCTGGACAGTGCAACTGTCGTAAACCCATGCCAATTGCCCAACACCTGAATTTTGATCATGTAACTGTGGGTGTACTGCCATGGTCGTAAGTGTGAAACCCAGTCATAAGTCACTTTTTTCAATGCTGTTGTAACTTCAGATGATGACTAAATGAATGGTTGTAATCAAGGACTATTTGTACTAGAAACTCATAATTAGTTTTATGGAGTCCTTTTCTATTTTGGTTTCTGTAACACACATAGATACAGATAGTCCTCAACCATAATGGAGCTTAGCCATTATGTGGTATGTTGCTACAGTCATAAAATGGGTTGGTCATGTAATTCACCTGATTTAACCTCTTTTTTGTGGCAAGCATTAAGTAACTGCTGGGGTTGTTACACAAACACCGTGGTTGTTAAAGCAAGCCAGTGGAAATAAGTCCTAGTTTTCAAGAAAACCTTTGTAAAACCTGACTGCAGGATGCAGCAAATGCAGCCATGTTGCCAAGCATCTAAAGTTTGGTCATGTTGTAAGTTGAGTTACATGCAATGTAATGTTATATAAAAGTCTAGATAATATGTGTAACTTTTGTTCTTAATTTTTTCTGGAATTCTTATCTTAATTTGTATTTTTGCTTATTAATGATACTGCCTTCTATCGGTATCAGATGTAGCTGGTACTTGGATAATAATACCGATAGTCCTCAACTTACGACCATCCTCATGACCATAATTTAGCCCAAAATTTCTGTTGCTAAGTGAGACATTTGTTGTGAGTTTGCCCCATTTTACGAACTTTCTTGCCACAGTTGTTAAGTGAATCATTGCAGTTGTTAAATTAGTAACATGGTTGTTAACTGAATCTGGCCTCTCCATTGAATTTGCTTGTCAGAAGGCTGCAAAAGGTAATCACAAGACCCTGGTTCGTAAATAACCAGTTGTCAAGCATCCAGATTTTGATCATGTGACCATGGAGATGCTGCAATCATAGTTAACTGTAAAAACAATTGTAAATCACGTTTTTCAGTGCTGTTGTAAATTTGAAGGTCACTAAATGAACTGTTGTAAACCATTTTACAAAACAAGGTATGGGTAATATGAGCTAAGCTATGAGACTAAATACAGAGCGCAGATAATGAAAAGCAAAAGAGTAAAACAAGGAGAAACCTGCCTTTTACTTTCACCATAGAAATTGACATACTTTCACTTTCTCATCATGACAGCTGCTAAATTAGGAGAAAGACATAGAGCATCACTAGAAGAATTTACAGATAAGATTATTTCACCAGGGATCTTGCAGAATATGTTTGAGGAATTCACTAAAAGAGAATTGTCACTGTTGGGGAGAATCTTGGATAAAAATGAATCTTTTGCCATGAATGGCTTTGTTTCAGGGATTACCTGTTTAAATATACCCCATGTATCATTTAAACCAGGGGTCCCCAAGCCCTGGACCGTGGCCCACTACCAGGCCGTGGCCTATTCGGATTAAGCCAAGTGAGTGGACCTTGCACAAGTGGCGGGCCAGTGGCCATTTGTGTGTGCACTCCAGCCTGCCCCTCGTGCAAGTCGAGCTGCACGCATGTGCACCAACCCATCACCTGCGCAAGGGCTGCATGTATGCACTGGTACCGATTTACCTCTCATGCAGCCCAGTTCCATTGTCCCCCCTAGTGAGGCCATCAAACCACAAAGATTGGGGACCACTGATTTAAACAATGGCAAAAAATATATCTAAATTTTAGATAGAGAAAAAAAGAAAGTTAAATATAAAGTGTTGCAAGGTGCAAAGGAAAGAAAGCTGGATTTATCAGATTTGAAATTGTATTACATTTCTTGTTGTTTGATCGAGATGAAAGAATGTATATTCCTGAGATACAAGAGACTTTTACAATTAAGTGACTACCTGATGTTTTGATGACATGTATAGTTATGGTATGATAAAGTTAAAC
Organism: Crotalus tigris; assembly: GCF_016545835.1. Classification (NCBI taxonomy): domain Eukaryota; kingdom Metazoa; phylum Chordata; class Lepidosauria; order Squamata; family Viperidae; genus Crotalus; species Crotalus tigris. The sequence continues at coordinate 280,098 of NW_024097214.1, read as the reverse complement.
TTAATGTAAACTTTAAAAATTTTATTAGATAATATTGAGAATATGGAATAGTTATAAACTCAGTTGGTTCCCAAAAACACATTTATGGAGCTCAAGAACATATATATACAGATGTATGTATGTATGTATGTATGTATGTATAATATAGCTCAAGAATCACATCATAGAAGAGAACTGGCAGATCTATCTGGAAATTTAACTAGCTGATGTACTGGGACTTACTGGAAAACTATCAAAGGTGATTTAAAACTAAATCAATAGAGCAATTAATAGCAGGAGGATATAGTTGTCAGTGGTTTTTCTATTTATAGCTCTAAGAAACATTTAGAATGGATAAAAATGACTCATGATATGAAGGAAAATAAGACTGAATTTGAAATACAGTTGTGTACTTACGATGAACATGTAACTGCTGAAATGTATAAACTCTTGTTGTAATTTAAGACATGGGAAGAATAAGTTAAACATATGAAAAGGTAGGCTACACATTTTGATTATAATATGCAGATAGATCAGTGGGAAAATAAATGGCAAAAGAGTTGAAATTTATATTTTGTTTTGATTCCAAAGAGAAATTTTATTAAAAGATACATTGTTGGTACAGGATGCGAAAGAATGTATAAAGATTGTATAAAGGCACTTCAAATGTATGTTGGAAAGGTGTACAGTATGAAGGGACATTTTATAATGCTTGGTGGACATATTAAAAAAGTTAAAGTTTTGATTCAAATGCATATTTTGATACAGAGAATTTTAAAGATCCATATTCAATTGGACTTTTCCTTTTAGAACTAATGAATAAACAGAAAAAAATACAGAATATTATTTCAGCATATGATTACTATGGAGAGATTACTATTTGCATAAAGATGGAAAGATTCAATACTACCTGTTATGGAGGAATGGTTGATGAAGTTGACAGATGTTGAAATGGTTGAAGTGATTACAGAAAAGATATTATCTATATTTATTGATTGGGAGCCTCTTTTGGAATGTTTGTGTAAATATAAAAAAAGATTGTGATTTATATACATATAAAGAAAAGTAATATGGTGGAGCTTTAGAGTGAAGTTAAAATAGATTAATAATGGGTGTGAAGAATATTGGCAGCCACTTCTTTGTAATTGGCAGCCACTTCTTTGTATCTTTTTCTTTTCTAATTTTCCTTAACTTTTTCTTCTTTTTTTGCACTTTTTGTTTTGCATAATGATTTCTTTTTTTCTTCCTTACTAATGGTTTGTATTACTTTTTAACTTCTTGTTTAAAGATATCAATAAAAATTGCACACATACACATACACATCCCCTGGAGCAGGGGTGTCAAACTCGATTTCATTGAGGGCCACATCAGGGTTGTGGTTGACCTTGGGGGGGGTGGGGGGGTATAGTCGGGGTGGGGGTGACCAGTGTGGGCATAGCCAGCTCAACATCGCTTGTGTTGGGGGGTGCCTATGGTGAGGGTGTCTACAGACAACAGTACAGCAAAACTGTCAAAATGGTGGCTGTGATAGTTGATCAGAGCACCTCTGTTTTTTATGTGCAACAGCTTTAGCATTTAGGAACAGAGATAAGTTAGTTGCTTTTCTATTAATAATAATAATAAACCCTTTATTATCAAAGTATAACATATATACAGAGAAATTGGCTGAGCCTCCCTCTGTGCCCCCCCTCACCATAAACTCACGGTGACTACAAACCCCCAACTTATTTCATTATCCTTAAAAGAGTTCTCCTGTAGGGACCTGCCATGGTCTAATTCAGACTGGAAATATAGCAAAGGAAAATACTTTCCCCCACTGTCCTTTGTCCTGTTTTCCCCACTGGAAAGGTTGTTTGCAACACACAAGGAGGGGATACTTTCCTAAGAGTTCACAATTCAAGAATACCAATGTTAACTTGGATTGCCAATAAAGTCCTGTCTGTGGCAAAAGAGAACACAAAATTGATTTCTCCTTTGAGCCCAAGTCTCAATGGATCCAGGATTGAAGCAGAATTGCGTGAACTAGGACATCTCCAACCAAGTTGCCCCTCCCTCCCTCCCTTTTTCCCTCCCATCCACCATCCCTCCCTCCCTCCCTCCCTTCCTTCCTTCCTTCCTCTGCGCTCAGGAAGGGGTGATGGGAGGGGGAGAGATTGCCAGCGCTGCTGGTGTGCATGCTACTGCCAGCCATCGCTATCCCACGTGGGTGGGCGGGACCAGTTCCAGTGAAAGGGAAGCCTCGTGGCTGTGAGGCTAGGTCAGTGAACGGGCCATGGAGGTGCTAGTGGTAGGGTGGTGATGGTGCTGCTGATCTACAACCTGGTTGTGTCCATCAAAGCCAGAATGCGCTCAGCCTTAGATCCACAGGGCAGTTCTGGAACTAGCAAGGAGCTGCCTTGCTCCCTGGGAGCCAGCACAGGAGACGGCCAGCGCTGGCAATCCTGGGTGAAGTCAGCCTGTGGGGCAAGACAGCCTGCAAGGATGCCAGACTCCTCTGCCTGTTCGCCACCTCTTGCGTGCACGCCCAGGGGGTGGGGTGGGGGCACCTAACACTGGTTCCAGGGCTGCCCTGTGGATCTAAGGCTGAGCATGTTCTGGCTTTGATGGCTGGCACCAGGTTGTAGATCAGTGCCTGGTTGGCCTGGGCCAGGCCGAGATGCTGTGGGCTGGTCCTTGCTGTTTCCAGAGCAGGTCCCCAGGCCAGACGGAACCACATGGGCTGGATCTGACCCGCAAACCTTGTGTTTGACATGTCTGTCCTAGAGCATGAACATTATCCCAGCAGCCTAGCTAAAGCCAGCATGGAACAGCAGTAACATAGGAAGATACTGGCTGCAGATGATCATTTTAGAGTGGCAAAAGCATTAGTTGATACTGCCTAGTAAACCACTCCTATTTTTTTACCAAGAAAATCACATGAGTAGAAAATCTAAAATGATTGACAATATAGATTCCTCTCCCCAGACAGGTACAGGATTTTCCAAAGGTTGTCTTGAATCATTTCTAGTTTCTCCTGTTCAAATTTGAGGAACATGGTGCCAAAGAGCCAGCTTTGGTGGCAAAATCAGCTGTTTGTCTGTAGGGAGAAAAAAAATCGCCTCACTATTCAGCATGCCATTTTTAGAGGACCTGTGATGGAATGTTTCAGCAACATACCTTTTCTTTGTATATGGATGGTTTAGCGGATGTTACTTATATGTGCTTTTTCTGAATAGCGCACTGTTTTTGAAGTTGAGTTGAACTTCAAAAAGCTATCCAGCATGAGTAAGAGAAATTCATCTAGGGCTGGAGAGAGGAGCAAGTGAAACTTTAATTTGAGAATGTGATTCATTTTTAGTTGTTTTTGCTTTGCATTTTTGTCAATTGGAAATTGAGGAAGCGTTCTGAAGCAAACCAGCAATTACTCAAAAGTACTGACTCATAGCTATTAGTGAAACCCAGATAAAATGAGCTAAGCTTTAGCAGCATTTTCTATTACTTAAAATAAGTATTTTTGTAGCCTTATGTAAATAAACCAGCTATAGTTAGGATAGGGAAATCCTGTGTTTTGGACTGGTTGCAACAGGAACACCATATTGGTACACAATGCTTGGTTACTGTTTCTTTGCTATTACTGCTATTGAAGGTAGCTAAAAAAAATTGAAATGGCTCTGACCATGGTTTCTTTAGAATTACATGGAAATTAATATTGAGGTTGTTTCATAAACAGTACATTATAACTGATTTTGGAAAGAAAACAAGTTTCAAATTTGCAAAAATGCACGCACAGTGCAATCTCTGGCAGGAGGAGCCGAGTTGGAGTAATTGAGTCGTATATAAGAGTACTTCTTGTTTAGGATTATGCCCACATTTAGTTTTTTAACATTTTTATTGCTTCAGCTCTATAAACAAAAGGGAAGGAGGAGCTGAAATAAAAATACCAAAAGGAAATACAAAAAAGCAAAGACACCTGTCAGTAACAAAACAGAAAAAAGAATACAGGTAGTCTTCGACTTACAACAATTCCTTTAGTGACCGTTCAAAATTACAGCAGCACTGAAAAAAGTGACTTATGACCATTTTTCACACTTATGACCGTTGCAACATCCCCATATTCACAGGATTTACATTTGGATGTTTGATGGTTGCAGTGTCCTGGGGTCATGTGATCCCCTTTTGCAATATTCTGGCAAGCAAAGTCAATGGGGAAACCAGATTCACTTAACTGTGTTACTAATTTAACAACTGCAATGTTATTCAGTTAACAAATGTGGCAAAAATAATTGTAAAATGGGGCAAAACTCTCTTAACAAGTTTCTCACTTAGCAACATAAATTTTGAGCTCAGTTGTGGTCGTAAGTCGAGGACTACCTTTATTGACAATAAGAGTAAAATTTATCTTAATTTCTACTCCTTTGATAAAAGGCCATTATATATGCACAAAATGAATGCTTGTCTTCCATCCAGGGTTTTAAAATCATAGCATTAGAATCTCTCCATTGGAGTAAAACAGTCTTCTTAAATGCAGCTGTCACATGATTAATCCCAATTTCTTTATAATTTGGCAGATTTCAAATTGTTGCAATATAATTTAACATCACATATGTCCATTAGACTCATAGGATAATTAATCAACATTTCTTTAAAATATCAGCTCATTGATTTCTTAAAATCAATTTTTGCATTGATTTCTTATTATTGATCTTTTAAAGTTACCTGAAAGATCTCCATATCAATCTTGATACAACTTTTCAGTTGTATAAAATATTTAATTCTAGATTTAGGAAAACTTTCTCTAAGAATAAAAATTTAGGTGTTTCTATAATAAGACTAAATTATAAAATCAAAAGTTGCTATAATTGATATAATGCCATATGACAGTTTAAAGTAAACCACATTCAATTTTTAGTCTTTCTTTTTAGCCTCATTTCAAATGCAGCACTGTAAAGTAGCAATATTGGCCATATTGGGATTCTCATATTTAATTTTTAAATTTTTACTTCTAACTCAATCCTAATTTAACATTTTGATATTGCTATCTGATCTATATGCCAGATGGCTTTATAATGAATGATCAAGTACACATCTCTGCTGTTTGCACTGGTATTACAGAAATGTCAGATATTTATATTAATACTGGGGATGTTATTTTTTCCTGTTCAGTGCTTAGATGTAGCAACTAAATGGTGCTCCATTCTGCAAAACTGAGCTAGTAATATCTCAGCATAATTTACTAGGGTTTTTCTCTTTCTGGATTTACAGAGATATGAAAAATGCTGTAATTGGAAACAACAAACAAAAAGCCAACTTGATTGTTTTGGGAGCAGTTCCAAGGTATGTCCTCTGCTACTCTCATTTTCACTGATTCACAGCAGTTTCATTAAGCCATTAAGGACATTTAATTTTCCTGACTGTCGCTGACTCTATATTTTTTCGATAGCTGAGATTAGTATATCTGACTCCTTGCTATAAAAATTGCTTGTATGGATACATCTGTGCTGAAAAATTTGGAAAGAATGTCTGTTTCAAAGCTATGAAAATAGTTCAAAAGTCACTGGTTAATAAAACTTCTAAAAGAAATGCCTAAACCTGTTTCTTCCATTTCTTACTTGCATGAAGATTGCATATAAGAATTTGGAAGAAAAATACTTTTAATTTAAAAAAGAAGCAATTTACTCTTCCTTTTTAAATTGTGAAGTTAAAGAACTTCCAGACTTTTTACTTACTAATCTCCTATAGTAAATTCCTACAATTTGTTTAGTATCTAACAGGCTGTTACCAAGTTTCTCATAGTAAAAATAAAGTATCAAGTTGTTTCATGTAGATTTGTGGATCTACTTAATTTTTTACATATTCCTAGGACCTTTTGCCATAAAGGTGTTTGAAAATCAATAATCTTGTGATCATTAACAAGACTCATATTTTTCAACACTATTCTTATTTTTATTAATATCCTGCTTCTACATGAATAAAAGCACTTCCAATTCCATTTTTATAATGCTTTCATCCTATTGTTTTTGATCTTAATTTTTTTTGATGGAAGAAGCTTTTAGTTCCTCTTGTTAAAATAATGGGCTTCGGAATTATTTGTTGATCTACTGCAGGCATGTCAAACTCACGACGTCATGTGATGTCGCGCGACGTATTGCGACTTTTTCCCTATTGCCGGCAATGGGGTGGGCACAATTTCGGCATGACACATCCGGCCTGTGGGTCGGCAGTTTGACATGCCTGATCTATGGGAAAGCATTCAACGAATAGGTCTTGATCCTCCCTCCCAGCCTAAAGTTACCCAGCTGGATTTCATATATAAAGCGGAACTAGAACTCACACTTCTCTGGTTTCTTCTCTGGTGCTTTAACCACTAGATGAAACTGGATCTCACTATAAACTACTAACATAAGATTCTTGACTATTTCCATCAAAGGTAGCCTTTGTGTTTTGACCACTTATTTAGTGATCATTCAATGGCGCTAAACTAAGGAGACTTATGAAAGTTTCTGCAGTCGCTGTTTCCCCATGGTTGCATGATCAGCTTTTACATCTTCCCTGCCATCTTTCCACAAAATCAGTGAGGAAGCAGACAGGAGGTTCACAAGTTGCCCCACTGCCCATTTGCCCACCCAAAATACCCGCATAGCCACCTATACTCCGTAGTACCTGCTTGTGTGACACCAACCCAGCTACCTGCACTCCTTCATGGCACCTATCCATAGAATCTGCCAGCAGCCCCTCCACCAAATTCTCATCCACAGTAATCATCTGCTGGCCTACTTGCCTGGGACTTGCTTCTCTTCTTTTGTTATAGTCTCATGAGGTTGTCGCTTAAAGACTTGTGTGATCCTGGGTTACAACAGCAACTGGGGCTGTTGGGATTGCCATCACTAAGTAATGTGGTCACGTGATGTCATGCTCTGTGGCCACATTTCTTTACAATGGAAATTCTGGTCCCAATTGTTGTCACAACCTGAGTACTATCTGTTAACGTGGGCTTTTCCCCCTCCATTTGTACCAAGATATTTTTTGCTTTTGTCAGCAGAATTAAAATGTCAGCATAAATAATGATGACTGAAGTATATAATAGACCTGATTTACTCATAATGTGCTCTTCAACTGTTACCTCTAGTGTTCCTAGAACCTGAAGGCAAAACAACACTATTTTGAGATTTAGGATATGTGCTTTGACATACCTTATGGTCCAGATAATCCACAGATCAGATGCAACTATCAGACCACTTTTTGTCCACTATCTAGTGCTTTCTTTCTTTATGCTGCAGAAGTTCAATTTTATTCTGATTTTGGAGAAGAAATAACATAATTATTTGAGGGTTAAAATAGGGTTAAGTCCTTAAGCTTACATCAACTTCCTCATAAACTCTGAAAGCTTAAATGGTCTTATTTGCATTTGTTTAAAATCTGATTTCTCAGATTTTATTTTAACATTTTCATAAGCAGAATAATGATATGGCTATTTACCTGAATGTTTTATTCTTTTACTTAGTAATTCCTAGATATGATGATCATTACATTTGTGCAGTATCTTTAGGACCCCCTTGATTGGTTAGAAAGGTGAAACATAAATCTTTTAAACAAATAAAGCCTTCTATCAATCAAATTAGTATAACTATTTTGATACAAATGTAACACTAACATATCCAAGCATTTAAAAAATAGATGGGAATTATATAAAAGCAAAAGATTATAAGCAAACAGCAGGCATATATCCATTAATTTGATGATATTAAGCAATCAGAAAATGTTAATCCACACTGAGAAATGATAAAATTAATTCTTATTCTTAATATAAAAATTCTACAGTCCTTCAGTGTTTTTGGATTGGAGAGATTCAGGTTCTTTTTCCCATTAGATCATAGAACTCATTGAATGATTTTAGGTTAGTGAAGGTAAAATTAAGGCAGACTGTGTGGTATCTAATTTGGCTCATTCCAACTCAAGACAGGATATAAATGCATTTAATAAGCAAGAAATCAGTACTCAGTCACCAGTAGGATAGATATGTCAAATTAATTTAGCATCAGGATACAGTGGACAAAAAAACGGTTTTAGTTACTGAAAATGAAAATGTATACAAAAACAAAAGCTTATTTATTGCAAACTAGAATATTTAATCTCCCCTCATATTTGAAAAAAATATGAAAGCAATAGTGCTGGAATTCAAACTGAGCAAGAGTTTGTTACATACAATAGTATAATACAAGGAATTGCTTTTGACTCAGACAATGGCTATATAGAAATGTAACTTATATATACCCAAGAATATGTTGCTGATAAAGTAATCAAGTATCTTAGTAAAACTTTGTTAAAGTGCAACCTAGTCCTTTTGATAAACAATATAGGAACAGGTTAATGAGTAAATATTTTTTCCCAAAATATGCTTTATTTGCATTACTAAAGTAAACTTGATTTGCTGTCATGAGGAAGCTAGAAATCACATAAATATATCAACTTTTTGAATTTATTTATATTATACAGATGAATGATGATGATGATGAACCAATTGTAGAAAAAATGTCCTCAACGTTTAGCTATCCTTGACATTTATAAAATACCAAAGCTCTCCTGCTATATAATTGCAATTCTATGTATTTTTACTAAGGAATAAAACAATCCTTGGTAATTGAGTAAAACATTCAAACTCAGTAGGACTTTATTCTGCATAGACTTAAATGGGATCGCATTTATGTATTTTATCAGGCTTATATGCCACTCCAATCATGCCTTACAAACCTCCAAAACAGTAACAAGATTTAAAACAATAGTATAACAAAATAAATAGAAAAAACAATATAACTTCTCAAGTGCCAAGGAACTACCATAGCCCATATCGTTAGTCATTCTTCAGGAGAACAAAAACAATCCCTAAAACCCCTGACAATATGCTTCACCTTATTCTATATCCTTCCCTAATCCCTGAATTTAATAACTGAAAAAAGGAGAAGAAAGTGTCCTGTCATTTGTGCTGAAATCCACCTGCAATATTTTTCATTTCTCCTCCAATATCTTGTTCACTGTGCACACAAAGTTCTTAACCTGGTATTCATTCATTCCTTCTTTGTTTCAATTCGTATAACACCTATCTCAAATACATGCTTCTGAGCAGATCACCGTAGTTAAAACTATAAAAAACATAATACAAGAAATATATAAAAATGAGGCAAAAAAGTATTTAACAACACAGTCAATAGCCAAGGTAAAGCAAGAACTGTCAATAACAATTAACATAGCCATTGTATAGATTTAATCACACATCCTGATCCCCAAACCCAGTGGCAAAATCAAGTCTTTAAGGCCTTACAAGAAGTCAGTAGACTTAGGGTGAATCTAATTTTTGAAAGCTGAAATGTATTTACTTTTCAGGCAGGAGTACCAAAAGTAATAAGCTGAACCAATTGTCAATTATAATTAACAAAAATTGAAATATCCAACTTTTCCCAACATCATCAGTAATGTGTTTCCTTCCTATTGTTGAAGAAAAGCAACAAAGGGCAAAAGAGAATCTCTGCTTGATGTTAGGAAAAAATGGAAGGCTTAGCTGCTTTTTCTCCTGTCTAGCAAGACTACGTACTTGGTGGAGAGAAGAAAAAATTAGCCATTATAACTGGAGAATACAGGTTGGTAGGAGAATAAGGAACGCAAAGCAGGTGTTACTGCTAAGAATAATTAACTTAGGAAGTTTGGTATTTTTCCCTAAGCCTTAAAATACATATACAACTTTGTTTGCTGGGGAGGTTTCAGTTGAAATGGCCATGGATGCAGAGAGCCTTGCTATCTGATGGGAGAGGAGCATGGTGTTTGGAATTCTGCATGTTACCAAACTTCCTCAGTCTTCCTTTCCATCTGAGTAACAATATTTTCATAGAAAATTGCACTGGAAAATACCACTTTTCTTTTATGTAAGTAACATTGATCCAGCCTGCTTCAGCAGCAGGCTTGCACCAAGATGGAGACCCTGATGTAAGGACATTTCCTTAACAAATTCTAAGCAAGCCTTCTAAGTGTGAGGCAAGGAGGATATGTTGATGAATCCTGAGCTGTGCTAGCTTGACTCTGTTCACATTACAAGAAGCTAAATTCTTCAAGTGTGCTGCAAGATTAAGTTGTGAATATAACTTATAGAGGTGTGTTACTTTGCCTCACCTCATCTATTAGGCACAAATGATGTTTGTCAGTAGCAGATGTGAGAGCAAAACATTTAATATGCTAATTATATTTTGTTTTAAAACTTCCCAAATTGTAATGCAGGAACTGAGGAGGAGAAGTAGGATTTATAGAAAACAGAATTCATGACCAAACACTATCTAAAATCTATATACAGTAGCAGGGGTCTGTCTATATCAGGGGTAGGCAACCTTGGCTCTTTTATGACTCGTGGACTTTAACTCCCAGAATTCCTGAGCCAGCCATGCCTACCCCTGGTCTATAACATATACAATTCCCAAAAGGATGGCTAAAGTTTAAGTTATTTTCCTTCAAATGTACACAATCCTTTCCTTCATTTTGCTAGAAACATAATGGCAGATTTTGTATAGATTTTGTATCTTTTATCCAATATGAAATTGTAACTGTGGGCATGTCCCTGAGAAGCTTAAAAAAATGATCTCAAAAATGTCAGTTCCTGATTATTATTAAAAGCTCTGACTTTTTTTCAGATACTTTTCAGCTGAAAAAATCTAGAAAAATAAGAGGCATAAAATGGTATTGGTCAGATTCAGTGAATGTTTTATTAAATGATCATCTATAGTACAATTTGTCTCTGTTGCAGTTGGTTTGACAGCTTCCTTGGCTGCCCAGTACTTTTAAGTATTAGCTGGTAGAGAAATTCTATGACATCGTTATTATGCTGAAAATCTTTACCTAGATATTTAAATGAAATAAAGAAAGCATTCTGAGGATTAGAGTATTTTCACTTTGGAAATATATTCTACTTTTTTTAATATACCCCAAACTATTTCCTTCTCTGGGGAGGGGGTATGCTGTCTTCCCACAGTATAAAATAATTGGAAAGAAGGAGTATTGTTTCACTCTTCCACTTCCAGGTAGTGATGATTCTCCAATCTACAGTGCTTTATGTAAACAAGACTTTGATGTACATGAAAAAACTATGATTAGAATGACAAATGGAACATTTATTTCATTAAGTGTATCCTGTTAAGCTTGTTCTTAGCATTCAGAGATGTTTGAACATGTAGCAAGTACCTAAATTATAGTATAGGGGAAAATATTATCAAAGTTATCCTTTAGCAACTAGGGAAATATAGCTTAATTCATCTATTCTGATGTATATTTCTGGTCAATATATTTATTAAATTCTGCTGCATAGAATTGGCAGGAATTGCTGATATGTTTATTTATCTTTTTTCTTTAAAGAAGGATAGTCTTTTTTTCCCCAACAGCTGTTGCTTATCCCCTTGGTTTTGAAAAATTATACACTTATATCTACCTGAACCAAAAAGATAATGTTATATTAGTTTACCTTAGACAATTTTAGTTTATTTATAGTTTCAGGATTTATCTCTTGGAAGTCAATCAACCATACAAGATAATAAACTTAATGATGCAAAGTTCAGCTTGTTTGGTTTCGACTCTTATTCTTGTTCAAATTATCATTAAAGAACTTCCTGCTATTTTCTTGGCTGATTTTTTTCTGGTTATATAGCTGGTAGGCTCTCTATAAGGAGAAAGAAAGTCATACATTTGAACAAAAGTAGGAGTCACAGTATGAATTTGAGTTTGTATGGAACAGGAGAACAGAATGATCCATTTCAATTATTATGGACATTACACACACACACACACACACACACACACACACACACACACACACACGATTTCTCTCTATCTATTTTGCCTTTATGCCCCTTTCTTCCTCTCTATTTGCATGTAACAGTTGGAAGCTTCCTAGTTACTGATAAACGGATACTAATACTCAATAGATGTAGACAACCACTATTTGCATTCTACCTGTTTTGGATTATCCCTTTCATAAGGTTCATTCAGCATGGACAGATCCTAGGGATTGTTGAAGTCCAGATTATTTGGAAAGCACCAGATGCTCCTCCAATTTTATTAAAATCAGGACAATTTAGGATTTGAAATCAGTTTTAAACTGCAATCTGCCTGAGAGCATGGGTTATTCCAAACCAAAAAATTATTTTCTAATTTAGATGTAATGAAAACAATAGTTAATAATTTTTTATTTATGACTTACTAAAAACCCAAGAGAAAAGACAGCACAAGGATTAAATATCTTAGATTACATGACTGATAAGATGAAAAATAGTAGTATGACAGTATTGTCTATTCTGTTTCTTTCCTGTAGAACTGTTAACATTCCATTCTTCCTTCCATATGATGGGTCCTCTTTTCCAAACCTGTTAGTACTTCTTAAACACTGAACATTCTCAGCGTTCGTTGGGCTCTATTGGTGTTTTCTTACTTTAAGAGTTGAATGCACATGACTGTATACTTTGACTGTGGGAGAATTGCACATAGACAATGGAACATGGATTATTATTTGTAACTATTAGAAATAATTTCTGAAAACCAAAAATGAAGAAAATTAAGGGTCTTTCTGAATCCAGTCAATATCTATATATCTTTTAAATAACTAAGAGTACAATATAATGCCAAACATGTTACCAGTGTAATTACAAAGTATATGTGTTATATATATATATATATATATATATATATATATATATATATATATATATATATATATATGCAGGAAGTTTTTCAGACAGATGTCTAATTGATTACACCTTGACATTTTTTAACTGCTATACTGCAGTTTTACTTTTTACAATCTCTTTTGCCTTGCAGCCCCCAACTAGGGGCGTTAAGCAGGCTCAAGTCGCAACTGCGAAACATTACAAATCCAAATTTCTTTTTCTGACAAAGAATTAAAGAATTAAATTGGGAGACTAAGATGGCCATATTAAAATAAAATGAGCACCAAGGTAATTAAAACTATAAAAGTTTAATTTAAAAACGCCAAGCTTTCGCCGTCACCTGCCGGCATCATCAGGGCTTAAAACGCCAGAGAGTGGGAGAGTCTCTTATAAGCAAGCCAGAGTCTGCGCCCGGCTCCTTGATCTCATTATCGGACCTAATTGGATAGATTGTACTCCGGTGATCCGTTTTTTCTTGCACCCCTTATCTACGTGTATGTCCTCATTTGCCTTCTTTTCCTTGGATTCTAGGGTGGGTGGGGCAACCTCCCTATCTCCCTGGTTGCCCCCCTCCTTTGATCCATTCTCTCCGTCAGGTTTATAACCTGAGCACAACAAAGCCCTCACCCAAACAGAACACTCCCCCATCCAGTCAGAGCACAGCCAAACCCCCCACCCAATCAGAGCACAGCCAAGCCCCTAACCAATCAGAGCACAGCCAAGCCCCTAACAAATCAGAACATACCTCCACCCAATCAAAATACAGCCAAGCTCCCACCCAATCAGTTCATACCCCCACTGGCAGTTAAAAGGAAGAAACAGCTAAGACCACACATTGCTCCTCGAAGCACGAAGCTGAAAACACCAGCCTGAAGATGACGAATGGGACTTCGTCGAAACATCGCCAAGACATTTCCAATTTTACTCAGGAGAAAACCCGAATAACCAAAGATAGATAGATAGATAGATAGATAGATAGATAGATAGATAGATAGATAGATAGATAGATAGATATATATATATATATATATTAAAAATAAAAGTAAAATATGACTCTTGGGAATATCCACACTATTAAAACAGTGATCACCAAAAGAATGCTTTAAGAGAATAAAATTTAATTAATCAAACAAGCTTTCGGCAAAATACATTTGACATCGTCAGGGTTAAAAAGCAAGTATAGGGAGTAGACTTATATACCATTATCAAGCGTCCCGTTATCAAGTATCTGCTTCCGGCTCTTAGAGCGCGTCATAGGCCCCAGCTGTTTAGAATGTAACCCAAGCGTGTCTCCTTTAATACACATTCTTTTGTTCCTAGCTCGCATTCCCTCACACACCACTCGATCGGTAGCTTCGGGATTAAGTGGATTCAAGACTAAGGTCTTCCCCCCTCCCCCATATGCAGCTCCTCTATCACCCTGCATGCGATCGCATCTAAGGGGTGAGGGTGGGGGGGGTTGGATTTAATCCAGTATCCCCCTGAGTCACAAATTCACCTCGGTCCTGCCCATTCGTCCCTTGGGGATGCATTACAGATTCTTCTCCCCCCACCCCATATTGTTCTCCTTTCTGTCTTCCTTCCCGTGCACCATACTGAGGGGTCTGCTGTCTGTTCCAATCACCCTCCTCCCGCACGTGCTCAAAGCGTTCTTTGCTGTCATCTCATTGAGAGCGCTCCGTTGTTCAGTCCGTTGTCAGTGGGCGTCATCTTCCTTCACCCCCAACTCCTGATCGTCACCTTTCTCAGGGCTCTTCTGCCTTGATCGTAGCTGTTGTTTAGTTACCAGACCTCGTGTCAAATGCACTGGAGGGGGGGTTTCTTCTTTCATTTAGCCGTGACTGAGTCACCATTGCATGCCTAACGATCCCGTTGGGGAGAGGGGGTAGCTCATCTTCATCACCTTCCTCCAACTCCACCATATCCCATCTATGATCTCTCTGGTCCCAGGCTGTTATTCCGCATGCCAACTTTCCATTCCGAGGAGGGCTTGATTTCAACGGGTTGCGGCTGGTCCTGCAGGGGTTGTATGTTGGGGCCGATCTGTTGTTGGTCCAACAGCAGTTGCCTTTCTAGTAAGTGGGGAGTACCATCCAAGAGTCCGCTAATGTGGTGGGACAGGGAGGGATTCCGAGTCGCGTCCTTATTCCGGTCATACCGTTTGTAATGAAGCTCCCTTTGGGCGTTAGTATGGTTACCTGCACTCCACGTTCTTAAGGCTTGATGTGCTGTACATAGATCCACGTGCTGGTTGATGGAATCAACTCCTGAATACCACGCTTCCTTCAGCAGGCGGCCTCCCTTTGTAGCATCACTGGCCAAGACTTGGGTGTTCTCAAAATCAAAACAGTGGTCGTACTCGGCCATGTGAGCCCAAATCTGCGAGTATTGTTCGCCTCATCTGATTGCCAATTTATGTTCGTGTAGGCGTGGTTTTTTTTTTGAGTGTTTTTTTAATTAAAAAAAAGTTTTTATTTTCCATTTATTCATACAAAATACAATTAACCATTGGTACCGCCTGCCCATTCCCCCCAGGCTGCGTCCACCCTCTCTAAACCTTCCCTACTTCCCTCCTCTTTCTCTCCTCCCCTCCTATTCTCTTCCCCTCCCCATCTCCTCTAACCATCCTATTTCCTCCCTACTGCTTCCTCCCCTCTCATCCCTCTCACACACATGAACGCAGCATAGGGGAAATGCCCAAGCATTTGCCATAACTATATTATCATTACCCACCCATCCACCCTCAACCCTCCCCCCCTCGCTTCCCAGAGCAGAATACAGGATTATTAATAAGAAGGTTAACAATAATAAAAGGGAAAAAAAGAAAAAAAACCATCATACTTAACCTTTAACTCCCCTTAAATTAAGACATATAAACAAATCTCTACAACAATTACTATAAAATTTACTCATAAAATAAATGAAACTTTATAGTACCATATTTTTTCTGAATATAATCTATCCACCTTCTCCATACAATAATATATCTTTCTTGTGTATGATCCTTCAAATAAGCAGAAATTTTTGCCATTTCTGCAAAGTTAGAAACTTTAAATATCCATTCTTCTAAAGTAGGCAACGAGTCCTTCTTCCAATACGAGCCTACTAATAACCTTGCTGCAGTTAATAAATTCAACATTAAAGTAGTTTCTTTGTCATTTAAATCCACAAAGATACCCAATAAGAATAATTGAGGGGTGAACTTTATCTTCCTTTTAAAAATCTTTTGAATGTTCCACCAAATCATAATCCAAAAAGCCTTTACCTTTTTACAATTCCACCAAACATGAAAATATGTCACATCCATATTACCACATCTCCAACATTTGGGTTGTAAATTTAGATACATACAAGATAATTTTTTAGGATCTAAATGCCATCTGTAAAGTGGGGAGTACCATCCAAGAGTCCGCTAACGTGGTGGGACAGGGAGGGATTCCGAGTCACATCCTTATTCCGGTCATACCATTTGTAATGAAGCTCCCTTTGGGCGTTAGTATGGTTACCCGCGCTCCACGTTCTTAAGGCTTGATGTGCTGTATATAGATCCACGTGCCGGTTGATGGAATCAACTCCTGAATACCACGCTTCCTTCAGCAGGCGGCCTCCCTTTGTAGCATCACTGGCCAAGACTTGGGTGTTCTCAAAATCAAAACGGTGGTCGTACTCGGCCATGTGAGCCCAAATCTGCGAATATTGTTCGCCTCATCTGATTGCCAATTTATGTTCGTGTAGGCGTGTTTTTAACCTCTTCGATGTCTCGCCTACATAATTACTCTGGCAATCCATACAATTGATCTTGTAGACTACCGTTGATCTCTCAGTGGTAGGGAGTTGATCCTTAGGGCGCATCACTTTTGCCTACAGAGTCTGATTGGGCTTATGGGCCACTTTTATATTATGTGGCGCCAGCAACCTGGCCGTGGCCTCAGACACATTACTAATATATGGTAAGGACACCCGTGTGGCCCGTGTCGAGGGTTCTTCATCCCGCTGTCTGTTTCGGGGTGCTGGTACCATACTATGCCGTTTGTTGAATCTTGGGGGGGTATCCATTCATCCGGCAAACACGGAACAGATGTTTCCTCTCCTCTGCCTTTGACTCAGCTGTGCTGCAGTGCGAGTGCACCCATTTGAACAGGGTCCTGATACAGCTGATTTTATGGGGGGCTGAATGGTTGCTATAATAGTGGAGGATTCGATCTGTATGGGTGGGCTTCCGATAGACCTTGGTGTTCAAATCTCCATCCATTGAGCGCTGGACTAAAACATCCAGAAAGGCTATCGAGCCCTGGATCTCCTCCTCCAACGTGAACTTAATGTCCGGATATATAGAATTCAACACCCCCATAAAGCCGACCTGATGACATCGTTTGATGACCACAAAAGTGTCATCGACATACCGTGCCCAAAATTTGGGCCGGTAGATGGTCATGGCCTCCCGTTCTAGTTGTTGGGGAACCGCTTCTGCTACCACGCTAGATATTGGGGAGCCCATGGGTGTGCCCTTTACTTGCTCATATATGACACCCTGAAAAGTAAAATACATAGTAAGGCACAACTCTTTGAGTTGTACTAAATCCTTGGTTTGCAGGGAATCTCAGTGGCCAGCTCCTCCCTGTTTTTCTAGCTGGTCTTTCAGGACTTTAACCGCTAGATCTTGGGGGATGGAGGTAAAGAGTGTGGTGACGTCAAAGGAGACTTTCTGGACTAAAACATCCAGAAAGGCTATCGAGCCCTGGATCTCCTCCTCCACCATGAACTTAATGTGATGGTCTCCCATTGGGATCGTTAGGCATGCAATGGTGACTCGGTCACGGCTAAATGAAAGAAGACACCCCCCTCCAGTGCATTTGACACGAGGTCGGTAACTAAACAACAGCTACAATCAAGGCAGAAGAGCCCTGAGAAAGGTGACGATCAGGAGTTGGGGGTGAAGGAAGGTGACACCCATCGACAACGGACTGAACAACGGAGCGCTCCCAATGAGATGACAGCAAAGAACGCTTTGAGCACGTGCGGGAGGAGGGTGATTGGAACAGACAGCAGACCCCTCAGTATGGTGCACGGGAAGGAAGACAGAAAGGAGAACAATATGGGGTGGGGGGAGAAGAATCTGTAATGCATCCCCAAGGGACGAATGGGCAGGACCGAGGTGAATTTGTGACTCAGGGGGATACTGGATTAAATCCAAAAAACCCCCCACCCTCACCCCTTAGATGCAATCGCGTGCAGAGTGATAGAGGAGCTGCACATGGGGGAGGGGGGGAAGACCTTAGTCCTAAATCCACTTAATCCCGAAGCTACCGATCGAGTGGTGTGTGAGGGAATGCGAGCTAGGAACAAAAGAATGTGTATTAAAGGAGACACGCTTGGGTTACATTCTAAACAGCTGGGGCCTATGACGCGCTCTAAGAGCCGGAAGCAGATACTTGATAACGGGACGCTTGATAATGGTATATAAGTCTACTCCCTATACTTGCTTTTTAACCCTGACGATGTCAAATGTATTTTGCCGAAAGCTTGTTTGATTAATTAAATTTTATTCTCTTAAAGCATTCTTTTGGTGATCACTGTTTTAATAGTGTGGATATTCCCAAGAGTCATATTTTACTTTTATTTTTAATATATATATATATATATATATATATATATATATATATATATATGTATATGTATATGTATATGTATATGTATATGTATATGTATATGTATATGTATATGTATATGTCTTTGGTTATTCGTTTATTTGGTTATTTTAATAATATGTATGTATGTATGTGTGTGTGTGTATGTATATGTGTGTGTGTGTATGTGTATGTATGTGTGTATATATATATATATATATATATATATATATATATATATATATAATTTCATTAAAAATACGAATCTTGGGAAGAGCCATACTATAAAAACAAATAAAAATGAACACCAGGAAAATATTTAAACTAAAAATGTTCAATCAAATGCCAAGCTTTCGTTGGTCAGCACTACCGACATCATCAGGGCTTAAAACAAGTCGATGGGAGTCTCTTTTGTAGCACTGGCCAGTTTTGCGCACGACTCCTGGACCTCGTCATTGGTCCATCCAATGATCCTAATTGTTTAATTTCTGAGAGGCGCGCATTGGCTGTTTTCTTGGTATTTTTAGGGGCTGCTACTCCGTTGTTCACTTCTCTTCCTCCACTCTCCCCCTTTGTGTGTACACTATTATCTATCAACCCGCCACAGGATCCCAAAACCAGCGTGTTCATTCCCCCCCTTTTTTGGCCATTCGTTTCCTTCGTATGTATCCAGTTGTTCACTCTCACCCTATTGGGCTTTGGGCTTGCTGTTTTTCCCTCCCCCTTTCCTTCCGTCGTCCTTCTCATGTTGATTAAACGTATTTAGTTTAAATATTTTCCTGGTGTTCGTTTTTATTTGTTTTTATAATATATATATATATTATATATATTATAACAGATTTATTTTAGATAACTTTTGTTTATATAATATAAAAAATTCTACGAATCACCCTTAACAATCCATAGAAGAATTTGAGTATATTTATTATTTCAAGGAGTAGAGCAGCGATGAGGAGATAATAGATCCCTGAGTGATTTGCAGGCTATCTGCAGATATTTCTTAGCAACAGCAAAACAGTTATCATTCTGAAGTTGGCTTATAAGAATTCTTAATATTTTAGTCTAATGTAGATTTATAACAGTGGTTCTCAACCTTTTTAATGCTGCGATCCCCAACCGGTCATAAGTCGAGGAGTACTCAACCGGTCGTAAGTCGAGGACTACTCAACTGGTGCAGCACCTTTTGCAGAATGGGACTTTTGGTGGGCTCAGCAGGGCAGAGACAGCCTGGACAATTCGTATTGGCTTTTGAAAGCCAATAGAATTAGACTCTATTCAAGAGAGTCTATTCTATTGGCTTTCAAAAGCCAATAGAATAAAAGGGAGTAGCACAGCTAAGGAAAAGGAGGAAAAAATGGCGGACTGCGTTGTTTGGCAACCCCCGTGAAATGGTCGTTCGACCCCAAATGGGGTCCCGACCCACAGGTTGAGAACCACTGATTTATCATGATATATGCAGGTTATCCCCAAATGTAAGTTTGATTTTTTTTTAGCCATACATGTAGTCCTCAAGTTATGACCATAATAGAGCCTGTATCATCCAAAAAGTTACTCTTTTCTAGTTTAGATATAATGAAAAACCATAGTTTTTATTTATGGGATACCAAAAACATAAAGGAAGAGATTGTACAAGTATGAAATATCATAGATTATATGATTGGTTGTTAGTTGTCATTAATGATTGGTCATTAAGCAAGCCAATGGTAAGGGTGTGATTTTGCTGAAAACTGGAAGCAATTGCTAATTTCAATAAAACTCATAACATGCAGTCATGTAACCATGGGACTCTGCAAATTGATCTACAACCAGCCTACGAACCCCTCAGAATC
The DNA here is from genome assembly GCF_016545835.1 of Crotalus tigris. Classification (NCBI taxonomy): domain Eukaryota; kingdom Metazoa; phylum Chordata; class Lepidosauria; order Squamata; family Viperidae; genus Crotalus; species Crotalus tigris. The sequence goes on along the minus strand of NW_024097214.1, from coordinate 259,992 downwards.
CAAATCAATTGCACAACCATCTGGAGACAGCACCAACCCTCAAGCCTCTCTCTCTCTCTCTCCCCCCCCGAAGTTCACCTTCCAATGACCCTGACCTGATGTAATCTCCCCATCACAAGATCCATCGCCAGCCTCTCACTGATGACTCACCCCTGACCCACTGATAATTCACGCCCTCCAACGACCCTGACCTGAAATAACCTGCCCATCACAAGATTCATCACATGACCCTCACTTGACACACCCACATCTGAAGCCCTTATAAATAGAAGAGCACTGACACAGACATCCCCTAAATGCCACTGAAGATGTTACCTAGCCTGGTAACAAAACATTCGGAAACCAACCCACAAGCATGGAGAACAAACTTTCATCCTCATCCTACACCTGAGCTACAGATATTCGCCACTATTGCAAATAGAAAACTTTGGTAATTATACTGTTAAACAATTCATTCACTGAATGAAGGGACTTTTGATCAGCAACAATCTGACTATTGCAGGCGCCCTGTAGTCATATGAACAAAATTTGGGTGTTTGGCAACCATCTTACAATTTCAACCAATTGTAAATGTTCTGCAGTCATGTGATTGCCATTTGTGACCTTTCCTGTTGGCTGTGATGGATTACAATAACACATCAGTTTCCAGCAAGGAGGGAGCGCATTCCAAGGAGGGGGCAAGATGAGACAACACAGTCTAGAGCTGGATCATTGGAGTTGGAAGAAATTTATGATAGCCAGAATCTCCCAGGCTATATCTGGCAAGATTCTATCTATACAGTATATGGAAATAAAGAACTTTTGTTGGATTGTTTTACACTGTTCTTGGGCTAGGCCTGATGCTGGCTTCCCATTGACTGCTTGTGGGCAGCTGGCATGGAAGGTTGTAAGTCAGCCCTTGGATATGTCTCTCCCACCTTCTATAAGTCTTCCCAGAAAAATCTGTCAGGAAACAGCATTCAATGACATTTCCTTTACTCATACATGCTGTGCCTTCCCCACTTCACTCCCATGTGCTATGTCTTCCCCACTTCACTGATACACACTCACAGTACCCGCCTTTCCCACCTCTCACAGAGGTCTGCTCCCAATAGTGCCGCCCTTCTGTGGATCTCCCTGCATTCACACATATGTATGTACTCATCAGTGTCCTCCTTCCCAAGCTCCCAGCATTCACAAACATGCGTGCATCAATCAGTGTTCTCCTACTTTGCATGCATCCCATGCCTCTTTCCCTCTGCACTCACACTCATCTATTCACCAGTGTCATCCTTCCCATGTCTCCATGCACTTGCACACACTTCTTCCCAGGCCTCCCTGTATCTCATGCTGCACTCTACCAGTGCCCCAACTTGCATGTGACCTGCACCAATTCCAGCCCCAACACCACTGTCACCAAGAAATTCTACTTGAAACTCCACACTGCACGCCTTTACTGCCCCACGCTGTTCTCCACCCACATGTCCCATACCTTCCCCAAGCCATGTGTCTCCGTCTCATGATCTTTCAGAAAGATTCTGGTCTTCCCCAGATCTCATGAGAATGGGAGTGCGGTTTGGAGATAGATGGATAGATAGATAGATAGATAGATAGATAGATAGATAGATAGATAGATAGATAGATAGATTTTTACTGTGGGCACAATGGCACACATTAAAAATGAAATTTAGTTGTTCTCAAAGTGTACACATACATAACACATTTAAACATACTATATACAACATATGTATGGACCTACTCCCTTACATATAAGTAACATATATTAATCACTGTCTGTCTTGAATACATAACGGAAGGAGGAAGCTTTAGAGTTCACAAGGTTAATACTGTATGGAATAAAACTGTGACTGAATCTGGATGTTCTGCTTCGGATACCATGGAGCCTCCTCTCAGAAGGTATCAAGGAAAACAGGTCGTGAAGAGGATATGTAGTGTCCCAGACATTCTCCAGCACTGGAGATGGAGAATCCACCAATGGGTTTAGACTGTATTCCTGCCCAATTAGATCAAGTCAGCCAAAGTTGCCACGCCCGTCCTGGACCATAGAGATCCCAGTCTTGACTTGATCTCACCCAGGACAGACGTGCAGATTTGGCTCTTAGGCAGGTACAATCTCCATTGATGGATTTTTTCACAGTTGCTGAGATAGGCTGTACTTAGTATAGAATTGGTTTCCATTCTTTGTCTCGGTAGCTTGCTCTCTTCAGTCTATTCCTCTCCGGCCACAGGTTCATTTGCGCGCCCAGCCGCTGCCGCCAATCAGCTGGTAGGCGGCATAGGAGAGAGACAGCCAGCTCAATTCTGCTGAATTTCCTGCGTTTTGGGAGATGTTTTTCGTAAGGCAGGAGAGCTCTCGCACCAAGCGATTCTCCTTCCACGAAGCCTCCCGAAACAAGGCAGGCGCGGCCGTTCTTCACATGCAGCAGCCATCTTGGACCACGTGGTTCCGAATTTTGGGGGATTCTACTTATTGCGTTGGAGGAAGGGGCTCCTTCCTCCTCAAAACTAAATTTCCCATAGTCATCACGAAGAGGATTAAATTAGGACTGGTGGAATTGGACAGACAGTCTGCAATGAAGCACTGCAGGTCCACCGTCACTAAGCAGGCCGTCAATTTGGGGACGGCCGCCATCTTCAATAATTAGTTTCAGTTTCACATTTAATCCTGATAATTTCCAGGTGCTCCTTGTTGAGGCCTACTTGGAATTACACAGGGATTTTTTGTTAAATAAATAAATAAATAAATATATATTAGATCTGGTAAACTGTTGTCCTAGTTGTTCACCACCCTTTTAGGGGGTTTTCAAACTTGGTGTCTCCTGGCTCCACTCTGCTGACACTGACTCATTGGATTGGAAGTTTCCAAATCATTCACAAGTTTATCTGGGTTCCATGCATACCCCATAGTGCATCTGTTCTTACCCATAACAGCCCTTCCCGAATTCCAGGCGTCCCCCATTGTATGTCTGTTCTTATCCATGCACAGATATTGCTGGGTTCCAGGCGCCCCCTATAGTGCGTCTGTTCTTATCCACGCAGCAGTCTTACCTGGATTCCAGGCATCCCCATTAGTGCACCTGTCCTTATCCAGTGGATAATACTCTCTGTAATCTCAGGGGCCCGTTATCGTGTTCCTGCAGTATCAGAGAATGGAGCAGTCTATGTCTATCACAAAAGGCACTTTACCATCCTCAATGGCTCCAATGAATCCTATCTCTCCTGGCCTGGTGAGTGCAGATAAGCCTGCAGCCAAAAGCAAGGACAAATCTACCACCAAGGCTTCAAAGAGGTCAGAAAAGCAGGCCATCCGGATACATCAAGCTCTGGAAAAGGAGTTTTCGAAGGCACAAAAGAGAGCCAGGATAGAGACCTCCCAAGAGGAGGGGTTGGCCTTGGAACTACCATTAGGCTCTCTCAACCTCCCCCCCCCCCGGGCATATGGTCAACGGGGGAGTCATTTCATTCCCCAGTGTAGAGCAGAAGTAGAAGTATTCTGCCGGTTCCCCAACCCACGTCCTCATGGGTCCATCACGGGATCCCAGAGGCGACATTCACTCCTACTGTGGCCGGTCTCCGACCAAACGAGCCCATTCTCCTCCCTACGGAGGACCATCTTGCCATATTGATAGCACAAGCGGTAGACCGCACTCTTGATGCCAGGGCGCAAGCTTCTGGTTCAGGGACTGTCCCTCCTCCTACTACACACCACTTGGTCCCTCAGACCTATTATGCCCCATCTTCCCCGTCTGGGTCCACTTGCTCTGAGGGTTCTTCCCTTCAGGCACACGACACCGAACAGGGGATTCCAATGTCTGAGGAGGAGGATCCTATCCCAGAAGCCCCCTCATTCAGTGGTCTCTTCAATCCTCCTTTCTTTGTCACCTTGTTCCGCAAGGTCACATCCACAGCCCACCTAGGCCCTGAGCCTTCCACATCTACAACCACCGTTTCCCCAGAATCGGAGGCAGATCCAAATTTCATCGAACTGGTGGCTGCTCAGCACCGCATCCCTTGTCCCTCCATGTTCTTGACTGCAATAAAGAAACAATAAACATCTCCCGCCTCCTTTCCTCTTCCAGGTAATACTTATAAAAAGTTTTATAATGTGGCTAAGGATTTGGAGGAGGCACTGGAAGTGCCTATGGTGGACGATCCATTTGGGCCCCTTGTATCTCCCACTGCAATTCCCGGGGATGTCTCTGAAGCCTCAAAGCAGAGGACCGTAAGTGCGAACTCACCTATCGCAGAACACATCAGGCTGCTGCATGGGCCGTTAGGGCGGCCACCTCCGCATCTTTTTTCAATAGATCCACTCTCCGCTGGCTCAGGCAACTTCAGGCTCTTATACCAGCGGAGGATATCCGTACACATCAGGAGCTCAGCAAACTGGTGGCTGCCACAGAGTACGCGTCAGATGCCACCCTTCAGGCTGCCAGGTTTTCTTCCAGCGCTATGGTTCTAACGTGACTGGTTGCCGGATGCTGTGGCTGAAGCACTGGCAGGCAGATGCCAAGTCTAAATGGCGCCTCTCGGCTGCTCCATATCAAGGGGGTAAGTTGTTTGGGGATGCGTTAAATCCTTACTTAACTGAGAATAAGGATAAGCACAAGGTCCTTAATCACCTCATTAAAAGACCAGACAAGCGGCAAAATTATTACCAAAGGCAACAGTCATTTCGTGCAGGAGCTAGGTATAGTTACTCCCAACCTATGCGTTTCTTTCTGGCCAGACAGGACAGGCAGGAGAGACAACCTGACAGACAGACAACCAGGCCTAGACAGCAATCTCAGGGAAAGCGGCCCTTTCGCGGGAACAGCCGACCTTTCCACCGATCCAGGTGACTCTCTGACGAGTCCTCCCATAGGGGGCAGACTCTCCCTCTTCGCCCACCAGTGGGAGGCCATCACCACAGACACGTGGGTACTAAACACCGTACATCATGGTCTGTTCCTAGAATTCATTTCCAACCCTCCAGCTCGTTTTCTCTCTTGCCCCTACCTGCGAAACCGAACAAAAAAGAGACTAGTGAGGAAGGCCGTTCAACATCTGTTAAACATACAGGCCATAGAACCGGTACCGGTGGACCAGAGAGGTCGGGGATTTTATTCTATCCTCTTTGTTGTTCCAAAGGCGTCAGGGGGATGGAGAGCCATTTTGGATCTCAAAGGTCTGAATTTTCATCTGGCTTACCGCAAATTCAAAATGCAAACACTCCGCTCCATCTTGGAAAGCATGAGAAAAGGGGACTTCCTCACATCTATCGACCTTACGGAAGCTTATCTTCATATCCCCATCTCTCTCACTCACCGCCGGTTTCTAAGGTTTGCATACAAGGGGTGCCATTTCCAATACAGGGCGCTCCCATTTGGCCTCTCTTTGGCTCCCAGGGTCTTTACCAAAATCCTGGCGGAACTAGCAGCTCATTTATGAATGATACCAGTCAGAGTGCATTGTTATTTGGACGACATATTAATCCAGTCATCTTCTATCCAGTCCGCAAAGGCGGACCTTAAACTGGTGGTAACACTACTCCAAGACCATGGGTTCTCCATAAATTTTCCAAAAAGTCACATGGTCCCCACAAACAGACTGTTGCATCTCGGGGCCATTATAGACACAGTGGAGTGTCGGGTGTACTTGTCCCAGGAACGCCAAAACGGCATAAGAGATTCCATCCTGAAATTACACGGGGGCGATCAGTAACATTGGTCAGTCTTTCCTAACTGTTAGGCAAAATGATCTTGGCCATAGCAATCGTTCCCTGGTTCAGGCTTCACTCCAGGGAACTACAGTGGTTCATGCTCCCATTTCAGAGACAGAACCTCAGTTCCTCCCAACAACGGACAAGTCTCCCACCACAGGTGGTGCATTCTCTCAGGTACTGGCGATCAACCGCCATGCTCAGAGGATTATGTTTCAGGGAACTAGATCGGATAGTGATAAGTACAGACGCCAGTCTATTCGGCTGGGGAGCACACCTGCGTTCGCAGTGGGCTCAGGGCTGCTGGTCTCACTGAGACCTGTGCCACAACATAAATTGGCTAGAACTATATATCTAACCCTACATCACTTCCACAGTCTGGTGAAAGGGTGTCACGTACTGGTCCTCGGGACAACGTGGCCGCCAAGGCTCATGTGAACCGCCAAGGGGGCACCAAATCTTGGGCCTTACTGACTGAGTTGCTCTTACTGGGTTCTTGGGCAGAACACAATCTGGCCTCCATCAGGGCCGATCATATTTCAGGGGAGGCGAACAGTCAAGCCGACCTCCTGAGCACAGCCATGGTGGATCACTCGGAGTGGTGCCTTCACCCGAGACTCTTCAGCGAGATCTGTCACCGTTTCGGCCTTCCACTTGTGGACCTCTTTGCGTCCCCGAGAAACGCTCAGCTGGCTCGGTTCTTCACCCGGTTCCCGTCTCCAGGGGCGTAGCAGACGGATGCTCTTCAGAGCCCATGGCCTCAGGGTCTGCTTTATGCATTCTCTCCTCTACCTCTTATCCCGGCGGTAATCCGCAAGCTTCTTCGGGAGCAAGCGGAGATACTCCTAGTGGCCCCTTATTGGCCAAGGAGGCATTGGTTCGCCGATATGATGAATCTCTCCCTAGCAGACCCTGGGCGGATTCCTCCGGAATGGGTCTCTCTCAGTCAAGGGACCATCCTTCATCTGGACCCCCAATGGCTCCAGTTAGCCATCTGGCACTTGAGCGTTCGCTCTTAACGCAGGAGCTCTGCTCGCCAGGGGCCATTACTATCATCCAGGCCTCCCGTCGTCCTTCCACAAACCGGATATATGAGGCCACGTGGAAGAATTTCCAATCATGGTGCTCTGACCATCACTTATCACTTTTGGAACTCACGGTTCCACATATTCTGGACTATCTGTTGCAGGGCCTAGAGAAGGGCCTGGCCACAAACACGTTGCGCAGACAGGTTGCTGCTCTTTCCACGGTCCTCACCTGTGACTCGGTGGGGTCCTTGGGACATCATCCCTTAATTCGCTCTTTCCTTAAAGGGGCTTCTAATTCCAGGCCTCCTATGGTACACAGGTACCCTTCATGGGAACTACCACGGGTCCTTATGGCTCTTACCAAGCTTCCCTTTGAGCCGCGGAGGACGTGCGACGTCCGCTACCTGTCCCACAAGGTGGCATTCCTAGTGGCAATCACGTCAGCACGCTGAATTTCAGAATTGGCAGCACTTTCTACAAGGGATGACCTGTGCATTTTTCACCAGGATAGAGTGGTCCTTCGACTCGACCCTACTTTCATCCCAAAGGTTAACTCTGTTCCATAGGTCCCAGGAAATAGTGCTGCCGGATTTCTGCCCCAACCCATTGCATGCGCTGGAACGGCAATGGCATAGCCTGAATGTCTGCAGGGCACTTAGGTACTATATTTCATGGACAGCGACATTCCGCAAATCGGAAGCCCTCTTTGTATCCTTCCATTCTTCCTCCAGGGGGCAGAAGGTTTCCTCCTCCACGATTGGCAGGTGGATCAGGGAGTGCATTGCTGAGGCATATCAAGCTGAGTCGTTGCCAGCTCCACGAGGGGTCACGGCCCACTCTACATGGAGTGCAGCCACTTCTGCGGCATGGGCCACCCAGACGTCCATTGAGGACGTCTGCAGGGCGGCTACATGGACTTTGCCATCTCCATTTATACAACACTACAAAATTGATCGTTTTGCCTCGGCTGAGGCTTCTTTCGGTAGGAGAGTTCTCCAACAAGTTTTACATCAAAGTGCCACACCGGACCAGTCTACTACTCACCCTCAGGGACAGTAGGCTTTGGTATGTCCCATTGGTGGATTCTCCATCTCCAGTGCTGGAGAAGGGGCATTGTCTTACCTGAACGCCTTTTCTCAGCACGGAGATGGAGAATCCACTCCCACCCTTGTAGGTTCTCAGAGCTAGGGTTAGTTAGTTAATTTTTTTGTGAGCCACAATGTCTTGCTGTCAGTCAATGGCTACGCTCGCGTCAAGACTGGGATCTCTATGGTCCAGGATGGGCGTGGCAACTTTGGCTGACTAGATCTGATTGGGCAGGAATACAGTCTAAACCCATTGGTGGATTCTCCATCTCCGTGCTGAGAAAAGGCGTTCAGGTAAGACAACGCCCCATCTAATGAATCCTGCTCAAGCAACACTTATGTGTTATGTCCTGGGTGGAAAGGAGGGAACTGCCAATAATCTTTTCAGCCACCGTCATCACTCTCTGCACGCCTTCCTGTCTGAAGCAGTGATGCTTCCAAACCAGACTGTGATGCTGTATGACATGATGCTCTCGATCGTCCCTTTGTAGAAAGTGGTAAGGACGGGGGAAGGAAGATGTGCTTTTCTCATGCGACGCAGAAAATGCAGGCACTACTGTGCCTGCTTCACCAGTGTTTGCTGTTGAGCAACCAAGCCAGACTACTTGTTAACTGCACACCCAGGAATTTGATGCTGGTAACCATCTCCACAGGTGAATCATTAATGCACAGAGAAGTGTGGCTGTGCCTGCCTTTTCTGAAATTGACAATGATCTCTTTGGTTTTTCCAGTATTTAAAACTAGGCTGTTTTCTTTACATCAGTTCACCAAATCCTCAACCTCCTTGCGATAAGCACCCTCATTGTCCTCATGAATCAAGCCCACTACTGTTGTATCATCTGTGAACTTTACAATATGGTTGGTGGCAAATCTAGCACAACAGTCATGAGTCAACAGGGTGAACAGCAGCAGACTTAGGACGCAGCCCTAAGAAGAACCTGTGCTCAAGAAAATGGTGTTAGAAATATTTTTTCCAGCTCGCACATATTGGGGCCTGTTAGTAAAAAAATCAAGAATCCAGTTGTACAAAGGAGTATTTAAGCCTAAAAGGCCCAGTTTGTCTAGAATAGTAGGAGCCCCATTTTCATGGTCCTTTGAAAGACCTTATTCTCCAAATTGTGTGCACCATTCATTTTCCAGGTAGTGTGCTTTTTGCAAGACCTGGAGAAAACCAGAGGATCCAAAGGATCATAAGAATGGGCTGTGTAGCTTGGGGAAAGAATGGAATGTGTGGCTTGGAAAATAGTGTGAGGTAGTGAAGGCCAGCAGTGTTAGCTTGAACAGCATTTTGCAGGGGCAGGGGCAGTGGCAGTAGACCTGAATTAGACCTTGGGGCTGTGGCAGCTGGATGATACTGCTAGAGTTCCTGGGCCTCTACTTCAGCCGCAATCCTGTTGTTGCCATCAACAGCTGCCACTGTGTTGAGTCACGAGAAGAGGACATAGGTGGGTGGGGAAATTGTAGCACTCCTGCAGACATAAGCACTGCTGGGCCAGGGGGGTCCGGCTGAGGCTTGCAGCACTCTACCCCAATTTCTATGCAATCTGTGCTGGACACTCCAGAGCCTCCGCCACCCTCCCTGCATCACCCCTATGCTCCTTACCTGGAACTCCCTCTGCTTAATAACTGTCAATTTTGGATGTTTCTTGTTGGAAACCAGCTAAAAAGGTAGCAATTGTGATCACATAAGCGCAGAGTGCTGCAACCAGTCATAAACCTGGTTTACCTGATTGCACCTGAATTGCAATCACATGACTTAAGGTGATGCAGTGGTAATAAGTGTGAGTACAATTCATAAAGCACTTTTTTCAAGGCTGTTGTAACTTCAAACTTGTTAAACAAACATGGGGAAATTGAAAACTACCTGTAGTAGCACTTAAAACTGCATTACTTAGTTGCAATTAATCAGGAAAGAGAATAAATATCTATGTAGAGATTGCAGACTACTGTTCTGAATGCTTGTAAAAAAATCATGTAGGTTCACAAGCTCTATAATAACTTGAACAACCCATGATAAAACTAAAAGAAAAACTCTGCTCATTATTTCTGCAATATAGTGGTGTAGGCAAGAAATTGAGAGACAAAATAAATTATTATTTCAATTAAAAAAACTTATAAAACAGAGTTGGCCTATGCTCAAGGATTTTTCTTTATGCATGAAAACTGATTCTCAGGAATATATTTTACAGACTTCCGTTAGAGTTTGAATATGTGGGAGTTCAGCCCACAAATGAGTTGAAGCTGATATTGCCTCATCTGTGTTTCTAAGATAGCTTTCCACAGTTGGTCGCTTCATGTTCAAAATTGCCCTCCCAGGGATTAAACATTATGTTTAAAATAAACACATCCAGCTCTTTTTTCTTATATAATGCATTCATTTAATGAATGTATTTCCCTCCACTATAATCCTTTGTATAAGCCAAATCTATCCTGAAAGTTAAAACAATAAGTAATTTTTTAAAAAATGATGTTAGGAAAGTTGCATTATTGCATTAAAAACTTTTTATGTATGTGGAATTCTTAGAGCTGGACTTATTTATTTTTAACACAAGTTTTTAACAACATGGAGACAAAGTAACCGATTCTTCACTTTTGATTCTAAATAATCTGCTAAAAGTGCAATGATGTATCACATTTAGATGCTTTGCTATTATTTGGTATATTTACAATTATTGTGAGGCTCTGTAATGTTACTAGTTAACAAAAATAGTTTCACCTGATTGCTTCCATGATATTTATCTCTAATTATGTCAGAGTTTTGATTGGGAAAAATGTAGTTTGCTTACGGCTTTTTGGTATATGTGAAGCCATCCATTATGACAGACATGTCAAACACAAGGCCCATGGCCGGATGCGGCCTGTGAAGTGGTTTCATGGGGCCCGCAAAGCCATCCTGGAAACAGTGAGGGAACGGCCCCCTCTGCCTTGGCCCTGGACCAAGCCGGTCGAGAGCCAATGTACAATTTTGTGGTGGCCATCTATGCTGAAATGCATTCAGTCTTAGCTCCATAAGGCCATCTGGAAACAGCGAGGAACCAGCCCCTGCCGCATCGGCCCCGTCCCTGGGTGCATGCTGGGGAGGTGTCACGCTTTGTGAGGAATGAAGAAATGCACCATCGCCTGGAAGTGGCCAGCAAATAGCCCTTGCCTACTTCACATATCCAGCTTGATGGGCTCTGGGGGAGGGGTTTCAGCAGGCAGCGGGGCGCTTTCCTCACAGCGCCGAGAGGTTGAGCCGGGCGGTGCAAAACTCGCCAGCTTTGCACCTTGTTGCTTGCTGAAACTGGAGGCTAGGCAGCATTGCACTTCTCATCAGATTTGCGCCACCCGGCTCAGCTCTTGGTGCTGTGAGGAGAGTGCCCCGCTGCCTGCCGAAACTGCAGGCTGGGAGCTGGGTGTCCTCGCACTTGTTTTTAGATTCGTGCTGCGTGGCACAACCACTTGGCGCTGTGAGGAGAGTGTCCCGCTGCCTGCCGAGACCAGGCAGGCTGGGGACTGGGCGGCATTGCGCTTCTTTTTCGATTCACACTGCCCGGCTCAACTTCTCAGCGGTGTGAGGAGAGCGCCAGCATTGTGCAGGTAACGTTGACTCTCATGCTGCTTATGGCATCCCCTCCCCCAGAGCCACCAAACCAAATATGTGAAGTAGGTGAGGGCCATGTGCTGGCCACTTCCAGGCGATGGTGTATTTCTTTGTGAGGAACAAAGGGTGACACCTCCCCAGCTGCGTTTCTTGCCTGTTTTTCTCCCTCCCCCATCTCAAATATTTTCCTACCACTCTGTACTAAGGAAGGAAGGAAGGAAAGGAGAGGGAGGGTCTGAGGGAAGTCCTGCCTTAGTCCTGCCCTGCTGCTTTTTCATCATCCCCTTGCCCCCTCCTGGCCTATCCTGGGGGTCTCCCATCTTATTGCTTTGGATACAAAGCCAGGTCTCCTCCCATCGAGAGGGAATGGGCCTCCCTCTGACTTTGCCCTTGTACCCATCATGAGCAACCTGGCTAAGGAGAGCAAGCACAGCAGCAGCAGCCTTGAGGAGGAGATAAGTGCAGCTGGGTGCCCCCTTGGGGAAGTGGGGCTGGGCTTGGTGCCACGGGTGCTCGAGGGCCAGGCTGGGTGTTTGACCTCTGCTGCCCAGGGCTCTGGGCAGCCCGCACCACCATTCAGCCCCCCCCTGCATGGCCTGAGAGGAACAGTGAGGCTCCTCCAGTGGACCATGCCTTGGCACTTGCCCTGGTCCCACTCCCTTCTGCCAGAGACCCTCAGATCTGTTCCAGTCCTGCCCAGGTCCCCACAGGCACCCTTGACGCAAACAATGTAGAGCTGGCCATGCCCACCTAGTAGGCCATACCCACTCATCCACACCCACCCAGTAGGCTGCACCCACCTTGGCCACACCCACCCACCCCCTGAGGGCAACCGCAATGTTGATGCGGCCCTCAATGAAATTAAGTTTGACACCCCTGCATTATGACTTGGTATTATGCACAAACTGAGCTACCACAAGTTGTTTAACAAATCATGATTAAAAAATCTTGACTCAGTATTCCACTGCAACTGGAATATGTCTTCTTTCTGTAATTTTTATTTTCAAACTATTTCAGCAATTTTCTGATATTTTCAGTGTCATTTTTCTTTTTTCGTTAATAACAGTTTTTATTAGTTTTCCATTTTACACCAACAAGGCTTAAGAACCAATGTGGAGATATTGTGGTCCATTAAAAAAGAAACAATAACATTATAAATATACAAACAATATTTCTTAAAATTTCCCTCTCTATATAGAATATTATAATCAAATTGATACATTTCTCGAATAAATTCATTCATTAATGTATCTAAACATAAATTCCATTAATCAATACAAATTTTCAACAGCTCAATATCTATTCTGTACAAACCTATAATTTTTCACACATTTAAACTTAAACTAAAGCTCTCCATTTATTTGAAATATTATAACCAAATTAATATATTTCTAAAACCAAATCATTCATTAATATATCGCTACATCTAAATTAAACGCTTAAATGTAGACTGAAGCTCTCTATCTATTTAAATTATTATAATCTCATTGATACATTTCTAAAAAAAATTTTCATTAAACATATCGCTGCATGTAAATTTCGTTAATCAATAAAGGTTAACAAAAAATCATTATCTATCCCAGAGATCCTGTTTTACGCTTATTAATTTTTTTCAAATGTTTTATCTTAAACTAACATATTTATATTACTATTCAGGTGCCTCAAATATTCTCTTATTTAAAGATATTGATTCTGAAGCTAGATTCTTATATTTCTCACCTGTATTCTATTCTTTTTCAATAATTCTCCAATTATTAATTCCATCTATTCCAACATTTCAATCCTTTTCTCATTACATCATCTCTAATATTAAGAACATATAAAAAAAGAAAAGGAAAAAAAAGAAAAGAAAAAAATTTACACCAAAGAAAAAAGACATAGATAAACCAAGAGAAAAAAATAATCTATTAATCCAAAAGAAAAAATCAAAAGAAAAAAGAAAGAAAGACTTATTCTTGCTAATTTTCAATATTGAGTTCTAAATCATTCCATAATGGCCTCCCTTTTGACAAATCCAAATCACTCTGAGTCACTGTAAAACCTTTACCACCCATAATTATAATCTCAAATTTAATATTTATATCTTATTTTGGGTTTCTTTCTATTCCAAATAAGTTTCCATAGTCAAGTCTCTATTTCTGCAAATAACTCTCCCATTATCGCCTGCCACATTGTACACACCAAGAGGGAGATTCCCATTGTGCATTTTATTGGGTTAATATAAGAGTTATTCTGAATAGCTTGTGGCAGAACATCATTTCCCATCTTTTTCAAGATTGCATAAAGTTTAGTTGGAATCATTTTTTTAGTGTCGTCCTCTTTAGTCAAGTTTTGCTCTTCTTCCAAAGATTTTTTTCTCTATCAGGGAGTCAAATGGTGTCTGCCAATCAGCTTGTCCTTCTAAGGTAAAATCCTCCATTTTCTTATTATAGGTCATTTGTTCATTAATATCAAATCTTTTTTCCAATATCAATTAATAATCCAACTGTGAATTTGCTTCTTCCATCTCAGTGGACTGAGAAGTCTCTTGAACATAAACTGCTGTTTCATTTAATACTTGTGCTTTACCTTGTCGATATAACGAAACCTCCTTTGTGCAAGCAATTATCTTCTCCATATTTTCCAGAATTTTGTCCAAGATATACTTATACATAAGCTCTAAACAGGTTTCCTCCATTTTTATCATATTTGAAATCATTGTCTTTTGGGGGGAGACTATATTTAAAAGCAATCAATCAATATCCATCTCCTCCCAGCTTCTTAGTCTTTTTCCTTTGTACTAAATGAAAGCCAAAAACAGATTCCAAGCAAAGAGAGTAGCAAGAACAATAAGTAGTTTCACCTGAAGATATCCCCCGGAAAATAATCAAAGTTAATCCAATATTCAGTCTTTCCGGACACCATAAAAAATAAAAGAAAACAATATTCTCCAAGTATATAATGTATTAAATCTCTATGAGAAACTTTCTTGAGGCTCCCCGATATCCAAAAATAAAATCAACCATTAGAACAAAAATAAATTTTAAGCTTCTCTTCTCCCATTTAGAACGCCACTTCATCAAAAAGGAAAATAATTCCAAAGAAAAAAGTTTTTCACAGGAAAAAAAAGAAATAGAGGTAAAAAAAAAAGTCTCACCGAATCTTCCATGATGGGTCTGTTTGCTTAGGTGATCTTATGGTTACGGTCGGTGCAGCTAAATGATCAGCCATTTTACTGACCGATCTTTACTCTGTCAGCCCAAAGGAGATACTCGGAGTACAGAGGACGCCGCCGCCCCTCTGCAACCATCCGAGAAGCCTCCTCAACCGTGGTCGCTCCTCCCGAGCGACTTTTCAACCCTCTCAGGGGTCTACCGAAAGAGGAAACTCTGCCGGCAAAGGGACAATTCCCTTAACTTGACCGCACCGCCGCGACCCGGAACCGGAAGCCTCAGTGTCATTTTTCTGATTAGGCATGCTAAATAGACCATATTTGCATTTGTTTCTAATAGACGTTTTAAATAGACCGTAAATAAGCTTTTTGCATGATACATTTACAACTCTATTTTTTATTTTTTTATTCTGTTATAGTTAACTTTTTATCCAATGATTTTAACACATTTCTTTTAATTGTTCCATGGTTGTACTAATAGTTAAAGCTCTTTTTAAAATAAATTGCATCTCTTTCCATATTTATTTTAGTTTTCTGTCAACTTCTGTGAATTTCTCTTGCTGCTCATGTTTTAAAAGTATATTGCCCATTACTTCCAGAATAGCTCTTCACTCTGACCTTGTACTGCTAATTTAAACTATACACAAGCTATTTAGCTTTCCATTGTAATTCCAGTTTTTCATCATTGGTTTTGGATATAATGTTCTCATTTTTTTATCTATCCAATGGAATCCAGGTAGGGTTCTGTGTAACACCCTGTCCATTAGCATTTCTCCACTTGATATAATTGTTTTTTTATGTATAGAAGGATTCTTTATTTGAATTATTTTTTGTGATCTTACTTAAACAGTTGTATTTCTACATGTAGGTTGCTATACTTGCTACAGCAAGAAAACTCTAGCACTGAGCTGAAAACGGAATGTGCAGTTGTTCTAGGAAGCCTTGCAATGGGTACAGAAAATAATGTTAAATCTCTACTGGACTGCCATATCATACCAGCTTTATTGCAAGGTACCTAATTTTCCATTATTTCATTGATTTCTTGAGTACACAGTTTGTGAGAACTGAATAAGAATCTAAACTTCTATTTACAGGGTTACTGTCACCAGATCTTAAATTCATTGAAGCTTGCCTCAGGTGTCTTCGTACTATTTTCACCAGCCCTGTCACTCCTGAAGAATTATTGTATTCAGTAAGTTACAGGCAGTAACTGTTCTTTTCAGCCTGCATACACGTTTTATTTCATGTGTGTTTGTGAGAGAATTTAGAATCTTTGAAATTAGAACTATTGCAATTTATCCAAGCTAAAAACTCATTATGAGTTTTTATGACTTACAGTCATAAAACCACTACAGATGACGGCTTATGTTAGTGTGAGAATTGGCTTCACAAAATAATTGGAATTTATAGTGTTAATTGGGATGCTTACAGTATGCAAGTTTGAGTTTTATATATTGCATTTCAAGATACAAAGGCAAATTAATCAGATTAATATTTTTTCTGAGAATCACATGCTGGTACTATCATCTGTTGTGTGAGAAGCAAACACAACTTTATTATATTCTCCATTTGAGAAATATGTGAATAATATTCATTATATTGATTTGACTGGTGATTAATGATGTTAATAGTGAAATGAACATACTTTTAGAAAACTCCACATGTTATAAAAGTAATATTATAATTATTATTATATTTTATTACTTCACAGGAGACTTTCATTGTCCTTACAGAAAAGTGATCATTTTCATCAGCTGATTAGCTGGGCCGGTGTAGGAAAGTGCCCCACATGGGACTTTCAAGACAGGCTTGCAGTCTTATACTGTGAAATATTCCTAAGTGTCTTAAATATTTTGCAGTTTGTATTGCTTATTTTGTACTCCAAGTACATGCTACCATTCTTGTATTTCTTAGGAAGTACCCTTTAATGTGAAACTTAAGACTTTGAGGAAGTTGTTCAACTGAATTTAGCTCGCTGGAGATAAATCATGGGGATTTAAGATATATAAGTGAAAACGGATTGGAGGTTCTGGAACTTTCTTTCCCCTCCTGTTCTGCATATTATCTACACCTTCCCACTCTCAGTTGTTGCCAATGTTCCAAGCAGCATATCCCTACTGGCCACTCATCTCCTGATCTCCCCTAGCCTTCTCATTTTTCTTTCCTCTGCCCCATTGCACTTGACTTTTCTCCCTTCTCCCGTCCTCCAGTTTTCCTGGACCAAAGAATCACTGTTTTCTTCCATGTGTGGACCTGAAACTGTTTCCTGTGCTGAGTGGTTCATGTATGGAACAGTTTGCTCATCTTTAATTACTATAGTCACTGGTACCCTGTGCTTGACTTTCTGGGTCACTGATTATGTAATTTGAATAGATTCCGAAAAGAAGGTTTTACAAAATTCTTTGTTTTCTGAAAAGGCACCATGCTAGATGAGCAATGAAAATTGAGATTAGCTCCTTAAAGCAGAAAGCTGTCATTCATAATACATTATGTATATTGATGAGGTGTATATAACATTTAATAGAAATTTTACAGACAAGTATTAATAATATCAAATACATACATGCATACATACATACATACATACATACATACATACATACATATATCCTTTAAGAAATAACAATAAGAGCCCCTCTGGTTTTTGCTGACATTTGAATCTTTAATTGGTCTACCAATTTCTGTTTCCAAATATTTCTAAGCAATGCAGAAAGTATATAAAAACCATTCTAAAAAAAGGTTGAAAGTATCAGTACTCAAGGTATCCTGTAATACTAGCTAGATTAGGTTCCTAAACTGTCAGAGCTCTACAATGTTTGTAGATAAATCTTTGTTTATATTGTGTGTAAATTAATAGTCAACTTTGCAGTCCTCAAACTGCTTCCTTCTGAACCGCAATATAGAATAAAATTTTGTGCCAAGTCCACAAAGTAGTTACATCTGTGATGTTTTTATTTAAATGTTTTGTTTAACTTTTCTGACTTTCTAGGATGCTACAGTTATTCCCCACCTCATGGCACTGCTTAGTAAGTCTCGATATACTCAAGAATATATATGTCAGATCTTCTCACATTGCTGCAAAGTAAGAAACATCATGAACGTTCTTCCCATATGCATGTGTTTATTTGCTTCTGAATTTTTTTTCAAGTATTTTAAACAATTTTTCTCTTCGATTCATTGTGTTCATTTCAAACATGTATTCTCTAGTTGGCTTACATAAAATGTCCTTGAGGCTGTCCTGGATTTCTTAACTCTTGAAACATTATGTACTAGTTCCCCATTCTGTAAGTTTGGCACTAAGTTCATAAATATAAGCAACAACTTTTCTTTAAAAAGTCTATAAAAATTATAGAATAACTTAATTTTCCTACAACAGAATAAATTGTTATGTTTACCCTGATCCTTCCTCTTGCTTCCCAGGAGATTGGGGAAAGCTTTAATATGGTGTTCTATAGATGTGGTCCATGGATGAATTTGTCAAAACTTATAAAAATGATGCTTTACAGAATTCATTAACAGGTTCAGAAATTCAGTCTCTTGAATTGAATTGAAATTTCTTCAAATCTGCAGTTCTATATACATTCTATCTAGAAGAAACATTAACAGAACCATAGTTTTCAAAAAAGGCAGACAAGAATAAAGTATTCAGATAGTGGTCTCATAGCTGGAATCTTAAATGGTATAACTGAAAAGAATATTGTTATTCTATTCTGTTTCTTTGTAATTATAATAACCAATGTTGTGATAGACAAAAAATGTTTCATTGGTATGTCCCAAAGGTGCTTTTTCAGGAGGCAACTGGACTTCCTTGTGTTTCTTTGAAGATGTTTTGCTTCTCATCCAAGAAGCTTCTTCAGCTCTGGCTGGATGGTGGGGAATGGAAGTCAGTCAGAGCTGAAGAAGCTTTTTGGATGAGAGGCAAAATGTCTTCAAAGGAAAACAAGAAAGACCAGTTGCTCCTGAAAAAGCACTTTTGGAACAACCATGACCTGGATAACTGAGAATCTCCATAGACTTTCATTGGTCTGCATTTGTGTAATTAATACTGAAACTCATGCAAATATTACAAGAAAATAAACTATAGCTGCCAATATTGGGTTAGAAAATGATATAAAATATTATTTTACCTAGGAATCTTATTTTTTTTTTAGTTAATCTGTCAGTGGACAAACCAAACCTTTTTTTTAAATACCATCAGCACCTCAGTGAAGAACATTTTCTGAAGTCAAGTGACTTTCAACTATGGCATGTATTCAATATTATATTGTGATATAAATACAATTGTTTTACTGATTAGAAAATTCTTATATGTTTTTTGGCATTTGGCACCACCACAGTGAATTTCAAATGAAACGCTCAAGATGAGAGTGAAGACTTTCAGCTTTAATTCAAAGGATTTGGCAAAAATATGGCATTAACCATTGAGGTTTTCTCTTCAGTAAGTGAACAACATTCTCTATTAGGTTGATATAGGGTAACTGACTTGGTCAGTGAAGAATATCCCATTTCTTTGCCTTGAGAAACTCTTGGGTTGCTTTTGCTACGTTTTGGGTCATTGTCCATCTGCAATACAAATTAATGATCTATCAGTTTTGCAGCATTTGGCTGAATCAGAGCAGAGAGTATAGCCCTACGCACTTCAGAATTCATCCTACACTTTTATCAGCAGTCAGATCATCAATAAACACAATTGGTAGCCATACATATCCATGCCATAACACTGCCTCCTCCATGTTTGACAGATGATGTGGTATGCTTCAGCTCATGAGCTGTTCCTTTCCTTTTCCATACTTTTCCCATCATTCTAGTTAATCTTGGTTTTATCAATCCAAAGAATCTTATTCCAGAACCAGGCTAGCTTTTATAAGTGTTTTCTGGCAAAGTCTAAATAGTCCTTTCTATTCTTGATTGTTACCAGAGGTTTGCACCTTGTTGTGAAGCCTCTGTATTTATATTCATGAAGCCATCTCTTGACTGTAAACTTCGACAATGACATGCTTATCTCCAAGAATATTCTTAGCTTGACTAGATGTTGTAAAAGATTTTTCTTCACCAATGACAGAATTCTGTGGTCATCCACTTTAGTTGTCTTCCAGGCCATTTGGTGTGGCTTGAGCCTGTCAATTAATTCCTTCTTTTAAGAATGTTATAGACTATTGTTTTGACCACTTCCAATGCTTTTGCCATCTCTCTGATGGGTTTATTTTGTTTTTCAGCTTAATGATGGCTTGTTTCACTTGCATAGAGACTATTTTGGATCTCATGTTGAGTATTCCATTGAACAGCTATCAAATGCAAATGTAACATTCAGAACCAACTCTAGACCTTAATCTGCTTGGTTTGTCATGGACTAATGAGGGAACAGGCCAATGTGTTGGTGTACAGAGGCCAAATGCCAAAAAACTTATCATTGTTCCAGTATAAACAAATCTCTCTCTTTCTCCATTTGTCTGTGTATGAGCCACAATTTGGAAGAAAATGAAAATAGTGGCATGTGAAAACAGGGCTAACTATATCTTGTATTATCCAGAATGGATTATATACAGATTTAAATTGATATTTTAATAATACAGGTAATTGCTCAATGCACATTAGGATTCAGTACAATCTGTAATCTAAAATATGAAGAATGGAAAAAGAGCTCATAGGAGGAAGGGAATAGATTTTGCCATTTACCAAGCTTTGAAAAAGAAAGACAATATCATACTTGGCTTTAATTTTATATCTTTTAATATCTGTTCTTCAGCTCCGACACTGGCATAGCTGCAGCTTTAAATCCTCACCTCAGCCACTTCTATGTGCCAATGTAAGTTTTTTTTCCCTACAAGTGGTACAATGATTGCATTTTTAAATTAAGAAATTTGTCAGTGTCAGCCCAAATTATTTTCAGGTGTTGTTATGCTGGTTATATGTAGCTTAATATCTTGTTTTTACTTGAATCAGGATATATGTACACATTTTATTAGCAAATACTAACATCATAGAGCACTCTTCCAATTTGAAGTTAAAATAAAAATGGGAGGATTAAAGTATACTAGCAACAAAATTTGAAACATTGAATAATAATTGGAGAGAATCTGTGGTATGAGTGTCAAAATATGCTGTAAAAAAACCAGCAAAAAACCTCCATGGAGTTCAAACACAGACTTTCCAGTTTTCACCTTTCTACAGCTAGCCAAAATAAAACGTTAAGGCTTTTAAATTGAGCAAAGAAAAAAAGGTGCTCTACATTATAACTGGTTCATAATAAAGGTAATTAACTACATTTCATTTAGTTTAAACTGCTTGTTCGCTAGCTAAAGGAAAGAACCTCAAGCGAAAAGACCTAGGTAGTAAAATCTGATATGTATTACATCATTAGTTAATAAGATAGTACTAAAATATATTAATTTTTTTTTATGTTGGTGACATTATTTAGAAACAGTGATTTGTTAGATACTTCTCTTGTCTTAACATTATCAAGATGATTCTAAAATTATTATGATAAAAAGATGAGAATAAAGTTTTGAGTAGGTTTTACATGTAAATATTTGGCTAGCTTTAATTGGGTCCATGTAATCCTCATTTACGACCATTCATTTAATGACTGAAGTTATGATGGTGTTGAAAAAAGTGATGTATAAACAGTACTCACACTTACAACCATCACAGGGTTCCCTCAGTTACATGATCAAAATTTGGGCACTTGACAGTCAGCTCACAATTACAACAATTGTAGGTCCCATGGTCACACGATTGCCATTTGCAATCTTCTCAGAGGGCTTCCAACAAGCAAATTCAATCGAGGAAAGTGGATTTACTTAACAATTATGTGATTCATTTAATGACTTCAGTGATTTGCTTAATGACCAAGGCAAAAAAGATAAAATTGGGTGCAACTCACTTAACAACTGCAATACTGATCCAATTTTAGTTTTCAGTTCACAACTAACTGTATAGCTTTTATTACTCATATACAGTAGCATTTGGATAACATATGCATAGTTAAAGGGCAAGGTTTTTTATGTGATTAGGACACAAAATGTTTTTGTCCCTTCATAAAGAATTAAGATTCAAGTCTGATAAATGCAGCAATTTGGAGGTACACGGTCAAACAGTGATCATCAGGAAACTTAGATGAAGAAATAGAATACGATGAAAAAATTGGATCTGAACAAAAATAATCAAAGCAGCATCTTTTTAAAAAAAAATTGGAATTGCATTTCTTTTGGTTTGTGATTTCTTTTTTACAGTTAAAGATACAAGTAGAATGGACAAATATACAAACAAATTAAAAATACTTAGTATCCTAGGTTTTTCACATATCATTTTGGGTTCTTTTTGCTTTTTACAGTCTTTTTGTTTTAAAACTTTTCAATATTAGTTACTTTAAGTATTTTAATGTTAATAAGGAATGGGTTTTTTAAAAAACAAAACAGATATACAACAATTAATTGTACACTTCTTATCAATCTACTTATCATTAGATTTGTCCTTTCTTTATATCTTCTTCCCATTTTCCCCCGTGACATCCATGTAAAGTTTGTTGAGCTGAGAGAGAGTGACTGGCCCAATGTTTCCAGGTAGCTCCTGTGGCTCAGGTTAAACTTGAACTTCTATCAATCTAGTGCCAGTCCAATACATTAACCATTATGCCCAGCTAGCCACCAGTGATCCTGTGAACTGATCACTGGACCATCAGTTAAAAATCTCTTTTCCTTTGCACTCCCCAAAGTTGCTGTTGTCCAGATTGTGCATCCTTAGCCTTATGCTTTCTTGTGCACACTATTTTTCAGTCAGCAGCCAAAAGTTACTGAAAATAATTTTAAATTGTCTTGAAACAAATTTCTTCTAAGGTTGCATCCGTTGTTATCCTATTTTAACCTTTCTTATAGCAACTCACGGCCATGCAAGATGTTAATTTATGTTATGCAAAATGCTTCATAATGTTCTGTTCAAATAGGGTTGCCATTTGGTGGTCATGGACAGCTGCAATTTTTCATTTGAGATTTATTTTCCATGATTCAGCTGTTCAATGTCATTCACAGGGATCTCATTTCTATAAAAACTAGGAACTTCCAATTTAAATGTGAATACTTGAGTGTTTTTGATAAATATGGTTGTTTAAAAGCACATATAAAATAGCCAAAAATAGTTACAAATACAATACAAATTCAACATTTATATTGCAATTGGTATAATTCTCTCTTTGAGATATATGAAACACCCTTGGATTTTTCATTTTAAAATTTATAAATATGCTTCTCCAAGATCTTCCTTATTTCCTACTCATAAAATATATAATTCCCCCCAGTGGGCTGTAGCCATATTTTCAAAGCCTAAAATAGAAAAAAGTTAGAGTTTCATTTCTGAGCAGCTTCTGTTTTTTCATTTTAAAAACATCCCAATGATAGTAAAAGAATAATAATAATTTGATTTTTTGGCAGCACATGGTTAATATTTTAAAGAGCGACGCTAAGAGAAACCCAGTGTTACCATTTTTTTACAACATGCAGCTTGTCTGTATGTTTTTACTTTTCTTCCTTTTTTTTTCAAAATAGCAACCTCTTCCCCAGTGCTACAATTTTTGCAGAAAGTACTACCTGCAAGTTTGGAGATGCTTCTCTTCCAAGTCCTACTTGGAGGGAAGAACTATTTTCTTCTAGAATGAGGTAAAGAAAAAAGGTTAACTTAATTGACACCCCCATCTCCCGTTGACTGCTGTTGTAAAAAAACAAAACACAAGAACAAGCAATGTAGTTTGTACTTTTATAAAAATTTGTGTTATTTCTAAAAATTGCTGGCAAGCAGTGAGGGTGAAGTCATGTAATAATCCAATTCTAATATTTATTTGAAATGAATGAAATTAGACATTGAAGGCTATAAGCTTGCAAATAACTAGTATAAAGTAAAATAACTTGTTTTTTTTTTATGTTTAAAGAGCTGTGGTTTGTTTTTTGATAGGGTCCAGACCATCAGACAGTGCTGTTTAATCATGGAGCAGTGCAGAATATTGCTCATCTGTTAACCTCTGCATCTTATAAAGTAAGCCAATAATATAATCTGTTTTCTATAAACTAAGTTATTATTTTAAAATCTTGGTGCAGTATTATTGGCAGAATAATAAGTTAGTCTAGCTCCTTTCTGAAGAAACAGGAAATTTTTTCAGTTTAGGCTCAGATAGATCTGTATAGATATGAAAGAGATCTTATTTCTTGTAAAATAGAGTTAAAAGAGTAAGTAAATAAGTAAATATATTTTTATAAATGATTTTTTTCTGATGGTTATGGTGACAGATATATATATATATATATAGAAAGAGAAGAAGTATGTTTGGAAGAAAATAGTATTAAGAGAGTTAGCTTTCTGTGAAGATAGCATCTGCTAGGGAACATTTAGATATTATATAGTTATTATATCATAATTATAAGTGTTTGGTATCCAGTATGCAAAAATCAAAAAAAATTTAATTGAAAGTCAAGCCATTAATATATGAAGTTGAGCAAAATGATAGAATGAATAATTACGGGTGGCTTTAATACCTCTTTGTTGATTGGAGTATTAAGAATTTATTAAGTTAAACCTGAAATCTCTAAGTAAATAAAGAACTATAATTACTATATTTATCTATGATTATAATATTACAGTATTAAATATTATGGAATCTAAAGAGTACAGAAAGCAAATAACTTGTCACAAAATTTGTTGGGACTCTATAGAAAAAGAATTTTATCTATGTATTTTTGAATATCCACTTTGCCCAAATTAAGATGCATGAAAACAAATTTCAGTCACTTTAGAAAACACACAATGCTTTGGCCAATAATTCATGTCCCTTTGGCAAATTTGCTTTCATTTTTGATAAGTACCCTTTAGTTTGAGTTTTTAAACATTTTCAATGAGATTTAAAATGGCATTTTCACTTGACTTCTAATAGTTTTAAAATACTTTAATTGTAATTAATGTAAATGCTGTATGTTTATACAGGTTCGAATGCAAGCACTGAAATGTTTTGCAGTTCTAGCCTTTGAAAACCCCCAGATATCAATGACTCTTGTAAATGGTAGGTTTCTGAGGTCAGTATGTATACTCATTAAATAATTACAGTTAAACTGTTTCTTGAAACACATTTTCTCTTTGTTTTTTAGTGTTGGTCGATGGAGAACTACTACCACAGATATTTGTGAAAATGTTACAAAGAGACAAGCCCATTGAAATGCAACTCACATCAGCCAAATGGTAAACCTTAGAATGTAGAAAACATGCTAATAATAAAATATGTTTTATAATATTAATGTTTCATTCATAGTAGGCAATTAATGGTATTAATGGTAGACAATCCTTTTAGGACAATGAGCACATTTGGACTTGCAGATATTTGGGAGGCATTTTCACAAAATGAAACCATGTTAGCTCTGATTAACCATAAAACAGACATTTACTAGGAGGAGGACTATATGTTCCTTCATTATCCAATCAATTTTTAATCAACTCAGCATACATTTGTCTTCTATTTAGGAAGGTAGTTGCATTTCAAAATAAAGCACAGAGCTACAGCTATAATTTAACCATTATTTAACTATTATTTTAATTTACTAAGAACCTTCCCTGAGTTTTATATGTATTTGATGCCTTAATACTCATTTATTGAATTACAGAAAGAATTCTGTAACTTTGTTCATAATCAAGTCTAAGATGATTTAATTAATTAAAAATTAATTAAATTTATACTACATTTTACACAGGTTTATAGTGTTGTATATTAAATAGCACAAATAGGTGTTGTATTTGCCTTGATTGAGGTCCATTTCTGAGTAATTGTCAAAGCATACACATTCCTAATGTTTTCCAACCTTTAGGTCTTAGATTTTAGTGCCCACAGTTCTCATTTAAAAAATCATGAATAGAAACAATATAAAACTGGGACAACAGATAAAACTCAAGGTACATAACATACGGTACTGTTGCCCAATGAACAAATTTTATATCATAACAAAATCAAAACTATGTAATATATTGAACTCAGTAATCATGTTATTTTGATATTTCATTGTAGCCTTACATACATGTGCAGAGCTGGAGCAATCCGTACAGATGATATTTGCATTGTGTTGAAGGTAAGTGGGAGAATCACACTAATAGTATTTAAAACAGATACCTCAAAAGAAATAGTGGAATGACTTTATTACTAAAAATAGGAAGTTTAGTAAAGAATCCGGAAATAATTAATAATTGACCGTTACTATTTGATTTTATTAGTAATATTGTTTTTGTTGTATGGTTTGTATACTACCCTGTATTGGTATTCAGTAATGCTAAATTATTCTGTCTTTAAATAATGATGAAGTTATGTAAGTCTAATACATTTTGTTAAGTGAAAGTTGGAGTCAAGGCTTAATAATGTTCCTTGCAAGTATTATAGTTGCATATAATAGATTTGAATTTGTGATCATATAACAATGTAAATACTGATTAATAAATAAGTGAATATCAGTGGTTTCTTTAAATTTTACTTTTGTACAAATACCTAAGTAGGTTTGATGATATATTTTATTAGGTAATGCCTGTTAAAATACCTATATTTAGTGACAAATTTAACAGAAATTTATATATATATAAACAACTAGTCAAAAAACTAATTTCAGATGTTGTAATTTCCAGACATTACCATGTTTGGCACGGATGTGTAGTAAAGAGAGACTACTAGAGGAGAGAGTAGATGGAGCAGAAACTCTGGCCTATTTGATTGAAACAGATATTGAACTACAGAGAATTGCCAGTATTACTGACCACCTTATTGCAATGCTTGCAGACTACTTCAAATACCCTAGTTCAGTGAGTGCCATCACTGATATAAAAAGGGTAGGTTTATTATGAATTAAGTAGGTATGATGTGTTTCTGTGTGCTTGAGAGAAAGAGAAAATGAGAACTTGGATTAATATATTTACTGTATATCTATATCTAGAATCATTGTTTGTAAACTGAAATGAAAATCTGACAGAATCGTCAGCTGAGACAATATGTGAATTAGCTTTTTAGTTGTGCCTGAAATTTATATGCTTCTGACTTTGTATATATGAAACAAACTAGATGGGTTTATAATAAGCTGTAATAAATTGTTCCAAGAAGTTAACATAATTGCTACAGTTTCTTGTATTTGATTCTATCTGAAGAAGGGATTGAAATTTTGTATTTGAGAGATAAGCCAAGAGATATTAGTTATGTCAAAAATTAACAACTGCTCAGCTTGATGGCAGTGAAATGCAGGACAAAGAGTGAAAGATGGGAAAGGCAACCATTTTAAATTGATTTGGGTATAAGGGGGAACTACATTTTCACATTTATAGAAGATAATCAAATGCATAATATGGTTTCAGTCAAGTCTGCAATAATAATTCTTTACATTATATCAAGTATTTGAGAGACTTTTGTCAACTTTCAATCTAGTAGTCAGCAAGCTCTGTAGTAGACACTAATTCGAGATTTGCAGCTTAATCTTGGCTCACAGAATCTGATACAGTATAAAAGTTCCCATTATTAATATTTTAGCCCATTTAATCCCAGATTGTTTAATGCATTTATTTTTAGTGGTGAGTTAAACATTGCAGGTAATATTCTTGTTTAATCTTCAAAAGGATACAAATTTACAAAGCAAGTATTATATAGAATGATATAGGGAATGTTTTTGCATGCTCTCCCAAATGATTTCCCTATTTTCTATCTCTTTTCACAGAGATGGTGAAGAGTTTCAATTTAACCAATTTGTTTATATAGCTGTAATGATGGGAACATCTCATTATCATAGCAAACACTTTAAATTATACTTATAATGTAAGCTAAACAAATTGTTTTAGGGATTGGCTCCTGTTATATTAAATATTATACAATTCTGTAGTGTTTTGTGCAGTCATCATCTTCATTTTTGTCTTGCTTCATCTAGTGTCCTGTCCTATAAAGATTCTAAGTTTGAATCCGCTCACGTTAACTGGTTGTGAAGGTGGGCTTAAGCCCTATTTAGTATTTTTCTATTACTAGACTAGAAAATCCCAGGATTGCAGGCTAAACGGGAAAGCTGAAAAAAGTTCTGAGGGGGAAAAAAAGACAGCAAACAGTTTCTATATTTTTTCAATAAAAAGCAAACTCTTTTTATATTGTTTCAAGAAAATGCAATCACTAGGATTTGAGCTCAACTTAAGGGAATTGTTAGGATTTATAAGATTTAAATTATTATAATTGAGGAGAACAGAAATGAAGTTCTACATGAGATACAGAATAAAGTGCCAGTTGGAAATTATTAAAAATGCTTCCTAAACTAAACTCTTCACTCAGATGGTATAAATTAGTTAAAGTGATAGTTGTGAAATGTGTCTTAAACAATTTGCAAAGCATTTTTATTTAAGTCACTCCCTATTCCATTCAGAACTCAGAATATATATAGTTTGATCAACACCCATGAGTTTGCAATTTTAAAATATGATATGAATTTAATTATCATTAATAGCTTGACCATGATTTAAAACATGCTCATGAATTGCGCCAGGCTGCATTCAAGCTCTATGCTGCACTTGGAGCAAATGATGAAGATATTCGAAAGAAGGTAAGCCTAAGAATTTATCAGTTAGTTTCCAATATCTCAAAAAATGAAGGAACTTTCAGAATTTTTAAATACTAAAATTGATATCTCTTGGTAGTACAGGTAATCCTTGCTTATCAAGCATACATATGGTGTATGTTCATAGTTACAATAGAACTGAAAAAAGAGACTTTTGCATCACGCATTACCTGAGTGCAAGCCACCTGGGACTCACTTAGCAACAGCAATAGGGAGTTCCAGGATTGTTTTGCTAAGGATGCAGTCATGTGACATTGTGCTTTATGGCCACATGTCTGAGGGGCAAAATGTCTGGTCCCAATTATCATTGTTAACTGAGGGCTATCGGTAATACTTTCCCCTTCAGCTTCAAAAACTATTATCTTCCTCTGGAGAGTTTGGGATTACAAAAAACATATCAGTAATTTGTCTTCCTTCATATATCCTATTGAATTTGCTTCATTTTCTTGGTTGTTCAGACTTCCAATATGTTGAGCTTTTAGATATTTGGAGTAGTTTTTGTTGAAATCTGCATATTAAACTAAGTGTAAGAATAGATACTTTCAATAGTTTAGAATGCGTAGATTTAAAGCTGTTATTTTTAGCAACGTACTAGCAGTTTTGATGTTACTAACATATCAAGAAAACTTTTCAGAGTTAGTTTCTCTGGACAATGAAACAATACTAATATTCAATTATAGACTGCTGTTGCCATTTCTGCATAAGTTGTACAAAAGGGTCTGTGAAAATACAGAAAATAAGTTCAAGGTTAGGGTACATAACCTTGTCATTGAAGTATATGTTTGGCTTATCATTAATTTCAATAATAATCTTTTGTAATGAAATAAGATATCTGAATAAAGTGTTATAGTTTCCTAGTTAAAAATATTAAGGTTTAATGAAATTGCAGAAAATTATATAATTTTTGACAATTTTGGCAAATAATAGACACTGCCATTTATCTAATGTATAAATGTAATATAACAATATGCTTCATTGTCATAATATAATAGAAGCATGAAATTTGTTTTTAAAATGTGAAATTCAACTTTGACATTTTTACCAGTTAGTATTTGCACATACTATATGCATATTGTACACAGTATACAGCATTAAATAAACATAATAAATACTTTGTTTTGTTCTGTTAAATCCAATAACTTTTTGATAACTTTCTTTCAGATAATTGAAACTGAAAATATGATGGATCGGATTGTAAATGGCTTATCTGAATCTAGCATCAAAGTGCGCTTAGCTGCAGTCAGGTATAAATTTACCTAGTGGGATTAATATTACATTTCATATTTTAGTCTCACAGTTCTTCACTTCCTTTACTAGGACATACAATGGTCTTAAACTATTTGAAAATTATGAATTATCTTTAGCAGTAATTGTAGTATGATGAAACAGACTGTGAATTCTTAGTTTTTAGCTCAGTTTCTGAAAATGCTTACAAAGCTGTCTATGGAAAGGAAGTATTTTATAGCTTGTACCTCATTTTTCTGAGCAGATGTTTGCACAGTTTGTCAAGATCTGTACAGCAACTACGAACAAGTTTTCAAGATCATGCTGTATGGAAACCCTTAATGAAGGTAAGCGCATTGGGAGATTATTTGTTGTGGTATATAATGCAATATTATCCAGGTAGTCCTTGACTTATGACCAAAATTGAGACCAAAATTTACATTGCTTAGCCATATAGTTGTTAAGTGAGTTTTGCCCCATTTTACCACAGTTGTTAAGTGAATCATTGCAATTGTTAAGTTAGTAAAACAGTTGTTAAGTGAATCTGGCTTGCCCATCGACTTTGTTTTTCTGAAGGTAAGAAAAGATGATCACATGATTTTAAGATACTGAACCGTCATAAATACATGCCAGCTGCCAAGCATCTAAATTTTAATCCCATGACCTTGGAAATGCTGCAATGGTTGTAAGTGTGAAAAACAGTCATAAGTAACTTTTTTTCAGTGCCACTGTAACTTCGAGCTGTCAGTGAATGGTTGTAAGTTGAGGACTCCTTGTACAGTTTTAAAGCTAGTTAAAGAAAAAATAAATTTGTATCTAGAGATATCGTTCTAGCGATTTACCCGTTCATTTCAATTCACCTAACATATGATCTTGCTAAGATCTAGAAATAATTAAATATAATGAATTAGAATTAAAGTGTGTGGTTGAATATAAAATGGTTTTAAAATAATAAGTAGTAGATTTATGTTTCTAATTAAGAATTACTGTTTCAGTTTAGGTTCTTCTAATTGTCAATGACAGCAGAATGCTTATCTTGATAAATATGGTTTTTAAAAAGTAATTGTCTTATCCTTATTTTTATAAAACTGGAAGCCATTGATATTTTGAAGCAGATTTTTTTTAATAACAAATGTTATTGGTTTTTTAACTTTTACAACAGAATGCTCAAGACACACCGTGGTGGTTAGGTGATCAATCATCCAAAAACAAAATCATATAATAGCTCAAGTAAATACATTAAATATTCCCTCTCTATTTCCCTCAAATAATATAACCTATTTAACATAATCCATCTCTACATTACATATCTGTAAATCCTAATCCTGTTTTGAGCTTTATTAATTTACAGTTACCGTAGTCCAATTTAATCTTAGATAAATGTAATATCACTTCGGGTATCCCTTCTAAAATACTAATCCAGATATATTCTAATTCATAATCTCATAAATCATTGATTTTATCACAGATCTCTCTTATTTCTTCAAATAGCATTTAAATCTCATTCAAATAATTATCTAAAAAAAAAAGAACAACCTATTATTACACAAAATATCATCTTGCTAACTTAACACACTAAATTAGTTGTTAAAGCAATCCGAATTTTTAAAAACCTCTTTCATATTCTTATTCCATTACAAAATAATTTTCATACAAATAAACATATTATTTCAAAAAATACATTCTTACTCTGTTTAACATATATATTCTAATAATCACAAATTTTCAACTCTAAATCTTAATCCTTAAATCATCCATATTTCTCAAAACCTTTTTAATCCATTACATATAATTTTAAATTTCTCTTTTTAGTCTTATTCTGGCTTTCTTTTTATGCCAAGCAGGTTTCTACAACAAAACCTCTATTTCAGCAAATAGATTTCCCATTATTGCTTGTAATATCATTTGGGTCAGTAAAAGACCTCCCATCCTCTGTTTTTGATGCCTAATTCCTGTCTGCTGGATAAAACACTCGATCATGTTCAATTTTATAATTAGTAGTTAATTATCAAAGTTGTCATAATTCTCCAACAGTTGTAATTTCAAGTCCATTTCTGTTAGTTTTGCAATTTTAGATAGTTTAGTTACAATCATTTTTTGGTCATCCAAAGTCTCCATAGGTTGTATGTAAATTAATTCCTCTTCCGTTGCTTTTTGATCTGTAGAATGATCAAATTCAGTCTGAAGGTCAGTTTGTAAATTCACAGTAGAATTTCTGTTTATTATTTCTGCAGTTCTCTCTCTTGTTTGGGAACATATTTCCTCAGTAGCTTCATAAATTTTTTCCAGTATGAGTTTACAGTTGAGTTGTGAATATGGTTTCTCCATTTCAGTAGTAACACAAACAAGAAACGATTGCAGTTAAATTTCTCCTCAAGATGTCCTTAGTAAACTATGAAAGTCTTTTCCAGACATCAAGAATGAGATTAGCAAAGTCAAAGAGCTATGGAGTCTCTTTTCCGGCTTCTCATAGAGTTTTTTTTCCCCAAACAATAAAGATTTATCCCTTTAAAGAAATAAGTCCAAGACATAGGAAAATAATATTTTCCATCTTAAAAGATATAATAATAAAGTTTTATGATAAGGATTTTTCCAGGGCCCTCAAGTAACCAAAAATAAAAATAGTCAATAAGAAGTTTTTTCCTTTGTTATGGAAAGCTCTTTTCTGCAAATAAACAAAGGCAGCTCTTTCAAAGCATGGAAGTAATTCCAAAAGGCTTTTAACAGGAGAGTAGTTAGGCAAAAAGAGAGAGGGAAAAGTCTCACCGGGATCATCCACAGTGGTGTCTTAACGCTTAGATGTTCTTTTGACTTTCGGCTGGAGCACCTAAATGATCGGCCATGTTACTGGCTGATCTTTTCTCCATTGACCCTGAGGAGCTGCCTCGGACCTTGGAAGGAGCTGCCTCCTCCCCCCGCAATCAATGAGAGTCCTCCTCATCGGTAGTTACCCCTCCAGGGTGACTTTTCGACCTGATTAAGGGTCTACCGGCAGAGGAAAAGCAGGTAACGAAGAGAGAGAGCCTCTTTGTGTGCCTGCACCCACTGCAACCCAAACCGGAAGTCTTGAAGCAGATATTTCTAAAGGCCAATGCAATTGAAGTGCATATGGGAAAATACTTCACTGCTACAAAATGTTTAAAGTGCTATTCTGTATAGGTGTTTCAGATGGTACATGCTTTTTAAAACTATGGTGATTTTTCCAGTTGCAATCCCTGTTCATTTATATATGCCAGCGACTCCTAACCGTTTCTATACCCCGCACTCCTAGAACGCTTCTGATATATTCTCTCACCCCTTACAAAAGTAATACCTGGTTATGTATATACACTACAATTTTGAAATTTCTAAACCCAAGTTTTCGCATCCCCTGGAATATCATCTCAAACCCTCGGTTGGGAACCCCTGATATATGCTGTAAATCTCTCAGAAAGCACAAGAATTGTTTGCAGTATTTTCTGAAACTTTGTAGAAAATAATTTTTATTATATTTTTTTCATTAGCAAAAGACAGAGTAATAACTCAAAAGTAATTTCCACCTAGGCTAGATGATATCTCCTGTTATAAGAAAGGCAGTATTGTGTCATTAAACACTTTAAAGAAGGAAGACATGTTTCCTCTTTTTTTTCCTGGTTAAGTATAGGCAGCTGATGTGTCAGTTAGAAGTCTTTTGAAATTGGAATAGATTAACTGCAAAAAACAGATGTTGGTACTATTTAATTTCCAAATGTTAATAAAGAAAGCTGGCGTTCAGGTTCTGCATCTGCAAAGGTAACAAGGCAAATGTATATCTACAATCCCTGAATTATTCTAAATTCTTGAAACAATGCTTATGATGAAATTACCCTTTCTTTCTTTTTTTAGGTATTACAGAATGCTCCAGATGAAATTTTAGTGGTAGCATCTTCTACTCTATGCAATCTTCTCTTAGAATTTTCTCCAAGCAAAGAGGTTGGTCACTTGGGCTTTTTAAACCATAAAAGTAGATCTCCGACTCTTTATATAAAATATAATGTGAATATGAGATCATGAGGGTGAAGTCCTGTTTCTGGTCTTTCTCAGCGGACACATAAGAACAATTTTTCTCTGAAAGTAGGCAAAATGTCACTTTGAGTAGAGAAATCATGCTGCTAGGGTTTACTAACATGAAGAGTGTACTGTATTTTTTATCTGGTTCATCTGCATTTATATTTCATCCAAATATGCATGCGTTGGTAGTTGTGATAGCTATTGAAGGTGTTCAGTTATTAATACCTAGAACAGCCTGCACTTCTCTGAACTCTAGAAGATTTTAAAAATGAAAATTATCTGAGTCATTAGATATACTTTCCCCAGAGGATTCTAGAATTCAGCTGGATCTTTAAATCTCCATACAGTTGAAGCTTCTCCACTTGTGTGTGAATACTGAGGGGAAAAACTACTGAGGAAAAATTAAATTCTATACAAATCAGGTGTATCATTCTTTAAAAAAATCACAGTAATGTTTCCTTAGCTATATTTAACATGCTTATAGTAATCAGTAATGTTTCTGAAACTATGAAATATAATTTTTGTCAAGAAAAAGATTGTTCAGATTTTATAAAAAGCAATACTGAGTATATTGAATATTTTTTCTCCAATAAATTTTTATCTTATTCAGAAAGTTAATACACAAACTCCAAAAAAGAGATTTTAAAGAAACAAAACAAAATTAGGCAAAATATTTAAAAAGTGCATTAGAAAAGACAAAAGCACATAGACATAATTGAATACTGATAAGTACAGTATATTGCAGCAATAATCGTTTCCCCCACCTTGCAAAGACTTACAATTTATAATAATAATAATAATGATAAAGTTGGAAGGGACCTTGGAGATCATCTAGTCCAACCCCCTGCTCAGGCAGGAAACCCTATACCATTTCGAACAAATGGCTGTTCAGTTTCTTCTTAAAAACTTCCAGTGTTGGCACATTCACCGCTTCTGGAGGCAGGTTGTTCCACTGGTTATAAACTTCTACATATCTGTTTGCAATCCATTTAACCATCATCTATTTACTACATATAAGAAAAGGTAGTAAGAGGTAAACCAACAATAAAGTTAAACTTCAAAGCCGTCTGTTAACAATCTATTATTGTATTTAACTCGTAGAAAGTCTACAATGATTTCTTATCTACCACAAATCACTGCAATCCTTCTCTCTGATTTGTTCAGGATCAAATATCCTCATTTGATTCTCAATAATACAATTTTTCTTTAAATTTTGTTTGGGATCCAACAATTATCCCAACAGAATCATAAGCACTCATTATTCAAAAAGTCTCCCTGTAAAGAAAAACACACATCTCTTGTCAATTGTTTTTCGGTTAAAAATAATAAATCCATTCTCCAAAGTCCATCCATCTTCCTAAGAAAGTCCAGTCTATCATTCATCAATTCCATAATCTCTGAGTTTCTTGTATTCGTGCTCCTTTCAGCCTTCCCCAGCAAGCCTGAAATTTTAAGATTTTTTTCCTCACATCTCTGTCATCTGCATCTGGGTGTCATCCTGGGATTGATTCAGAATCGGTGTTGACCCATCAGATTTTTTATTGACATTTTCAAATAGAGTTTGTAAGTTAAAAAGCATTCTTTTTTCAAACATTTCCCAAAGGGCTTTATCGCTTTTTGTAGATATTGTAAAGAATATATAATGTATAGTATTCAAAGTCCTTAGTTTGTTGTTGTTTGCATTGTAATATACTCCAAGCATGACAAAAGCATAAACAATTCCTTTCAAGGACAATAGAACCATAGTACCATAACAAAACCAACCAGAGGAAAAAGGTTGAGATAAATAAATTTCCCAGAATAAAAAGTAATTAAAGAAGAAAAATTTTCCCATCAGAAATTGGAAAGAAATGAGATCAGTTTTTTTTTAAAAAAATACTAGTAAAAACAGAGTCCTTGTAGTAAAGTCCAGAAAGCATAAATCAAGTCAGATAGCTTTCATTACCCAGGGTGAAACCTCTCACTGCTGACTTCTTTACAGCAAAAATGAAAGTAATTTAGAATTCTAAAGTAAACAGTAAGAAAATGAAAATAACTTTATGTTAAAATCTAGCAAGGGATTATAGGGGTCAACATTCAACCAGTTGATTAATGCATAAATAAAAAGTAAAAAAAAAAGTTAAAAGGTGCAGTTAAAACCAAGATGTGCTTAAAAATAACAAACAGCTGAAAGGAAAAGATGAAAGACCCAGCCCTCTAATTGCTCCTACTGAGAATTGCAATCTTCAAGATCCCTCATCTTACAATCATCCAAGGGTCATCTTGGGTTGTTCCTACTTGCTCCCATTCGAATCTGGGGAGCAAGCTGCCAAATAGTCAGTTTTGGTGGCATAATCAACTGTTTGCCAACAGGTAACAGAAAATGCCCTGCTGCTCAGCATGCCACCTTGTGGGAAGAGTATTCTTGATTATTTTCAGCTATGGGATAGGACAGTTAACAGCTCCCTTGGGTAGGAGAAGCTGATGGAACATACTGCAAAATCAAAAAGCTTGCATACTTATAGCATTTGAACTGAGTATTCTACACTGTCTGAGCTTATAAAAATGTAAAATGTGTAAAGAAAGAACATATGAAAACTTAGATGTGTATTCTGGATTATTTGTTTTTTTAAAACAGTATCTTGTTTTTCGTTTAAGAGCAGATTTAATATACATAAACAAAATGAAAATAAACGTGAAATTAGGCTGTTACTGACATTTCTTAACTGGCTTTGCTTTTATTATACATAGCCTATCTTAGAATCAGGAGCCATAGAACTTCTCTGTAGTTTAACTCAGAGTGACAATCTTGCCTTGCGAGTGAATGGAGTTTGGGCTTTAATGGTAAGTATCAATGTTAATCTGCTAGCTTTGTGTAATGCATCTCCAATTTTAAATTTTATTTCTTTCTTAAATTTGTATGCTATCAAATCATCTGAGATCTAGAATGCTTTCAAGGATGGCAAAATCTCAATTGCTAAGAAATGTTCCTTGTTATAGCAGATGATAAATAGTGTGATGGAGTTCGGTTATTTGTGAAAAATATTAAAATGATTCAGAATAAGGTTAATTTGGTCCTTCTTTTTAGAATATGGCATTTCAAGCAGAACAGAAGATCAAAGCAGACATTTTGCGAGGCTTGAGTACAGAGCAGTTATTCCAGTTACTCTCTGATTCTGATGTAAATGTACTAATGAAGACTTTGGGATTACTTAGGAACCTTTTGTCTACTCGCCCCGTAAGTAAAAAAAAATGAATATTTTGAAGATGAATCTGCAGGTCTTGTTAATTACTTATTATATATTATTACATATTGGGAGCTGATATTCTAGAACTTCTTATCAACTTCATTAAGCTGTTGCTTGTCTAATTTACAGAACAAACATTTTGTAGAAATGACAAAGCAGAGTTCTTTCTGAACTCTTGTTGCTACAAATTGTAAGCTTTGGAACTTGAGAGCTTTCTATCTGAAAATCAAAACATCTGTTTTTCACATTGCATAGAGCAGACATGTCAAATTCGCAACATCATGTGATGTCGTGCAACGCATCGGGTCAGTTTTGCCATTGCCGGCAATGAGGTGGGCGCGGCTTCCATGTGACGCGTCCAGCCCATGGGCCGGCAGTTTGACACCCCTGGCATAGAGCAGTGTTTCTCAACCTTGACAATTTTAAGGCATGTGAACTTCAACTCTGGCTGTGGAATTCTGGGAGTTGAAGTCCACATGCCTTAAAATTGTCAAGGTTGAGAAACACTGGCATAGAGCATGTTGCAGATCAAGGAGTAATACAACAGTATTTTATTTTAAAGGAAAACTCATCTAAATGCATTGCTCAGTATATGTAATGGGAACAAGTTCATCATACTCTTTACATATGACCCCAATGCACTTGTCTAAAACCATCTTCACCTGTCATTTCTGTTGTGCTGTCATATTCATATATCTGATTTGTTTCCATTGGCAGGAACTTATTTCCTGCTATAAGAATTCTACAAAGCAAACTGTAGATTTCCTAACTTTTCAGATGAGCTGAATAATGTTATTTTTCAAACTTTTGGCAGCATATAGATCAGATAATAAGTACTCATGGGAAACAGATCATGCAAGCAGTGACTCTCATTCTGGAAGGAGAACACAATGTGGAAGTAAAAGAACAGGTATTGTACATTGTTGTATTAATGATACATATGTAACAGTTTAGACATGAAGAATTGTACTTTGTGTTGAATGAACAAAACAAAAATAAAACACTAAACTCAATTCTTTAGGAAGAAAATTCAAATACTTTTGCTAAGAATGCCTAACGCTGATTGCACACAGTATTTTTGTGCAAGTATGTAAAAACAAAAGATGCAAGTGAGAGATTATTATTCTGATTATTTTACTAAAAAAAAAAGTTTAAAACAAAACTGAATAAAACACAATCTCCCAAACTGCTGGAAGTAAAACAAGGTAGAAATATCAGAAACATCTCAGCTAAACAAATGCAAGTTCTTAGATGAGTTCTGAAGAAAGGCAAACCATATGCTGCTTGTTTCCTTTTAACCAACAAAACTCTTATTTTTATTTATTTCTATATCAAATTTGGAGACCGCTCATAGAGTGACTGGGATTCCCCCAACGTATTCAAGTGTTTAAAAACATTGGGCTTGGGCAATTAGATGTATGGGTTTCCTGAGGGAAAAGCAAACTCCTCTGATATCTGTATGTCTGTGCTGGCTTATGGCCGTAATGAGTATTTAAATGCACAAATGGGAGAAAAAAAATTGCTGTCATCTTTGGCTGGGAATGTAGGAGCCTGCAAGGTATGGTGTCCCAAAGGTCTGGAGACATGATTTCATCGTTTGTCCATTTAATTTCAAGCTAAGAAATCAGGATAGTATGGTGAGTGAGAGAAAAAAAACCTCCACTAGTGAATTATTTACAGGATTTTGCTTTTTCTGTTTTTTCTATTTGAATGGGAAAAACTTTATGCAGGGTATTTTTTTTTCCAAAATTTATGCTGTTTTCCTATGCTAGGGTGAGATTTATTTATATTTGATACTTATGATATTTCTGTAACTTCTCTTCCAAATGGGGTGATTTACAGGTTTTCCTCAGCTTACATCCATTCATTTAACAACTGTTCAAAGTTATGGCTGCATTGGAAAAATGGACATATGTGATAGTTACGGCCATTGCATCACTCCCATGACTACATGATCACAATCTAGTTACAACACAGTTATGACATCACAAGAAACCATAGTCATGTGATCACCATCTGCAACTTTCCCTGCCAACTTTCCACAAGCAAAGTAAATAGGGAAATCAGAAAGGAACATCACAAGTAGCTCCTGTAAGTGACACCCAGGTATAGCACACAGTCTCCATCCACATGCAGCTTCCACTGAGCCTCCCCATGCGCCTCTTCAAGTCACATGCAGCCTGAGTTGCGTCTTCCAAGTCTTGCCTGGGCTGCCTTGCCTCATGTGCAGCCTGCAAGGGCCCAAAAGGCCCTTCCCCTGCCTTTTCCATCTCCTATGGCATTTTACTACTCCTTATCTGGGACTTCAGACACATCCTTTTTTTAAAAAAATATATTTTATTGGTTTTTTAATTTTAACAAAGAGTACTTTAGACACACCGTGGTGTTTGGGTAAACAAACAATTCAAGGTAAAAAAAACATACATAAACAGCTCAACTTAATACATTCACTATCATCTCTCTATTTCTCACAAATAACATAATAGATTTAATATATTCCATTTCTAGCTTAAATTTCTGTTACTACTCCACCTGTTTTAAAGCTTTATCAATTTAAAATTACCATAATCAAATATGTTTTACATCAACAAATTATCACTTCAAATATTTCTACCATGTATATTGAAGTTTTTAATCTCTCTCAACCCTCTTCTTATCACCAATCTCATTTCTTCTTCCAGTGATACCTAACTTAATTAAAAAAAAAAACAATGTTAAACCTTTATTCCTTTCAATTCATTACTCAAACTTCAGATATCCAATTAGTTATCATACCTTATCAGATCATATTATTATAGACAAAAATCTTCAAAATTACATTCTCATGACTGAACATTTTTTTCCAACTCCAGAACATGTATGTATGTATGTATGTATGTATACGATTATATATTTCTTATCCTTAATACAATCCATAGAGCCAAGATTCTTTTATCCAAACCATTCCATACAACAAAAAAATCTAACTAATTTAAACACATATGTATATAGTTATAACTGACTTAATTAAGAGAAAAGAAAAAAGAAAAAAATAATAATGTTAAACCTTAATTCCTTTCAATTCATTACACAAACTTCAAATTCCATCCAATTAATTATCATACCTTATCATATCATACACAAAAATCACCTAAACAATTTAAGCACTTACTAATTTAAACATGCATGTATATAATTACATTTTTCTTAGTTCTAGCTCTAGATCATTATCCTTAAAACAATCCATAAAATCAACATTGCCTTTTACTCCATTAAACATTTTTAAATTTCTTTTTCAGTCTAATTCTGGGTTTCTTTCTATGCCACATAGGCTTCCATAAAAGCGCTTCCCTTTCAACCAGTAAATCCATTCTTGATGCTTGTAGTAATCTTTGAGAAAATGTACGTCCCTTCCTCTGCAGTAAACGTCTTTTTTCCCTTTCAACCAACAGATTGATTCTTGGTGCTTGTAGTAATCTTTGAGAAAATATAAATCTCTTCCTCTGCAGTAAACGTCTTTTTCTGTTCTCCTTGCAATGTAGTTGCTTTATATTTTGAGGTCTTAGTCTTTGCTTCTTCTGGTTCTCAAGGTTGCTGAAGAAAGGATTGTCAGATGAAATAAATTCTATTTCTATCTCTGTAAATTCCTCTTCTGGTACATTTTGATTTATGCCATGGTCAGTTATAACCTAGACATCAGTTTGAGAAAATGTAGTAGAATCTCTGGATCTTAATTCTAAAGTACAGTTTTTAAATGTAGCACAAATTTCTGCAGTGGCCTCATAAATCTTTTCCAATATAAGTGCACAGTTCAGTTGTATCTGAGGTTTCTCCATTTTAATACTAATGCTTAAAAAGAAATCTCTTTTTCTTTTTTGTAGAGGCTTTGTTTAATGTAAAAACATCCACCCCCATAGCTTCACAGGTGCACAGCTTATCTTTAGTATTTTGAAATTCAATAAAAAAAATAAGCAAAGTTGCAATATTAAATTTTCGCCACTAGATGCCCTCAGTGAGTTAAATCTTTTCCAAAAATCAATTCTTTTTTTCTCTTTTAAAGTAATATATAGATATAGAAATAGAAATAGAAAAGTTCTTAAAAAGAGAGGAGAGAGAAAACTTTTTCCTTCTTTTTCCCTTTTTAATGTCCAAATAAAAATAAAATATAGTCTTTCAGTGTTTGTAAAATGCCTTTCTTCCCAAAGAAAGCAGAAGCCACCTTTCCAAACCAGGGAAATAATTTCAAAAGCTCTTACAGGTGCACAAACGAAAAAAGGTGGAAAAGAGAGAAAAATAAGAAAAAATTCTCATCCGGACTCACCATGGGGGCACTCAAAGCTTAGATGTTGTCTGACTTACGGTCTGAAGCAGCAGGGCGATCGGCCATTTTACTGGCTGATCTTCTTCTCCGTTGGCCCTCGGAGATTCGTCTGGACAGCTGGAGGAGCCGCCGCTTCTCCGCAGCCGGACAGCAGCCTCCTCAACAGAAGTCGCACCCTCCAGTAAAGCCACATCATCCTTAATGGCCTGCATGTCTGGGAGTTACAGTGGCTGTAACTGGGACTGCCAAGATAGCTATTGCTAAGTGATGCAAGTGACTACATCACTTATGGACAGCAAATGCCATACTAATTGCCATTGTAAGCTGAGGGCTATCTGAATGCAGGTAGTCCTCCTCCTGAGACCCTAGTTGAGACCAGAACTTCCATGGCTGAGTGAAGCAGTTGTTAATGAGTCATATCTAATTTTATGATCATTTTTGCTACAATTTTTAAGTGAACTTGGCTTCTCCTATTAACTTTGCTTGTCAGAACCTTCTCGGGAAGGTCACAAATGACAATCACGTCACCCTGTGACACCAAGTGCCCAAATTTTGATCACATGATGTGAGGATACTGCGATGGTCATAATATAAGGATCGGTCATAAGTCACTCTTTTCAGCATTGTTGCAACTGTTGTTAAATGAATGGTTGCAAGTCGAGGACTGCCTGTAAAAGTCTTCATAGTTTTAACTTATTACCCTGCATCGCTTGTGGCACCATCTACTTGTCACGCTGCCATGAAACATTGCCATTCAGAGTTAGATATCTATTGCTATTTCCATGTATTTCTGTTCCTCCTTTCTTTCAGACATTATGTATACTTGCCAACATAGCAGATGGAACAACAGCTAAAGAATTCATCATGACAAATGATGATATCTTACAAAAAATAAAGTATTACATGGTATGTAATTTAAGTTTTTCTATAATTAAATTTGGGGAAAAGATTATAGCCCAGGGATTTTTAGCATTTGATAGAGTGCAGTGCTGTTTGTGCCTCTAATTTTCTTGAATACAATACCTTTCCTTTTTTTAATATTTTTTCAATTTTGCTTTCATAATAAGAAAAGCATATGATTTCTTATATTTCATTATTGTGGGTAATAATTTGGAGGCAAGAAACCTAGATTACATAAAGGTTAAGAAAGAAATGTAAATTTTCACTTGAGTTCCTGACATATGTCTCTTGGCAACAATATGGAACTGGTTTGCCATTGATGTCTGCCAGAATGTGCTTGTTGTTGGTTTTGTTTTTATAATCAAGGCTGTAGTTTCTTTTCCAAGTATTAACTAGATCTGCCAGGGTAACAAAAGAAAGCAATAGTAAACTAGATCCATACTTTTGCCAATAACATTACTTGGTACTGTGAAGTCAAAGAGTCAACTTCAAAAGGGATTTGATTTTACTAACTTAAAATATTTCTGTCTAAATATTTTTTGTCTGCTTAGAGCCACTCAAACGCTAAACTTCAACTGGCTGCCATGTTTTGTGTATCTAATCTTATATGGAATGAAGAAGAAGGTAAGATATACTCAAGGGATTT
Organism: Crotalus tigris; assembly: GCF_016545835.1. NCBI lineage: Eukaryota > Metazoa > Chordata > Lepidosauria > Squamata > Viperidae > Crotalus > Crotalus tigris. The sequence continues at coordinate 217,526 of NW_024097214.1, read as the reverse complement.
ATCTTCTGAAATGCTTAATTTTAAAATGAAATTGTATTTAACAGTTGAACATATGGAATGCATTTTTTCCATCCAGGGAAAATCACTACATTAAAAGACAGGTGAAGTGATTTTTCCAGGAAGTTACCTGGAAAAAAATGAAAAGAGCAATTTCTAGTGCATAAAAGTTGAATAGTTAGACATTTTTATCCATTCATGACTTTGGGTAGATCAAAAAATGGAATAGCCATAAATGTGAAAAAGCATACTATGGTAATCAAAAATTCAAATTAAGGATGAGAAAGGTTGATTCATAATACTGTATTTTAGACTGAATTTAGAAATGTAAACCATTGGTTCATTTTATGCTCCAATTGATAAAATTCTATATTTCCCCCCAACTGAATTTATGAAAATTGAACTTTAGTACATAAAAATATTAAATTTCCTGAAAAGGGCAGGAAATCAGCCAAATTATTAATTTAGCAATTATGGAAGAATCAAACAAAACAATTCTTACTTCTATTTGGAACAGAACTAAATATCTCCAATGAATGATATGAGTCTGCAATGTTAATTTTTATATGAAATTATATAACAAATAGGAATATAACCCAGAAAAAATTGAAGAATATTTGAAAAGAGTACTTCCTTAAAAATTTATAGAATAAGTGGGTTTTTTTCCAGAAGATATAGTTGAAAGTCAACTTAAAAAATGAAATTGAATAAAGCTCCAGGAAATTTTTATTCAGATATTCAGATTTTATTCAGATATTTTATGCAGTTAACATTTTTTCAAGAAATTTTGACTAAACCGTTCTCATGTAATGAACAAGTTTCAACCACATGAAAAAGCTTTTATTTCTTTAATCTAAAAAGTAGGAAAAGATTCAACTTATCCTGAATAATATGAACCTATCTCTCTGTTGAATGTAAATTACAAGCTTTTTATGGCAATTCTTGAATGCCAGGTCTGTTTGTATCCTTCACAACTTGTGTAGAAAAAAAAAGCAGAGCTGGTATGGGTGACCAAGGCCTGGCAAGGTGAGAAAGACTTATCTGAAATCTACCCATATTTGTTTCAGGTGTTTCTGCAGGCTTTTACATTGCATTGTGTATTTGCCTTCCCACTATTTAACAGTCTGGGCAAGAGACATAAAATGCGTCAGTTACCAACATGCAATTATTTTATATTAGGTTCCCAAGATCGCCAGGATAAACTCAGAGATATTGGAATAGTAGATATTCTACATAAACTGAGTCAGTCATCAGATCCAAATCTTTGTGAAAAGTAAGTAAACAAATTCCAAAATCAAATTGAAATGAATTTGATCACTTTGTTATTAGATTTTCTGTATATTGATTTGAGTTGTATATGAATTCTGTTTCTCCTTGCATTCTGTGTTTTTTTCCCCCTACAAACAGAATTGTCCCAATTTTTTTAGGGTGGCTTAGTGTTTGTGTGAGAAATCTCCTATGCTTGTTTTGTTTATGTTATGCATGATTCTGGATAACTAAAGTTTAAACAAAGGCAACAATAATATCCCAGAACATAACAAACCAACTGCCAAGATAAAAAACTAATTAGATAACAAAAAAAAATAACTATTTCACAGGGTCATACTGACAACCTGACCCTTGTGCCTCAGGACCTTCAAGTTGGCAAGATTAGGGCAATCTAATATCTGGGGCAAAGGTGTTCCAATGAGCAGAACAAAAAGGCTAATTTTTTGGGTCCCACAAGATGGCACATCTTAATTGAAGGGCCTCATACAATGTCTTTTCTGCCAGATTGATGGTATGATTGGAGAAAGGCACTTCTGCAAATATCTTAATAAATGCCCCATGGCACGAATGGCTTTATAGCAGCATTTTGAATTGTATCCAGAAACATATTGATAGCAAACGCAGCTCATGGAGGAGATTTGTAATGTGTGTATATTGAGGGGTGTTTATTACTGACTGCATAAGTGCATTTTAAATTCAAGTCAGCCCCATGTAGAGAGCATGGCAGTATTTCACCTAAAGGGCAAGCAAAAGTTTACATATGTGGAGATATCTCATTTAATATCTTCCCTCCCCAATTATTATATCTGACTGAAATATCTTTGTATTTTCACATGCTGCTCATTTCAGTCAGGTTCAATCCAAGATAGATACCTTTTTTAGGGTTCTCAGAGTTGTAAAATGTATGCACTCTTATGTGAAAGCTGCTTGAGAAATTATAAATAGAAAAGGAATAGGCTGATTCTAAGTACAAAGAACCTTGTAGTAAAATTACAAGCAGATTTGTTTTGCGATGTTCAGTTACTGAACTTCATGTATCCAGTTTTCAATGTGCTATAGTTTATTCCTTGCATGGTAGCATTTCTAAAATCCCCATTTATGTATATCCTCTAAAATTAAAAAAATGCTTTTCATTGCAGGGCGAAAACAGCACTCCAGCAGTACCTTGCGTGATGAAAGAGAAGTTGAACTTTCATATAATTTTCAAAGCTATATAGTAAGGAATAATGGGAAATAGCTGCACCTAATTTCCTTACCTTTTGCACAAGGCACCTTGGGCTGCATTTGTCTCAGGTGCAGGGAGCTGCTTGGCAGGAGCAGTTTAAGTGATCAGGTCTCCAATGCACTTGAGGACTTTATTGAGGTAGTTCCTCTATTCAGATATCTGTTCTGGGATATTTTTGTCTGAACTACCTGAATTCTACTCAAACAATCAGTAGTCTTTTTTCTTTGGGCCTACAATATTCTGCTTATACCACAGCTGATGTAAGGCTGTGTCTGGGTGGGTGTGATACCTCAGAGCTTTTTCTTTTTCTTTTTTCCCCCCTCCGTGTGTGTATGTGTGTGTGATTTTTTTCTACAGATTTTCAAGGGTGAACCATTGTTTGCTGTATAAAAACTTTAAAAAATTATATACAATTTGAATTGAAATGTTATTTAATAACAGTTTTGTCCCATGAAGTTTATTTTGATCAGATGAATGTTTTTAAGTAAAATATATGCATTTGTTAAACCTCAGCTTAATGTACCTGTATTTCCTCTTTTGAAACAAAAAGATACGTATATGACAGGTAACAGATGCAATGTGATTTATGCTTGCCTCTTACTGCCACTTGTTACTAGTGACAACTCCTTGGATTAAAGAAAGCAGAATTCCAAGATCCCCAAATGGAATATTTTTCAGTACACATAAATGATACCAAAATTGGAATTGTGGAAATTATACCTATTGGAATTTTCCAGCAACAAAACTAGACTTCCCCATGCAGATACAATGCTGCTTTGGAAACTTATATTTATTATAAAACTGTGTTACTTTTACATAACGTGAAATCGTAAGAGTGAATTGATTTAAGTAAAAGAATTGACTGCTGATTGGAAGTACGCTCTTAGAAAAATTGTAGGCATCCCCATAAAAAATCTGGATGTAAATCAGACTTTAAATATTTTAAAAATACATTTTTATCACATATACATGGTAGAGGAATAGGTTATTCCTGCAGCAGAGAAGAACAATGTTAAAATGAGTTTTTTTATATCATTTTGTAATCTCTGCCTCATACCTTGTTGTTTACCAAGTAAGTTTCCTGTGGTCTTAAGCCCACAGGTATTGGTGTCAAGGGACAAGAGCGCCAGTCATAAATTGAGTGTCTCAGTCACCAGTTTCAGTCATACCAAACATTTATTTATAGTTAATAAATATTCTGCTGCCTAGACACTTTGCATTATATCAAAGCAACTTTTAGAGCTTGTGCCTCGGCTGGAACTGTTAATAAGCTGGAGGGAGACTGCAAAAATAAAGCTAGAGTTTTTATATATGGTTTTCATGTTTTCTTTTACTCTGAAAGGCAAGTCATAGCAATTCAGGGAATGTAATAGGTGAAATTATTTCTCACTGTTATTGCTACAAGCTTATTGGGTTCGGACTTCTGCAGGTATGCATAATGCGCTCTCCTGCTAGTTAATATTTTAGAAGTAAAGCCACAAGTCATCAATTGGTTGTAGCCTTAATAATACTGAGAAAAATCACTTTCTTGACAGCATTATCTGAATCCATTCCCTGTGAGAAAGGCTAGGGAGTGCTTCTTTATCTTGACCACTGCTTTTGCACTCTGAATTATTATTATTACACAGGCACTTCCAATTCTGTGGAATGACTCCATTTACACATATGCATATCCTTTGATTTTGAAATATAGATATGCTTAAACCTGTGTTGAATATAGCTGGGAAATGCAAATTTTCAGCTATACATTTGAAGATTGCTTTTAGAATGGCTATGTATATGGAAGGAAGATATAAACTATGCTAAGACAATCTGGATAATGGGGGTGGGCAAGGTGAATGGATGAAATATTAAGATGGTAAGTGATAACAAAGTGACATTTTGCACTTTGCATTGTGAATATTTTTGATGTTGCTATAAATATGTACAAACACTGTAAATAAAAAAAACAAATGTCCTTTTATCAGATAATATTATTTAAAATTGCTTGGCCCTATTTATATATATATATTTAAGTCTTCATTCAAAGGTTATATTGTAGGCATGGATCTATGCACATTCAGCTACGTCCTTTTAGGAAGCTGAATGTTCTAACTAAAATAAGGTTCATTTTCTAATCTAATCTCTTTTAAAAAATATGATAAATGAACTTGTACCAAGCCCGCCTTATGACTTGTCAAAATAAGAATAATAACTTTTTAAAATGTTTTCTCTTAATTCTTTTGTTGAGAGTGGCTCAGTGTTGAATGAATTTAAGTTTCTGAGCATTTGCCTCTTATTTTCAGGGTTGATTTAAAAATTTAATATACATAGGGTAAATGTTCTTCTTTATTCTGCACCAGCTTTTGTTTAACGTAGTAAAGTTCACCGTACTCTTTCTGTTCTGTTTTCTACACTTCATCTTTTCTATCCTTAACTCTTACTTCAGTAATCCCTTTCCTGTTGTTTGTGTCTTCTTTGTGATATTGTACTTACATGAATAAGCCGTATCCCAAATGCTTTAGAAAGCAGTTAGATAAATGATTTATTTTGAAGAAGCTGGATATGAGCCCAAAATATTCTAGTCTATTTAATTGAAAATAAGACAAATTGCAAGAATTTAAAATTTAAAAGCTATGAAGTTAAGACTTGGAAATGGAAGAGGCCAAAGGCAACATCAGAATGCCATTTATAATTGAGGCTAAACAGTGATTGAGTTATTTTGCTTTGTATATGGTTTTCTTGATTAATTTAGTTTAGAACAAATATGATGGAGTCTAGGAATATTAATCCAATGCAGCAGTGCCTTTCTTAATCAGTTCAGATGCTGGTATACTTGCTGCTGGCTAATTCTGAATAATTTAACAGTCATACATAGCCATATAATGATGCATAAGATTGTGTCTTTCTGGGACAATAATATTAAATTACATTCTTGTAAAATAAGTTGAAAATTGCCATATATTGCTCATAATTAGGTTTTTAAATTCCTGTTAAGTGGGAAAATATTACAGATGTTCAGCCTTTTGACTATGGTGGGAAAGGGGACATCAGTCTTAAGAATGTAAAACTGTTGATTTGCTCTTAACGAAACCAGCATTTAATTTCCTAAGGAGGATAAAGAAACAAAAAGAAAAGACACTTCAGTCCATCTCTATTTCCTCTTCCTTGGGATTCAAGACATTTCAGGAATACTGTCTTTGGCTACATTTATGTATGATCAAGTTAACTTCCCTTTGAAATATTTTGCAAAGAGAATAGAACCTAACTTGAATTAAATTAAAGTCGTCTTGATATTTTCAACAGTAGTCAATTAAATTTTTGTATTTTCTTTTATTTCTATATTGTTTTGTGCTGTTTAATATATACTCTATTCTCAGTGTGTGTTCTACATTCTACATAATTTTTTAAATCATTTTTGTCCCAGATTTCAGCTGAATCAAAATTAGCAGGAAACCCGAGCAAGTAGGACAATACTGATGGATATAACAATTGCCTTCTCTCTTCTCAGGTGTTCCTAGCATGACATAGCCCACCAGCTTTTACCTCCCAAAACTTCCCATTACTTCCCTTCCCTGCCTCCCTCAGCCATGGCTAATGTTCTTGCTTTTTTTCACATTCTTCTCTTCCAAATACTGCTTTGAACAGTTGTGTTTCAGCGGAATAAAAACAGTCTTGTTACATTCTGGCCCAAACACACATGTTTCAATGTGAGCACAAATCACTCCCAAGATAGGTACACAGAACATGTCTACACCATTTTGCACATTTTTTTTTTTTTTGAAGAATTCAAGATAGTACAACCAAGCTGTTATTGTTTGTGGCATGTGGAGTTATTTTCTGGTGCATGTCAGAAAATATAAGAACTGTTACAGTAAATAAAGGAAAGTATAGGTACCATAGGAATTGATATGTTTATCTTATCGATAACACCCTAAAAAGTACTGCCACTCTTTAGCCCTAATAAATGCATATTTAAAGTAAGGTGAGAGTTCAGATTGAAGTTGATTTTTGACTATTTTGTTTGTCAATTTGATTTTCTTGACTGCAGTAGAGATGTTATTAGTGTAGCAACACTAATCAGCCTTGGTTAGCCTTAAAAATATACTATGCATTTTGGAAACCATGCATAAAATTCTAGGATGAGAATTTGAAAAGAATATCCCAGAAGAAAGTATGGCAGTATGACAAACTGTTGCAAAAAAAACCCAACAACAATATGACTACAAACTTTTTTCCCACGACCCATTAGCCCCATGAATTCTCCTTGAAGACTGTGCATCAAGATGGATGGTAAGTATCTTAGCTCACCAGTGTTACTGCAACTTTGTATCTGCTTTTTGCTATTTCTACACCTAGAGAAAGTAAAGGCCAAGATTCATCAAAGATTCTTCAGCATCACATACCAGACAGACTTGAGCGCTACAGTCTACAGGAGTGAGTTCCTCCTTGGAAACCTTTTAGACCTGTGAACACCCTGTTCAATTTAGCCTATTCGGCACACTACAGAGCGTTTTCCTTGGCTCACTTCAGGGCAATATAGGATCTCAGATTTCATAAAATTTCATTCATTGAGAGAAATTGGCCCTGTGATCAGAATGAGGTTGTATATATTTCTTCACTGTCCCTTCTATGCAACTTACATGCTATTGTGTCTGTACTATCCTTTAGTAGAGATCATGTTTTCCATGAAGGAACATGGCATATTTTCTGTTCCCAGACCAGAAGCCTGAGATTATGAACAGAATGCCATGTTTTTATCAGCAATTATTGCCATAACAAAGCTCAAATCTTGTAATGCTGTCACTAAGAAGTCTTTATACTTGTCTTTATTTCATTTTGCTTAGTCTCTCTCTCTCTCTCTCTCTCTCTCTCTCTCTCTCTCTCTCTCTCTCTCTCTCTTTGCAAATTTTAACTGGCACATCCATTTGGTGATTTTATCGCTCTTACTGTACTTTGAACATGCTTCTATGTACAGATTGTTTTAATTGTAGTTAATTTGCTGGTCACTGGTTATAAATAAAATTTCAATTTCAGTAAGAACATGTAATCACCAGGATTTCAAGGGAAACTATGCTCTTCTATTCTTTCAAAGTTTTTGGGACTTTTTAAAGAATGAAAATGTTTAAGTTGGTACTGGAGAGTAATAAAACTATATATTTAATAAATGAAAAACATTCTTTCTTTGACAGCATTTTGTTGTAACTTATATGGAATGTTATCTAATGTAGTAAGTTTGCTGGATGATATTTATCATAATTCTTATTCCCAGGTTCTTTTTACTTTTGAATATTCAGATACTGTTTAAAATATTTTTTTTAAATATTATGACAAATGCCATATAGTTGTTTAGAAACTGTTCTATCATTGCAAAATTTCTAGAAGCAGGAGGTGGTATGGGGAATGAACCACTGAGTGATTCAAACTTAGTCTGCTTTCTGAATAACAAGAGTGTCTTGCTGGGCAGATGATTTCCAAGTTATCTTTCCAAGTTAACTCCATTGGTGTCACTCATTCGGTCACAATGGTGGCTTTCCATACTTATAACTTATAGCTGAAAGAGGTGTATCTCAGTATTGCATGTACAACAATTTCCAATAATAATTTACTCAAGTTTAGAAGAGTCAGTATCACAATCAAAAACAGGAAGCTATAATAGGAAAAATAAAAATTGGTATAGATACACCTGCATGCTATTCAAAGTGTCTATGATATAAACATTAGCCACTTTGCACAAGACTATACATTCAGTGCAGAGATGCAAAAGGAATGACAATAAGCCAAATCCCATTTAGTAATTTGAATATAATTTGATTACATTAGTGAGTAAAAATTAATTGAAATGAAAACAGATTTTATCCTTGTGTAAAATGTAACCTGTAGCTACATATGTATTTTTGAATTATGCAATTAAGAAACTTGTGCAGAAAGCTTTTCCAGTACCTTGGTTCATTAACTCTGCTCTCTTGACAAATGAACTGTAGAAGAGAACAGTTGGTTGGCTGCTTCTACACAAAGCAGATTGAAGAATGAGAAAGTGAAAAGAAGGAACTCAGAGTTTGTTCTTGAGACAGTGCTGGAGGGCCTCTCCCATGGCTTGGAGGACTCTGTCAACGTTGGGTTTAGTGGAGTTATAGCCCATCAGTCCAATGCGAAGAACCTGATGATAAAAAAACATTTAAGTAAGTGTTTTGTGACTGTCTGGAAAACTCCAGCCACCTCTTCCCTTAATTTTACCTGTACACTAGAATCATATTTATAATTTTTATTATATATGTATAATAATTTCTCTCGTAATAAATTCAGGTACTAACATGCTGTTTCATACAGGCTACAGATTATTAGATACTTTAATTTTTTGATAATCTTTGAGACTCTTAAATCACAGAAATGGTTTGAGGTAATATGCTTTAAGCGTCTTCATTGTTTATAGAGAAAATATCAACATCAGAAAGATTGCTATATTCTAAAGAACATGCCGGTTTTTCATAGACAAGATGAACTTACAGCCTTTGCCATACCATTAATGTTAAAACTTTGGGCTATATAATTTGTAATTAATAGTTCGATTTGTTTAATGCAACCTTTATAAAGTATTATTCTTCAGGAACCAGGCAACCACATCTGATTCACTATTTTCTCTCCGTGACCCTGTATTTATTTACCTTGCCTGCTAAAGGACCCAGGCCTCCAGACACCTCAATCGCATGATTTTTCATAATATATTCAGTTATTTCCTTCCAGTCATATCCCTCGGGCACAAAAATAGTGTTGACTGTTGGAAGTCTTGCATCCTTAGAAAAGAAAGAAAGCAAAACAGCCATTCAGGTGGTTTGGGTATTTGAATAATACTTTATTTCCAGAATTTGAAGGATATTGTAGCAATAGTATTAAAAGGAAATTTATTCTTTAGTTCTGGCTTTATATCTGTCTCCCACACTCACTTTTGAGAAGCCTCTTAGCAAAAGTAACCAATTCTATATTAAAGAATGGGTAAATTCAAAAAATAGCGTGCATATGTTTATACACTTTTGGATCAGGTTTTGCCACCTTACAAAAAATTATTTTCAAGATATGAAAGTGGAATAAGTATCCATATCTCCAGTATGATCTCTTTCCTCTGGCTTAAAGTCTGGAAAAAAGTAGGGTTTTTTTCTAGTCTGCTATGTGAACAAGTACGGGTAGAAATAGTATTTGAGGCAAGGATTTAATTCTGATTCCCATTTTTGATTTTGTCTTTGTAGCAATCAATTTATTACCTACTTTGCTCAGTTATCTAAATTTACCCTAAACAATCTTCTCCATATAAAACTTCATAATGAGTAATTAGTTTGATCCGTATTCTACATTTGTGATTAATTTCATTCTTACTGGTTCTTTCACAAAGGGTTTGAGACCTAACTTCTGCAGTCCTGCACAGAGATAGAGGCTGTTTTCTTTATGAAGCTTCCAGGACGTCTCTAGTCCCTGTGTAGAAAATGAAAATATTTATTTTCCTATATACAAAAAAAGTTTTAAAAAATCTAAAAATATATGTTATGCATTTTGTTGTTCAGTTAAGTTTCCAATCTTAAGGATGTGATGGACATAATTTTGCCTGGACTGTCTCCAGCAATTTGTTCCTGAGTTCTTACGTTATAAGCGATCATAGATAGTTTTAGCCACTTTGTCTTCTATTGGCTCTTATTTAACTGTCTTAAATTTTTCTCCAGCCTTAGGAATTTGTCTTCATGATTCATTCTTTTGCCTATGTCCAGAATATTTAAGTTTTAACTGTATTACTGATAACAATCTGAATTTATTTCATCCAGTATTGATTGAAGAAATTCTTTATGCAGCCTGTGCTACCAGAATTCAAAGATAATCCATTTTGTTTCATGACCACATGTTGTGACTGGGGAACAGTAGCCTTGCTAAGACATTTGCATGGAAAAAATGCAAGCACCTCTGGTCAAATTCTATAAGTGAACTATAGGTAATACAGCTTCTATGGTACAAAGTGAAGCACAACATCTTTCCATAAATTTGAATACATAATATTCATGTACCATTGTTTACAGACTCAAAGTAGCCATTCAGTAAGTACTTAGTAAAAACTTGGCAGAAATAACAGCTTCCAAACATTTGCAGCATTTCCACCCCTGCCCGGATGAACCTTAACTGACCCTAAATGTTCACAAAAGAGATAGATTCTATTTTGGCAACACTTTGCCTAATATAACTCAGTGCTGCACTGCAAGGACTTTATTTTGCCACAATCAGATATATAGCCTCTGGGTGCCAGTTCAAGATTTCTAGAGTCACTACAGTTCAACCCAGGGTGGTGATGTGAACTGGTATCTGCATATTTATGATACTTCATCCTGAACCAATTGATAACCTATCCCAGCAGTTTCATATAGATATTAAATAATATAAAGGAGATGACCAAACCCTAGGGAATGACCACCAGCTTGAACTGCCCGCTTAAGTAGGATTAAGTATGTTACAGATGTATACACCAATGTGTGTGTGTATAAAATAGTAATATTTTCTTTTTTAAAAAATGCTATTTTCAATATTATAGAGTGCCTGCAGCAACTGACCTTTTCTGCAAAAATTGCCAAAGCTTCTCGCAAGCAGAAGAATGTACTGATAGGTGCAGTATGATGATACCTGTAAAAACGGCATATAATACATCTAGCAGCTTATACAGAAACAAATGAAGAGATTCCAGCTATAATCTTTTATGTTGCCGGTTTTAATTTTAAAACAAGACTAGGAATGAAAGTAGAACAATTTTAAGTCAATTAAATATATAAAGTCACAGTTAAACGGATATTTCTTTTTTTGTTGGTGATTTTTTTCATTTGATTTATATTCTGCCTCTCCTTCAAAATCTTGAGATTATGCACATAACACTCTTCCTTCCACTTTTCCCACAGCAATTGGCCTCTGAGGTAGGTTGGATTGTTTAACTAAAATTCATCTAAAGAGCTTTCATAGCCAAAGGAAGACTCCAAGAATCATAATTTAAGAATTAAAAATTTGAAGCTGAGTCATGCAACTTGCACATTTTCAAGGCAAAACAAGGGAGACTGCTTTGAAAATGTGAAGAAAGGCAGGACTGAGAGATCAAAGCTTTTGATTATTTAGCTCTATAAAATCATTTCCTGCATTCTCACAGATAGACAGGTAGTCCTTGATTTACGACCACAGTTGAACCCAAAATTTCTGTTGTTAAGCAAGGTATTTGTTAAATGTGTTTTACCCCATTTTACAGTCTTTCTTGCATCAGTTGTTAAGTGAATCACTGTAGCTGATAAGTTAGTAACCTGGTTGTTAAATGAATCTGGCTTCCCATTGACTTTGCTTGTCAGAAGATCGCAAAAGGTGATCACATGAGCTTGGGACATAATCATAAATATAAACCAGTTGCCAAGTATCTGAATTTTGATCATATGATCATGAGAACTCTGCAAAGGTCCTGTGAAAAATGGTCATAAGTCACTTTTTTCAGTGCCGTTGAACTTTGAACAATCACTAAACAAAGTGTTGTAAGTCAAGGACTACCTGTAATCAAAAGGCTGGTATTATTTAACATTTTCTCATTTGGCAACATAACAGATTAGTTCCCAGACCAGTTCCAGGAAACAAGAAAGCCATTTTCTCAAGAGCAAAGTAGAAGAGCTATATAAATGCTTACTTTCTTGGATTACCATCGCAGCCCCAGTATGTAGATAGCTCTTCCACATCCAGGTAAAAGGAAATTGGTTTTGTTTTCCTAGTATGAATCTTCTTTCTGGCAAGATGAAAATTTTTGATTAGTACTTCAGGAAATTCACCCTCAAAGTGGAGCCATTGTCTATCATTTATTTTTAAATGGTTCGTAGTATATGGTCTGTACTGAGCACCATGGTGGCCTAGTGGTGAAGATGCTCGCCTTCCACTTGGAAGGTTGAGCGTTCAATCCTAGATAGCAGCATATGTTTCTCATCTAGGGCACAAAGAAAAAAAATCATCTGTGATCACCCCATGGGGTCAGGAAAGGTATCGGCCAGTAAATGCTCAGCTTCATCCAGTTGCCCCTTGTCAGAATCCAGTTATATTTCATCTCTAGTTATCAACTATAGAAAACCCCATTTCTGCCTTCTCTGGATTCTGTCATACGATGAAGGGAAGGGGGTGAACAAAGGGGCTTTATGGCCCTCACTTCCTTCAGTACACTTCAAAGGGACTGGATGTGGATATCACCAAAAGGACTAACCATAACAATAGGGCTATTACCTTTCATGTACTCCTCTCTGAAGTCTCCATCCAGCCGGCAGTAAGGAAAAGGGGGTGGGAGTGTAATGCCTGAGACTGTCGCTGGAAGAAGGGAGTGATTGGGTGGGGCTTCTGGGGAACCCCTTAAAACCTTGAATGGGAGAGCTTGGACCCCAAGTCCTGTCTAGAACGCCTGCAACCATTTTCTCTTAATAAAGGATGCCTATTGGAAGAACTATTCCAAGAGTTCTGTCTTCTTAAGATGCAAAGTGGGGTGGGTCCTTACACCCCTACTGTACACTGAATTAAGGGATTACCGGATTGTAAAAAGGGAGTTTTTAGTAAATGCTCTTGCTATGTTCAGCACTTAATATGTGTCTGAAAGTTGCATGTCAAACAAGGGAGGGGCGGTGGGGGAGAAGGTTGTAACATTTGGACCAGAACGTTTCCTGAGAAAATGCAGTAATTGTACCACTGCCAGCAATTTACCATAACACAGTATATTCCAGTTCTTAACATTCATATCATGCAGGAGAGCCAGTTTGGTCTAGTGTTTAAATCACCAGGCTAGAAACCAAGGAAGTTATGAGTTCAAGTCCTGCCTTAGTCATGAAAGCCAGCTGGGTGACTTTGGGACTGTAGCTGTGTTTCTCAGCCCAACCCTCCTCCCAGGATTGTTGTGGGGAAAATAGAAGGAGAAAGGTGTGTTGGATGTATTTGTAAAAATAAGAAAGGTGGGATACAAATAAATTCTTGGGTAGGTCCTTGGTACTGCTGCTAATTCAGGAAGCAAAAGCTGTATGAATATTTTAAAATGAATATACCTTGCTCTGCATCTATGTTATGTGTGTACTTGTATGCATTCTGAGCTTGGACAATACATTTTCCAAGGATGGTTTGAAGCATAGTATTATTACTCAGTGGAAACAACCCTGCAGGTTAAAGTCAAAAATTGTAAACCTGCCTGCAACTGCTAAAATGTGTGACAGTCTTGGAAACAGAATCTATGCAATCAAATAGAATGTTCCTACTATACCTCCTGAGATTTTCAGATACACTGTTTTGTGTACTGAGGTGCTTTATTAATTGGTAAAATGCTTGCTTAAGGTTTACAAAAAGGCATGATGTTTGGACTCTGAGATTTAGATACTAAGACCAATGGATTTGCCATTGCTGCCTTCCTGCAGCTGTGAACTCAAGGTCTCCTGGTTTCTACCCTGATGCCTTAAACCAGGGATCCCCAACCGCCGGTTGCAGCCCACTATTGGGCCATGGCCTATTTGGAATTGGGCCACGTAAGTGGCTGGCTGGAATGCACGTGCACACATGAACAACTCAACTTGTGGGGGGGCAGGCCAGCGGGCATTTGCGTGTGTGTGCTGGCCTGCTCCTTGCGTAAGGACTGCATGCGTGTGCCAGCCCAGTTACCCTCTTTCCCCCAGCCAGGCCATCAGGCCCCAAAGGTTGGGGGCCGCTGTCTTAAGCCATTACCCCAAACTAGCTCTTTTTTCACAATAGGTTCTGTGTCACCATGTTGCAATAAGATTCTCTGTTGTAGCATCATGCCTGTAGAATAGGTTGGACATACAGCTGTGGAAGCTGCTGATTATCTTTTATTTTTATATAAAGCTCTGAGGAAGTTTTCTCTAGCTATCTACATGGTGCTGCCTTCCAGATATATTCAGTTCTGGCAATTGTGTTTCTAATATATCTTTGTGCTCAGTGGATATAATGAAATAAATATGTTCTTATTTCTCTTACTCAACGTATGTCTTGTCCAAGAAAGATAGACTACTTGAAAATCATATGTTTCATAGGCAAATCTCCTTACCTGGCTCTGTTGCTGAAAGAAATGGGAGAAGCACCAGGTGGTGCACTTAAAACTTTCTGGGAGCCAGAATACAGAATGTCAATACCTGTGCATTTAATAAGAAAATTTGTTAGGAGCTTCTTCATTTGAATCACTGTTATTAATGCAGGAAATAAATTTACCATAAAAAAACCCTTGGGTTTTTGCTTTCTACTTTCTTCTGCCTCTACCAGCATTTTGTGAGACTAGCTAATTTTAGAATTCAATGTGAAGTTGATTTGTTGGAATGCAGTGTTCATTTTATATACAGTATTATGTGGCATGCATTACTGCACAAACTGGTTTAGCTATCAACATCTTTCCCACAAATGCCAAGGTCTAGGAGCAATTTAAAAAAGAATATAATCCTCTAGACTCTTTAGGAGGGGCACTTATTGGTTCATGTAATTATGTTTTCATCAACCTGATAACCCTGTAGTATTGTCAGTTGCCATTTCTATGAATCAACTAGCATGATTTTTAACCATCTGTTTCCTTCATTCCCAGTGAATGAATCTCTTTGGATTACCTAAACATTAGCTTCAGATTTAATTAATTTTAGATTTACTTATCACTCTCTGCAAGGCAAATCTGTATTTTGGTACAAGGGCAACATTTTTCTTAGATTTATATCCTGCCTAAGAGTTCAAGGGGGCTTATAGGGGGATACCTCTTCATTTGATCCCTTTGAAGCAAATTGGTAGGAGGCAGTGGTGGGATTCAGCCAGTTCGCACCACTTCAGCAGAACCGGCAGCTAATTTTTTGTTGCCCAGGCCCAGTATGGACTTCCAGAAGCGGCATCCACACAGAGAACTGGTTGTTCACATATTTGAATCCCACCACTGGTAGGAGAGGGATTGACTGGGCAGAAGCTAACGGTAGACTTGTCTCTGGATCTTCCTTGTTTTAGTCCAATACTTTTAATAACTACATATCAGTGGCTGCAGGAAAGTGCCTTATGGACCACATGGCAACAGTGGGACTTCCTCATGAAGTGGGCATCTTTCTCATGAAATGGGGTTATTTGCCTTATTAGGCAGTGGCTTCCCAATTAGGAGCAGAGGACTGGTTAGGAAATGGAAGAGCTTTGGAAACAGTTTAGGGATCTTCAGGGATTTTTCATATACCATGGCTATAATTTAAAGTAGAATTGTCTCCTGTAATATTTCTTTTTAATTTTTTTCTGCTACTGTTACTCTGCAATTAAAAGAGTTCATGCCCAAAGTATATTCTGAGCAAATTCACACTTATCTTCTAGTATGAAATTTAATTAAAAAGGGTTGGTCAAATAATTTTGAAGTAAAACTCAGTTCTACATTGGAAAAAAATCCAGAAATTAATGCTATAGAATAGAAACAAATGTTCATGCTACAAGGACAGATTGCTGTATCTTGCTCACCTTGCTGGTCCATAAGTATTGGACTGCCACCTAATGATGCCACAGCATCTACCAGTAGCAAGCAATTATATCTAAAACAATGAAAGAATGTATCAGGGATCAACTATTTTCCTACAAAGCGATCAATATCATATGATTTTACATGATGTTGCAGGTTTCAGTTTTAAAAAATGAATTGTTTTCAATGTTTTTAAAAATGAAAGTTTTAAAACTCATTTCTGGTAGAATTTCAGCCATTTTAATTGAAAAAAATTAAAACATTAATTTTTAAATATTTGGATTGATAGTAGCCAGCTGGCGATGCTGTAGGAGCCATATTGGTGATTTACAAGTAACTATCACGGACTTTTAATAAAGATTGGTAGAATTTAAATTATATGTTTAACAGATTTTCTTTGGATGTGCTTTGTAGTTAAATATTGGAAAGCTGTTAACTCTTGTCTCATGAGCAATGTTGGCTGGAGGGAGGGGTTAACTGAAAATTACTTTCTCAGGATTATTTTATTACTCATAGAAAAGGTACAAGACTTCCATATTCTTCCTCTATACAATTGAGCAACTTTGAGAAGTATACTTCTAATTGAACAAACAGTTGCATTTTGTAACAAAAAATAAACGGAGGAGAAAAATGAAGCATTCTCCGAATCTCTCTTTCCTCATCATAGTCTGCCTGTTTGTTGTAGATTTTGTAGCTAAAAGCAGGGCTTTTTTTCCTCATAGAACGCCCAGAATAGAGTTCCGGCACCTTTTTTGGATGGAACCTTGTAGTAGGGTAGGCAAGGTGGGTTGTATGACGTGTGTGAGTTCCAGCACTTTTTTTTTTTTTTTTTTAGAAAAAAAGCACTGGCTAAAAGTAAAACTATTCTTATTTCTATGTACTTGAGACGATCTTGTAAAAGTAAAATTTTGTCCATTTGTCATTTTGTTTACATAGATGTTTGGTAATGAAATGTCTTTAAGAAAAAAACCAACCTCAGAGAGCATCAAGGATCCCCAAACCCCTGTATTTCTGATACTTTATTATTATGCTACTCAAATAACAGAGTTATTCTTCATTAATCATAGGGATCCACTATATATACAGTAAGGACATCTTAAATGTCAGATGTACCCATACAAGCCACCTTTCCTCCTTAGACCACTTCACTGAAATTCAATAACAACATAAATTATCATTGTACAGTTTTTATGACCAACAGTTTTAGAAGCTGAATTTTAAAAAGCACCATTGCTAGTCATAAAAAAATCTGATCATGATCTCATTTGGTGTATGGTTGCATTATCTTTTCCACACATTAATATATGCACTGTATGCTCTGTGTATTATTGTTTCTTTGGCTCATCTTTTTTTACTACTACAATTTTGCTATTTTACTCTCTAACATGTAAGCTACCTTGAAGTAGCCTACAAGCCAATCTATGTGTCACTATTATACTCCCCTGTAGTCTAATTTGTAATATGATTTCTGTTTTTATTTTATTGTCAAAGCCAAGCATTTAGCTGAAATACTTTTTGTATTGAATGACAAACATATGCAATAGATTTTCAGTACTTCCCAGATCCCTCTTCAGATATACTTCTAAAACCAATGGTGTTGTCTTTTTTTCCTTCACTGACCTGTGGCAGAGATCTCCCAGGCCATCCAGTGGCTGAACTACTCCAGTGGAAGATTCTCCATGTGTGATAAAAAATAAAAAGGGAGCATGCTGCATCAAGCCCTAAGTGGCACATCAAGAGAAAAAAAATCATGCAAAGCAAAAACAAGTCAATAGCATGTTTCTAGTAAGTAGGAAGACGAATTTCTATGGGTTGTCCCTGGCACATCCAAATATACTTTTGATTCTTGCCCACAACTCACCCTTTCTATTTCTTCTAAAGTAAAATATTCTCCAGGAGCCTTTACCAATTGATGTACTTCAGCTCCTATAGGGAGTAAATAATATGTTTCTTAAGCATAATAATAATGTGGAATTAAAAGCAAAGGAAGAAGCAGCTCTTAAAACTTCAGAAAAATATTAACGCTCAGAAAAAAGTAAACAAATATGTGTTTCATATCTCATAAAGTATTGACAATCCCTTCATTTCATGGGAATTCACTTTATTATGAACTGAAATAAAAGAAATTGTCTACTTAATATCCCTTCAGAAATTCTAAGTTAATGAGTTTGGATTTTCTTAAGTAAAAATCCTTTTCTTAAACAGTGAGCTTCAGACAAATTAACACAAAATATTTCTCGGCAAACCTTGCAAACTTGTGCTACAGTGATTTGGACTAGCCAGATTGTATTACTGGTTCAATCTACTAATTGTATGATTCAGCCTTTGAGATTAAGGATTTGGATTAGATTAGCATTCCTGAGTAACAAGGAGACTATAGTCACTTCACATCTCAGTAGGAGAGCACAACCAACTATTTTAGAGTCACTGTTTGCTATGGGTCATATATTAACTTGAACACATAGCACTGACCTGTCAAAGTCCAACTAGATTCCATGGGACCTTCTAACATATGCTATCATTATACGTGGGTTGGGGGGTGGAAAATTAATTATTAAAATGTCTCACTGATTATTAAAAAAGCAAAAGGACTTTTTTCTAAATTAAGAAAAGGCAAAGAGTCTTACAGTAATCTTAATGTTATTCCATCAGGAATTTTAACCCAATTCAAGTTCTTACACATAAAGGCTGAATCACACAATTAGAGGATTGAATCAGTAATGTAGTTTTTCAAAAATAGACTATTATTTCATTTTGTTTCAGAATTAAGTACGCTGATCAGCAGCAGTTCTCCAGAATTTTAGACAGAAATCTATCTCAATTGGAATACTTTTTGTAAGCAAAGCACATGTGCAGCTACTATATCATTGAAAGGTAATAGATTTATGGTTTGCTCACTTTTTCAGATATATAGTGATAACCTAAATTTTATTATTTTTATATATGAATATAATAAAATAATTGCATTAAATCGATACCTTCAATTTAACATGGTGGTCACATTTACAAGCAAGTCAGATATGACAAAGATATTAAACAGTATGGATTTTATAAAGAGCAGACTATGTTTGATCATACATTACTAACTTCCGATGAAAAGTTAACTTAAAAAATGTAAATTTCTTATTAAATCTCAAAATGGAAGATGAACAAGTAAAAGAAACAATGATAGTATGGGCAAAGAATTTTGGATATAATATAGACTTAGAGAAGTGGCAAAGTTTGTGGGAAAGAAACTATAAATTGACAATGTCAGCTTCATATAAAGAAAACTTGCCACCAACAACATTAGCAAAAATGTTTAAAAATATGTCAGAAATGTTGGAAATGTAAACACAAACCAGGTATTTATTATATGTGGTGGACATATGTTAAAGCAAGGAGATACTGGACAATAATGCACACTTGGTTAGAAAAAATGTTAGAGAAACACATAGACTATAAACCCAATTTTTTTTTACTAGGTATAATGCCAGAAAAACTTGATAAGCAAAGTGCATATTTGATTCTACATGTGATAACAGCAGCAAGAATTATATTAGAAGAATATTGGAAGAACGAAGAAATACCACCAGAAGAAGAAATAATCAAAAAAATACTAGACTGTGCGGAAATGGACAAACTTACTTTAAGGTTGAAAGAAAAAGAAGAAAGAAATAGAATATTTTCAAACTTGGGACATATTTTATCAATGGTTAGAGAAAAGATTTAGGGATTAGGAACTTAATTTGTATCAGTGAATAAGATACTCAGATTTTTGTTGAATGATTATTATTGAATTCTGTTAAAAATAAAACTTGATTAAAAAATAAAATAATTGCATTAAAGGATTTTAACAAATGGTATCACTGATCAAGATGCTGGCATGGAATAGGGGAGGGATTTAACTGTTTGCCCTGTGCTACATTGCTAGTTCAGATTATTACATTTGTGGATCTTCATCAGAAGAAATGATCCAGTTCAAAGTAATGGACGTTTTTCTTGAAGCTGCTGGCACTGGCTATGGATCTGGACCTCCACAAGGACAATATGATTCAAGCCTATCTTTTGCATCAACATGCGGGTTTGGACTTTTTAAATGGCTCATTTAAGTTGTTCATGCAGCTGGCAACTACAAGAATGGCCTTTTGGACAATTTGACCCTTACCCTGCCAAATCCAAATTATTTCAAAAGAAGAACTAGGACCTAATTAGTTTAATACATTACAAGAAAACCATGTAATAATATACCTATTACTGGTATTATGAAGTTATTAAAATTCTCATTCTTTGTACTTCTGAAAAGTATTATGGCTTATCCAAGTGTAATGTAAACTATATTTCATTACACTTGATAATTCTCTGCGATTTGTTTTTTTTATATATAGTATTGCTGTTTGTGCTTCATGTGTGCCACCCTATAATCTTTAATCCCAGCTTTTCCCAATTATAAAGCAGATGTAGCCCAGTGTATCTACAAGACAAAGCTGAGGAAAACTGTTTTAGTCTATGGATTTTTGTGCTACAATAAATCTCTTATTAATTATTCTGACATTGTTTGGGTTCATACATATGTAGTAAGCCATGATTTGTTTTAACCATGGTTTACTGAATAAGTTATTACCTACTCCAGGCATGTCAAACTCGCAACATCACGTGACGTCGAGCAACATATCACAACTTTTTCCCCATTGCCGGCAATGGGGTGGGCACTGTTTCCGTGTGACCCACCCAGCCCATGGGCCGGCAGTTTGACATGCCTGACCTAGTCCATTAAAATAATCATAAAATAAAAAATAAATGATTTTAACAAATTAATAAAATAATGAATAAATTATTTATAACATAATTAATCATGCCTTTTAACGAAGAAATGCTTAGCTTCATGCATATCTTTTATGTTTCCCTCAAAATGATTTATATGGGACAAATACAGCAACAACTTGTTGGGTGTAGTGAGATTGTAAAAACATAAATTGACATCATGGTAGCATCAGAGACACAGAAGGGTTTTTCATAGGATGGCTGTGACTAGAAGTATGCTCAAAGTCAAAGGGGATTTAAGATTAAATTGCTATAAAGATTAAATTGCTATAATGTAAAATGCAGCCAGTTGGCATTTCAGTGAGAGTAAATGACATGGTTCAGTAGAAAAAGGGAAAGAAATGTCAGTTTGCATCTAGCAGTAAAGAAGCTGGCTTTTAAATATATAACAAGAGGCTCCCAAGTTCATACCAAGTCTGCTTGCGATGTCAGTTGCTCGTTCTCCCCAAAATCCATTCACAGCTACTAAGACTTTGTCTCCCTGTTCCACCAAATTCAAGAAGGCGGCTTCCATTGCACAGTGGCCTGTGCCACTGATAGCCAGTGTGAGAGGATTCTGTGTCTGGAATATATACTGGATTCCCACCTTGATATCATCCATTATCTGAGAAAAAGAAGAAGTAATAAACTTTTCCCCATCAGGGATAGTTTAATGTATTTACATCTGAGAGTAACATGTATAGGAGAAACTAACTAATATTGTTCTATCAACTAAAAGTTATAAAAGTTATTTGTTTTAAACATACTTTGTTTTAAGAAAAAAGCCAATAGCTAGAAGAAACAGAACTGTGGTCAAAATGTCTCTGAAATTAATAATTCTTCATCAACTTTCTCCATTCTATTGCTGTGTGAATCTGGGGAAAATTGAACCAATACAGCCTATTTTCTCTAAGATTTATATGGCCTCCCATTTTAAAACACAACTCTGGATGGCTTACAACAATTATACTGTGTTTCCTAGGAATTTTGGTAAAAGTTCTATTTTTCCCCTTCCACCTATATCCTGACAGAACACATAGATTTTATGTTCAGCTGCTTTAAAACCTAAAATATTCCCTTAAGGTTAGAGCTTGTGCTCCTATGTAGCTGCCATGAAAATGATATGAGCAATGATGCAAACATGATTAAGTCTTGTTTTACTCATACAGGTTTTTGTAATTTTTATGATCATTGATCAGATTTCTGATCATTGATCAGATCAGACATAGTGTAGAACAACGAGGTTGAAAGAATTCTGAAATTGTGCTGATCAATTTCTCCAGTCTTGGGCAATTCAGCAGCTAAGTTCCAGGATGAGGCCAGAGAAAATGAGGCTAGAAAAGCTGAGGTACAGTATAATGATGCAACCAGATGTTAAGTCTTATTCTTCACTCTGTATTTCTTTTCATCAAATAGCCTACTGGTGGTTCTCTTTTTTATAATAAACAGTAATTCTGTTTCACTATGAGGGGTAAATTACAAATGTTAGAATTCAATCAAAGTTGCAATTATGGTATGGAAGAAGGTGTCTGATGATTTAGGATTACATGGGTTTTCAGGACATATCAATACGAAACATATCAACAACGCATGATCTTGCTATTAAGCCTTGAGAGCACTGCCTTGAACAAACTAACCCTTTCCAGGCAACAGAACTGAAAGGGGTATTTTTTTTCCACTGACATATGGAAGAATGAAGATATCAACAGTAAATTGTTGAATCGATTTAAAGATTTATAAACTGTTACTTAGAATATCAAAATTAAACAAAAGCCTATGGAAGTGTTCTCAATAAAGCTCTGAAAAATTAAATATCAAAAATGTCATTTTAAAAACTCCAGCTTTTCATTTGCCATTAGTTGGTTTTTTGGTTTTTGGCTTAATCAATACTATAAATAAAGTGGAATTAAGAGCATATGAGCTTTATTAGATTACAAATCAATTTAATATTAAGTAAATAAACATCTGTCAGTGTAGTATCTCAAGGATACAAAGCAGGGAGTGGAAATTGATGGAGGATTCCTGCTGATCTTAGGAGAAGTTGGAAGTGCAGTCCTTACCTGAATCAACTCTTTGTGTAGATGTCCTATGAGTTGTCGGCTATTAGCAGATAAGACCCGTGGAGAAGAATTGGAAGGCCCAGGTCCTAATAATAATCTTTCTGGAACAGTTAGTGGCTGTAGTAGAGATGCAGGGGGAGACATCCAATGTCTTTGAGAAGACATGGTACAGAATCTCTGAGTCACAACAACCGGCAGCCGAACACGACACCAACCTATTGCCTGCTGTACTAGGAAAAAACTGCCCATCGCTGACCTTAAATAGAAGGGTTGTTAGAGTCAAGCAAAATAAACAAAACTTAGATAAATGTTGCAGCACTCCCCTTTCTCTAGTCTTCTGAAAAATCTTCCAATACCTCACTATTGAGTCTCTTTTGTTCTGTCAGTGTTCTTCAGATTCCTGTTAATATATATAGTAAATTCAGTTAAGAAACAGCAACAAACTGACAACCTGCTTCTTGCCCTTCTGTTTTCTCCAGCCAGCTCTGTTTAGGCTTCTCTGGCCTGAGAATTCTGCACCTGTTAATATCTGGAAAGTTAAATATCATGCAAACGTATTTCTGCTTCTGATATTTTTTGTGGTTCTTTGGGTACAGAGCAAAGCACTTATTTGTCTATCCTATTTAGACATTGCTTCCTTCACAGTCTGTGAAAGATACAACTACTGGATCATTCTGTTTCTGACTATGGTTTAAATCCCTGAACCCAAAATAAAACCTATGGAATTTTTAATATTTTTTTTCCCTTTTGGCGTCCCTTAAGGAATCTTCTGTTAATAGTTTGCCAGAAGCAGAAAGTTCAGGTTTAATAAAAGGTTAACAAATAGCTTTCCTTGCTTGCTTTTTCTGGCCTCAGAAGGACTAGCCTAAGGCATTTTTCTGCTTGAGATAAAACAGAAAATGTTGCATGTGTAGTCCTCGATTTACAACCATAGTTGACCCTGGCAATCATGGTCTTAAGTGAGGGGTGTCAAACTCGCAATGTCATGTGACATGTGACGTATCGTGACTTTTTTGCCATTGATGGCAATGGGGTGGGCGTGGTTTCTCTATGATGCATCCGGCCTGTGGGCCGGCAGTTTGACACCTGTCTTAAATCATGACTGTTATAAATTAGATTATGATGTGACTGGACCCAACTTTATGACCTTTTTTGTGATGGTTGTTAAGCGAACCCATTGTTTGCTATGTGCTGGAAACTGGAAGTAAACACTAGTTTCTGGCAACACCTTCCTAAATTGTGATCACATTGACCTAGGGTTTATTCCTGATGGCCTCTTTCAACTCTTTAATTCTACATTGTCATCTTCCGCACAAGGACACTGTGTGGATAGACATAATTGGAATGGGACAACTCATTATGGCCAACTCACTGAGACCTACTCAAACCGTCCATCTTGACATGGCCAACTCGCCCTGGTCAACTTGGTGCAGAAAACTCATCATGGGACAACTCGCCATGGTCAACTCATCGCAGGACAACTCGCTGCAGACAATTCACACAGGATAATTCAAGAGACGAACAAGTGAACTTCTGGTGCTGTATATGTTTATATTTAGCTTTGTTATGGCTAATGTGTTTTCTAATGTGTTTAACTTACTAGTTCTCCAGAGTTGGTTGGCAAGTGGGTAGCCATATAAATAAAATCTTATTTGTATAAAATGTGAATTACACTATTTCTGGTCATTCAGATACATAGTACTTCAGGATGAAATATTACAAGACAGGAAATCACTGGGGTTGTTCTATTTTTCATATTCTTTGTCATCACATTTACAGTACTAGAAAGCAAGATGGGTATGTTTTGTCCAGGTTAGATACTGATTCAAGAATTTGTCTTCTATGCCATTGTCTCATTTTCTTGTCATAGCAGCTGGAGTTGTTGATTACATTTTATTTATTCAATGGTTGAGGAAAGGGAAAGAGAACCAGGAACTTCTCCTGCTTCTTTGATTTGTGATTACAAACTGTGTTTACTCAGTTAGAATTTTTGTATTTTTCATTCATTACATATTTCCCAAACCAATTAATTAGCTTGTTTTGCTGTTACATCTAGATTTGTTCATTTTGACAGCATTATTCTTGTTCCACAATCTTCTTTCCTAGTATAGTATGATAAACCAACTCTTGAGGGCATCTTTCTCTCAGGCAGAATCAGGTCTCCTTCTGCTGTAGGTGCAAATTTTCCATTCAAATAAACTAGCTAGACACATATAAGAGTCACAGACACTTTACTACCTAGTTGAAATTTCAAGTATGGAATCAGCTAAAAATGAAAGAAAAAGAGAGAGAAAGGGAGGAGTAAGGATAATTAAAAAATGGAAAAGTCAAAATCCTGGGCCACATATTTCTAATTCATCTATAGAAGCTAGACAAGATAAGGTAAACCAAGGGTTTAGCATAATGGAAAATTCCAAAGTAAGAATTTGTTGGGCTAGAAGTTAGTTTTGACTAGATGGCTAGATTGATGGCTAGATTGGTGAGTTTAGTCCTCAGTCAAAATTCCCTGGGTTTTTCTTTTACACAAGTATCTTTTGTCAGTGTATTCAAAGGGAATCTGACTATCCAATGATGATCAGAAAAATGCCAAACACAAGTTGAAAACCAGTTTGAACAACAATAGATAGATTTGGGATGAGTTGCAGTGTGAAAGGACAAAGAGAGGGTTGGATCCAGAAGCAGAATGAAGGGAGCCTAAGAGTATCAATTTTCTAATAAGGAGAAATTAAAAGGAGAGAAGGAGAGGAGCAAAGAGGGAGTTCCTTTCCTTTTCGTATCAACAAGATAAAGTCACAAAGAGTTCTTACTCCTGTAGTTGCATCTCCAACAAGCGCCCCTCCTATATCTACTTGTGACATGCTTGTCATAAGGGCATAGAAGGGGCCAGTGGCCATCATTATTAGAATCAATTCAGAGGCTCCAAAAAGCTCATTCTCACCATCCCTTATTTATAATGTCCCAATGCCACTTTTAAATCATATTTTCCCATGCTCTTGCCTTTGTTTTATTCCCAATCCATAGCAGAGACAGAATAAGATTGTATTTAGCTGTTCCAGTTTTAAAGTCATATTTTTTATGTATGAGTTCAGTGCTAAAAGATATTGATAGACCCTATTGCCTAGGCTTAGAACATTATTTGAACTGCCAAAGAGAGCCAGGTTCTGCCAGCTATATTCTACTATTACCAATGAGTGCATTACAGGTTTAATCTAAGGAGTTTTGCATGGCTGTTTCTTGTTTCTATTTCTATGCTGGTATAATGCCATGTTGCCTAAACTTCAATAAGCTATTTCTACTTGTCAGCAGCATTGCTGTTCCCTTGCAGCATTTACTGATTACTTTGTCCCATTACATTCCACAACTTATGACAGGTTGAAGGCATGGGAGAAGAATATGGGATGAAGCAGGAAGGAGCTAATCTGATGTTTTCCAAGCACCTTCTCTGCACCTGTCACGTATCACTCAGGTTATTTCCGAATATGGGTCTAGAGTCCTAGAGCCTTGTTCAAAAATAGCCCAAGTAGGGTCACAGGTATGGAGCACTTCTGTGCTTGCAATGTGTCAGTCAGGCATCCTAGAAGGTATCAAACACTCCATCCCAGGCACCTGCCTAGCCTTGCCCTACAGTATTCTAAAGAGATTATTTACCCCCCCCCACATGAAAACTGTAGGGACAGAATCATTTGCTAGCCTGATGGAAAATAGGTACAATAGGGTTCATCTGTCAATGAAGGGTAATTTAAATTAGTGTATTTTCTGGGTAGTTCAAGGACTGGAAGATAGTTTGTTAATATGGCCGTGAGGAAGACCTCAAATTGCTTGCAAGACAAATACAAGTATTTGAATACATTAGAATGTCCTTAATCTTCTCTGGTGATATTCCCAACTCTATACATATCCCAGGAAGGCTATAACGATTTCTAGTGCAGCTCAAATCTTCCTTTGTTTTTTGTCCTAAAAAAGCTGTTCTAAAAATACTATGATTTCTAAACAATTCACTACTTAGACCAGCTGCCTCCTTACAGTCTCCTCTGTGATTAACTGCCCTTTGACTGATTCCATTCTTATTCTGCACTTCTTTGTTAGTACAAAGTAAGTTCGAAGCTAAGCAAACATTTAAGTTTGGAAGAAAACAAAGAGATGATCACTGTCATGTGATAAATGGGAGTGGGTATAAGAAATGCACACATGACTTCTAGCAAATCTATTTGATGGAGTAAAGAAAAATTGAACTATACTTACGTACTATACCAGTGATGGCAAACATTTTAGAGACCGAATGCCCAAAAACCGCTCTGCCCCCCTGGACCTGGCCCACTCCGCCCCTGCCCTGCCAACTCTGTCCCTGCCCTGCCCCACCCCCACTCTGCCCCCCGCTCTGCCCTAACCCCACCTACCCACAGGGCCACCCGCCTCCACGGCCCTCTGCAGATCACACAGGCAGCCCTGCAGCGCCATGGTGACCACGCCCTCTGCCCGCACCCCGCAGCATTATATGTGTGTGATGGGGTATGAGGGCGGTCCCTGCTGCCCAGCTGCCATGTCCTTGGCTGTGCTGCTCTGTGCCTGCGGGTGACTCTCCTTGGGGGGGGCTGCTGGTGAGGAGGGGGCCGCAGGAGAGGCACGTGCCCACAGAGAGGGCTCTGAATGCTGCCTCTGGCCTGCACTGTACTATACTGTACATGCCCTCTTGTACAGGCATCCATTGATCTGTCTCTTGTTCTGTGTGAAATTAGATAAAGAGTCCCAAATAAAAATATTTAAAATCTAGTTTTTAAAAGATTTTACAGAAGATGGCAATGTAACAATGCCTTGCCTTTTTCAAAAACAGCTAGTTTGAAATAAGATTTAGCTAACATTCTTATTATTATGCCTTCATAAAATCGC
Organism: Crotalus tigris; assembly: GCF_016545835.1. Taxonomy (NCBI): domain Eukaryota; kingdom Metazoa; phylum Chordata; class Lepidosauria; order Squamata; family Viperidae; genus Crotalus; species Crotalus tigris. The sequence goes on along the minus strand of NW_024097214.1, from coordinate 189,835 downwards.
TTTCCTTTTGGCTGATTTATCCATGCTGTTGTCTTAATAGAATAACAGAGTTGGATGGGATCTTGGAGGTCTTCTAGCCCTTCTAAGTTAATGGAAGGAAATAAAAAACAGTCAACATGGTCGTTGCAACCATACAATCAAAGTCCCGCCTCTTTTTACATACAGTAAATACATACATCTCTGTGAAAAAGGGGAAAGCTTTAATTTCCTGATTATGGCCATCTTCTTGTCTTTTTTTTTTTTTTTGGCCCCTTCCTGGACATTTCTGATTAATAGAAACTTGACAGGTCTCTTGATGGTCTTGAGAAGCAGCTGAAATATGTTTACATACAGTTCTTTCTAATCTGGAAACTTTTGATTCTGGCATTGCCAGTTTTAAACCTTATATCCACATGTGTCCAATCAATGGTTCTCCTGTCCACTGAGTCCTTTTTCTTTCCTCCATGCAAAAAATATCATCTTGGTCCTCAGGCAGTCCAGTGAAGAAAGCAGTCTTTGGACACCCTGTTAAGTTTCAGAGTCTTAACTGCAAACGGATCAAGGCCTCTTTGATCTTTTAAATTGGGCTTAGAACTTATCTCATATGTTTAGGAATTTTATTTAACTACTATGGCTTTTTTGTGAAGCTATTTAACCAGTTCAAGCTAAATTAACTTTAAAACAAAGGGTTTTAGATACAGAAGATCAATTGGAAATAAAAGGAGGACTAGAGTGATATGACAGCAGTGTTCCAATATTTGAGGGGCTGCCACAAAGAAGAGGACATCAATCTATATTTCAAAGCACCAGAAGGCAAGGCAAGAAGCAATGGATGGAAACTAATCAAGGAAAGAAGCAACCTAGAACTAAGGAGAAATTTCCTGACAGTGAGAACAATGAATTAGTGAGATCCTCAACCTGCACTCATGTTATGGTATGAAACAAAAGTATTTGGCTTACATACAAGTGAAATGAAGAACTACTTCTGAGTGACTATGAATATGCAAAGTTTTCCACCCTACCCCATCAATTTTACTCATAGTTTCAAATTAGACATTCCCCCCCCCCAGCATATAGTTAAATGTAGCTAAATGTTGATCTGCATAGAAGTGTTTCCATTTTAGTTTCTTTTTCTAGTACAGTACCCTTGAATGGATTGGAAAGGTCCAGCACAAATTTATTAAATGCATAAAATAATTATTATAGCACAGTAACTGTCAGTGCTACTTGTTTTTTATATATGTGTGCATGTGTTTGTGTTGCATGTGTTAATGATATAATATAGTTTTCTTGGTAGCCATTTACTTGGAGTCCTAAAAAAAGACTTTTTCTTTTTTACTTTTGATGTGGAATTTGAAAGTAATAATGCACCTTCCATTATATCAGTGGTGGCGAACCTATGGCACGGGTGCCAGAGGCAGCACACAGAGCCCTCTGTGGGCACGTGCGCCGTCACCCCAGTCCTAGGCCTTTAGCTGGGTTTTATAAAACATTTTCACTTTAGGCCTCTGCCACCATGTGCAAAAAAAAAAAAAAGGTTCAATCAATCAGTCTATTTCAACATCTCGTGGGAAAAAAAAGATCTTGAAAAGTTGGGATTGATTGAACTTTTTAGTCCCACCCAGTCTGCCGTTAACACTGCAGCCACGCTCATCCAATTGGCCACACCCACCTGGCACTCGACGATGCATAAGTGGGTTTTAGGTTGCAGTTTGGGCACTAAGTCTCTAAAACAGTGTTTCTCAACCTTGACAATTTTAAGGCATGTGGACTTCAACTCCCAGAATTCCACAGCCAGCAATGCTGGCTGTGGAATTCTAGGAGTTGGAGTCCACATGCCTTAAAATTGTCAAGGTTGAGAAACACTGCTCTAAAAGGTTCGCCATCACTGCATTATATGAAGACATAATACTCTTATTGTACAACAACTAGATATATATCCAGTAGTTGGCACTGCAGGATCACTTTAGGAAATTTATGGCACAAACATGTTTGCATTGCCAGAAGATTGCTTTTGGTCAGAGTACTTTAACTGACAAATTCCCAAAAAATGGGCTTTGGCTACAGAAACTCCAGAGAACACTTCTAATAATAAGAAAGCAACACACACACTGGTAGTGCCCTAGGCACAATGAGCACAAGCTTGTTCTAGAAAGATTCTCCCTTTCTGAAATTTATCTTTCCATAAATTTCTTCTGTGCTTGCATTGGGAGACTCTCTGGGGGAAAAAAGCACCTTAAGTATGTGCATAACGTCAGCTATAGTGGAGAAAAAATGGGAGGGGTACATGTATATGAATGTGTGCGCATACAGTTAGTCCTCGACTTACAACCCCAATTGAGACCAGAATTTCTGTTGTTAAGCAAGGCAATTGTTAAGTGAATTGTGCCCAATTTTACAAGCTTTTTTTGCCGTGATTGTTAAGTGGATCACTGCAGGTGTTAAGTGAATTGGATGGTTGTTAAGCAAATCGCAATTACTTTGCTTGTTGGAAGCTGGCTGGGAAGGTTGCAAATGGCGATCACATGACCCCAAGATACTGCAACCATTGTAAACACCTGCTGGTGGCCACTTTAAAAGGGCTTACCAGATCTTGCCTGCAGAATGCCAGATCACCAGTAGATAGCAGCAAATATCACCAGTAGATAACAGAAATTGCTAATGCTTTTTCAAATAGCTCTGGGTTATTGATTTTGCATTCTATCTAGACTGTAATGAGTATTCTCTCTCCTCCCAAACAGGAGTCTTATCTAACAGGATCCGTGAGAATGTACTCAGGTCATCAAATCTCCAACGCTGAAAGTTGTTACGAAAAAATTGGATAACTTTTTGTCTGAAATGGTATAAAGCAGTGGTGGTGAACCTATGGCACGGGTGCCAGAGGCGGCATTCAGAGCCCTTTCTGTGGGCATGCACACCATCGCCTCAGTCCTAGGCCTTCAGCTGGGTTTTATAAAACCTTTTCGCTTTAGGCCTCCGCCGCCATATGCAAAAAAAAAAAAAAAAAGGTTCAATCAGTCAATTTCAACTTGTCGCAGGGAAAAAAAAGATCTTGCAAAGTTGGAATTGATTGATTGAATTTTTTAGTCCCACCCAGTCTGCCGTCACCACCGCAGCCATGCCCAGCCAATTGGCCACACCCAGCCAATGGGCCACACCCACCTGGCATTCGACGATGCATAAGTGGGCTTTGGGTTGCAGTTTGGCACTCAGTCTCTAAAAGGTTCGCCATCACTGGTATAAAGTTTCCTGCCTGTGGGGGGCAGGTTTAGACTAGAAGACCTCCAAGATCCCTTCCAACTCTGTTATTCTATTATTCGAATATGCCCCTAAACTGAGCTGTCACAGAAAGAGTGGACATGTTTTTGGGAAAAGAATTATTATTGATGTCTCTTAATCTCTTCTTTTCACCAAATTGTCCTTTCGGTCTCTTGGTTTCATATCGCACATGTGTTCTGGTTTTCTTTAGTTTTTATTGAATGGCTAAATAGAAATAACGGATTGTGCAGAAACTAGAAATTTGAACAAAAAGTCTGATTAGTGAACTGCTATTGAGACAAATTCATGTGAGGAGAAGAAAGAGATGAGAACTAGAAAAGACTTTACCACTCTTGGTGCTATAGGGATCAGAACCAGTAAGAAGCTGATAATGTTCCAGATCAACAAAACCATCAATATATTTGACTGTACTGTTCTGATGGTATAAATATAAAGACACTTGTAAACATGATAGCAATAACTCTGTCTCAAGAAATAATGAAGCTGCTTACAGTATATTATATTCTTATGATTTAACATACAAATTATTTTGCATTTTATTATTAAATACTATAAATAAATATTTTTAAATTCACGATATTTCTCAATTATTTCCTTTGGTTCAGATGTTTGGGAGCTGCAAAGCAAGGGATTATTTCTCCAAAGATCAAGATAAGTCCTAGGAAGCCTTGAAAAATTGAGATCTTTCAAGGTTTTAGTTGCCATCTTACTGTTGGAAAAAATACATGTTTGTGGTGTTTTAATATGAGGATGTTTTTGAGAATAGAAATCTAGTGAGGAACAATTAGTGAAACAGCTTTATGACTTTAACAGAAAGGTTTATTTAAGGAAATCCATTGGGAGGAGGGAAACAGGAGAGTCAGCAACTGTGAGTGTGTACACATGCACACACACATACACACACATACACACATGCACGTGCACAGATAAAAGCTCCTCTGTGCATTCATGCCTTGGAAACAAAGGCAGAAAGAAAACCATGAGATTAGCAATCTCATAGACAAAGACTGAGAGAGAGAGAGAGAGAGAGAGAGAGAGAGAGAGAGAAACAAAGAGAGAACACAGACAATCCCTACCTCTTTATCTATATGGACCTCTTGTGGTCAGTAGGAACTGAGGTGCTAAAAAGTCAGAACCACTGAAGTCACATTTTTAATATTTGTCCTTTCTCCTCTCCCCCAATTGCAAAGGTAGCAAGTGAGGTGGTTACTTATCTCACAAAGGTAGCAGGTGAGCCACTCCCAAATCTATTTGCAGTGTTGCTGACCCCAAGCTTGCTTTATAGATTTTCCCCCCACACTGGCTTTTATAAAAAAAGAAAAGAAAATGAGACATGGTGGAGGAGCATTGTGGCTGTTGCAGACAGCACAAATCCAGCCTAGCTTCATTGTCTGCTCCTGGCACACAGTGGTGAGATCACTGGCCAAGAAAGGAAATAACCACTTTATTAATTTTATTCTGAATCTTTAAACTATGCAACCAAAGGAATTGGCTTAGCTGAGCTACATAGAAAAGAGGAAATGAAAAGTGAAAGTTACCTCCACTTTTGTTCTTTCTTATTGGCTGGATGAAACATCACACTAAGACTGATTTAACCAAGGTTTCTTGAATAATCAGAAGATCTAAACCATAAAACAAAAATGTTTATGATTTTCATTTACATTTTTATAGACTCTGAAGAGGCATTTTCAGAAACATATTGGTATCCCTGATAAGAAGCAGGATATTTATATTTTTCAGATTAAGAAAGGAATGAAATGCAAAATATATGCCTTGGGTTTCATTGAAGCTTTCTAGCATCATGAATATTGTAAGCCATCCAGAGTTACCTTACGGTAAGATGGGTGGCCAATAAATTTTAAAAATAAAATAAGCAAAATAAAAATATAAAACAAAAGACCTGGGTTTGATATAGGATGGAGTCACAAAAGTGGGGCTATGATGCCACTCCTGCTGTAAATAATGATTTATAAACTATAGTGGCTCAGTATAATTTTGAAGCTGGGCCCAAACCAAAGAAATAATGGTGGCTAAGAGAAATGTATGAGCTTGGAAAAATGGAAAAATGAGCAGGAGAAGGAGTAATTCTGTTGCTTGTTAGAAAAGCAAGAACACCCTCTCTGTCTACTCACTTCCTTATTCATTGGTTGGTGTGTACTAGCTGGACCCCAAATTCACTACTTCCTCATTCAGGGACAGAGAGGGCAGATGAGAGAAGGGACCAGATGGGTGGTCTATGATGGGTCTTTATGCTGTTTAAGTCTTTCTAAGTAACCAATTACAATTGATTAAAGGGTTCAGTTCCAACCTCAGTTTCGTGACCAACATGGACAGATTAGGAGCATTGAAGTTGACTATGAGAGCTCTGGCCCTCAAGCAAAGGTCATGAGGCACGTTGTATACATTTAATTACTGTTATATAGCTTCTTTTTCCTATAACACAATAGTATTTAGCTGTATTTGACTGTCCACTGATTCCAGTGGATCTTGCCAATGCCCTGGGAAAGTGAACTACAATCACAAAAATGCTTGACCAGATGAGTTAAAGACCAACCAGTTGTGTTTGCCCAACTCTCTAACCCTGGTTATTGTGAATACAGCTTTTCATGAGGTGATGGGGTGGGCTAGAATGTAGCTAATTTGGTTAGTGTCAAGTCTCAATGTACTATATGCCAGAAAAGTAGATTATTTTTAATCTAATTAAATTAAAGAAATAGATTATTAAAATTAGAATGATAGACTGAACAATAGAAGAAAAAGATTTAGGTGTGCTCATAGCAGATGACTACAAAATGAGCAAACAGTGTGGCCAAGCAGCTGTGAAGGCAAACAGAATTCTGGGATGCATCACTAGAGATACCACCAGCAGGAAAAAGAAGATCCTAGTTTGTTTGTTTAGGACTTCAGATTCCATTTGGAATCCATTTGCATTCAGTTCTGGAGACCTCACTTCAAAATAATATTGCTAAGATTGAGGGAGTTCAGAGATGGGCAACAAAAATGGTACGAGGTCTGAGGGACAAAACATATCATGAGAGATTGGAGGAACTGAATATGTACAGCCTGGAAAAGAGAAGGGAAAGGGGGGACAAGACTGAACCTTTAAATATATTAATGGCATGAATAGAATTCTAGAAGGCAGCATTTTCAATATTAAGCAAAAATCAAGAACACAGGATATAATCTCAAACTGAAAGAAGAGTAATGTAATGTAGAAAGTATTACTTCAGAGAAAGAGTAGTGGTCTTGGATCCAACTTCCAGCAGAGGTAATGGGTCGATCATCAGTAACTGAGTTTAAATATGCTTGGGATAAACACATATCCATCATCCAAGAAAAATAAAAACAAAAATAACAATTAAAAATAATAAATAAATTAAAAAGAAAACAAAAAACAAATAAACTCAAAGGGTAGACTCAATGGATCAACTGGTCTTTTTCTGCCATCAGTTTTCTATGTATCTGTAAAAATGGGACTAATTCATTTAAGCATGTTGTAGTAATGCCAGCAAAGGATGGAAACAGCCACTGTCCTTGCAGCTTACCCTGTTTTTCTCAACCCAAAAGAGTCAAACTCAGAGATGGGGCAGACTAGAAAGTTCCAGGGATTTCTTGCCCAGAAGGGCCTCTTCATCATTTTTTTCTGCTGTGTGGGGGAAAGACTGCTACTTACTGTTTGGGTTCATATAACTCAGGATAACTGAAACCTGTGTCACATACATAATTTTGGTGTTCATATAACATATTTTGTTGGAATAATTAAACAATATGATGCCTGACTGTTAAATTCCTCAGCCCTATTTTAACTTAGTCTAGAACTTTGGAACCATTTTATTTTGAGATTACTGTTTTTCTTCAATGAATTGCTTTTTGGTCAAGATGGATATGACATTGTTAGATACAGAAATAATTAATCCTGAGTGGTTTTGCCAAATTTTCTTTTTGAGAAAGAGATATATAAACTAGAATTTACCCCTCCTGCCTTGAATTCTACCTTCAGAAATAAATTGTACAGACCTGAACATATACAACATATAAAATTCAAGGCTGCATTCAGAATAAGTAGATTTCTTGAAGATTCAGTACAACAATTTGATGGCCTCCAAAAATGACTATAATAGATAATTATGACAAGATACAGTCTGTGCGTGTTTAAGGGTGATGTGGGATATGTTTTCAATTTTCAAGCATCATAAACATTTTAGTGTGGTCTTTGCATAGACAAGGCAAGATCTGGGAATGACTCAGGTACCTTCTGGTTTTATGGAGAAAATAACAGCAGGGAAGATGGGATAGCCTTTGAAAGATTTCCCGAATGCTTTGGGTAGTAGGGTACATTTGTATCCTACCGAGGGCGGAGAAAAGGATCTCTTCCCCTTCCCTCCTCACTTTGCACGGCTTTCCCCTGGGACAACACGACGCAGTTCTGCAGCAAGAGGGCCGCCCTAACCCAAGCCAAACTCCTCCTCCTAGTGGTTGCGGTCAACAGGCTGTTCTGGTCGTTCAGCCAATCAAACGGCGGGCAGGGCTAGTGGGCGGGGCGCTCAGTGAACCTGCAGCAATCGCGCATCCCCAGAGAGCGCAGCATCAGTACCACAAGCCAGAGAAGACCGCGAGACGCCTCTCAGCTCTGCTAGCCGGTGGGAACCACAGCCGGAGCTTTGCCAATGGTAGTGCCAGCCCCAGCCTCGCCCCGTCGAGAACGGACTGCAGAAAGCCTTTGAGGTAAGCCGCAGCCCTTGAATTGTTCCGTAGGATTCCTGAGCTACCGCCCTCCTCTTTCGCAGTGCTGGCTCCTAGGGGATCAGATCCGCGTGGGTGGGGGCGGCCCCGGAGCCACGGATCTTAGGCATTCTGCAGTGAATGCAGCGTCTAGTTGCGCATCGTTCTTCCTCGTCGCTGGCTGGGTTTCAAGGGAAGACAATGGAATGGAGCGCGTTCCCGGCGATGCCTTTTTGAATTCACTGAGGTCGAGAAACAGTGGTGTGTGTGTATGCTTGTCTAGTCACCAAGCTCTGCACCTAGCCACTGTTTCCAGGAGGAATTAAAAGGCAACACAATCCCGGATATTTTTATTTTTTTCCCCAATTAGAAGCAGAGCATTGGGCTTGAGCGTCCATGTGTGTGTATGAGTGATGTCATGGCCAATAAGGGTAGCAGAAAAAAGAAAATGGAAAATGGTGGGGTACTAGCTCTTAGCAAAAGAAATTGTTTGTGGACCATGTATAATCAGATGCCAAGGTTGATCTCCTTGGCTTGAGCTTTTTTGGGGTGGGGGAGGGAGAAGTAAACACCCAGTATAAGGCCTTTGATATAGTCCAGCCTCCTGTGCTCTTTCATCATTCGTCATTCTTCTTGATCCATCAGAAAGAGGGAGACACCCTTTCTCTTTGGGCAGGTCCTAGGCTTTTGCTCTTCGGAGATACTCTTACTCTTAGTAGCAGATTATTTGTTAGGTGAGCGTCTGAAATACATGCAGCCTGGAAAAACATTGGTAATAAATACCACCCCACCCCACATGTCCTGCACCAGTGGCTGTGACTTAAGGCCATAAAGAGAATGCAGAGTCATGAGGACTGAGCAAAAACCTGCCAGTCCATGAAATGCATATCTGAGCTGCCATAATCGCCATAATTAACTTAATTCCAGGACTGGACCTAAGCACACTTTTTATTTGAAAAAGGATGTGTGTGTGTGTGTGGGGGGGGTGAACATTCAAAATGTCTGCCCTGTAGATAACAGATTGGTTTCATTCATATTTGTTTATTGAAAGGCCAGTTATTTATAATACTATTTTCTACAAAAATATTCCAAGACATTTTAGAGGAAAACGGTAAGACATGTAAACCATTTAAAGATGCTATATTATAAGATTATGTTGGAGCAGTTCTAAAAGTAGTTGACTAAAAGTGAATGCTGTGTCATCTGACACAGCTGAGAAAGGGAAAAAGTCTTCAGAACCTTTTTTAAAAAAAGGTCTGGTGTGAGCAAAGGACCGGCTGATATATCATGTCAGCCATTTTACATGAATTAGAGCTTGCACTGCTGTAACAACAGAATCAACATTGGATTATATGCTGATATTACAGTACTTCAGCGTCCTATTGTACCTTACTCATGAGTGTTTATTGTATGCAACATGAAAACTATGTTCATCTTCTCTCTTAAAGAAAAATATCTGGTGGCATTGAAACTAATTTTTAAGAAGCTTACATGTAAACAATACAAACATACATTGATGTAGGTTAGTTGAATTTGGAAGCAAAAGGGAATAAATTTAAACTATTAGCATTTGTATTATGATTAGATACATCACCTAGTTTATACATTGTAGGATAATACATCCTTTGTCTGATAGTTCCAGAGAGTGGAAAAGTTGATGAGAAAATGGAAATCTTGCTTTCAAGAAAAAATGTTGCATCTTTCACAATAATTTTGGAATCTTCTAGGCATAAGATACATAACAGAGATAATATTTCTGCAAGGACAAATGTAGGGGGTGTTACAAGGTCTCATAAAAAGTGACACAAGGCCATTTTAGGAACAGCTTGATTGCAGAAATATGGCTGAATATATTGATTTGTGCTAGTGTACTAGCTCTTGAGTAACTCATGTTTTCCATCCTTGAAGTATAGTACAATTGGGTTTGGCAATATGAAGAAAGGGAATGCTTTGCACTCCCGAGATATAAATAGTTAGATAGAAATACAGGTAGAACTAAATATAATAATTTTCTAAACTAATATGTGCATGCTATAGTTCCCAAACTGGGCAGACATTTGCCAACAGTACCTTCAGCATTGTGAATCTGCTGTAAGTGCTTTTGGTACCTTTTGGTTAATTAATGACTGTCTGCTTTTTTCACCATAAGGAAAAAGGAAGGTCAACTTAGGGTTGTAAGCCTCATGCAGTATAGTAAGCAATAGCTAATCACTATGTAGAATGAAATTCTATAATTGCTCTTTTTGTCTCAATTTTTGTTTTACTTCACCTTTTAATGCCACTGAAATAGTGACCATATTCATTTTTCAGCACAAACTCTGAGTCTTCTAAAAGATGCAAGTGATAGTTCATCCACAATAGCCATTTGACAAGGTTACATTCTAGCTATGCAATATTTTATTATTAATGAAGCTGCCAGTCTAAGACACAATGCAAAGAAATTAATTCAGGAGGTTTTTAATTATCAGAAATTCAAATAAAGTAATCGATCAAATTTAAAACAGAAATTTAGAGATATACAAGGGCAATTCAGAAATAAACCTCCATTTGGTTATCAATGACAGACACTGGCAAATACAGAACTTTTATTATACATATTAGAAAACTACAACATTACATTACTTTTTGACATAATCGCCATTCAAATTGTCATAATGTCTTACAAGATTTGAAATTCGCTCAGCACCAAATCTTGGCTACAGGGGGGGGTGATCGAAAACATCCCAACAGAACTGCTTCAAAAGTTCTTGGGTGTGTCTAGTGGTGTGTGAGTGAGCATTTTCATGAACCACCACCACACCGGAAGTCAGCATGCCCCGACGCTTGTTATGGATGGCTCTTCTGAGTTTTCATAACGTTTAACAGTAGACATCTGAATTGATGGTCGAACCATGCTCCATGAACGTCACTAGCAATACTCCTTTGACATCTTCACATTTGGTGGGATTTTCTGTGGCACTTTTGGTGTGGTGTTGGTTCACGATAATGCTTGTCTGCACACCACTAGACACACCCAAGAACTTTTGAAGCAGTTCAGTTAGGATGTTTTTGATTACCCTCCCCCCCATAGCCCAGATTTGGCGCCGAGTGACTACTACTAAGGAATTTCAAACCTTGTAAGACATTATGACAAGTGCCTCAATTTGAATGGTGGTTATGTCAAAAAGTAATGTAATTTTCTAGTTTTGTAGTTTTCTAACATGTATAATAAAAGTTCTGTATCTGCAAGTGTCTGTCATTGATAACCAAACGGAGGTTTATTTCCGAATTGCCCTCTTAGTTCTAGTTGACAGCAGTTACGTCCTGGATTTTTTTTTTTATGTGTCTCTTGATGTCCCCAATTAGGCTAAGATTAGTGGTTTACACATTCTGAGTCTTACATGCTTTTCAGGTGAGCAGGACTAGAATTATTGATAAACTATTAGGTTGGGATTAAATACAACTAGTTAACTTCAGCTAACTGCATTCTAACAAGAAAAGTAGTATGTACGGCAGCAGTTCCAGGTCTCAGTCCTATAGCTGTATTATATTTCTTTTTTATTATATTAGCTTTTGACCTCATTGTAGAAAGTCAAAAACTCTGTTCTTACCTTGCAAATATTTAAATTATATTCATAGATATTGTTTCTCTACATGTATTCATTATATATATTTGATCCATAAATATAATATACAGTTCATATTAGAGAAGCAGTGGAAATGTAAAGTAGTGCCTTGTTCTGAGTCATATTGTTGGTCCACCTAAGCTAACATTAGATAGTTTGACTAGTATTAGATGTTCCTGGAAATTCCTTAAAACTAGCTTCAGATATTATATATGTAAACCATGTAGTCTGCTGTTAAGCTAAGGCTGCTTCCCCTACTTTTAATTCTTAATGGCATAATAATGATCTGGGTAAAAAAACAAATTATAATCTGAATTAATCAATAGAGTGAATTGGCTGCAAGAAAGGCAGGTGCTATGTTAAACAAAGGAATGAACTATACAGGATTAGCAAAGATTTGTCTCACCTAGAATGTTATGTCGAGTTTCTGATAACATTTTGTATGTCGAGCAAACAAACTGGCAATATTTCAAAGGAGAAGGAGAACAAATATTTCAATTTTTAAATATTTAAAAGGATATCATTAAGACAAGGGGAATAACAATGCAACCATATGTGTATAAAAACATCCATATGTTAAGAATGTATGAGAGGAAACAAAAGCATAGAGACTGAAAATAATTGCAGTGGAAGAAATGATCAAAATAAATTATGATATTTTCTCCTGAGATTTTAATTAGACTGGAAATACCATCTGCTGAAAATAGTTGGAAACATCATTCAGTTTGGAAATTGGAATGCCATCTGAGTCATTCAAATTAATAATATCCATAAGTATTAGATGGGATAGTAGCTATTAAACTAGTGTTCCTGCTGCAAAGCAACCTCTCTGGTGAAGCTCCTGGACTCGGTGGCTAGGCTAGTGGTGGTGTTTCCCAGGCTTGTAGTACTAGAGGATTTTAACCTGCTTTCTCTGATGACACGAGTCTGAGATAGCTTAAGAGTTCATGGCCACTATGACAGCCATAGAGCTCATCCAGGTCACTGAGGATCTGACACATGACAAAAATTATATGCCAGATTGTTTTTTCTGTTGAGGCAGTGGCGCTGTGATCTGGAATTGGGGAACAATTATCATAGTGAGTTTACTCTCTGGTTTCCCTGCATTTTTCCTGGGGCTCCTCTTCATCATATGGAGGCTGGACCTATTTAATTAGGCCCATAGTCAACCCTAAGTGACTATAGGCCCCAATTGGCTCTAGAGGGGGTTGTTTGTAAAGGTCTGGTTCACCGTCCAGACAAAGTCTTGCTTGCTGCCTGGAATGGGGAGGCACTGGAGACCTTGGATGGATAGTGCCTATACAGCTGCCCTCTTCCTGGAAGATCTCCTTGGTTTACAGAGGAACAGAAGGAGATGAAATGGGAGAAGAAATGCCTAGCATGCCATGACAGTAAGGGCAGTGAAATGTCCATATTTTTCCACACTTACTGTGTCCATAGATAATTGTCTGGTAGCCTTGTTCAGTTAATATGGGCCCTTCTGGAGAGGGCTGATTTGGAGGTTCATCTGCAAGATTTCTATGAAGAATATGCTAGTCATCTGTTAGATAAAATTGCTTGGATTTATTCCAAGCCTTGAGCAGATCCTCTGGAGGATTCTGAGGCTCTGAGCTTGGCTACCTGAGAGGAGTTTGAACCTGTTAGTCCTGTGGAAGTAAATTGAATTCTCAGAATTGTAAGCTTGGCCACCTGTATATTAAACCTCTGTGACTCCTGGTGGTGGTTAATAATTCTTTGAGAGAGGAGGTGGTCCCACAATCAATTAAGGAAGTGATGGTGCTCCCCCTCCTCAAGAAGCCATTGGTAGAGCCACTCATGCTGACAGTTATCAACTACTTTCCAGAGTAGGTAGATCATTTACATCTCCAGAGAAGGTGGTCATGAAGCATTTTCAGAGAATGCTGAAAGAAAGTGGATTATCTGGACCTCTTTCAGTCGGATTTTAGACCTGAGTATGGGACTGAAATAGCATTGATTAAACTTGTGGATGCTCTCTGGTGAAAGTGAGATGTGCAAGGTACAGTACATCCATCTTGGCTCTGTTTGACCTCTCAGCAGCAATCATGATATTCTTCTGGACAAGCTTTGGGATTAAGAGTGGGCAACACTGTGTTGTTTTGGTTCTCTTCATTCTACCAAGGCCAGTTCCAATCTGCATTGATGATAGGGAAAGAGGTCTAGCCTGCAGCCTCTGCTTTTCAGGTGCCTCAGGGCTTAGCACCTGTTTAAAATCTACATGAAACCTTGGAATGAAGTCATTTGCCTCTTTGCCGATGATACCCAGCTTTTACATCTCTACCCTAGGATGTGGAGGTTATCTTAGTGTCTAGAGCAGTGGTTCTCAACCTTTTTAATGCCGTGACCCCCAACTGGTCGTAAGTCGAGGACTACTCAAGCGGTTGTAAGTTGAGAACTACTCAACTGGTGCAGCACCGTTTGCAGAATGGGACTTTTGGCGGGCTCAGCAGGGCAGAGACAGCCTGGACAATTCCTATTGGCTTTTGAAAGCCAATAGAATTAGACTCTATTCAAGAGAGTCTATTCTATTGGCTTTCAAAAGCCAATAGAATAAAAGGGAGTAGCACAGCTAAGGAAAAGGGGAAAAAAATGGCGGACTGCATTGTTTGGCGACCCCCGTGAAATGGTCGTTCGACCCCAAATGGGTCCCGACCCTCAGGTTGAGAACCACTGGTCTAGAGGTTGTGGGTTTTGGATGGGGAAGAACTGGCTTCAGCTTAATATAGCAAAACTGATTGGCTCTGGGTTTTAGAACCGGACTGGTTTTTCTCTCCCCAGATTCGTGAAGTGGCTGTGTGGTTCTAGGAACTTTCTGTAGTCTTTTCTGGAATGAGGTGTAGATTGGGCACTATTCCAATCAAAATTGGTGCACAGTTTGAGGGTGTGCAACAAACAGATGGCAGATATAGCTAGGATGACTTTCTGCACAGCTTCATATTTTGTGCCAGTTGTGTCCTTTCTTGGATAAGGAAGCTCTTTTCACAGTCACTCATGTCTTAGTCATCTCCCAATGTGCTGCATATGGGGTTTGTCCTTGAAGATCATCCAAAGCTGCAGCTGCTGGTTTAAAATATTGTGGCAAGGGTCCTTTTGAGTAGTGGATGCTTGGATGCTTCTGGATGCAATTCAAAGTGGTAGTAGTTACTTATAAAGCCCTTCATGGCATTGAACTGGGTTATTTCTAGAATCACTTCTCCCTAATTATTTCTATCTATTAAATTCAACAGAATAGGAATGTTATCTGGTGGGACCAGGAAGAGAGCCTTTTCTGTCATTATACCTACGCTGTGAACATCACACATTCCCCCTCCCCTTGAGCAGATTGACACTGACCCTGAAGGCCTTTCACAAACTTTGAAGGCAGGGCTATGTCCCCAGGCTTGGGGGTCAGATTGTCATTTAGACCAGTGGTTCTTAACCTTTTTGAACGAATTGCCCCCTTGAGCCAATGAGGAAGTTGTCATCGCCCCCCCTCCCCCAACATAACCTCTCAATCACAACATAGGAAATAATTCTTCGATTTATGCAAACACTTTTTTTGTTTTCTTTAAAATTGTCATCAGGACATTGATGCAAATAATTTATTTCCAGTCTTTTTCCCATATCTCCCATATTCTGGCCAATGGCACGCCACTGTATGGGTAGAGGCTGCTGTGCAACGCGCATGAAGATAAGCGATGCGTATTCACATATGTACGGCGTTCTGTACTGAAGCTAGCCGGAGGAACATTTGAAAACACAATTCAATCCACTAATAGCGAGCGATCTGATGTTTTTGTACGACAGATAGACAGCCATTCAATGTACGAAAAAGTCTCAAAAGTGGCCCCAAAACTTCTCGCTCCATCGTCCCCATATCGTCCCCTTTTCGTTCCCTCACCCCACGTCGCCCCTTTTCGTTCCATTGCCCCCCTGAAAAATGAAATCGCCCCCTGGGGGGCAATATCGCCCAGGTTAAGAACCACTGATTTAGACTATGTGAGATCATTCTGTTAATCATGACTCATTTGGGGTTTTTTTTTTTTACCTTTCTTGTCAGTTGTTTATTTTATTTTTAATGTTGTGTTTTTAACTGTTTTTAGCTGCCATAGTGAAATGAATGGCCATATGAATATATAAATAAATAGAAATAAAGAAATAAATATTCCAGTGCATCATGTTGTCTATATTAAGTTAGAATCTGCTTTGGTTAGTTCAAGACTTACAGTATTTCTTCATTTTAAATAATGTTGCTTTTTGAGTTTGATTTAGATTTTTTTTTTCCCCTATGGGAAATTTCCAGATTTGCTACAGTTTTTAGCATTCCTGATCAGCTATATTTGATGGGAGTTGTGATTGGCACTTCTGGAGGACACGCAACTGGGAAAAACTAGCTGACATTTGTAACATTTACTTCACTTAACCATTGCAACTTGGTAGGCTAAGAAATAAATAAGTAGCAATGTTGAATGGAGTAAAATAAAAAGAACTGAATTATGCAGTCAAATATTACTCATATTACAGTATATATTTCCTCTATAGTTGCAAACTGATTTCTTAGTGAGCATTTACTGTATATAGGATGCTATCTCTTTTCTTTACCTATTATCTCTGTAAACAAAACAGAAGAGTTACTATACTGTAAAGCAACAACAATAAGGAAGACTTGGGGGGGGGGAGGACAGAAAATCCTTCCTTCTTCTTCAGTTATGGCTCTGGCTCTAAGTCACAAACACAGATCTGGGATCTTCCTGGCAGTTCAAAAAGGTTTACAAAGTTTCACTCGCTCCAAAAACTTTCTGCTGAAGTGATAGCTTTGTTGATTGGGCAATATAGTTAGACAGAAAAGAATGGATGTAATTATGTTAATTAGTAGGATCCATGCAGATAATATTCTTTTAACTTGTCTGCTTTTGGTCTGGTTATGTTTTTAGATATTTTGAGCGGGTAAGATTTTTATTCTGTTTTTTATTTTCTGCTTAGCAAGTAGAATAATGTTACTATGCCCTGTCCAGTCATACATATCTGTCTTGTGTTCATTGGGCAGCAACTTCGAAAGTGATGTAGCTCAGAACACAAAGGATGAGTTAACACAAATTCTCTGCAGAAATTGTCTACTCAAATATGCTGCTAAACTCTTTCTCCCATCATCCTTTATTATAGGCCCATGGTGGCGAACCTATGGCCCCCGTCCTAGGCTTTCAGCTGGGTTTTATAAAACCTTTTCACTTTAGGCCTCCGCTGCAATGTGCAAAAAAAAAAAAAAAAGTTCAATCAGTCAATCAATTTCAACTCGCGGGGAAAAAAAGATCTCACAAAGTTGGAATTGATTGATTGAACTTTTTAATTCCCACCAGTCTGCTGTTATCACTGCAGCCACGCCCACCCAATAGGCCACGCCCACCCAATGGACCATACCCACCCAATGGGCCATGCCCATGCAATGGGCCACACCCACCCAATGGGCCACGGCCACCCAGCACCTGATGATACATAAGTGGGTTTGGGGTTGCAGTTTGGGCACTCGGTCCCTAAAAGGTTCACCATCACTGTTATAGGCCATGCCAACTAGGAGTTGGAGTTGGAGTTCAACAACCTCTGGAGGGCAACAGTTTAACATTGTGTAAAAATTGACATCAACCCCAACTCATTTTCCACATTAATTCATTACATCCAATAATGGGAGCATCTTGCCCCAAAATAATTCCAGTTTCAGTATTTGTTTTGTAAACAAATTGAAGGTACTCAAAATATTGTAGTGTGTAGTGATCCTGTTCAAGATTGCAGCTAGATTGGAAAGATAAGTCTTTAATTAACTCTCTTCCCAAATACTCCTTCTAAGTGTTAGAATGCTTTTTAAGAAAAAAAATTAAAAGGTTTGGATGGCATTTGCAGAGGAGAATCATCTGAAATATGACTTTGGAAGCAACATTTCAGGGATACGGAGGTTGTTATCATATCCCCCCCCCCCAGCCAGTTCTCACGGCTGAACAATGTCAGCTCCTCAGGTCTCTCTTCATGGGACTAGTACATCGTTCCTAATTATCACTATTGCCCTTCTCCCAATCCTTTTCAGTTTGCCCTAATCTTTCTATCTCTTTTCAGGCAAACTCACCTATCAATCTTTCTCCTCCTGAACAAATTTACACAGCATACATAAAATAAAACTTTATTAAAAAGACAAAACTAGAAAGATTCCTTCTAGCTTTAAATATTAGAATGTAGGTAATCTCAATTAAAAAATCTCAATTATTATGCTGTTCTAATTTGAAGATCTAGCAACTGGAAATTACAGAAACAAGGAAAGGATCCAATGGACCATATAAAAAGTAAAAATCACAAATCACAAGATGATACTGATCTGCTAGCTATGAAGATAAAAGAACAAGTTGTTTGGACATATATTTACATTGACAGAAAAATACAGCATTTTTAAATTAGGCAGACATAAAAATAATTGCAGCATGAATAAAATAAAGATTAAATTTAGTGCAGTTGTATGTACTGTAGATGTTCTTTATTTTTTACTCAGACCTTTTGGATCAGAGTTCAATGCACTTTTCACATTTCAATTTATTTTTTGTTCTGGAAGTTCCAAACTTTAATCTGGGGCTGATTTAATCTTTGCTCTTTTCTATTACAAAATCCATTTCTTCCTTGACTCCCTTGTCCTGGAGATTTGCCTACATAAAGAAATAAAACTTCATCATCTCAGAAAGGGAGAAGCTGGGGGCAAATACCTTTTGCTTAAATTTGCCCATGTTTTGAGCAAAATGTTGGAGATATATCTTACATTTAGTTCCAGCATTAGATAGGGTTTGATTAGATATCCTAGAAAATCTTCAACTCTTATGATTCTATGGATCAGAGACAATATACAAGCAACTAAATCGCTAGACAATTATGATTTCTCCAAAATAGTTGAAAAGATAACTTTTTCTAAGTTACTAAAGGAATGAAAGGCCTTTTGTAGCAAAAGGCCTTTTTAAAGAAAATATTTTTTGTACTTTATTGGAATGTAGATTTCATATGAATTTAGGATGGCTCATATAGTTTATAGTAATAGATACATATGTTGGATGATATGAAAGTTAGTCCTTCTACAGTCAAAAATAAACAATCTGATACTAAATCAGGTTTTTGCCAAAATAAAGAACAGATGGAAATTGTATCTCTTGCCTAAAAGAGATTTGTTGATGGGCTTTTAAGCACAGGAGAAATAAGTGGAGCAAATTGGAACACCAAGTGTTATAAATACTTGCAGTAGCTGTAATTCTTTTGTAATGGCTTCATTGCTTTGCCACAATAAATCTACTTTTCTGAATGTTCATGACATACTGTAGGTAATATATTATTGCAATGCTTTGCCTTGTCAGCCAAGAGAAGCATGACAGCTGTGTCTTGACTGTAATGTTATTTTATATTACATTCTTTCTTGTCCTAATTTGGCTGAATAGCAGTTCCATGCAGTTTCTGTTAAGTGCATTAATCCCCCAACCAGTTGGAATTTTGTGATGGGGGTATTATTTTCCCTCTCTGTTCAGATCACAGCAATAATTTTAAGCATGTTATGTGTTCTTGTGAAAAAATGTATTTTATATTCTAGAATGCTAGAAATGCTAGAAATATATAGGGTTCTTTTCACCTTGCTGAGTTGTCTATTATAATACCAAAGTACCATTTTTTAAAATGAAAGTTGCTACTGTTCACAATGAAATTGGCAAGCATAGGATTTATGATGACAACTGTGGGGTATTAATGCACAAATAAATGTCAAGTTGCCGATTTGTAATGCTTTATAAATACGTAATGTTCATTTGCAGATCTGTATATACAGAGGAAATTCTTCCTGCACTATGATTTAAAAAGTAAGAAGTTGTAACGAAATACGTGAACTGGTTTCAAATGGAGTTTCTGTATATGGGAAATCTGAAATACAGACATTAATATTCTAAAAAATATTAACACAAATGGGTGTTCAGGAAGGATTGGTGAATGGACAGGAGTTTAAAAAAACATGAACTAAGTCAGCCTTCCCAAATGGTGGAAACAAAGTTCTGTGGATTCCTGAATCTTCAGAGATCTGCACTTCTGTTCCCAGTCCTCATGACTAAACATATCAATCTTCTAAAGAAAAAAAAAATGGTTGAAAAGATGATACAATGTGGCATGGTGACTGAAGGATGATGACAGTATCTGGTAATGATCCATTAACATTAAAAGGTCTGCCTGGAAGCAGCAATTGATTTTGCAGCACAAATATCCTGGTTGTTCCCTATGGAGTCTTCCTTTTTTCTCCTCTTATACTTCCAAGCTTCCACAGAAGATGCTGGATGTGGCTAACTGAGTGCTTCGCTTAGCTCACTTAATTATTCATATTGAAAACAAGTTTGGAGGTGGGCCTTGGAGGCTTAGCTCAGTTATTCGGATAATGCAGGGAAGGTAGGCTTTGATTTTATGCCAGCTTTTGTAAAAGGCATCAAAAAAATAAGGAGGAAGAAGACCTACTGTATGTTGAGCTCTTCCTTTTGAGCAGTCTTATATAATTCTGGAATGTTATGACATCTCCCTGGCCAACGTTAGGAAGAATTCAATTTTCCATTTTAAAAAACTAAGTAAGTATCAGAAGATGGG
Organism: Crotalus tigris; assembly: GCF_016545835.1. Lineage (NCBI taxonomy): Eukaryota > Metazoa > Chordata > Lepidosauria > Squamata > Viperidae > Crotalus > Crotalus tigris. The sequence goes on along the minus strand of NW_024097214.1, from coordinate 169,619 downwards.
CAGAAAGAGAATACCCGCATAGCCACTGTTCCTCAAACTAAAAATACATGACAGAAACCACTTTCTGCCTTCTTGTGTGCACAGCTTCAGAGGCTGTAAAGCAAAGTCTGCTGTTTTCCAGTGACATCTTTGTCAATAACCTGTGTGCTTTGTTTAAGCAGCTGCCAAATCAACTTTTTGGGAGGCCCCTAAAGTTGTTCAACCTGTCATTTATTGTCTCCCACCCCTACCGTCTCTCCCGTTGCAGGTCCATGGCTAGTCAAAAAATAAAGAGGTTCTCTTTAGAAAACTGGGTCATGGGGCATCTGCAAAGTAACTAGTACCATAGAGACTCTTGTTAACTATTTCTTACTAAATTAACATGTTGGAATATGTTTCATCAGTTTTGTTATGGCCATTTTGCTTTTCAACTGCCAGAATATAATGTAATGTATCCCATACATTACAAAAGTGCATTAGTACCTTTGGGAGAAGATTTTATTAATTCTCATTCTTTAGGAAATTCTAATGTTCTCCACTTATATTGAGACTGCAACTCAGAATTCAAATCCATCATCAGAAAAGGGTTAGATTGGCTAACAATTCTAGCAACTGCACTCACAACGTATTTGGAGGGCACCAGGGAAGGTATAAATATATGAATCTCTCATATACTCAATATATGAAAACTTTTATACAAACAGGGGACCCTCCCACACATACAATTTTGCAGAGATTCTGGAAACATTTCAGGATAGGCAGATATTTGAAGACAATTTATTACTAATTGGCAGGCAAAATCATTAACTAATTGTTAATGATTTCGTTTTTAAATTTCAATGAGGGTATTGGCCATAGTTTATTGAGTAAACCACCATTGGCTATGTTCATGCAACACTGGGTATTTTTGGGCCAGTCACTCTCTCTCAGCCCAGGCTGTTGTTGTGGGGAAAATAGGAGGAGGAAGGTATGTTGGATATGTTCACCATCTTGGGTTGTTTGTAAAAATAATAAACTTGGGATACAAATAAATATGTAAAAATAAATAAATACACTTAACCAAAATTATACAAATCATGTTATGTTTTAATGCATTGTGCAAATCAGTCCTTTTTCTCCTGATTATGCAGCATTAATTTGAAATAGGGAATTAAAAAAATTAAAGTTAACTGGTGTTGTTTTTGAAAGTAGTAGAAATATAATCTTTATTTTGAGTAGGCAGCCCCTTATGCATACCTATCTGGGTAAAGTTTTCATATAATTATCTTTATTTCTGTAAGTACCAATGGCTTGTTGCAATCCTTTGGAATTTCTCATTGTTCAGAATTCTCTCCAATTGGCTTTATTGGGGTAAGTTTCCTACCACACTTAACAGGCTTGTGTTTTGCTTTAATCAAGAAGAACTTTGAATAGCTTACATACTAGTCTACAGTAAGAAAGATAGAACAATCATAAGAACAATTCGAACAATACAATAAATCATCATGCTTGAAGACAGGATGAGCTTCAAGAGATATACTTTATTAACATCTTTTTAATTCCTTCCTAGGACATTTTGAGGAGAAAAATCCTAGCAAGAGAATAAAAATCTGCAGCTCACCAGGATGGCAGGAGCCTCAGTAAAAGTGGCAGTGCGGGTGCGTCCCTTCAATTCCCGAGAAATGAGTAAGGATTCCAAATGCATCATACAAATGACAGGAAACACCACAAGTGAGTAACTTCTCCATCATTTTCCACTAGATACTTCAAATTGCATTTGAGCCTCTTCTGTGTGTGATTGATATTAATCAAAGAGGGGATGTGAAAGAGCTTAGTCAATGAGGTTTTGTAATTTACTATACAGATAGAATAATTTAATCTTTCATAAAATTGTACCAAGCATTGTCCTGTGGGAAAATATGTAACTATTTTGATCTGTTTGTTTCCATGATACCATTTCCTAATAATGGCAGGAAGTTGGATTAAAGTTTAATAAGAAGCTGAAGTCTTTTTTGCTTCACGTGGAGAAAGTTTTAACTGTAACATTATGCAATGGTAAGGCATAATTTTGAATAATTTTATTTTCTAAGTAGAACAGAATGATCAGGTCTGCAACACTTGAAGAGAGAGATGTGGTAGAAGCTCCTATCTCTTGGACAGTGATTGGGAGGTTGTTGAAGATGAACCCTTCTCCTTTGAGCTGGACATTTTCCATTTGGCTAGCATAATGTTGCAAGGTCATTTAGAGTTTTCCCCCAGCCTCTACATTAATCAGTTAATTAAACATCAACATTGGCATTAACATTGACACTGAATAATCAACTGCTATTAAGGTAAACCATAAAATCCATCTGAATTTGATATAATTGTGGTTCCTGCTTCTGAAGTCTTGGTACTTTAACTTTTTCTATGTTTTTTTCTAATATGACAATTAAAGAGGCCTTATTAATCCATAACTCAATTTTTACATTATGTAGTTTTCCAACGTTGCACAATTATTAATTTGACTACTGTAATTAAATAATCAATTCCTGATTGTAAAGCTCATTATCTGGTCCTCTAAATAAATGTAGCAAGCTTAACTCTGGAGAGCATTTAGTTCTTTGTTTGGTGATAATACTTGTTTCCCCAAAAATTCGTCCTCTCCCCACTAGACATAAAAGAGGTAGGACAGGGCAGAAGTGTTGTGGGATTCTTGATTTCTCAGTAAACCTCTTAAAATAATCCATTTTAAAGACAATCTAACAGCATTGTTCCTGGCATCTGCATGCTAACCCCATAGTCTGTAGACAGCAAAACCATTCCCCCCTGCAGGAGAAAGGCATCTAGAGCAGATGAAAATAGTCCTTAATCCCTCTAGCTGGGTATGAAAGCCCCTCCTTTTTGTACTTTATGGGCTTGCAGTTCTGTCTGCTTAAATCTTAGGCAGAGGAGAGGCAGCAAGGAAATATGAGCTGGCTCATCTGAGAACAGAGACTTTTTTTCAACCTCTTTTGGGGGTATTTACAGAAGGGATGAAGTATGTGTTCTGTAGGCAATCAAGCTATTGTGGTGGTATTCCAATTCTACTATTGAAAACAGAGGTGATTGGTCCTTGAGGATCTACATATTTAAATCTTATCTTGCATCCATCAATGAGGCATCTTAAAAAATGACTTTGCAGTGTTTCAATTTTGGCTTAATGAAGGCCCCCTTTCATTATATAAACTTATATATGGTAGTTTAGAACAGGCAGTTATTGAACAGGAATCGTCCACCATAGCTGCAAGCATAATTGGAAGAGAAGGATGGCTACAGGAAGATGTACATCCTTACAGTGGTAGAAGCAACACTAGGGAGTGTCAGCACTGCAAATGCAAAGCTGTGTATGATTAATCTGCCAGCAGCCTGCATCATAAACTGCTCCTAGTAACAACTCTACACGTACATAGTAAGTGACTAAGGTATTTGTCTTGGTAAAAAACAGATTTTCTCCTTGCCCAGCTGAATTTCAGCTGCTCAGTTATTTTACCGTATTTTACTAAATTGGGAGTAAAAGGTCATTAAGAGGCAGATTGCTCACATTTTTACCCTTACAGTGCCCAGACTTCATATAAGATAGACTAAGATTGCTATTTGGGAACCTACTGTAGCCCTATTTCCAGATAACTTTCAAAATTCTCTATTTTTTTTTTATTCTGGATCCCTGTTTCTTAGTAGGTAATTGTGGGCCATAGCACTTGCTGAGCTTTTGATTCTTCCACTACTCCTTTATTCAAATGTTAGGTAACTCTTAATGCTATTTTCCTTTCTGTCGTAATGTGCCAGCTGTTATAATGGTGTACTCCTAAATCCTATTTATGCCCATGATGGTTTCTTTTGACTGAATGTCTAGGTTTTATGATCAAGTTCCAATCATAAGATATACAAATAGCTATGGCTTCTTACCTCTTCTCCTTTCTCTCTCTCCCAGCTGCTGTAGGGACTGGACTTTTAGGTGTATTATATAACAGGTAGGAGTGGAGGCTGACAGAAAACAGGGAAATAAACAATTGAAGAAATTCTGGATTCATTTGTCTACTTATATGGCAGTTTTGAAGGGACAATAGAAATCTCTAGATCATTGCCTGACCACTCCATGCATAGATTTATAAAGAAATAGTGTTAGTCTGTATCTACCGTAATACTGACTAGAGAGGACTATTAAACATATTTATTCAGTAGTGTGCTTCTGCTATGGAAGTTGCCAGCGTTTTTGTTTATTATAAATTGTGTAGACATGGGTATCATTAGAATTCATGCAGATTTTATATTGTTAAAATAAATATATAAGCAATATTATGAACCTGGGAAATAACTCCTAACAGTGATAGAGGGAGAATGAAGAGTATATCTGTCTTGCAATAGGGATATGGAAGAAGAGAAAATACAAAAGCTGGTAGTATAATCAGAAAACAAACAAACAAACAAGTAAATATGATGTTCACCAAACACTGAGTCAAAAATTATCTATATTGTTAGAAATGATCAGCCTAGAAATGATCATTCCAGAGCTGAGACAAGATACAGTGTCAATACCAACTCTATTTGCTTTGGTCTATACCAGTGTTTCTCAACGTTGACAATTTTAAGGCATGTGGACTTCCACATGCCTTAAAATTGTCAAGGTTGAGAAACACTGGTCTATACAAACCTTGGTAGAACTTTAGCAGAGAATATAGGATTGGTATGGGATGGTATAGGCAGAGCCAAACTTTCCCATTTCCCTTACAGATGAATTGCTCTCTGCCCTTAGATATTTCCAAATGACTTCTGTAAGATTCTGTGTGTCCTACATAGAAAAATCTTCTCCCTAGCTTATATACTGCAGGTGTTCTTCTGCTAAAGTGACAGCTGGTCAATATGTCAAACTTCTATATGAAAGACAAGTATGTATTTGCTCAAACATAGAGGTTGAGCCTAGTTCGTAGATTCTTCTGAAGTGCCCACTATACTCTTTGGTGATCAGAGTTAATATATCCCCTTGGTTGGACAACAACTACAGAGAATCTTGGAATAAATGTATTATCTGGATCAGTTTCAGACTGGGTACATTATGGAAATAGTGCTGGTTCTGATTGTTGATGATCTCTCAGCAGCTTTTGATGTTGTTGATCGTAATATCCTTCTAAACTGGTTGTGGGGGGTGTAGGGGTTGTGGGGGTTAGGATGAAGAGGCACTTGCTCTAATGGTTCACATCCTTCCTCAGCAATTGGTTGCACTTGGTGTGGATTCAGAGGACAGAATGCCTCAATGACCCTTCACATGAGGAGTGTCCTAGGGCTCTATGTCCTATTCTGTTTAACATTTATATGAAATTTTGGGCATGGTCATCTGCTAGTTTGAGACCCAGCGTCATCAGTATATGATCATATCCAGCTCTATATCTCAATGTCGAGCTGCCCAGATGAAGCTGTTGACTCATTCAGAATGGGATGGAGGCTGTTTAGGATGGGGTGCAACAGACTTTGACTCGATCCTGACAAAACCGAATGGCTATATTTCACCCTCTGGAACAGGATCTCCTCCCCTGACATAAAGGTGCTCTGTTTTAGGGTTCTGGAAAGCTCTTAAAAGCTGGCTTTGATCCTAGGCCTGGGGTTGATGTATTATTGTTTTATTTGGTTTTATTGTCCAGTTTTGTATGCTGCCCAGAGTCCATTGGAATTATACAGCTAATAAATTTGAATGAATGAATAAATAAATAAAATGCATGCTGTTTATTTTTTCCCTGGAAAAAAATAATAAATACTGTTGGTTGTAGAAAAAAGAAAAAAAAAGAGAGTTAATATTTCTGCATCCCCATTTCTCAACCTCTTGCTTCTGCCACAAAAAGCTGGTTCCCACCACTACATTTTTTATTCATCTGAGTAGTCATTCTCTTTTGAGAAGTGTTTGGGATGACCAAGGTAATTCTGCCTTTCCTTTTAATAAGCCACCTTCAATTTTTTTTTAAATTTTATTTTCCATTTATCCAACATAATTATACAATAAAATTCACTTCGCAAAATAAAATAAATTCACAATCATAACCATAACCAAAACCATAGGTGCCGCTTGCTCCCTCCCCCCAAGCTGCATCCACCCTCTCTAATACCTTCCTTACTTCCCTCCTCTTTCTCTCCTCCCCTCACTACTCTCTTCCCCTTCCCTTCTCCTCTTACCATCCTACTTCCTCCCTTCACCTTCCTCCCCTCTCATCCCTCTCAAATATAGCGTAGAGGGAATGCCCAAGCAGCACCTCTCTCATAAGTTACCCTATCTATATTATCCTATTTATCTACCTATTTACCCACCCACTCACCCACCCACCCACCCTCAACCCCCCCTCACTTCCCAGAGCAGAGTACAGGGTTATTAATAACAAAATTAACAATATACAGTAAAAAAAAAAAAGAAAGAAAGAAAGAAAAAAAATCATACTTAGCCCTTAACTCCCCTTAAATTATATCATCATAAACAAATCTCTTATAAAACATTTACTATAAGATTTATTCATAAAATAAATGAAACTTTATAGTCCCATACTTCTTCTGAATATAATCTATCCATCTTCTCCATACAATAATATATCTTTCTTGTGTGTGATCCTTTAAATAAGCAGAAATTTTTGCCATTTCTGCTAAATTAGAAACTTTAAATATCTATCCTTCTAAAGTAGGCAACGAATCTTTCTTACAATATAAACCTACTATTAACCTTGCTGCAGTTAATAAATTCAACATTAAAATAGTTTCTTTATCATCTAAGTCCACAAAAATACCCAATAAAAATAATTGAGGAGTAAACTTTATCTTCCTTTTAAAAATCTTTTGAATGTTCCACCAAATCATAATCCAAAAAGCCTTTACCTTTTTACAATTCCACCAAACGTGAAAATAAGTTGCATCCATATTACCACACCTCCAACATTTGGGTTGTAAGTTAGAATACATACAAGAAAATTTTTTAGGATCTAAATGCCACCTATAAAACATTTTATAAAAATTTTCTCTCAAATTTTGAGCTTGTGTAAATTTAACATTTCTAATCCAGATTATCTCCCATAAATCAATGGGATCAGTTCCTGCATATTCTGAGCCCATTTAATCATACAATCTTTAACCAATTCTGTTTCCGAATCTAATTCTATTAAAACATTATAAATTCTTTTTATATGAGTCTGATTCTGATCTTTAATCTGAATTACCAAATTTTCATCTCCTAATGTTATTCCCTCTTTCTTATCTACAGTCCACCTGTCCACTATTTGTAAATATTGAAACCATGACTGTAAAATATTTTCTTGCCTTAATACATCTAAGGATTTTAATTGCCAGTCCGAACCTGACCAAGTTAATAATTCTTTATACGAGATTTTATCAAAATTCATCCCCTTAGAAATTCCCTCAGTTGCATGTCCAGGAATCCCCTAGATAGGTGTTTTATAATTTAATCTATAATAATACTTTTTCCAAACTCGAAGTAAAGCATTCCTCAAAATATGTGATTTAAAAGCCCGATCAACTTTCTTATTAAAAATTAAGTATGCATGCCAACCATACATTAAATCCCACCCTTCAAGAGAAAGAATATCCTTATTTGTTAAATTAAGCCAATCACTTATCCAAGTTAAGGTGGCTGCATCATAATATAATTTCAAATTAGGTGCTTTAAGTCCTCCTCTTTCTCGGGCATCTTGCAAAATCTTAAACTTAGCTCTTGGTTTCTTCCCAGCCCAAATGAATTTACTGATACCCTTCTGCCATTCCTCCAAATTTACATCTTTTTTTAAAATAGGTATCATCTGAAACAAAAACAGAAACTTTGGTAGAACATTCATTTTTACAGCTGAGATTCTCCCCAACAATGACAATTGCAATTTTTTCCAATCATTTAAATCCTTTTGTACTTTTGCCCATAATAATTCATAATTATTCTTATACAATTTTCCATTTGAAGCCGTTAAATATACTCCCAAGTATTTAACCTTTTTCACCATCTGAAAACCTGTAGATTTAACTAAAATTTCCTTATCCTTAGTTGACATATTCTTATGCCACTTTCAGTTTTGTTTGCATTATTTTTTTTTCTATTAAGAGTCAGATAAGACAGTATCTGTATGCTTATGCAGGGAGAAAAAAAAAGCTGTGTATTATTTCCAGGAGATCATTAACATTCTTTCCTCAAAGCAAGATCTTTTCAGTGTGCAGCTGAATGTGATGAAAAAACAGCTTCTATGCTTTTCTCTCTTTGACTGCTGTTGAGCTGGCTATTGCAGCTTTTGGAGCTCCTCTTACTAAAGAATAAATCTTTCTTAGTTTGGTGATATGCAGATCTAAAAGTTTCCTTTCAAAGTTAGAAGTATGCAGCAATATTTGGTCAAGAACTCAAGAATTTTTTAGGCTCTACCTAAAATCTTTAGCACCTTCGTGTGTCGAGTTTTAAAATTATGAAATTACTTATCTCTATTTTGTCTTCCAAAAACCAGAAGAGATCCATTTTGCACAAGAAGTGTTTGTTCTCTGTAATTAATTTCAAAATCTTATTATAAAATACTCCAAATTTATCTGGACCCTTGGTCCATTTATAACTTTCTGAGATCAAAACCTTATTTGGCTTTTTGTTATTTGTTTCAGATTCTTTATGTGCTTAAGGCTAAGCTTATACTGTAATTATTTGCACATATGGGCAATCTCCCAACCTCTCCTTAACCAGAGAGGTTCCAAGGTTTCTTGGTTTTTGCTGTGGCTGTTGGTTCTGCTTTTGCAGAGCAATCTTCAGTTTGCCATACCATCCCTGGAAGTCTCCAGGGGGTATTAGATCACAATATTTTGTAACCGAAGAATGTGTTACTACTGCAGCATCTGTGGTTGCTATTATCTTTTGATGTGGTTTCTAAAACAAAACCTGAAATATGTTATTTATTTTCTCTTCCCCCAAAGTGGCCATTTTTCATCTCTGAAAAAGGGGAAATGTGTGTCCCCTAAATAAATCAAAATAGGAGAGAGATTTGCATAAAATGGATTTGCATAAAATAGGTTTGTGTTCATTAAGAAAAAAGATACCTATTTAATTTTTACTGGAGAAGATGATAGCCCTGTATTCTTTATGCCTAGCTAGTTAAGCAAGGATGAACTGGTGTGTTTAGGGTTGGGCAGGAGGCAGACTTTCTAGTCTTGTAGACCATCCTGGTTAATTTTTTTCAGATTCAGCCAAGATTAGGTAGGTGTTGTCATATGAGCTGGGCTCATAGATAAACTTGTTCTGCAAAATGTTGTTGTTATGACCTTATTAACCTTTACAGTGAAAAATCAGAAAGAACATAGTTCATAAAGTTAGTCTTTGTTGTTTGTACAATTATGTTTATAATATGAATAATAAAATGGGCTTGAACTTTCGGTAAAGGAAGACAAATGTGATTTAATAGATGTAATAGAGATTAATGGGATCAGTTTCATGACTGGAATATAGCAGTTGAAAGATGCAGTTTGGCAATTTGTTCAAAGGATCAATAGAATAGGAAGAATAATATATTCATTCCTGTTCAGATATTCAAGTAAATGAGCTTGGCTATGGTACAGAGAACATCTGTGACAGAGAAATAAAGAGAGTGCTGTTTTTATTTATTTATCTGCTGATGTTCATCCAACAACAGATGTGGATTATGCTTTTTAAAAGCACATTTCAGTATCTCAAAGAGGCATGAATAATTAGTCCAACTTGTGTTGGAGGGCAAACTCTGCCAAATATGACCTTTCCAGAAAATTCCTAACTTTTCTTTCAGAGGTTGGAGGAAAGAAGAAAATGATCAGCTACTCCTAACTTAATACTAATCTATAAGGAAGAATTAGTCAGTGGAAGTAGCAGGAATATTGTAGGAAGTGATCATATAATCCTGAGGCTCTTGGTTTTAAGACAAATAATGGCTGAATTCAGAAAATCAGAATTTTTAAAACTCAGAGCAATGATAAATAGATTTCCATGGGAGTGAGAGGGAAAAAAACTCAGATGCTTGGGAGTTCTAAAAAAAAGGGAAAAAAATTCAACTGCAAGTAATTCCAATAAGTAAAAAAAATAGAAGACAGAAGTAGAAATCAATGTGGCTACTCAAAATGCTTTGTTAAGACTGAAGACCAAAGGACAGGTCTATATGGAGAGCGTAAAGTTGCAGGGAAGATGTTAGGAAAGCTACAATTCAGAATGAGCTAGGTTATGAAGGATGCCTTGAATAGTAAGAAGGGTTTCTTTAGAGATACTCAAGCAAAGAAATAGATCACTACAAGTAATCCTTGACTTCAAGTAGTGATACCTCCACAGTCATATGATCACATTTTGGGTGCTTGGCAACTGGCCTACATTTAAGACTGTTTGAAGCATCCCATGGTCATATGACCATGGTTTATGGCATTGTTTCCAGAAACAGTTGTTGAATTCCAGTTTCCAGCAAATAATGTCATTGCAGTCAATGGATTGACTTAATGATTGCTGTATTCACTTAATGTCAGCCATGTTTGCTTTATGGTCACCACATTTGCTTAAAGTATTGCAGAAAAGGTAATAAAATTGGGCATAGTCATGTGGCGACGTGCTTAATGACTGGCATGACTTATGATTGTAATTGTGAATTATGGTTGTACATTGAGGAATATCTGTATATCAGCTGTTCAATGCTGGTAGTCCTTGACTAACAAATGTAATGGAATCCAGAACTTCCATCGTATGTCATGATGGTCATAATTTGAGGCACCAATGTGAGTGACATGATTTTATGACATTTTTTGTCATAAAATTAAAGTTTTTTTTGAAAAATTAAAAGAGTGGCCTGCAGACTAGGGACTATTCTTGTGAAGTTCATCTGCTGTGCTGCCCCACTCATTCACACACACACACACACACACATAACCATGATTTAATGGCAGTGGTGGCATTCAAATATGTGAACAACCAGTTCTCTGTGTGGATGCCGCTTCCAGAAATCAGTTCTGAGTCTGGGCAACAAAAAAATAGCTACCGGTTCTGCCGAATTGATGTGAACTGGCTGAATCCCACCACTGTTTAATGGGTTTATTAATATTCCCCAGCAATTCCCTTCACCAAAAACCTGGAACTGTCCCAATTAAGTCCAGCCACAAGCAGACCACTGCTAGTCCACAGAGCAGTGGCCAATGAGTCCAGAACGCATTTGAAAGTTTCCCAATAAAAATAAACTCATTAGGCAAAATTAAATCTACAATACAAGAGGGTTTATGAGGCAAGAAAAGTCCAGAGTTCACAAAGCACAATCCAAGTCAAGGCATGGTGTCTGTCAATCCAAAGTGAGGGAGGAATCACAACTACCAGAAAACACAAGGCTGGATAGCCAGCTTCCAGTGCAGCCCATCAAGAAGGGCAAGGCCTTATTCTCATGAGTAATCTAGCTGACCTTCACTGTTCCTGCCTTTTCTCTGCCCTACCTGTTCTTGGATCAGGTGCAGAAGGTAGTTCCTCCTCCTCCTCCTCCTTGACCAGCTGCAGTTGCATGCTTTCCCCATCTGACACCTCAAGGCTGTCCTGCTGCAGCTGTGCTTCAGCCAAATCACTCTCAGATTGCTGCTTGGAGCCACTGACTAATTCCCCTCCTGATGTGCCAGGAACTGGTCATCCTCCCCTGAGCTGACATCTGACATCTGAAGAGTTTCTGGGGAAGCGTCCAGTGGAGTCATCACATCTGTGCTCTTTGGAACCTTGCTATGAGATTTATAAGTTCCCAAATTTCCACTAGGAGCTGCTGCCCTGCCTCTAACACCAAGTGTCAGAGGAAAGTAAGACTGATGAGGAAAAACTGAAAGGTGATGAAGGAGAGTGCTTGGGGATTAAAGGAAGGAACATCTTTCCCTGCCCAAAGTGGTCACTTGCCCTATGAGTCTGCGCCATTAACTACAAGCACAGCAAAGCACTTTGGATTTTACCCTTGAAACTGTCATTAGTTATTTAAAGGCTAGTACTTTTTAAACATTGGTACAACCAAGGACTACCTAAGGCTACGGAGTCCTTCTCTGTCATATGATTTCAACATTTTGAACATTTATAACATATGATTTCAACATTTCAAATAACTTGATAGCTCCATACATTTTTAAGAGCAGGATCTTTGCAGTACCTTTGCTTTGGTGGCCATGCTCATCATTTTGATTTCCCTTGGCAGTTTCTTTAGCAATTGCTGGTTTTTCAGAAAGGCTTATTATTAATTCAGGACACAGGGCTGTTTTATTTGGTTCATTCTCTCTGCCCTTTACAATTTATTGTTATAAACACAGTTCATTCTCCAGCAATGCACCTTATGTGAGGGAGGCCATTTTATGCCAGGCAGAAATAAAATAAAATGAATCATGACAAATAGCCATTTGTGGCAAACATGAGGGAGGGAGGGAGGGAAGGAAGGAAGGAAGGAAGTAAGGAAGGAAGGAAGGAAGGAAGGAAGGAAGGAAGGTGAGCTGAAAGAAGAGGATATGGTTGAGCAAATGTGCAGGAAAGCTTGTGCCTGCTTTATCTGAAGTAGGGGAAGAAACAAAAACTCATTTCTTCAAGGGTAACCAAAAGCAAAAGTTGTGTGAGTTTGGTTTTTTTTTTTTTTTGCTTCTCGCAGCAGAAAGACAATTGCTTCATGTGAACAACCTTAGCACTTATTTCTTTTGATTAGTTTTTAAAGTTACAAAAGGGTTTTAAAAAATACAAGGAATGTTTTCTTTTTTCACCTTGAATACCACTTTGAATTGATATATCAGGTACATTCTCTGGGCATCCTTGCTGAAATAATCATTTTTCCCAATATTAATTCTATCAATTTTTTTAAACAATTGAATGTCAGTTTGAGGATCTTATCATTGCTTCTGGAGTCCTATCCTTGGAGTCTCTGATTTGGTGGAAGACAAATACAAAGCAAATCGCTACCTTTTTAAATTCACTCGTGCATTTGGCTCCTTCCCAGATGGAGAGTTTTGTTCCTGGCCCTTCAGATCAAAATGTATATCACTGGTGATATGGGATGCCAAATATCATTTGTGTGTGTATGTATGTCTTTCTCCATGTGATATGCTAGTTTGCCATGGTGAAAAATTGTTGAATGAATAAATTCACCCCAAAGTTAGTCTCAAACCATAGTTCAGATAAAGCTTTATGCTTTATTTCTCAGAATTCCCACACATATTTTGCCTCAAACCACAGCAAAACCTGTAAAGGTACACCAATAACTTCAAGTTATAATTAGGAAAATACTGAAAACCCTTTATTACTGGAGATTTCCCCAATCTAGTGAATTTTAGATGTGATAGGAATACTATTGCCTTCCTAAATTATCTCTTGAAATTAAAATTGTGTTTTTCTGACATCTCCAATTCCAAAAAGTTCCAAGAGGGAAACAAGGTTGGAGCAGACTGACATGAAGCATATAACCGTGCATAATATTTATATTAGTTATGTGAACTTTTCAGCGGTATGAAAATGATTCCAAGTGTGAATAAGTAGTAAGAGTCTGTCAGCTTCCTGAGTAGACCAGACAGGAACATGACAAGAGGAGCTAATTCTACTTTATTGTAAGGCTACATTAACAGAATCTTCCAAGTCAGAAATTACAAATCTCTCACCTTCTCTCTCTAGGCAGCATCTCTTCCCTTTATCTCTGAAGGTCATTCTCACATAATGTTATGGAGTCTGATCACAGTTACTATTAGCTTGTTTGTATTTATTGAGCTCCTAGGTGAGTCAAGGGCATGAAAAACTGTGTTTTATTTCTAAGTATCAGATTCATACTTTATTGTTTGTGTGTATGTATACTCTGGATGGATTGGTAAATGAACTAATTAGTTTTGTTAAGTTTCTTTTAGCCCAGAAAAAAATAAGATGGGGAAAAAGATTTATCTAGCCGTGTCTGGAGATGATGTTGGACAAATGTGGACATGAATGGGGGAAGAGATGGTGCTACTTACATTTTTAGCATTAGATTGCTTTTTTTTTTTGTGTGTGTTTTTTTTTTATTGAAAAATTTTTAAACTTTACAAAAACAAAACAATTTTCCCCCAAGCCTCCCCAACCCTCCCATTCCCTCCCCCGACCTTCCCAGAGCTGAATATAGGCTTAATTAAAGTTTCTTCGAAAAATCTTAAAAAAGATATAAACCATAAATAAATCTAAATACATTACTTAAGAAAATTATAAGATAATTAACAATAGTGTGTATATAAAAAACATAAATACAAAAAATAAATGTTTAGAAAAAAAAAGAATGAAAAGGAAAAAAGAAGAAAGATAAAAAATATCATTAGATTGCTTATAATCCAGTTGAATATGCTTCTGTGTCCTGAATTTTAAAACAACATTGCCCTTTTTACTCTTAATCTTGCTATCCTTATATGCTTCCCTCTGTATCACTTATGGAGGGGTGTGCGCGCGCCTTTGTCCTTTTCTTTTTCTTCTTTGAAAATGAACCTGTCATCGGTGCAACTGAGTCTACATAATGAAAAGAATTTCTAATTTGAATGACACATCATCTTCCTATTAAATCGTAATTTTTGACTCTACACCATTTTATTCTGAAAGGTCATCCAAACGATGTATAAAATTATAGAGTTGCTCTTTTTTTAGGCTTACCATTATTCCATATTTTGTGCCTCTTCTGTTTAAAATGCAGTAAACAAGAGAGATTGACAAAGCCAAGTCAGTCTCAGTTCTTAGATTGCCATAGTAACATTCTTAACATCAGAAGAGAAATGTGTGCAGAATTCTAAAGTATGCTTATGGTTCACCAGGAGACAAACGTTTAGTGCTTGAATGCCTCTCAGTCCTGATTACCATTACTTCTGAAATCAAACTGCTAGAAACGGTATCAGAACTGAAGATCGGTTGATTTAGACTTCTGCACTAAGATGGTTGCACTGACCCATTCATAACTTGGATTCCCAACTCCCCTATGTCAAGAATATTAACAGGAGATATAATGATTGAACCGGGAACCTTATGCATGTAAATAAACTGTTGGCTGTAGCCTTATTCTGCTGGCAATGAGAGTACACCTTGCCATAGACTGGAGTTATCTTTAACATTTTGGGGTGCCTATTTTGGGTATACTGATAATGCAAAGTGGGCATGAGCAGAATTTGGGGCAAGAGGAATCATGCTTTTTGGAAAACAATTTGGGGAATGCCTTTGTTCTTTTCCCTACATACATTTGCTGCAGGAGTTCATTCACTTTCCACAAATATTCTTATAGACTTAACAAATTAAATAACTAAGGGTATGTCATACATTTTTTCTTATCCCTTGATCTATGTTCAATTGTTTGCTAAGCATTCAGTTTATTTTCTTCTAGGTTTTGCTTTTTGGGATATGCAAAACACTTTGTGCATGAACCATCTGCACAGAGTAGTTGTTTTTCATTGACAAATGTTCAAAATGAAACATGCAGGTTTCAAGCAGAAATATTTGGGGTTCTATCCCAAGGAAAAAGCCATGATTATTAGCAGTGGCAAGTAGTAATTAAAGGTGTTATTGAAAGAAAAACTCTGGGAAAAATGAGGAAGAGGGGAGCAGGCTAGTTAGATATATCTTGCTTATAATCAAATTGGCTGCTGCTGCTGCAACTGCTACTGTCCTTGCTTCAAGTGCAACATATCCAGCTGCCTGTACCCCCCTCCCCCACCAAAATTTCTGGCATCTGCCTTTTCCTACCTCCTTTCAGCTGTTGCCACCAATATCTATATACCAAATTGATTTTTCCAACATTGTAAGTTGACCACCCATCTCAGTAAAGTCATAGTTTATTGAGGTAAATTACTTAAGTATTATATACCCCAAATTTATGAAGAACTATTGCTTATTACTGTTTTTCTACACTTTGCAAAATGCTATTCAATCCAAAAAAGAATATTGTGATTGATATGCATGTCTATGTTCTAGGCTTATTTTAGAACCAATTTATCATTCCTCATTTCAAAATATCAAGAAACTCTGCCATTAGATAGATTTAGAACTGATAGATTTCTCCCAGGTAGGCTAGATTGGAAAAAATAACAAGCCCACAGTAATTCAAGAACGTCTAATAATGAATTTGAAGAACTAAGACGACTTTATGAAATAATTCCACTGATTGTAGTGTATCAAAAGCAGCTCCTATATAGGATGAATTCAGGATTCATTTGTCGCACTTCTTTGTGTCCGCAGTATGCAAAATGCTAGATGCCCCCTTTTCTTTGAGTGGGAGGCCAAGCTATCCATCTGTCTTTTGCTGTGATGGTCAGATCTGATTCCCAGTTTTTCCCATGAGTAAGTGAGAATCAGCTCTCCAAAAGTCACAAAAAAGCATCATGGCTGCATGTTCCCAAGAACTTCAATTCTGTCTTAGATTCCTGATGTGGAAGTCTTGGTGTTACTTTTCTATATGTTTTCAAATGAAATGTTCTCTTAGGGCAGTGGTTCTCAACCTGTGGGTCGGGACCCCATTTGGGGTCGAACGACCATTTCACGGGGGTCGCCAAACAAGGCTGTCCGCCATTTTTCCCCCTTTTCTTTGGCCACGCCCCTGGCACCCGGTGATGTATAAGTGGTTGGGGGTCACCACAACATGGGGAACTGTATTATGGGGTCGCGGCATTAGAAAGGTTGAGAACCACTGTCTTAGGGAGAGAAAAAAGATCATATGTTGCTGGGGCATTGATAGGGCTTGCATTGGCTGATCTGAGAGTTGTATTCTAGCATCTTTTGTAACATTCCAAAGGCACCTCACAGATAATCAGCATCCCTACAAAAAATTGCAGTAGATAATTCAACACTTGTCTTGTAGTACCTAATCCTAGATGTAATAGACCAACACATTTAAAAGGTACTTTCATTCATTCTGACTTGAGAGCTGTTTTCTCCCCATCAATCAAAAGAACTGAACACAAGTAATATCGATTTAGTAAGTTAGTAAGTATTCTTCATTTCAATTAAGTAACTGAAATAT
This sequence comes from Crotalus tigris, assembly GCF_016545835.1. Taxonomy (NCBI): domain Eukaryota; kingdom Metazoa; phylum Chordata; class Lepidosauria; order Squamata; family Viperidae; genus Crotalus; species Crotalus tigris. The sequence goes on along the minus strand of NW_024097214.1, from coordinate 152,685 downwards.
TCTTTTGAAATGATACAACATAGGGATAGGAAGCTGGCAGTCCTCCCTTAGTAATTCAGCAATGCCCACAGGGCAACCTGTTCTCTACTTCTGTTACCAAAAAAGGCATTGGAGCCTCACAATAAAAAAGGGAGGAATTATTAAAGGAGTAAGGCACTTATTATACCTTGTCTTTGTCTTCTATGGAATAAGTTTCACAGATAGCTAGCCAATCACAGATGTGTACATTATGAGACATTCCAGAAGATGATAAAAAATGGATGGGATACTTGACCACTTGTGATCTCTGATATGGAAAAGCCAGTTAAATGTTATTATGTCTCAATTTTTCTAGTGCCTTATTTTTTTTTCCTATTACTTTTTCAGTAAAAGTGTGGAAGAAATTATCCCAGATATATCAACAAATTAAACAGTGATCTTGTGACCTTTCATTAGAATATAATTAATCTAATAATTGTTAGATTTATTATATTACAAGATCACCTGTAGTTGAATATGTTACTTGAAAATGTTTTAATCCAACATAAATGGTTTATGTTGGCAGCTGATAAACCTTTCCTCATTTGGCATGGTTACCATAATGATATTAATCTATTTGACCTTGTAGACCAATCTAGAGAATCAGTTTATATTCAGAGTTACATATTTCTGCTTCAGTCTATTGACTTCGTACACATACCTAACTTTTGATATAATAAAGATTCGTTTTAGATTATTTGCTATTTAAATTGTATGCGCAAATTGTATTCACTGTTGTAAATTTTGTGTATGTCTGCAGGGAAGTAATATATTTATAATGACAGCTACTTAGATTTTTCCTTTCGGGAGAAAACTTACTGAAGGAAAGGTTTGAGAATAAAAATATTTGAAGGTATTTATTTTGCATTTTTTTTTAGTAAAAACGTGTTGCTTTTTCTCCCATTACTTCATGAATACAATATCTGACATTTGTTAGGAAACTTAGAGCACCATTTTTTGACAGGTCTGTCTAAGAGAGAAGAGATTTATCTTAAAAAAAATTGTAGATATGCAAAAATGTTGTACTTAGATGTTTTGTTTGCATATTTGTAACTTGATTTTGCAATGCCAAGTCATGATGCACCTAGCCAGTTCACAGATTACTAAACAATTCTTCGTGATGAACCTGAACTTTTCTTGAGGGACCTGGGGTGTTAACTTTCTAGGAAGTACAGGTAAAAAATGTTTCTAAAATTCATGGATTGGATAGTTTTATGAATTTGGATACTTCTCTTTATTGAATCTAGAAGTGATGTTTACTAATTCCTTGTATAATGTTTCTACTCTGCTTCTTCCTAGCTATCATTAATCCAAAGCAACCCAAAGAGACACCCAAAAGTTTCAGCTTCGACTATTCCTACTGGTCTCACACAACTGTAAGTAGATATTAGGGCACAAAGGAGGGGGTTGGTTGGTTGTGGGATTCCTTTGTGTAGGCTTCAAAAACGAAAACTTAGATTTTTTAAAAAAATCTTTCCAATTAAAGTGAATCTTGGAAAAAATATGTAAATGTGAATTGAACTTTGTTGGGTCGTTCTGTTAACATGGGACCTCAGATTGGCTAGAAAAATGTATCCCTACAGGAAAGGCAGTTGGCAGCAGCTTAAAAAGTTAGCAACTACTCAATTTTCAACTTCCTCTTTCTAATGTGACCAAGAGCATATGTATTGCAGGTTGTGTTCACACTGCAAAAATATATACATTGCTGGTAAAAGGACTAGAAAGCATTCCAGAAGCAAAGCTCCTTTTACCTATAGCCTGGAGATTTGAGCTCTGTTCCTGCATCCTGCCAAAGGCATTCCCTTCTATGTGGAGAGGGAAGTTGACATTCTCCCATGGGGTGTAAAAGTGGAGCTTAAATCCTGATGATTTATGCTCCATTTCTGCACCCTGTGGAAGAAGTTCCTTTCTGCTTACAGCAGAGCTGATGTCCTTCAGCAGGCAGCTCTTTCAGGCAGCTCCTAGAGATGAGAGAGCTGAAATCCAAGCAGGATTTTCAGTTCCTGAGCAGAAAGGCAACACAGTAAGGTGATGAATGTAGGATGTTTCAGGCAGATGTGGGAGGCCCTGCGAGGACTTGAGCAAGCTGTGCATAAGGATCTCTTCCTCAGGGGATGAGAATCCTGCTTGAATCTCAGAAGAGAGTATTTTCAGCTCCTGAGCTGAGCCTCTCATGGTTTTCCTTCCCACCGAGGCACCCCACACTCCTTACCTGGGACTGTGTCTGCTTAAGGAGCTGTGGTAGTAGAGTGGTTAGAATGCAGTATTGCAGCCTAACTATGCCTATAACCAGGAGTTTTAATCCTGAATGGCTCAAGATTGAGTCAGCCTTTCATTCTTCCACCGTCAGTACAGTGAAGACTCAGTGAAGACTCAAATTGCAATATGCTGACTCTGTAAACCCCTCAGACAGGGCTGTAAAGCACTATGAAGCAGTATGAGTGCTATTGCTCTTAATGACCTCCATGATTCCTTAATGACTACAACTGGGAATGCCAGGATTGCAGTTGTTGAGTAAAGCAGTCATGTGGGCAGTCATGCCATCTTAACAACCACTTTGCTCAACAACTGATGTTCTGGTTTCAGTTGTGGTAATTAAATGAAGATTAAATGGAGTAAAACAATTAAGCTTTAACATGAAGTCTATCACAGCATTCCTACTACGACCAATTATTCATAGTAATTTTATTTTATTTTTTATTTATTTACTGACAGAATTTATATTGCTGTCTATCTCATATGAATAAGCAGCTCACAATTTCATTAAAAATATTGCTAAAAACAAGAGTGCCCTTTACTTCTGGCAGCAGACTGTCATCCTCACAGCTCAACCTTTATCCTAGCCTAGTGCTTGGGGGAAGAGCCAGGAATTCATAGACCCTGAAGGCTAAAAGGGTAGAGATAGAGATCCTGTCAAATGACAATATTTAAGGGACAGGACCGGGATAGCATCCCTCATACAAACAGACATGCACACAACTTTTCCTTTTTCTTAGAGAGAGCCACTTTAAATTATTGGTAATTATGAAAGTTATTTTTCCCAAAAATTATTAGGAAAAAAGTATGCATGTATATATTCCTAGACTTACAACCACAATTGGGACTGGAATTTTGGTCGCTAAGCAATGTGGTCATTAAGCAAATCATCATGCGATTGTACCCAATTTTATGACCATTTTTACCACAGTCATTAAACAAACCACTACAGCCATTAAGCAAATCACTTGGTTGTTAAGCAAATCCAGTTTCCCTAATTGATTTTGCTTATCTGAAGCCAGCTGGGAAAGTAGCATATTGTGATCAAGATGCTGCAACAGGCATAAATGTGAGCCAATTTCCAACCACTTGAATCGTGACCACATGACTGCAGAGTTGATGCTATGGTCTTTTGAGGACAGTTTGTAAGACACTTTTTCCAGGGCCATTTTAAATATTGTTAGACAAACGGATGCAAGTTAAGTATATAATGAATTTAGAATAGTTCCTATCAAGGAGACGTATTATTGCCCTCCAAGTGTTTGGATAGCAACAGTCATCTGTCCCAGTCAGAATGGCCAGTGATCAAGGTTTGTGAGGATTGGACTAGAACATTTGGGGGCTTCAAATTGACTATATTGTGCAGAGGGAGAAAATATTTTTTCCCTTTGTCTTCTCTCAAATCATTTCCAGTTCTCCTCAGTGATCTCTGTTTTTCTTTTTTCTGAGCAGCCTGAAGACATAAACTATGCTTCTCAAAAACAAGTGTATCTGGACATTGGAGAGGAGATGCTGCAACATGCTTTTGAAGGTTATAATGTCTGCATTTTTGCCTATGGCCAGACTGGGGCTGGCAAGTCATATACAATGATGGGTAAACAAGAGAAAGACCAACAAGGCATAATTCCCCAGGTAATTATGACAATGGGAAATAGCTCAAAGTAAGAAACAAATCCAAGAAAATAATGTTTGGGACAGGAAGCCTATGAAGCAGTTCGGTTAACAAGTGACAATCAAGAAAGGGGTGGAAATATAAAATCCCGTGACATCTTCAGAAAATAGAAAGATGTGGCATGAATAGAATTGAACAATGGTAGATGGAAACAAAAGAAGGATTTATCCCTGATTATTAAAAATTCAAGAAAGGGAAGCAGTAGAACGAATAGAATTGGTTTACTTAGTCTCAACTAAACGTTCTATCATAGAAGGAGACCTCTGAATAAATCACTGAGTTGGTCACTGTTGGCATATGAGTTCAACAACTTGTATGCTTGTACAGAAGTGTAGCTTAGAAAACAATAGAAATTTTTGAGTTGCGAGATGTTGTCATTGGGAATAGTTCTTTCTACAATATTGCATATCTCTATTAAAAAGAAAAATTCATGATTTGGTTGGAATTTATATTTTTATCCAGATCACTTTTTTCAATTAATTAAGAGCCTTTCCCCAAATATTATTTATGGAAAATATTTATTTTTACAAACAATTTGAAAACTTAAATGATGTAAAATAGTACTGTTGTTACAGAATTGTAACTTTTTTTTGTCTTTCTCATGCTATGAAGCTGTGCGAGGATCTCTTCTCTCGAATCAATGACACCACAAATGACAATATGTCCTACTCAGTGGAGGTACAGTTGGCAACTTTCCAATACTCAATATCATTTTTATAGGTAGTTTCAAGCAGCAAAAGAAACTTTATTATGCTGAGGTTGCAGAAATATATAAAGTTGAAGAAAAAAGTGTTTGCCAAAAAAAGCTCTCTAATAATATATTTCTGAATCCTCAGATTTGTTTTGTAACATGTGTGGACAATTGTTTTATAGTCAAGGATAATTATTAAGTAGTTTGTCATTATTATTATTGTTATTGTTATGATTATGGAGAGGATCATTGATGCAATAATCATTCAGTGAAATTACCAGAGGATGGGATCAAGATTTTCACCCCCTTTAATATTTTCCTATTTTTGAAAGTATAAAATAAGATTACTAAGCATATTGGGAAGTAAACTTGTCCTTTTCTGACCTTGGGAGGAAATTGTACAGACACTACTTAGTGGTTTGGTGGTTTATTAGAGATGAAAAAAAAAGACAAGAATGAGGTGATAGGATGAGGAAGAACTCCTACAAATCGTCAGGGCTGCAATGGAAGGATATCTTTTGTGCAATCGGAAATACCCTCCAATTGTGTCAGAAATAAATTACATTTAGCGGCAAAATATAGACAACCAGCACAATGGCACATAAAACTAGAGCTGTTTTGTTAGCCTGTGTGGAAGTGCCTTATATACTGATTAATACCAATTAACTATGGATATAGTGTACTTGTTAATTAGAACTGCAACATGGAAAAAGAAAGCTTAATAAGTTGTAAATATCCCATCAGCTTTCAGTGTTAATCTCCCTATCTATTGATCAGGCTGACTTGGTGATTCTTCAGAATTCCTGGATGCCTATCCTATTGGTTGATCAGGTTATCTTCCTAAGTTCAATATATTCTACTTGTAAGCTGAAAAATAAGATCACATATTACAAAATATCTGTATTCTCTGGCTGTATTCATACAGTGGACTTAGCCGTATGGCTGCTAATGTAGCTTATTCGAACTGGCTTCATGTAGTTCTGCCAATCACCTCAAGGTTTATCATTTTGAGTAATAAACAGTAAAATGGAGCAACTTATGGGCTAGCAGGCAGGACTTGAATAAATGAATCCTCATTCATTTCCTCAAGTCTTGCCTGCTGGGCCATGAGCTGTTGCATTGGGAGAGTACTGGAAGAACTTCATTACTGTGTGCAACAGTGACAATTCTCTACTGGCAGGAAGACAGCAGTGGGAATGGCCTTGTAAATTACCCAATCAATATTTGGGAGATGTGTTTTGTGGCTGGAAGACCTTTGTAATGGAATAGTTGACATTATTTAGCTACTCAATATTTTCATTTCATTTTCTTGGAGAACTGAAAACAATGCAAGGCCATCAGCCAAAAATTACTAGGTTTTCAGACTTGCAAAATATGGATTGACTTGGGAAAGCCCTTTCACAATTGGCTCATGTTCTTATGGTTCATAGAGACAGAAAGGGTAATTCAGAAAAAAAAATGGTAGAAAAAAGAGCTATTATATGCATTTTACCTGGAAGAAATTTCCACTATCTTTATTCAGTCTTGCTCCTCCTCTGTGTGAATAGGATTGCCATTGAAAATGCTTATCTGCATAGCTAAATACCTTTTATTTGTTTACAGACTTTATTTCTGAAATCTGCTCACATTTATAAAACACAATGTTGTATTCTTCTTTGCTGGAACCTGTGAATTTTTGTTCTGGGTTGAAGATGTGAAATGCAGCTTGTACATATCAGTCAGTGCCCACAAGATATTTAGTGTCCTTCTCTGCTTCTCTTGCCCTAATGTTTTTTAAATATACCATTCTCAGAATAAGTGCAATTTGTCCTGCAGGTGAGTTACATGGAAATATATTGTGAGCGTGTGCGTGACCTCCTCAATCCCAAGAATAAAGGAAACCTGAGGGTCAGAGAGCATCCTCTCCTTGGACCATATGTTGAAGATCTCTCAAAACTAGCTGTTACTTCATACAATGATATTCAGGATTTAATGGACTCTGGGAACAAAGCAAGGTAAAAAGAACAAGGAAAATATATCTCATTCTAGCATTCCTATGAAATCATTCAGAATTAATATTTTTAGTCAAGTCCTTCACAGGAATTTTACTGTGATAAAAATATCAGAGAATATGTTGATAGTTCTGACAGAGGGCACTAACCTTAACTTAAATAATTCAAACAAGAATGGCATAGAGTATGGTCTCATGACTGGCCTTATGAAAATATTGCTAGATGGACTGAAGTCCAAGTTCTTTTGTGAGTTTCAGAATTTCAATACTTTACCCTATTAGACATGCACATTAGCAGCAATCTCTCCATAGCTAGAGCAAAAAAGAAGGAGTGAATTACATTGAAGTGGAATCATAAAGAAGATGAGAAACCAAGGATTCCCATCTCTAGAGAGTTTTCACCTTTATATAGATCTTGTAAGGATTACATTTTTACTCTTTTCCCCCCAATTTTTCCTGCTATAAAAAACACTATACTTTTTTTATTTTTTTTTACTCATTTATATACAAGTACTATAATTTATATACCACTCAATAAAGTAAGGCTTAAACTGCCCAGCATCAGTTGTTGTTTAGTTCTCCATGATATCTTCTAGTTTGAGAAGCCCATAGAAAACTTACAGAATATTGTTTAGCTACATAGGTGGAGAGATGTTGAAGAAAAGAGGGGAAAGATTTTCCAGCAAAAACTGGACATATTTGTGCTTCCTGTTAGTAGTGAGATGGTAATGTGGGATGGGTAGATATGGAACATCTTATAGTCTTCTAGAATTGAAAAAAAACTTTTAACTTTGCAAGCTTTGAGTCAGCATGTCATGCATCTTGTTTACTGATTTTTTTTCCTCATTATTGATTGCTTTTTTACCTGCCTATTGGCCTCTAGACATAAAGGCCTACAATTTAAATAAATTCTCCATAGCTTGGTGAATAGTGATGGGAGTTCAATAGGTACCGAGGACACTCAGTTGGAGAAGACCATTGTTCGGGATTAAGCTGTTTCAAATATTAAAATTGAAGTGCTCCACTCTTCAAGTCTTCAAGGCATTCCAATTCTCATGATGTGGCATGGCTGCTTTGAGGGCTTTCCCAGGTTACCTGTGCATGCATGTATATGTGCAGACAATACTTTCTCTGAGATTGAGGGTGAAGCAGTGCAGCTGTTTATGTACATGTACATCAAGATAAGTGATAAATTCCTTGAAGCTGCTATACCAAGTGTAGAGCAGGGCTTTTCAACTGGTGGTACGCATACCACCAGTGGTACTTTGACACATGGCAGGTGGTATACAACCCTCCTAGACAAGTATAGCAGGGGAAGGAAATGAACAGAAGCAAGCCAAGCCTGAGGGAGAAGCAGCTGGATTGCAGGACTGTCGAGGCTCAGCAGAAGCCCCAGGAGCACCACAGGGTTCCAGCTGATTGGTGCTTCCGGAAGCAGTGCGTAGCTGGAGGTGAACCAAAGAGAAAAGGGGGGGGGAGGAAAGGATAAAAAAGAAGGTGATTTTGGTGGGAAAGAGGACGGAGAAGAAGCTGTGAAAGGAGAGCTCAGCAGGCAGAGAGGAAAAAGAGACAGGGAAGAAGAATCTGTTGCTGGAAGAAAAGGTCCCCTGGTTCGTTTTCTCCAGCCAAGAGAATGTAATCAGTGCTGATGAAATGAAAAGCCAGGAGACAAACTTGTCAGAAAGAAGTTTGGTTTATTTCAGAAGCCAGTGGGTTCCTGGTCAACTGGCAGCTTGATTGGGTTACCATAAGGATTTCATACAGTTTTTACAGCGTTTAGTAATTCAGAGGCTCGTTTTGTGTGCTTTGGTTATTGGAATATTTTAGTCTGTTTCACAAGGGCTAGTCTAAAGTGTTGGCTTCCGTAGGTTTAATCCCTTTAAACAAATGTAATTAGTTTTATCCCCATATCTTACGCATTTTCTTTGCAGGTAAACAGGCTTAATTTAAGATTATCACTTTTTGTAATTGTCGGAGCCTTTTAGGCTCCGGTTACAACCTGTGACACGCCTGAGGCAGCTTAAAGAAAAAAACATGGAGTTTATTGTTTCTTTATTCTGGGAGGCTTTTGTGAGCCTTTCTTGGTTTGCGCTTGATTCCTGTGTCTTTAGGGGTACAGTGAAGGGACTGGGGTGTATGTGCATTCTTACTACACTGTGGAAGGAGAGCTCAGAAAGCAGGGAGGAAGAAGAGAAGAGGGAGAGGGGAAGAATGGCTGACCAGCCAGCTGATAGTGGTGCATATTAATAAATATGGATAAATTCATCATACATTTGTCAGTGCAAAGGGAAAGTGATTCAGCAAAGGAACTGCCATCGAAGAAATTAAAACTGGTACTTTTTTCCTTTTTTTCTACAGTTTGTAACATTTTATTAGATTATAGAATAAAATACAACAGCAAATAGTAGGACACAGTGAGGAAAAAGGGGAAAAAATGAGGGGGAGAAGGGAAAAAGAAAAGAAAAGGCATTGACTTCCGACTTCCTCTGTTGCAGTAGAAGGAAGCGTTAACATTGAACCTCAACTTTTTACTTTTTCATAATACTATAAGCTAGCCATTTCTATAACAACAAATGAATCTAATCAGTAAAACCCAAAATCCCCCCCCCTTTTTTTTAGTCATCACGTTTTTGACACCTTGCTAAGCACTGGTGGTATTCAAATATTGTCATGTCCTAAAAGTGGTACAATCTGTGAAAAGCCCTGTTCTAGGGGATGCAGCTGTCTGAACACTTTGAGAGAGATGCTTTACTTTATGTAATTGTAATAAGCAAAACATTCATTTGAATGTTTTCTAAACACACACATTTGACCTGGTACCAACCAGATGTATTGAAATTACATTTCACAGCCACTGTGGCAGTTTTTCATGACAATTATGAATTCTGAGAAATACAGTAATATATCTGAAAGCTTCTAAACCAAGGAAAGATATTTTAAACATCTGTATATTATTAGTATTTGCTTGTTTTTATCAACTTTACTTTCCTGACAACAAATATAAATAAATTCCCTGTTACTCTTCTTCAATAGGACAGTGGCAGCCACTAATATGAATGAAACGAGCAGCCGCTCGCATGCAGTTTTCAATATTATCTTCACCCAGAAGAGACATGATGCAGAGACAGACATCACCACTGAGAAGGTGAACTAAAAAATTAGTATGCATTGATTTTCTGGTCAAGAGCACTCATGCGTGCAGTCTGATACCATCTCACTTGTAATAGTACTGTCCAGCCACCACAAAGACTCTGGGCTCAGCTGTCAGTTGGACTAAGTTGGTGATATAATGAAGAGAGTGGTAAAAAGCATCAGTGCACAGGGAGCAAATGGAAGGTAGCTTTTCCCCCCTTCAATTTCGGTCACATATCTATAGACAATCTTTCTCTGCATTGAGAAAAGATAGGAGACTTTGAGGGAAACTTTGGAGCCAACACTTTAAAACAGAAAGAGAAAGAACTTTTTGAGGCTTGATGCGATACCAATTATGTGATAATAGATTAATCCTGGGAACCAAATTTAAAGGTAAAGCTAAATCTCATTTTGGATGGGGTTGCAATGCCTCAGAGAGATCCTGTGCACAATTTGGGGGTCCTCCTGAACTCCTTGCTCCTGCTTAAAGAGGTGCTGTCCAGATTCTTGGAAATATTATGGTTGCTAAGAATTTGGGCAGTTCAAATCCCAACGCAACACCTATTCTCCAATATCATTTGAGTCTATTCCACCATATAAGTATCCAAGCATCCTTGTTTCATTTCTTATACATTGCCTTATAATTTTTCTTCATTAAAGTCAATTTAGAAAAATCTGGGATCATCCCAGAGATGGCTGTTTTCTGAATTGTGTGGTTGCTAAAACACTCACTTCATATTTTGTTTTTCCCAATGGTTAGACTTCCTTTATTAATAACAAATACTCCATCATGCCTAAGTGCTAGAGAATAATCTGAGAGGTAGATACTGTGTTGGATATAAAGCAATATTTAATCTGTTTGCTCATTTCAGGTCAGCAAAATCAGCTTGGTGGATCTTGCAGGAAGTGAACGGGCTGACTCCACTGGAGCAAAAGGCACCAGACTTAAGGTAAGGAAAAAAATAACCTGGACTAAGGGAGATATTTATGTACATGTCTTTGCACATTAAGTTTTAAAACTGTTGAATGAGATTATCCTTTGAAAAGCTATTGATTTATCCTGATAGAAAACCTGTAGTACTATAAATCAAAATATATTGTGTAGCTTTTACATCTTTTCCTTCTTAGTGTTGTTTGCTTGCCCTTCTATGGTTAGGAAAATAAAAATGAAAGAAGCACTCAGAAAACAAAGGAAGGCTATGCATGAAAAAATATTGCCTAAGATCATCCTTCCTGTTATATAATTATGTGGATGAGGCAAGAATTCTGCATGATGAAAGACTTGCCAGAAGTATGAGAAGGGCAAACCAATTGTGATAAAATTCCCTACAACAATTGCTGTTCATCTACCATTTATGTTGTCTGTATTTACACATTCTATTATTTTCTATTTGGAACACACTTCCTAAACTTGATTGGCTTGCCTCAGTCTTCCCCAACCTGATTCCTTCAGATGTGCTGGGAATTCAGTTTTTAGAATCCATAGCCAGCAATACTGGCTAGAAATTCTGGGAGTTGCAATCCTAAAATATCTGAAGATTTTATGGTTTTAGAAGATGGAACTCTTCAGTGACATCTTAGATTGGTATACATACATATGTAGTAGCTCTTTTATGATAAGAAAGAATGGCAAAGTTAAATAAAGAGACACTTGAATGTGTAATATAACTCTAAATCCTGGTGGTTCTGGCGAGTTAGTGATTCAGCACCTTAAATATGTTTCTGTGCAAAAAATTTATCAAAATTCAATGCCCCACACTGATTGGGTATCCTTATTTTCACAGGAAGGAGCAAACATCAATAAATCACTAACAACCTTAGGAAAGGTTATCTCTGCTCTAGCTGAGATGGTAAGGCTTCTTTTGATATAAGCTGAGGAGAACATTTTCTTACAACTAAAGTGCAAAATTTTATTTTCCTAATTCGTTTCACAGATGCTTCAATAAAAATATGACTCAACCATTTGATTTCTGGAAAAAAAGCCATATTTAGTTTTGCTCCTGAATTCAAAAATCACTAACCTGCTAATGGAAAAGAAACCTTATACAGAATTCCAGCTTCTTTTGTTGTAAATGTCTGAAAACTCAGATTAAAATATTCAAGGACTCCATCCTGAGAATTAATATTAAAATAATATTAAAATAATCAAGGACTGTTTTGAAGGTTACCTATCACTGTCTTGACACTTACATTAATTTCTGTTTTTTGCCTAAGGAGGTACATACAACTGTATGAATTTAATACCTGCAGATTTGAATTTACATCTATAGACATGAATTCACAGGTTTACTACTTTAGAAAGAATTAAGACATTTCAAAGTACTTTGATATATGTGCCTGTGAATAAGGAAAAATAATTGCAAACATTTATTTACATTATAGATATAGTACTGTTGGTATTTATGCACTTCTATATGTATGAAGATGTTCTGCAGTATTAAGTGGCTAAGGGACTACATGTTTTGTCCCTGCCATCAACCCTGTTTCCTTTGCTTTGTTCCCTAATTTCACTATGTTAGGTGAAGATCTAAAGGAGGAACCTGGTATATTTGTGGAGATCTCTTCAGTTGGTCAGCAATTGTGCTTCCACATGTCCAGATAATTATTTCCTTAGGCTTAATTCAGTGCACCAAAATCAGGATGGACAGCAAACCTCTTTTAATTAAACAGGAGCCCTTCATGCAAATAATACAAGAAGGCTACTGATGAGAACACCCAACCAATATTCTGTGACAAACATTCTAGCATATCTTCTGTTCCCCTGAATAATCTTTGTATTTTGTCTATTCTGCAAATGAGCAGGGAAGATATTATGGCATTACAGCAATGTCGGATAATAGGATATGTAGAAAATCAGGGGCTGAATGAAGATATGGATTCTGCTCTCTTGATTCAATTCTGTCTGCTTTTGCTCTACTATTCTAAATTAGTAAAATGAACACTGGTTTGGATTATGTTATATGTTTTCATTGGGAGAAGATATACAATTGATATAAAGTCACAGTTTAGTTTTCAGATCCAATCTTATTAAAACCTGCCTTGATAACATAAAATTGTGAAATTTTAATTGGTATTTGCTTTATTTTCAGGATTCAGGACCAAATAAGGTAAATATGTATGCTGGGCAATTAATGATAGGCCTGAGTGAAGCTGTTTTATCTGGAAATTATCCATGTCCAAACATTTCACATGAAGTGTTATGATTTTTTTAAAAGTTTATATATCATAACAGAGAAGGACCCTTATAAAATCACATCGTCTTGTAGATAGCTTCCCAATTCTGTCATTTTGTATTTTAAATTCTATTGCATGATGATCTGACTATTAGATATACCTCCACCCAAAATGACCTTCCCAAGGCTGGTGCCCTCCAGATATTTTTTAGATTAAAATCTTGAAATTATAGAATAGGGGGGATTATAAGCAGACACATGCTGAGGAAGAAACTCTAACCAAAATTCAATTTGAAGGGTTTAATAAAAGTTGGAGACAGATTAACAAACCTCTGATTATGGAAGAAGAAATAGAACACTTGCTTAGACACAGCTTGAAATCTGGCTGGATTTATCACTGAAATCAAGAAAGAACATTATCACTGATAAAAAAAATTATTATTAATGCACAGTTAGAAATAATTACAAGAAATTTTTTGAGGAGTTTATTTTGGTTTCTTATGTGACTTTTGGGAGTAGATCATGGGGAAAATGTGCAAGTTTTACCAAACAGAAAACTCAATATCATTCATTTTTGTGATGACTGGTAGCTATGTGATAACAATTCTAGCCCGGCTAAATTTATTTTGAAGGGTCAAATTTGTTATTTGAAGAGCAGTGTATAGTCATAGACTCAGTATGAACCACCTTATGTAAGTTGTACTAATTTTGTTCCTATGAGAATCATGCTAAATAGAATGCAAGGCTTCCTGAGCTCTGAAAATCTTAAGTATTTTCATGATTGTTATGAGATGATAGTGACTTAGAATGTATATTCTTTCTCTAGAAAATTACAAAAGAAGCTTTTTGGGTTATGTACATAGTTGGATTTAGAGAAGGAAATTAATCCTATTTTTAAAAGGTTGATTGCTTTTTCTTCCTTTGTATTAGGGTTAAAGAATTGTGATTCATTCAGACATTAGAAGTATCAGTTCATTGTTGCATTCTCTCTTTCTTGTAGAATAAGAAGAAAAAAAAGACAGATTTTGTTCCATATCGAGATTCAGTACTTACTTGGTTGCTCCGAGAAAATCTAGGTATGTTATTTTCTCAACGTATCATCTACATTCTATATTATTTCTCAGCCAAAGTCTAAATAATGAATCTCCCAAGTCTTCTGCTTTTGAGTTTTGAAACCTTCTTTTTATGGTTTTCTTTATTCAGCTCCTGTTTCTAGCAGTGATGAAGGTAGTTGGGTTGTCTGAAATCTAATAGTAACATTTGCAATTCCTTAAAGTGCTTGCCAATATCCTGCACATAAATATGGGATGAATGTTCAGAGTCTTCTCAATTTGGGAGATCTGGATAAATGAACAGACAATGCATAGGAAGAAAAAGAAGATGAACACAGCTCAGAAAGTGGATATTTAATTTTAGGTTTTATCAGTCATTGTGTTGTGTGTTTTCTGGCAGGTGGTAACTCCCGGACTGCTATGGTTGCTGCTCTCAGCCCTGCTGATATTAATTATGATGAGACTCTCAGCACCCTAAGGTAGAAGCTTTATAAAAGATTTCTCATTCTTTTAATTATGAACTAGACTAAGCTTTGTGAAATAGAATTGAATTCATTGCATTATCCTTGTTTTTTCTTGAAATTTTCTTGGAGGGAAAACGTGCTTTCATATATACAGTATGTTATCCCCTATGCATGTCAAAAATATATATTCTATACAAAGAGCCCAGAACAACTTCATTTGTTATCTATTGCTTGGCAGTGCATAGGGGATAAAAGTTGTGTCATGGGGAAATTTTTTCTCTCAAGTTGGATTGAGGTTCTGATTGAGTTGAAAGACTGAGGAAAAAGGGAGACTAAATATGGTTTCCTAACCAGTGCCTGGATGGTCTCTCTATGGAAGAGGGTTTTTTTTTATGTTCAGGCTTAGAAACAGATATTGGCAGCTTGAAAGGCTAGTGTTAAAGTCCTCAGTGTTCTCTGATCCAGATTTTAACTGGGAAATGGAAGAGATTGGTGAGAGAAAGAAATACCCTCTAACCATGGGCCAGTTTTGACTGAGATGTATAGGATGTGACTTGTTTACTTACTTGATTGATCGAGAATATTTCCTGCATTTCAGGAGAAATACCTTAGTTTTCTATACCTGGGTAAAAGAGATAATCTTAACATTCTCTTATATATTTCACATTCTATATGGCATTTTCAGCAGACCTTACTTTGTTTAGAATGTGTATTTTCCCCACAGATATGCAGATCGTGCTAAGCAAATCAGATGCAATGCTGTCATTAATGAGGATCCCAACAACAAGCTGATCAGAGAACTTAAAGATGAAGTGGCTCGCCTGAGAGACCTGTTGTATGCCCAAGGCCTGGGAGATATCATAGATAGTATGTTGAGTATCAGTGCTTTGGTTTGGGCTAAGGCTGATCTGTGTCAACATCTGTCTTTCTTGGTTTATTTCTTCTAGTTGCAGATCCAACCTCAACATGGTTCCTGCTTTCAGTTCATAGTCTCAAAGCCCACTAGCTCACCATGAAGTGACAATAACAATTTCACACGTTATAGTGACTGTGTTAAGGTTCATAAAGCTAATATACCCCAATTCTAAAGGACATGTTGAATAAGAATTCTAGCAGTTTGTTTTTGTAAGATATTTTGAAAGTTTTACCAAGTGTTCAGTGGTGTACAACCACAGGCTCTTTTAATCATAATCTTCATTATCCCTCTATTTCTCTACTTCTGAGCAATTATGATTATCCATCCATAGTAATATAACATTATTTAAAATATTTAGTAATCAATGATAGGAAATATTTAAATCCTTCAGCATCCTAATCAGAAAATTGTTTCTCCTTTACAGTCTACAGCAGGCATGTCAAACTTGTGACGTCATGTGACGTGTCGTGACGTATTGGGACTTTTCCCCCATTGCTGGCAATGGTGTGGGTGCGGTTTTGGTGTGACACATCTGGCCTGGGGGCCAGCAGTTTGACATGCCTGGTCTACAGCATTGTACACTTCCTTAGCTGTGAATAAGGAAGGAATTGTTTGATAATGAAGGATATGCATCTCATGGCCTTTCCAGTCAATTCCTTACTGGGGCAATAAGCACCTTGAACACCTTGTTGCTTTGTTATACCAAGAGATCCAAATTTTGTTGTAGGATTGATTTATTTTTGCATATGACTCTTAAGCACATCCTTTTTATGGCTAAGAAGATGTGTTCATCCCAACTAAATCAACTGGCATGAAAATTAGCTAAATGAATGGAATGACTCTTTATGGGATAATAGCCATGTTATCACTGGAAATGAGTGTAGTTGTTTCCTCCCCTTCTCATGAACTTGTTACCTCTTTTACCAATTATCCACATTTGTTTGCTTGTACTTTATGTGGTAACTCTTTACAATATGGGATCACACATCTCTTCATGTAAAATAAAATCAGGGAAAGGAGACTGCACTACATAAAAAAGAGTGAGCTAGGAATAAGCCTCAAGGTTTCTGGATTTGCAGAAAGGCCCTCAGGTGCTGTTTCTTTATTCCTACAAGATAAACCTACTCTTGTTTTCTTTGTCTTCCCATTCCCTTCTCCTATCTCTCTTAGCTAATCCTGTTCCAGGAGGACCTAAATGTGTGTATTTCCCATGTCTGGTATTTTGTGTGCTGCAATGCTTTTGATAAACTCAGTCAAAGCAAAGGAACAGAAGTACAGCATGAGAAATGAATTCAATAGCAAATATTGAGAAAACCTTTTCTTTTTAGGGCAGGTGTTGAGATGGTTTATATATACCTTCTCCAAAGGGCAGAGGTGGGCTTTTACAGGAATCCAACCATATTACTAAATAGAAACAATTCATAGAAACTGCTGCACAGAGTTGTGGCAAGATACTGGTTTGTTGAGTTTTAGTGTTTGTATTAGAATACTAAATACTTCTTCCACAAAAATGGCATTTCTCTCCTTCATAATGTCCAAGGACACCCACATGTCCTTCTGGAATATGCTTTAGAGAGATTTTTTTTTTCCTGGACCTGTTGTATACATAGAAAAAAATCGATTTAATATCCAAATATATTCCAGGCCCTGTTGTGTTTGAATAGAGGCACTGCAGCATTCCATTTTAGCCGAGTAGTTTTTCATTATCTGGTGATCTATAAACTCTACTCCATCTCCTTAATTTCAGAAACGTTTCCATTTGAGTTTGCTCTTGAGATTCCTTCCTCTGTGCTGTATCTGTGTCCTGCTGCTTGTGCTATTGCTATTCTGCTGCTGCTTCTGCTGGAGCTGGATCAAATGAATTTGTTCTGCTAGGGGAAAGGAAACACCCAGCCCCAAAGCACTAAAATATCTGCTTTAGCCATTATTGGCTTAAGTATTACTAGCGATCCTGTTTGGCCCTTCTACTAGCAGTTGTACCTACTAGGAATGCTGTGGGAATAGTTCAGTTGCTGACTGCATTTGATAAAGTAATCTGGCTTTTGCTGGCATGTTAGAAGGCCTGGAGCCTCTGCCTCTATTTTGAGCAGTTCAGCCTACGCTCTGATCAAATTGGCTAACAGAACTTTCCAGTTGCCCACATCCAGGCCTATCTTCCCGGTGGAACCACATAGGATCTGCCCTTTCCCACTTTAATCTGCTGAATATAGCTGAAGATAACAAATACAACATCAAATATAAATTAGATATATGATGTATGAAATTGAAATTTTATACTTTGCAGATGCTTATCACTTGTCTGGGTCTCTGTTATTTTAACTCATTAGTCCTGGTCAGAGATCTAAAGTTTTTCTATATCCATTCCCAATAAATTGATATCTGTTTTATTCTTCAGTCTTACCCCTCTGTGCGTCAAGATGGGTTGGAATTGCAATATCTAGTTGAACAAAAAGGGTTGTCTGAAAAGTCTGAGTCTATCATCTATCTATCTATCTATCTATCTATCTATCTATCTATCTATCTATCTATCTATCTATAATCTATCTTCTATCATATATCATCTCTCGCTCTCTCTTTCTCTCTCTCATCTCTTTCTCATCTATATCATATGTCTATCTACATACACTCACGCATATATGCACTTATTCATTCTCATTCCCATGCGCGCGCGCGCGCACACACACACACACACATTCATACTTAACAGGTGGCAGCAGCACCTACTTAATCTTAGCTGATTTGAAAGCTAATCAGGGTTTAGTGAGGATTTGGATGCAGAACTACCTGGGAATTATAGGCTTTGGATAGACTGGGAAGTCAAAACAATTTCTGGAGAAAAAAATAACAGCACTTACATCACCCATGCCACTCGGAGCTGCATAATCTGAGGGAAACTTTACTTTTTACTAATAAAATGAGATTTCTGTCTTGTAAAACTCTCAAAGGTTTCATCATATATCTCAAATATGTGATGCCCATTCTGATACTATAAGAAAAGTGCGTATCACTACTTCTGTCATCCATCCAGTTTAAGAAGTGTAAATAAGAAAACAGAATATCAAAAGTATCATAATTTGGGGCATCATCTTACAGTTTTTGAAGATTTCAAGCATTTTAATCTGATTTGCACATATTAGAGGATCCTTCTAAATAAGCAACTCACTGTACTACCAGTCAACAGAATATTGTACATTAGTTTTAAAATCCTGAAGAGATGTAAAGATATTTAAAAAAACAAGATTAAAGAAATAGTGGGAAAATAACATTGTTTGGAACCTGTATCAAATTTCATGTTTGAGATAAACAACTGCACAATAAAAACATTTTTGGAACCATTCAAAAAAGGAATATCCTATTAGGCAATTTATTACTTTTCTTTTTTCTCTGAGAATGTTGACCAAAATACTGTAGTCGTAGTTATTTTTGTTTTCATTTCTATTTGTCAGGATTGCTTTTAATGAGTAGTGATATAAAAATGTTTTAAACGACTAAATGTTAATTGGATGCTGAAATTATATTGTTATTCTCAGTTAAACCTCCAGAAGGAAGAACATTCTAGAGATGAGTTAGAGGAGAAACTCTATTTTGCTCCTATAGGAGCATGCATCTTGTGTGACAAACATAACATATTTTTATTAATATCCCTGTATTAGATGGCAATTCTACTTATTTCAGCATCTTTATTTACAATAAATTTCTGAATTAATTCAGTTCAAGACCCTTTCCTAGCATCTTTATGCAAATGGACAATAAATATAGCCATGAAAATGAGGTGGTTTTTTTTCTTCTATTCAGTTGTATCCAATTCTCAGAAACTCTCTGTATAAGCCCCTGCAGTTTTCTTGGCAGGGTTTTGAACCACCAGAAGTGATTTGCCATCACCTCTTTCCTAGAGCTGAGAGAAAGTGACTAGTTCAAAATTATCCAGCTGGCTTTGTGAGTAAGGTGGGCCTAGAGCTCAGGGTCTCCCAGTTTCTAGCCTGATGTCTTAACCGCCACTCCGAGCGGAAATGTCATTATCATCTTCTGAACTCCCATTGGCCCATTTTTCCTTTTTTTCTTATTTTTAAGTTCACCTTTCAGCTCAATGCCTCAAAAATGTAAAAATATTTTCCACTTTTCAAATGGCACTGGAATGAATGATTACAAATAAATAATTCAGGTGGTATGGAATCTTGATACCTCATGCATGTCCTTAGTGGATGCGGTCACTGAGGTCTTCCTGCCTAGCATATTATTAAACAAGATGGCTCTGGAATGATAGCTGAGGGTTTCTTTTTTTAAAATAAAAATAAAAATTGGTGCCTATTTCCCTCAAAGCACAGGATTCAGCAAAGTTTGCTGTACTAGTTTTAAGTGAGGTTGCACAGGGCGTAGTGTGAACGCTCCAACTAATATGAAGTTCCAGCCCTGTCCCTTCCAGCTACATTACTGTCTGCATATCTCTGTGTTGAAATTTCTATCTTTCTCCTCATTGCATCATGTTGCTATTTCCCAACTGCAATTCTTTTTTCTATCCTTTCCTTCCTTCTTCTTGTCTTGTTTCTTTCCTTTTTCTTTCCCCCCCTTGAATCCCATAGACATGTCCGACTTTGAGAACAATAATGATAATCGTAGAGTGGCAGATATGAGTCAACGGAATGACAATCTCTCCACAGTGACCAATGCCTTGGTAGGAATGAGCCCATCCTCCTCACTCTCCGCTTTGTCCAGTCGAGCTGCCTCAGTCAATAGTCTACATGAGCGCATCATGTTTGCTCCTGGTAGTGAAGAAGCCATTGAAAGACTCAAGGTAAGAGTCATTATGAAGAAGACCATGTTTGACCTGTAATGATGTGGAGGGAATGTGGCAGAAAGAAGAGCAGAAGCAAGTATTATTAGGTGGCAGCTTGCAATTTATTCCAATTATAATAATTTGAATTATTTTATTCTTTTTAAAATTAAAAAGTGCAGAAAAGAGTACAGTTAAAGAAAAGAGGAAAAAGAAACAACTTCCATTCTTCTTTACAGCAATTACAAACTCATTGTCCCTTTACACTCCTTAACATTATAATAATCCTATTAGCTCCTCATTCAATGTTTTTTCAATCATTAAATCCAGAAATAAGCATTTCAGAATTTTTTCCATTTTTAGCAAGAATCCAATAAAGAATTATTTTATTCCAATATATTCTTTTCTGAGATTATAAGGGAAAACAAAGTAAGGAAACAAAAAATTATTTACAATGCACACCCTCTATATAGTCCAATCACAATAAAAATATAGTTACCGTAAATGCCGGCGTACAAGGTGACCCGGCGTCTAAGACGACCCCCGTCTTTATAGCCGGGCCGCATTCCTAGAACGTCATCTTATACGCCGGAAACTACCAGTATTTCCAGCGTATAAGACAACTCGGTGTATAAGACGACCCCCCGTCTTTGGCGCCGATTTCAGCGCTCGCGGAAGTCGTCTTATACGCCGGCATTTACGGTACATAAAAATTAAGCAGCAGCATTACACAAAAGCATTAAAAATTAATATACAACACAATATATAATCACAATTAAAATAATATTTACCCAATCATAACCACTCAAATCTAACTTTATTGACAGGATTTACGTCAATACAGTCTTGTTGCTAGTCTTTAAAGCCAGTTGTTTATGTATTGACATGCTGTAAAGTGTTGAAGACCTGATTGTACTCCCAGCTCCTAGTTATGAGTGATGGAGTCCTTTGTTCAATATGTTTGTGTATTATTTGGGGCTGATGCCCAGATCCCCCACCTTGTTTTATTTTGTGCTGTGTTTGTATGGTTATATATTGTGAGCCACCCAGAGTTGGTTTGAAGATAGGTAGCTCATAAATTGAATACATACATACAGTTTAAATAGCCTTAGTTTATTTGACTGATTTGAGCTTCTAAATGCATGGCTTCATTTAGAATTTGTATACAATAGAAGTGCAACACCATAATAATATTGTTCCAATTGTTATATCCCCAGCCTACTGATATTAAAATTAGAATTCTCATCCTGACAGAACTCTGTTCTGAGACATCTGGAGAATATTAGATTGCCAAAGTCTTTGTAGAATAACAGTATGATATCTGCCTAATGTATTTTAGGCAAAATATTTTTGGTCCAGTCATATGACAGTCATGAAACACTTCTATTTAACTTGAACTCTGTAGGAAACGGAGAAGATAATTGCAGAGCTGAATGAAACATGGGAAGAAAAACTGCGTAGAACAGAAGCAATTCGTATGGAGAGGTAGGAATAAGGCAGCTATTTTAGTCTAGAGCATTGTTAATGCCACAAGGTTCAACATTTTATCTCATCATCATACCTTTTTCTTTTGTTACCGTTAGAGTTGCAGGCTGAAAGTGCTACATGAAGCATTTATTTTATAAAACAAAAGAGTTTTTGTGGGGCTGAATGAAATACCCTCCAGTTCAACATCATTTCAGGAAGGGTATCCATATCATCCTTTATAACTGTGGCAAGGAAATATCCCATGTGATGGCACAATATCATAATGATTTCTTATTAAAATTCTAATTAGAACACTCATCACATGAACGATATTTCAATTGTAAATTAGCTGTAGTGAGTAGTAAGTGTGGGAAAGTATAAGATGAGATTTCTTTAAACACTAGTTTTCTTATATGAATTAAAAGCATGTCAACCATTGGAGAGAATTGTTGAAGTCTAACGATACCAATGATGGCAAACCTTTTTCAGGCTTGGCATGTCAAAAATTCAGAAAATGCCTTACTTGATTCTGCTGGCTCTTATTTCTATATTATCTCTTACAATGTTATCTAGTTTTAGCAAACTTTTCAAAAATTCATCTTTCTTTCTTTTTCAGAGAAGCTTTGCTGGCAGAAATGGGAGTGGCTATGAGAGAAGATGGTGGTACCTTGGGAGTATTTTCTCCTAAAAAGGTTGGATTTTTTCCCCTAGATATTGATTATAAGCACTTTGAAATATGCCAATTGCTTATAAAAAATATAACAAAAAATATTGAAATAAGGAAAAATAAAGTAGCTGCACCCATTTTTGGAATGTAACACTTAGCATGTCCTTGTGCAGCCCTTGAACTAATCGAAATTTTGATTATCCTTTTTGCTGTCAACTGCACTAAGCAGTTGAGAGGGGCAAGCTCTGTGATATAATTTCCTTCCTTTTTTAAAAAAAAAGTTACTGTGTGAAATCCTATTCGTAGGGGATCATGCTGAGGGGGCAGAGTTAAATCTAATCCTAAACATATGCTTCTTGAGATCTTTAAATGGATCTTTAAAAGGAAGAAAAAATAGGAAAGCAATTGTGACTGTGGGAAGAAGGAGGTTGAATGCTTGGTGTGTTTGATCCGGATTGGAATTTGTCATACTAGTTTCTGTAGATTGTTTTTTTCAGTATCAGTTGCATATTTTGTCTTCAATAAAGTATGTAACTTGACATGACAAGTTAGGGGATGGCTTATTTTCATAACACCCAGAGGATTGGTGCTATGACCCAGGTTGTTTCCAATGAAATGGAGGTGGTAGAAAAATATGGCTACATCTGTCCTTGGCCAGAGATGCAGGGCTAAGTTTGCTCTTCTCCATTGTTTTTGTAGACACCACATCTGGTCAACCTAAATGAGGACCCACTGATGTCTGAGTGCCTTCTGTATTACATTAAAGATGGAATCACCAGGTAACATAGTTAGAAGCAACAGAAACTATGCTAGATCAGTTTGATAGGATAGTCAGTGAGATTTTTTATATAACCATTTTGCTTTTTTATCCTTCCTGCTGAACTTTGTAGACTGGGCTAAGCTTTTTGAAAATTACCTGAAAATCTTTGAAGAAGATCCAGCCCATGATGCTTTGTATCATTTAGCAGTGTCTCTAGGATCGTTAACAAGTAATATCCTAGATTAAGTTTGGTATTTATTCCCTTTGAATATTTATTGACTTTAGAAGTTTTATGTTGCTGTTTTTCATCTTTGGATAATTTTATGGTAAAAAGCAAGTTTACTATCAGATTTCCTGAACTAACTGGCAGCTAATCACAGATCTCCTGATACTTTATGGTTCAGATCAATTCCTCAGCTTGATTTGGCAGAAGATTCACAGACATGGCTTGGCTAGGTTGAAATATTATTGCAGACCAGAAACTGTATGCAACAATTGATTATCTAATGGCAATGAAAAGAGAAGAAGCAGCTGTATTTTTAACTGAAATAGCCAGTCTATAGTTAATCTGTTACATGAAATAAAATATGATGCAAAAGCCAAATAAAGTTGCAAGTACTTCTGATGATTACCATGACTAATTGTAGAGATTCTCTATGCTCTATAAGGGTGCCTAATGTAAAAATTTAGAATCTCAACTCTTGATAGGAGATTGGAGAGACTGAGAAACAACATATCTGTAGCAAGTGACTTTTCAGAACTTTGGCATAACCACAGAATTGGTCCTGATCTTGACGTAGTAATATAATGCAGAAGTAAAATCTTGAACAATTTCAACCACTAATTTCATAATCTTAATAGACATGGAAATTCTTACAGAGGAAGATAACCACCAAGAGATATTCAGTTCAGTTATTCAGGACTTCCCATGTTATAATCATTGCTTTTAATTTGGCTACAAGCAAACTGATCTAGTAATGCAGTAAAATAAGAACTAGTATATTATACAATTGTTTATGTTCCCTGAACTTTTCTATTTGCTTGTTAAGAATACATAACAGACCCTTTGGAATGAACGAGCTATGATAATGCCTTACAGTTTTGGATCACTGGTCCCAGAATAATTGAGATTTATCTTCAACAGGGTTGGTCGAGAAGATGGTGAGAGGAGACAGGACATTGTACTTAGTGGCCACTTCATCAAAGAAGAGCATTGCATATTCCGAAGTGACACTAAATCTGGCAGTGAAGGTATGGAAAAACTCAACATTTGCAGATATTCTTCCCTATTCATGAGTAAGCCATGATCACCATATAGACACTTAGTGTTGTTATAACCATAATTTACAAAGTACAATTATCAGGCTTATGTGTCATGGTAATCTAAATATTTTAGCAGAGTGTTTAAAATCAACCAAAGAATGAATAACACATGATTTTGAATAAAATATTTGGAAATATACTAAGGGAAGAAACCAATGTTCAAAAATTAAGAAGCAGCTTTATGCACAGCCCAGGGAGGTATGTACTGTAGATATTTAGTAATACTCAATCTGTAAGTAATTATCAGCTTCACTTGGTACACATTTATTCTAACTTTTTGAAATTGAAAGGTATCTGTATATGATAATTGTGAGGAGTATCAACTTCCAGATTTTGAAGCTGATCTATGTGGCCCATAAACAACATGGTTAAGTTACTATGATTATCCTTCACTTCCTCATATTTTTTAGAGTTGGAGATGGCTATTAACTACATATTGGAGAATAATTATGTACATATTTCATAAAACATCTTCAATAGTTTTGACTTTCTAAATTCCATTTGTATTTTTTTACAGCTGTTGTGACCCTGGAACCTTGTGAGGGTGCAGATACTTACGTCAATGGAAAGAAAGTAACAGAACCCAGCATCTTAAGATCAGGTAGTTTCACTTTCTAAGAGAACACATTGAGCAGTAGATCCTTAGTATAAAGACCAAGTGCTTCAGCAGATGCCTTGCAACAGATTGATTGCTTGCCAGACCATGACAGATTCATAAGAATTATTTTTGAAGGAAAAACTGTGTTATCCTAAATAAACTGGTGTTTGACCATGATTTGCAGTCACGTTGCATCTTATATGCATGAGAGATGTGAGATAGAAGTCTGCAACAGAGTTATTGTATCATCTTAGTATTGAATTTGATAGATTTTGAAATACAACCCATGTACACCCCTGTTAAATATGTCCCCTCCCCCTTTCTATAGGAAATCGCATCATCATGGGGAAAAGCCACGTATTTCGATTTAACCATCCGGAACAGGCACGGCAAGAGAGGGAACGAACACCTTGTGCAGAGACTCCTGCTGAACCAGTGGATTGGGCTTTTGCCCAGAGGGAATTGCTAGAGAAACAAGGCATTGATATGAAGCAGGAAATGGAACAGAGGTGAGTAAGAATAAAAGTATGAAACAACTCATGAACAAGAATTAAGAGGTCCTGGCTAAATGGTATGTCAAACACTTTACATATAGACATCCAAGGTATAGGGCTAAAGGGAATGGGAAAGATCTCTGTCTGAGACATCCAAACAGGCTCTGCATATCAGGGAACCCATCATTTTTTTGCTTATATATGGGTGGCAAAAATGAAAGGCTATGGACGTTGTCTCTTGATTGTTGGTCCTGTACTGTCGATTTTTTATTCCTGTTTCTAGGCTTCAGGAATTGGAAGATCAATATCGAAAGGAAAGAGAAGAGGCTAATTACCTTCTAGAACAACAAAGACTTGTAAGGATTCCTTTGATTATGCAATTTCCTGAATTTTAGGATGTATGTCTTATTGTAACTATTGTATTCAAAATACAGTTCAAAATCATGTTCATAATGGTATATACAAGGAAATGTACATGCAAATGATTGTGCATTTTTTTCAGAAATTTTGCAGAAATGTAATAAATTATGATGAAATATATGAGCCTAGAATGGGCTAGAAATAGACTGATTTATCTAGTCTTTCCTAGTTATTTGCAAAAGGAATAATGTCTAGAATATGTCATGTCATGATATTTCTGATAAACTTAGTTTCACCAGTCATGTTTATCAAACAACAGAGTCACCAAGTTCTTACAAACTGTTTAACATAAAATTCTATAATTCATTAAAGAATTTACTATTTGGAATAGCTTCATTTCCCACTTTTACAGGCATTCAAACTGCAGTAAATGAAGAGAACACAATAAATTATTTTTTTTCTTTTTTGCAATAATTTTATTAAATGCTACATTAGAAAGATAAAAACTAATGCAAACTAAAAGAAATAAAATAGTAAAAAGAAAAAATAGAAAGTGCAGAAAAAAATAGAAAGAAAAATAAAAAATAAACAATAAGAATATAGTAAAGAAAAAGAAAAAACATATAAAGAAGTAACTTCCTCCTTAGTATAAGTAATAGTATACATATGAACAATTTTAGTAACATCACTTTCTCCTAAACTACAAAGAAAATATATGTTTCCCCATATCTCATTCTTATCTATACACAAAATTTTAAATCTTGTCATTCAGTTCTAGTCAACAGAAATCCATTAAGGGTTACTAGAATAGCAACATACAATATCTATTTTAACATTGATCAAATAAACCGCTTTTATATAATTTTCATTTATTTTTAACAATCTTGATGTTTAATCCTTTCAAATAATGTCCTAGAACTTGATTTCTTTTTCTTTTTTTTTTTTTGCTTCTTCTCACAAAATCCTCTAACAGGCTTCTTTTGTAAATTTAATTTAGGAAAGTTATTCAAATCACTCTTCTGGCTTATTTTGTGTGTGTCCCTTTTAATTATTAAGACATCATGTAGTTTCACTTGTATATCCAATATATCATCTTTTTCCAGATCATTCTTGTAGCGTTCCATTTTAAAATTCATGTTGAAATCAATTTATGTCTAGTTCATAAAGCTTGTTCCTCTTCCATAATTTAATTTACACACAGTCTATGTATAATGAGTCATTATTAAAATTAAGTTCTGAGTTAATTGTTCACAAATATCTTTCAATGCATCCAATATTATTTTGTTCTGTTCTGTATTAACAAGTTGAATATACTTCTTTAGTTGTAATCTTTACTTCCTCCTGATTAATTCTAATGTCCAACTTTCAAAGTCTCATCTTGGTTTTTTTTTCAGACTTCAAAACAGCTATTTCCAACAGGAAGGATTCTTATAATTAATTTCAAAGCTATCTGGAATCTTAGTCCATTTATAACTTTCTAAAAACACTTTAATCACCCTTTTGCCATTTATTCACTCAAAAATGATTTTTCTAAGTCCTTAAACCTGTACTTTAAATTATTTTCATTAAGGATCAAAGGAACCTCGCCCAGTAAATGTCATAAAACCTGCCTTTCCAAAGATTCTTAATATTTGAAAAGCAGTAAAAATAATTCCAAAATGATTAAGAAATGAGGCTCAGCTGAGCTTTATGCTGATATAGGCTACATTACGAGTTTAGTTGGAATCCCTCAGTTCCCAGCTGTTCATCTCTCTCTAGCTGATTGCAAAAACCTCAGTTCCTATAGTCTACTTGGGATGAGCTGGTGTTCAAAATACATGTGAGTGATTTCATGATTCTCCAAAGAGATTTTGCTGGCCAGGCTTTATCTTCTGGCCACTGATTTGTCATCCCTGCTTCTTCAGGGATGCCATATCTTACTGGAAGTGTCAGAACACAATAAATTCTTGGCTGTTTTCCTCTTGTCATTTTAGGATTATGAGAGTAAATTAGAGGCTTTACAGAAGCAAATGGACTCAAAATACTACACTGAAGCTAATGAGGAAGAGGAGGAACCTGAGGATGAAGGTGAGCTTCTAGGAAGTAAAAAAACTGCTGGAGGTAGCTTCTTATAAAACAATATTGTATTCAGTAGAAGAGAATATATGTAGCTCAGGATTGAACTGTGGAGTCTTTGGTATTCTCTGAGCTGGGTTGTTTCCTTGCAGACTTTTCATTACCCAACTAGGTAACATCATCAGTGTTGACCACAAAAAGCTAAGAAGGGAACAAAAACGGCCAGGATATATTCCAACAGCCAATAGCCAGATAAGCAGGGATTAACACAAGAGGCCCCTTTATGGATTACTGCCTTGTCGTGGCGAAGGGGCTTGCGTAACTCAATGAAGCTATAAGCTATGCCGTGCAGGGCCACCCAAGACGGACAGGTTATAGCAGAGAGTTCTGACAAAATGTGATCCACTGGAGAAGGAAATGGCAAACCACTCCAGTATCTTTGCCATGAAAACCCCATGGACAGTACTAAAAGGCAAAAAGATATGACGCTGGAAGATGAGCCCCTCAGGTCGGAAGGTGTCCAATATGCTACTGGGGAAGAGCAGAGGGCTAGTACTAGTAGCGCCAGAAAGAATGAAGCGACTGGGCCAAAGCCGAAAGGACGCTCAGCTGTGGATATATCTGGTGGTGAAAGGAAAGTCCGATGCTGTAAAGATTTTTTCTCCATAGGAACCTGGAATGTAAGATCCATGAATCAAGGCAAGCTAGACATAGTGAAAAAAGAGATGACAAGACTGAACATCGACATCTTAGGAATCAGCGAACTAAAATGGACAGGAATGGGTGAATTTAACTCAGATGACCATCAGGTATACTACTGTGGGCAAGAATCCCTCAGAAGAAATGGAGTAGCCTTCATAGTCAATAAAAGAATAGGAAAAGCAATACTGGGATACAATCCCCAAAATGACAGAATGATCTCAATTCGAATCCAAGGCAAACCATTCAATATCACAGTAGTCCAAATCTATGCCCCAACCACTGGTGCTGAAGAGGATGAAATTGACCGGTTCTATGAAGCCCTACAGCACCTTATAGAATTAACACCAAAAAATGATGTCCTTATCATCATGGGGGATTGGAATGCTAAGGTAGGAAGCCAAAAGATAACCGGAATAACAGGCAAGTTTGGCCTTGGAGTACAAAATGAAGCAGGGCACAGGCTAATAGAATTTTGTCAAGAGAATACGATGGTCATAACAAACACTCTTTTCCAACAACCCAAGAGACGGCTCTACACATGGACATCACCAGACGGTCAACATAGAAATCAGATTGACTATGTGCTCTGCAGCCAAAGATGGAGAAGCTCTATACAGTCAGTAAAAACAAGACCAGGAGCTGACTGTGGCTCAGATCATGAGCTTCTCGTTGCAAAATTTAGGCTTAAATTGAAAAAAGTAGGGAAAAGCACTAGGCCACTCAGGTATGAACTAAATCATATTC
The DNA here is from genome assembly GCF_016545835.1 of Crotalus tigris. Taxonomy (NCBI): domain Eukaryota; kingdom Metazoa; phylum Chordata; class Lepidosauria; order Squamata; family Viperidae; genus Crotalus; species Crotalus tigris. Next base: position 123,380 of record NW_024097214.1, on the reverse strand, counting down.
CTGATGAATATACAGTAGAGGTGACAAATAGATTTAAGGAACTGGATCTGATAGACAGAGTGCCTGAAGAACTATGGATGGAAGTTCGCAACATTGTACAAGAGGTAGCAACTAAAACCATCCCAAAGAAAAAGAAATGCAAGAAAGCAAAATGGCTGTCTGAGGAAGCTTTGCAAATAGCTGAGGAAAGAAGGGAAGCGAAAGGCAAAGGAGAAAGAGAAAGATACACCCAATTGAATGCAGAATTCCAGAGAGTAGCTAGAAGAGATAAGAATGCCTTCTTAAATGAACAGTGCAAAGAAATAGAAGAAAACAACAGAATAGGGAGGACCAGAGATCTCTTCAAGAAAATTGGAGATATGAAGGGAACGTTTCATGCAAAGATGGGCATGATAAAGGACCAAAATGGCAGAGACCTAACAGAGGCAGAAGAGATTAAGAAGAGATGGCAAAACTACACAGAAGAACTATACAAGAATGAGCTTAACATCCCAGATAACCACAATGAGATGGTCATTGACCTCGAACCAGACATCCTAGAATGTGAAGTGAAATGGGCCTTAGAAAATCTGAGCAACAACAAAGCTAGTGGAGGTGACAGTATTCCAGCTGAGCTATTCAAAATCTTAAAAGACGATGCAGTAAAAGTGCTACACTCAATTTGCCAGCAAATTTGGAAAACTCAACAGTGGCCACAGGATTGGAAAAGGTCAGTTTACATTCCAATTCCAAAGAAAGGCAATGCCAAAGAATGTTCAAACTATCGCACCATTGCACTCATTTCACATGCTAGTAAAGTTATGCTTAAAATCCTACAAGCTAGACTCCAGCAGTATGTGGATCGAGAACTACCAGAAGTACAGGCAGGATTTCGAAGAGGCAGAGGAACTAGAGATCAAATTGCCAACATACGCTGGATCATGGAGAAAGCTAGGGAGTTCCAGAAAAACATCTACTTCTGCTTCATTGACTATGCAAAAGCCTTTGATTGTGTGGATCACAACAAATTGTGGCAAGTTCTTAAAGAGATGGGAGTACCAGACCATCTCATTTGTCTCTTGAGAAACCTATATGCGGGTCAAGAAGCAACAGTGAGAACCGAACACGGAACCACTGATTGGTTCAAAATTGGAAAAGGAGTCCGGCAAGGCTGTATACTGTCGCCCTGCCTATTTAACTTATATGCAGAGCACATCATGAGAAAGGCAGGGCTAGATGAATCAAAGTTGGAATTAAAATTGCCGGGAGAAATATCAACAACCTAAGATATGCAGATGATACCACTCTAATGGCAGAAAGTGAAGAGGAACTAAAGAGCCTCTTGATGCGGGTGAAGAAGGAGAGTGCAAAAGTTGGCTTGAAACTCAACATTAAGAAAACCAAAATCATGGCATCCGGCCCTCTCAATTCCTGGCAAATAGATGGGGAAGAAATGGAGGTAGTGACAGATTTTATTTTTCTGGGCTCCAAGATCACCTCAGATGGGGACTGCAGCCAAGAAATTAAAAGACGCTTGCTCCTGGGGAGGAAAGCTATGGCAAATCTAGACAGCATTCTAAAAAGCAGAGACATCACCCTGCCAACAAAAGTGCGTATAGTCCAGGCCATGGTTTTCCCAGTTGCAATGTATGGCTGTGAAAGTTGGACCATAAGAAAGGCTGAGCGCCAAAGAATTGAGGCCTTTGAACTATGGTGCTGGAGAAGACTCCTGCGAGTCCCTTGGACTGCAAGGCGTTCAAACCGGTCAGTCCTAGAAGAGATCAACCCCGACTGCTCTTTAGAAGGCCAGATCCTGAAGTTGAAACTCAAGTACTTTGGCCACCTAATGAGAAGGAAGGATTCACTGGAGAAGAGCCTAATGCTGGGAAAGATTGAGGGCAATAGAAGAAGGGGACGACAGAGAATGAGATGGCTGGATGGAGTCACTGAAGCAGTAGGCGTGAATTTAAATGGACTCCAGAAGATGGCAGAGGACAGGAAGACCTGGAGGAACGTTGTCCATGGGGTCGCGATGGGTCGGACACGACTTCGCAATTAACAACAACAACACAAGAGGATATATCAAGCATTAAACAATAGTCTAATCAGGAACTATGAAGGAGAAAAACCACACTCACACCAATAGCAGTAGAGAAACTGTTGAAGGTGTATATGTGAACAAACCCCACATTGACTAGCACTAGTTGGGTGATGAATTGTCTGCAACCAAACAACCAAGCTCAGAGAGCACCAAGGACTCTACAATATTGTATTCAACTGCAAATGTCCCAGTAAATGGACAAACAGTCTTTGGTACTCTTCAGAGAAGCAACAGAGAGGAAATGTCTAGCTTCTGCTTAATTGGTAAATTATCCCTGGATTTATTTGTTAACCTGAATCATGTATTGAAATGGGACAATTTTATTTATGTAGTTTTGTGGGTTCAAGAATCGTCATTTACATTCTTACAATTACATTCTTACAATCTTAGCAAATTTTTGGTTCAAATTACAGAAGGAATTTGGCTGTCTTTTCATAATTTTTCATTTATTAGTTTTTTCTTTTTTCCCCAAGCTAAATTAAGAATTCTATTCTTTTTTTCTTTTCTCTTCTTTACCCTTTTCTATAATAAGTTAGGTTTTTTAAAAAGCATATAGTATTTTATACACTATTGATAAATATACCTAGATATGTTGCTATTTAATTTGTATATAATATTATAAATTAATAAACATGGCTTTTAAAAATATTAATTGTAATGTTTTAAACATTTTTAAAGAGCTGTGCTCTACGTTAGAAAACTGACCAAGCAGTGAATAATTCATAGAAATCTTGATTTAGAAGGGACTATTTATGCTTTCAAATCCAGTTCAATGCAGGAATCCAAAATGAAATTTGTAACCGAGAAGTCTTCAACCTCTGCCTGAACACCTCCAAAAATGGAACCCAACTATCATTGCCATATCCTGTTTTTATTCATTTTGTGCTGAGGTGTCTTATGACAGACTTTCTTCTGATTCTGTATACTTTTACAAGAGAAAGGCTCTCCTCATGTATCATTTTGTGAAATTGACCTATATACATGTTTCATATTATCTCGTGAGAGAGGTCAGGCAATATGGGCATACCTGATCAGGCAATACTTGAAAACAAATAGTTGACCTTGCAGAGGTATTTCGTTTTGTTTTGTTTATCTCATTAGTTCAGTGGACAGAGCGAGAGTTTGAGTTGGCACTCTGGGCCTTTAGGAAGTGGAAATGGTATCAGTTTACATCTCTTCGAGACCTACTGTGGGGCAATGCCATTTTCTTGAAGGAGGCCAATGCGATCAGTGTGGAACTGAAGAAAAAGGTGAACAGTTTTTAGAAAATTAATATTTCCTTCCTTTCTTTCTTTCTTCCTTCCTTCCTTCCTTCCTTCCTTCCTTCCTTCCTTCCTTCCTTCCTTCCTTCCTTCCTTTATCCTAAGAGGGTGTTACAAAATAGTTTGAAAAATAAATTTGGTCCAAGGGATGGATTCTTCCCACCCCATCATCTAATAACATCAGGTGGTAGGGCTTCAATAATGGGAAAGCCCCCCCCCCCGCAAACTTTTGCTAAATTTAAGTCCCATCTTTTCTGTAAAATATAGAATTTTAAAAAATGTGGTTGCCTTTGTGACAATGCTAACCAGCCACATTTATATTTCACTTCCAGGTTCAGTTTCAGTTTGTACTCCTCACAGACACCTTATACTCACCTCTGCCTCCAGACCTGCTTCCTCCAGATGCTGCCAAAGACCGGGAGAAACGTCCTTTCCCAAGGACCATTGTGGCAGTAGAGGTGCAGGACCAGAAAAATGGAGCAACCCATTATTGGACTCTGGATAAACTCAGGTAGGTGTAAATTTTTAAAGCCAAGATGGCTGTTGTTGTTAATTGCGAAGTCGTGTCCGACCCATCGCGACCCCATGGACAACGTTCCTCCAGGTCTTCCTGTCCTCTACCATCTTCTGGAGTCCATTTAAGTTCACACCTACTGCTTCAGTGACTCCATCCAGCCATCTCATTCTCTGTCGTCCCTTCTTCTATTGCCCTCAATCTTTCCCAGCATTAGGCCCTTTTCCAGTGAGTCCTTCCTTCTCATTAGGTGGCCAAAGTATTTGAGTTTCAACTTCAAGATGGCTACTAGCTGGCTAAAAGAGGTGATTTTTAATCATGTAGGGGAAAAAAATGGCATGATATTCTTACCTGGAAGCAAAATGAATTAACTTATTTTAAAATACAACAGGAGTTTCTTAGTGAAAAGAATATGATTTAAATTGCCAGGCTAAATCATGTGACTGCCTGTTAAAACAGCCAGTTCAGTGGACAGTGATTTGGGCTGAGAGGGTTGAATGTGGTAAACAGAATTATATTACATAATATGTAAGTCTGCAGAATTATCCAGTCTTTGGTGCAAGATGGCCGTGTTAATTCATAATACTATTTGGTCTGTGATGGAGATCTCACATGCTCCTTTTTACTTATAGAAATAGCAATAGCACTTAGACTTATATACCGCCCCATAGTGTTTTACAGCTCACTGGGTGGTTTACAATGTCAGCATATTGCCCCCAACAATCTGGATCCTTATTTTACGGATCTTGGAAGGATGAAAGGCTCGGGATTGAATGCCACACTTGGGCAGACTTCGCCTGTAATACTGCATTCTAACCACTGCGCCACAAGGGCTCCTTATCTTAATAGGTTCATCACATGGACTGAAATCTGATTTCTATGCATGCCAAAATAATTATAGTTTCCTTTCCTGTTGTTAATTCCCTTCTCTGCTATAATTCATTTTCCTATATATGGGCATTTTATTTTTAAGCATACCAAAGAAGTTATATACCTGTGAATAGCTATGACTTCAATGGCTGCAGTCTTCAAATCTGCAAATATAGTCTCTTATTATAAATTTGGACATCCTCAGAACTTAGAGCTTTTTTTATGTCTGCATATAGTACACAAAAACAGTAATATATACATCAAATCTGACAGAATTCTAATGTTTTGCTCCAAACTGATCAAAATGGCCATTGACAGTCTTCTGTCAATGCAAGGGAAGCTTTTTTAATATAAACATCAGAACAGCCATATATATCTACTAATTCTGAGTATGCTGATGTATGGGTATAGGTCTAATTCTGCAAAATAGGTTCTTTTTCCAGTTTCTTTCCATTTCTTGAAAATCTTTTTATTTACCTGACTTGAGAGCATGCATTTAATATGTCTGAACAAGCAGAACAGGTTCCTATACCAAATTCTTAGTATATCAAGTAAGATAGTGGTATGTACAGGTAAACTGGTTGGGCCACATTTTCTCAACTATTGTTTTGATAGAAAATCTATTTTTTCCACCATTGCAGGCAGAGGTTGGACTTGATGCGGGAGATGTATGATCGGGCAGCTGAAGTGCCCTCTAGTGTTATAGAAGACTGTGATAATGTGGTGACGGGCGGGGACCCCTTTTATGATCGCTTTCCTTGGTTCAGGCTGGTTGGCAGGTGAGAGTTTTGGTTTTCTTTGTCAAAAAATATAGAGCAACCCCCCCCCCCAAAAATCCATAGCTAGGCAAAGCAAATGGTATGTAACGCAAGCGCTCCTTCCACTAAGGATGAATGATCATATTACATTTCAGATCATAGTTCAGGATGTTAAGATCACATCTCACATTTGATAAGAAATCAGGTCAACATCCCCATTCCATGTTGGAGTGGATTGTCCATTCATTTGATGCAGAGCCTTTTAAATATGATCTGCAAATATAGTTGCATCATATACGTTTTTCACAAAACCATACCTAGTATCAAGATGCATGGTGTCCAGAATACTGAGAGCTGAAACTTTATGGTCTGTACGCTCTGTGATTCAGCATGATGCCCTCCTCGCTTCCCAATTCTGTGTAGTTTAGCTCATACAAGCTAAGTTGTAGCCCATCATAACTTTCTGCTAGCTGAATATGATTTCTGAATTGTGAAAACCATCACAATTAGATGTGATGGGAACATGACACCAGTTCATTATCTTATTACCATGTAGATCCTCTTAGAGTATAATGCTTCTAGATGACAATTGTAGCAACCAAAACCAACCAAAATCAAACAAAAACATTGAAGGGTAGCTCAGAAACTCTTTTATAGGATTTTGTACCTTTGTGTAGGTGTGTGTGCTTGATGTATGGAGTGTGATATCTGCCTATATACTGCCTAGTATATATTGTATGTTCTCATGTGCTTCACATGCAACTATTAGAGAAAAAATGGCATACCATCAGTTGAGAGTTGTTTGGAGTCCAAGTAGAAAGGGTTTAGTTGTAGAATTTTAAAAAATCAAAGATATGGTTAAAGAAATATTCCATGCATTTGGGAGGGTTCATGATGGACATCTTTCCCTTATCAAAATCTCAATTTGATGAAATGGACACCAGGAAAGTTTTCATCCCATACATCAAATCTTCACAATTTTCAGCTGATGGCATTTGTGGCTCTTTTGTTAGATGTGTTTGATCTGGGAAGTTTTTCTTTAATGTCCTTCCTTATTAATTCTGCTGCTTGATTTTAAAGAAGGGGCAAAGCAAGCCTAGTCTCTCTCTCTCTGTCTCTCTGTCTTTCTCTCTCTCTGTCTGTCTGTGTACACACGTGCATATGTTAGAATAGCTGGTGTTAACATGTCTCCTATCTTGTTGTACTAACCTTAGTTCAGATATCTCTGGCTGCAACAGCTCTCCTATTTTCAACACATGCATGAGCGAGCGCATGGCTGATCTCACCCCCTCCCCCACCTTCTCGAACCCTGACTCCGACATCACCGAGCCTGCTGACGAGCAGCACGTGGGGAAGGAGGAGGAGGAGGAGGAGGAGGACCTGGAGGAAGACATCTTTCCGGAGTACCCGCTGTATGATGGCCAGGATCCATTTTACGACCGCTCCCCCCTGTTCAGTTTAGTAGGAAGGTTGGTGAGGTCTTAGGAGAGCATGCTGGGAAGGAACTAGCTCTTTCGCATAAGAGACCTGCTTTCCCATCTCAAACACACAGGGGCTTGGGGGGGGCAAAAGACATTTCAGAGGAAAAACCCCTCCCCCAACCCTCCCCACGGGGATGAGTAGTTAAAAGGAAGACCAACTACAGAGTGAAATAACACATGACAAAAGGCAAAGCATCTGTAAATGGGTGTGATATAAGCTGCTGGCAGCATGAGCACTTTGGCAATCGTACATTTCTGAAGGGTGTCTGTGTATGTGCATTAGATTGCCATATCCTAAAGTTCTAGTCTCATAGACTCAAAATTGAGCATAATTTCCTAAGAACTAGCACTGAGAGAAGATTCTTTGTTTTTTCTTAATTAAGTGGGTCAGTAGTTTTTTAAAATGTATATTAATTTATATATGGCAGGATATTCACAGAAAATTAGAATCATAGATTTAATATAGTTATCCATTGATTTGGGACAGTACTAACAGATAACTGTGAAATAAAGGACTACTGAGCAGAACATGGTTAAAGAATATCTGGGATTTCGAAACTTAGAATGCTAAAGGAAAATTCCTGCCACATTACAGTTACCAGAAACACTTATATTCAGAAAGCAAACTGGGTCAGTTACTGCTTTCATATATCTATACTGAAAACTTTGTCCTTGCTGCTTTAGGACAATAAAACTGACTTTGGTTACTATAAATGCCCCAATATATCATTCTGTATAACTGTAACAAGCCTCAATGATGACAAAATAATGGCATATGATTGTAACATCATAATCTAAATGTCACAATTATGTAATAATGGCTAATGCAGATTTGCAAGATACATCATTTGTGTGGTGATGTCATAATACATGTATCATCATTTATTTCTCTATAGCCCAGCTGTGGACCCATGGCATCCTCATCTTCGTTTGGAAAAATAGAAAAATTGTCCTATTTTAGTAATTAGTGCATAATCTGATCCTCTGAGGAAGTATAATCCTAAAAATCAATCAACAGGATTGGACCAATCTATAATGTGCTTTATTTAGTTTTAGTTAAACCATTGCAGCTTATTCAAGAACCATGAATAAAACAAATCATGGTGAAATATAATATGTGAACCCAGCCTTATTGTATGGCAAAATATTGGCTGTGTTTTTTGCAATATCTTTATCAATTTGCACAGCCCAAATTATTTTTGTTTCATTAGACAACAGCCAAACACTGTCCTTCACAGGACTATTGGAATAAGCTTGTAGAAAGATGACTTAGTTGATATTAAACTCATTGGGAACCTTGGATTAACCTAGATAGTCCTCGACATATAAGCAATTGTTTAATGACCAAAGTTACAATGGCACTGAAAAAAATAACTTATGACCATTTTTCATACTTACGATCATTGAGCATCCCCACAGTCACGTGATCAAAATCCAGACACTTGGCAACTGGTTCAAATTTATGACGGTTGCAGTGTCCCGAAGTCAAGTGATCGCCCTTTGCAACCTTCTGACAATCAAAGTCAGTGGGGAAGCCAGATTCACTTAATAACCGTGTTACTAACCTAACGATTGCAGTGGTTCACCTAACAACTGTGGCAAGAAAAGTCGTAAAATGGGGCAAAACTCACTTCACAAATATTTCGCTTAGCGACAGAAATGTTGGGCTCAATTATGTTCATAAGTCAAGGACTACCTGTGTAAGGTTCTTTCTTTGGTATTTAAGCAAGTGATTAAATCTGAAAAAGTATAGAGCTGCTGTGCTTGTAATGACTGGGTAGCAGACGAAATTTCAGCCACCAAAAACCCCTTTTTCTGTGTAAATATTATCAATATAGGCATGGGCAGACAAACCCATGCATCATGATATCATCAAACAAATGGTGTGACTTTTGCACTTCTGCGAGACATCATGAAGTCATTAGATAATTATGTCATTTTTATGATGATGTCATGATGCATCTGTTTTGATATCATCATGGCTTATTATAGCTGCAACAATCTTTGAGAGTTCTGAAGTCTTGCATCTGGGCCATCCTAGTTCAGGCAGGAAATCCTGACCTAGTTTTCTCTGTTAAGTAGTGTTTAGGAAAATGGGAGCAAGTCGAGGAAACCAAGGGGCTTACAAAAGGCAGAGAGGGATAAGGGGGGAAGAGTCCTGCAGTCTCAGACCGAAAGAGCTGGCTTCTTCCCTTTTTTTTTCTCCTCTTGGGGGATTTGAGATTTTAAATCAACAAACAGGCCAAACTACCAAATAGTTCAATGAGGGAATACCCTCTTCCCCCAATCCTGTGAACTGTTCTTGGGGGTCTTTTGAGTCAGTCAAAATTGACTCCTCCCACGCAGCAGCTGTGCCGTTCACATTTCTCGTGAAGTGTGCTTTGATTGGATCTTTGTCTTTGATTTCTATTTATTTTTTCCTTATTTATTTATTTTTAGCTGCTGGCTCTATCTCCAAAGCTTAAGCAAAATTGGGGGGGTGGTTATTTCACTTTTGTCTTCTTTTGAAAGGCTTTTCTTTGGTCTGAGCATGCCATCTTTGCACCTCACCAATCTTGTGGTTAGCGACTCTGTTCCTTTAATGACACACAGCCTCTCTTTTCTGCCTTCCTTTATTCAGCTCTCTTCTACCACCTTTTTCTTCTTCTTTCTTTCTTTCCTCTTCTTGCTGATTCCTCCCCTCAACCTCTCCATCTCCTTATTTTCTTTCCTTCCCTTTGAACAATTGTATGGAAGAGCAATTTCAGCCTTGAAATGCTTAATTATTGGTTTAATTATTTCTGGCCTGCTTCACAATGGTAATGCAACGGATGATCTATCCAGTATCAAACCATCAAATATTAGAATAGATCCAATATAAAGATAGAGATAATGCTGCAGAATGACCGGATGGGTTGATAATTCTTTGTGATCTATAATGTTTTTTTCTCTCATGAAAACAGACACTATGCTATTTGTCATAATCCTTCCAACCATCAGCTTTTGTTGGTTAAATTTTTTAATTTTAATATCAAATTAAACATTTCAGAATAGTAAGGAGTCACCTGAAGATTGGACAAATAGGAAGGGAAAATCATGGTTTCAGGACTCATTGACATGCATTGAGTTTGAAAAATTATATTTTTACAAATCTAGAGAAAATCATCACCTCATGTGTAAACAATCAAAACACGTTGAGCAAAATAGTTTATATGTTAAACAAAGCTTGATATGTATTAGTCACATATGAATAACTTAGCCACTCCGTTCACCATTGTGCCAGGAGAACAGGATAACTATTAGTGCTAAAGCATAATTTTACTATCAGGTAGAAAAAAAAATTCTATAGAATATTTTATATTAGCCCATAATAATTCTAGCATGCCTGTCATGTACCATGAGAAGATTCTCATGAAGTTTGTTAAGAAATGTTTCATCTCATACAGTAAAATTTATTGCACATTTTAATATTGTTGCAGCTGCCAGGTTTTAATGAATTGCTTCTTATTAATTTCTAGGAAGGGAATAGTTAAAATAACAAAAATAATATTAAAGGAACTTGGGTTGATATACAATTGATTTAAATGATCCCAGTTCAATAATATCTTATTTCTATATAATGCTTGTTGGCTATCTTATAGAATCTTAAATTCCCATTTTTATTCCTTATTAATCAACTATATGCATCTATACTCCCTGATTTCCATAACTATATCCATCACTGAGAATGTGACAAAACTGAACATGGAGATTTTAACACATTAAGATAAAAATCTGGGACAGAGAGCGTTAAATAAAAAATCCATCAGTATGACAAATGCTTGCTTTTGTTTCTTTGTATGATGGTATGATACTGAATGAAAATAGCTGAACAGTTCAATCTGGATTTAATGAATAGTTTTTCTATTTCAAAATAATGAATTTAAAGCAGAGATATTGGGGCATTTTCATATGTGAAATATTGTTCTATAACTTTAGTATAAAAACTTATTTTAATTGTAACGTATATCTGATTGCTTTTTCATGTCCCATCCTTAGCAATATTTATAGATGGCACATGAATACGTACACATTTAAATTTTCATAATTTCTGAAGTCTTAGCTTTTCTGGCTTACTGGCATATTGTAATCTGCTGCCAAATGTCTTGTCCTAACTTGCTACAGTGTGTAATTTGATATAGAAGTGGCTCTAATAGAATTCTATTGATGGCTATTTGTTCCATAAGGATAATGCTTCTAATATATAATGGGTTGCTGAAGTATAATAGTAGTATAATTATCCTGCATGGACCTTCCACTTTAGTATATAATATCAAACCAATGGAAAAGATTAAAAATGGGATCCATCAATATATGTTTCCACATGCAAGTCATCAAGAAAATATATCCCAAAAAATAAATAATATGTACACTCACCAACATATTCTTATTACAACAAGAATATGAAGTCTGGGATAAATAGTGTTACTGTTACTCACAGGTGACACTGAAATCAGCTACATTTAGGCAGAATCTGCTATTGTTGATCTCGTGTTTAAAAAGGCAATGAAGATCTTACCTAGCTCTATGTGGGAATGTCATCTAAGCTTCCCATGATAGATATCTTGCATTTAGTAATTTTACTCCTGAGTATATTACAAGGAATCTCCCCATTCTCTACCCATCAATGAGTTGCATGAATCTAGCTAGAACATATAATTTTCTTTTTAAGAATGCTTCTTCCCCCATTGGTTAGCTAATTAATTCTGTCAGCTTGACACAATAACAAATCATTGGAAACAGGCTTGAAATTGAATGTATTATGTCTCTCAAAATTCTCAAAAATGTTCCTCTTTAGAAGGGACTTCCTCTTCATCTTAGTCTCCTTACTCCCCCCCCCCTAATTCTTTCTGTTTTTAGTTCCTCCAGGCTAATTCCCATCTATTTTTTCTGTTTTCTGTCCCTTGAACCCATTGTTATTCAGCAGCAGGACCTTGGACGAATTACAGCACCCAGGGTACTAGTTGCCTAGTCTCTCCGGCCACAGGTCCTTGTTCTAGTTTCCTTCTTGCATCAGCACCATCCCTTTCCCTTCCCTTCCGTCATAAGAGATGCAGAACCAGAGGTACGCTATGCTAGCGCTCACTAACTCACTACATTTTCGCTTCATGCTCAGTACAGGAGCTCTGTTTTAAGCACGCTGATCCCCCCTCTCTGTCCGGCTGGCCATGGCTGCTTTTCTTTAGTTTTGCTTTGCAGCACCAAATTGTGATGTGAGCGGTGAACTGTGGTCCCAGCTACCATCGGCTATGGAGTATGTTTGGAGAAGTTCATACGTGGGACGCAGTGACCGCTGTCCTATGTTACTTTTCCTTCCAGAGCATTTGTGTATCTCAGCAACTTGCTATACCCTGTACCCCTGGTCCACCGTGTTGCCATTGTCAGCGAGAAGGGGGAAGTTAAAGGATTCCTACGGGTAGCAGTTCAGGCCATTTCAGGTAAGAGGTGGGTAAACATAATGAAGGTGGTGCTGGCCCTTCTTCTGGTGAGCAACTTTTTAAAAAATAATATCTGTGGGGAAATATCCTCTTGTATATTTGATTTATATCCCATCTTTTATTTAAAAGAGTAGCCTTTTTTAAACTGTTAAAATGAACAATTAGGGTGCATAATGGGGGGCGGGAATGCTTTAACAAAGCATTTATTGCTAGGAATCCTGGAGAGCAAAAGTTAAAGTGTTTCAACTGATTTATAAGAACGTATTTAATCAAGTCAATTAAGGAGCCATTGTAATCTATAAACATACTAACCTTAGGCAATATTGAAGCACTGTAGGTAGGAGTAATGGATATCTGAGCAGGCAAAGGAAAACAGGACATTTAGAAAGGGCAAATGGTAAGGAAAGGGAAAACTTTCTTTGACTTTCTTGGCATCCTGACAAAAATTTCAATGAAAAAGTGCCCCAAAAGAAAGGTACTTAGGTCTATATGTATTTGCAGGGCTTTTTTTTGTCATAGAATGCCCAGAATGGAGTTCCGGCACCTTTTTTGGATGGAACCTTGTAGGGTAGGCAAGGCAGGTTGTATGACATGTGTGAGTTCCGACACCTTTTTTTTTTTTTTACAAAACACTGTGTATTTGAAATTACTTTTTCCAACATCAAAAAGATCGGTTTTTCAATTGCAGAAACTATGCTGGAACCAATTGCCAGGCAAATCCTTAAGTGTATAACTGATTAAGTTCTTGTCAATTTCAGTCAGCAGCACAAGGGGATGAGAGATTAATTAATTAAGATCACAGAGTGGAGTATGTTAACTTGTAATTAGCACTTATGGAAGTGTTGCACTGCTAGGAGAAAACCTGATCAAGAAGAGATTGTTAGATATTTAAAAGGCCGAACAATATATGAAGTTGTTGATGAGGATTTATCGCAAGCTAGGTGCCTTTTTTAAATGGTGGTAGACATTATAACTGGATATAGTTTATTTGATCAAGGTTAAAATAGTTATTGTCAGGCGTAAACAACCAGACCTGCATGTACAGAGTACGAGCTAACTATTTATTATGTTCTGACTGTAACATAGGAATATTCCCAGTCTGGCATCTCTCCCTTGGGAACAGTTAGAGAAGGAGCCAAGGTGTTCAGGGAGGAGTGATTCTGGCCCTTTTACGGTTGCACAGTGACTCTAGATTAGCTTTGCACTCATCCCTTCTTCCTACCAGACTGGATGCTTCCCTACAGTTTTGTAGTTATTTCGCATAGCTTTTAATGGACTTTGATTGACGAATGAATTACAAGGCCTTAATATTTTGGTAAAAGTTATGAGATGAGTAAAGAAAAGAAGGGTGTATTTGTTGTGTTATCAAGAGATGGTGATATTTTACTAAAATTACTTGTAGCTGTGATGAAGGGGAAAGTTACCTCCTTATTCTTTTTCCCCCTTTCTCCTCTATTTTTCTTTTTTTCCTGCACTTTCTATATTTTTATATATACAGTATATTTTGTAGTTTGTATTAGTTTTGACTTTTTCAACTGTAATATTAATAAAATTATTTTTAAAAAAGTTGGGAAATATTTCATTTAATTCTGCCTGCTGGATGGAGGACATGAAGACAAAAAAGAGAAATGTCCTCTTTCTGCCAGACATCTGGTAATCCTCATGGGCAATTTTAACACTAATATAAATACAGGGAGTTTATTGGGAGAGAAATTTACTTTCTTCTGCTCAGCTATGTTGTATGAAACAGGGGAAAAAAACTGACATCCACGTAGTCCTCTAAAGAAACGAGGCAGAGTAGAGTGCCCTACGTTTTCCATAAAATATGAATTGCTTACATTAGTGTGTTATTTTACTGGGCTGATGGTAGAGTCCCCCTCCCCCCATTATATTGATGCTGAGGAATTAACCTCCATTTCTTGTGGAAGAGGTCAGGATAGGATTCCAAAACTTAAACAACAAGTATAGTTTTATCCCATGTCATCAGTTGATATTTGGGGAACTCCTCAACCATTTGGTTGACTGTTCAGCCACATACCTAATTGACCCTAGAAATACAAATACAATGAAGGTGCTGGATGAATGGCCCTCTCCCAAATGGCCTTTCCCTGATGGTTGATTGAGGGATTCTCCTTATATTTTAAGTATCTTAATCAAACATTTATATTTTAAACCTATTATGGAGAAATGAACAATTCCATGGTTCTAGAAGCCTAATAAGGATATTTGGATGATTCAAGCTGCATGCTGATTGAAAAATTCTGGGAGATAAAGTCCACACATCTTAAAGTTGCCAAAGTTGATCTAGATAATTAATTAACCAGAACCAATTTTTTTATATTTGCCTCATCAAATATCAGTCAATGTTTTTATCACTTCTTTGAATAATAACTATGAGTGGATCGGGCCTCCTTCTGAGGTATTTGAAAATAAAATAAAATTTTCTAGGGAACTTCTGTGGTTTCCAGCTTATTGGAAAATGTGAACTTTGATTATTGCCCACTGCATGTAGACCCTGCTTTAAGATGAGCAGCTATACAAATTGAATAAATAAACTTTCATTTACTTACAATACTCTCTCGCCATAATCCTGCTTCCAGCTGATGAAGAAGCACCAGATTACGGCTCAGGAGTGCGGCAGTCAGGAACAGCTAAAATTTCCTTTGATGATCAGCACTTTGAGAAGGTATGCTGCAAAAACCAGGACTCTTATGAGAATTATTTCAGTGGGGTTGATTTCATGAAGATATTTGTCTCATACCTAATCAATTATTAACAGGTTTCTTACATAGTTTTTAAATAATTCAAACACACAGGACTTCTGAAAGATGGGATATGTCACAACCTAGTACTGTTGCCAGATGTCTGAAATACGTACTGATAAAACTTCCTCACCAACAGCTCTCTGTTTACATTTCTTTACATGTACGGAGATAAAAACCTAAGCAGAGATTCTTCCTGTCTCTGGGTTAATTGAAAACAGACATTAACAACTTTCAGGTTCTAGATTTTATTGGTCTGGTGTTGGAGGGATGAATTTACATTTCATTTTATGGATACTATTCAAAAGCATATGACATTTTTATTGACTCATGTTGACCACCACGAACTCTTTAAAGAAGAAAATGGGATATTAATGAAATTAATAATAAATGTAATACTGCAACAGTCTTTGCATATCCTTCTTTTCTTTATTAGCTTCTGCCTGTTTTCTTTTTGAGCTTTGGCATATATTGTTGTGATGCAATTGTTTAAAAAGAAGAGACAAACTGTTTTGTTGCCCGAGACAATAATATCGATGCTTTTCTTTTTAGTTCCAGTCTGAATCCTGTCCTGCAGTGGGAATGTCTCGCTCTGCAACATCGCAAGAGGAGCTGCGCATAGTAGAAGGACAGGGACAAATTACTGATATAGGGCCATCTGCAGACGAAGTCAACAACAACACTTGTGCAGGTAAAAAAACCTTCCTGTTTGGGGGGGGGGGAGGAAATTTGTATACAGCAATAAAATCACATTGGACCTTCTTATATAGAAAACATAAAATGCTACATTATCAGATATATTTGTATGGTGCTGATGCAATCAAAAAAGTACCGGTAGGTTGAGAAATGAAATAGGTTTATATACTGCACAAAATGTAAGTATTTTAAAATATTAAACATTTGACACATGTGAAAATGAATTAAATGGGAATACTGCTAAATTAAGATGAGGGGGGAAAGTTTAAGCTTCCACAAAATAGGCATTGTCCTATATTTAGATTACTGCAAAGTGCTTTATAACTTCAGCCATAATTAGTTGCTTTCTGATGTGTGGTTTATAGACCTATTATTAGCTATACTGTGTCATTCCCAGGATTTCTGGTATAAAATGGCAAATTGATTGTTATAACTTCCTTTGATGAAGCTTTTCCTCAAATATGGATAACTGATTTCTTCTTACTTTGTTGTACATGTCAGAACAGATATGAAACATGGATAAATAAAATATGAAACTTTATATTTGAGAAGAAAGTGTTTATAGTTGCTATTATGTTTTCTTAGCCACTCCAGAAGATATTCTCTTGGATACGTCAGAGAAATCCACAGTTGATGGACCTTTTGAGGCAGCTCTGGAGCACTTGAAATTGGGCAGCATTTTCACATTCAGAGTTACTGTTCTGCAGGCCTCCAGCATCTCAGCAGAATATGCGGACATTTTCTGCCAATTTAAGTGAGATATACTTCCCATTCCACCATTTGCTATTTATGCAGTTTAGATAAATTTATAAGACTGTGATCACTCTTTGTCATTGATCCACTCTTTTCACATGGAGATCCTGGAGAGAATCTGAGAGAATTTATCAAAATGATTTTAACATGGAGGCTAGAATATAAGTGCATTTAAAAGGTTCTCACTGAGAATAAATGGAAGAACAAAGCTTAATAGCCTGAAGATATCATTTACCCTTATGAGAGAATGTGGAAATACAGAAGAACCCTACAAGATGAGAGGGGAAAGTATTATCTTTCTAATCTTTCCATGTATTGTTGTACTTCTGATTTTTCAGTTTCTGAACTGAAAAATTCTAACAGAGAGTAGAGCTCACCATATAGTGATGACCAACAGACTGCAGTTGAACTTGTGTTTACAATTTGAATGAATGAATGCACACAGGTGCATACACACACCCCATGTATGTATAGGGTTTTGAAATGAATGTGTTCAAGCATAGTAATAAAAGCTCTTTTTTTCACAGCTTTATTCACCGCCATGATGAAGCCTTCTCTACCGAGCCCTTGAAGAACACTGGTCGAGGCCCACCTCTTGGCTTTTATCATGTTCAGAATGTTAGTGTAATTTTCTGCTTCATGTTGTTAATTTTACATATTTTGCATTACTTCTCCTTTAAAATTATGTAAGTCTTTTAAAGATTGGCAGGAAATTAAATCCAGCTTTCTGCTTACTGGCCAATACTGGTTTTAGTGATTTCTATGTATGTTACAGTACTAGAGGTTTATATTGCTAGTTTTAAGACAGTATTTTGTTTCTAAATGACCATGAAAGGGGAGAATTTAATTTATTGTGTACAGTTTTGTCCTTGACATAATTAATGATATTTTATGCCTTGCTTTGTTGATTTCATTTCTGGAAAATCCACTGATGAAGGAATAAAAGCCTAGAATGCCAGAAAATTAATGAAGATAATGACATATATTAACACTGAAGTTTTAAGTTCTGCCTTTTTTTTTAGCTTCAGTGAATGAAAGTTTTAGAACTTCCAGCAAGTTTTACTCAGCTGAATAATTTGGCCATTTTAAGTTGAATATCTTGTTACGTAAAATAAGCTTTTTTATCCTTTTCTGTCTTACAGATTGCAGTTGAGGTCACCAAATCCTTTATTGAATACATTAAAAGCCAACCAATTGTCTTTGAGGTATTTGGCCACTATCAGCAGTATCCTTTCCCCCCTCTCTGCAAGGATGTACTCAGGTAAATTATCATCCATGATCTTTCATTTACCTTTGGTTTATCTGCTTCTTTATAAGAAGTGGAACTTGCCCTACAAAGCACTGAGATATTTGCCTGATTTTCAGCAACAGTTTAACTTTTGCAATGCAGCTACAGTGCAGTCTGTGCCATTATAAAACAAATGAAACATGTCTTAGTATGTTTAGGGAATCATATAAAGGGACACAACACAATTGTATTACATTTAGGTAAACCAACTTGGTTAGTCAATTGAGCAAGAGGAATGAATTTCCAGATATAAACAATGAATCTTTGTTATTTCAAATTCTTACACAGATAAAAATTGTGGTACTGTTTTATATTGTATGTTCAGTTTCCAGTATTTGACCAAGCACAAATTCTTTTTTTGAAAGTTGGTAAGACCTACCCAATATTTCTGCCCTGACTGATTACAGTTTATTTTTACAGTATTCGTTTTAATTAGTTATGCCTTTTTTTATAGCCCCCTAAGACCATCTCGCCGCCATTTTCCTCGGGTCATGCCATTATCAAAACCAGGTAAGAGAGAAAGTAATATTTGTTTAACATGAGCATTAATGAAAATTTAAGAATTTTTAGACATTTAGAAAAAAAATATTAGTGATTAATAACTGTTATTTTGAAAAGCTACCCCAAATCTTTGTAACAGTTAGTATTGTGTTGACTTGAATTGATGGTAAATTGAAATAACACACATCCTACCCAGATTTTCATAAGGAATAGCTGTAACAGCAGCCGGGGGGGGGGGAGAGGGGAGCCGGGCCCTGTGAGTGGTGGGTTGGCATGTGCATATGCAGCTCAACTTCTGCAACTTGTGGGCTGGCATGCATGCATAGTTCAACTTGCACAAGTTGAGCTGTATGTGCGCATGTGTCCCAGCATTGTGCAGCCCAGTTGCAGATGGGCCACAGCCCAGTAGTGGGCCGCGGCCTGGGGGTTGGGGACCCCTGGTCTGTAAATGGTAAAACTTTAGTATAAACCGATTTTCAGCTTTTAACTAACTTCTTCTCCCTTGAATTGAACACTTGCCTGGTTGGAAAGACAGGATATCAACTGAATAAATAAAAATATGTCATTGGTGAGGAACATAGATTAATCAGATTTCTCCTGTTTGAACAGTTCTGATTTCTAGAGTGTAGCTGATCTCCTTGGGGTATCTTAATGTTTGCAGAATAATTGGAATAATTTTTAGGCACCCATTACAGAAAAGTTGCTTCAAGTGCTCGATAACTGCTTATTTAATCACATCAAGTAAGAACCACAATACATGATCCTTATTCTGTTGTTATTATTATTTTCATCCTTGTTAAATGGTCTTAATGGCATTGGATGTAATATGTTTTCCCTTGTGTGCCTTGTATATTGCTTGGTATCTCTCATGAATTTTTTATATCTGGTTCTTGTGAGAAATTGTTCATGGATTCACAGCCTCATCTGTCTTGCTTTTGTACATTTATGTCCAAAGGCCTTCTAGTACCAGCCATTTATCTTTCAATTTAGTTCTTTAGGTATGTTGCAGAAACCTAGCTCCAGTACGAGATAATAGAGTTTCTCAACCTTTATCCTTGGCCAGTTATTCCATTTTGTTATAATTTTTTCAGTGCCTGCAACAAAACTGAGTGCCATGACAAGACCCAGCATTGGCCCATGTCAATGCAAGTATGATCTCATGGTCTTCTTTGAGATCTGTGAGCTGGAAGCTAATGGCGAGTAAGTCACTTTATTTCCTTATGAACAATTACATTTTGCTAACTAATTTGGAAGCCACAATTACCAAGTGAATTACACAGCTGAAATATTTTCATTCTGTTTTAGTACATTTGCTGGAAAAAATAGTTGCCAAACTTTAAAGTGAAATGCAATATAAGTGTTTATAGGACAGATTCAACTTTATTGAAATCTGAATTGGATTGGTTCAATGCATCTGCTTTGTTATATTGTTATATTGAGTTAGACCACTGACTCTATCTCAATATTGTGTATGGTGACTTTCCGACATTGTTTCAGACAGGAATAAGTAAACACTTCCTACTGTACAGATGCAGATAATGAACCTATGAGACTCTGAATGGAAAATATATTCTCATCCTAATTCCAATTGTCCACAAAGCAAATTAAGAGAGATGGAAAAATCTAATGAAATTGAAAAAATGATGATGTATAGTACAAGGTATTATCATCAGAAATAGTGAATTGACCTAGAACAGATGAAGGGCAGGGCTCCTGGGCCATTAACAGTCATGCAAGCAGATACGTTACTATACATGTATAGTTTCCAATTATCGTACTATAAAAATCTTAGAAGTTGGGGCTCCAAATTTTCCTTTTTCTACATGACTATTAATGACCTGATGCAGAATTTTCTAGTATTGCATTTTGCTAAATTTTTCTAAAGAATGATTAGAAAACTTCTGAGATAGATGTAGATCTTTCATCTCATTATGTGAATGTGTACTTGCAAATAAAAACATGTCATTCATATGCAAATTAATGTACAAACAATTTGAAACAAGGAACATATATGTGAAATAGATGGGAAAAGATCATATAAATGCTCTTTAATCATGAATAAATCAACCTGGTCTCCTTATGTCACTTTTGTTTATTATTTTCTCAGAATTGGTTTCTATGGTAACAAACCACTTTTCTTTTATACATCTTGGAGGCCATGAAGATTTTTTTAAAATTAGATTGAATTCTCACACTGTGTACTTCCCAGTGTCTTAAGCCATAGCTGAATAATTCTTGTCACAAAGCAGAACATAAAACTATAAAATATCTTATATCTTAATATCAAAGAATACAGCAGTGCAAACCACCTATTTTTAAAGTCATACAGAAAGAATTGTAACATATGAAGTTGTAAAAATAAACTCCAGTCAATGTGAGCAAATTAATACTCGTGTATGCTTGCTTAATCTGTGCAACATAGATGGGGTTTAATTAAAAAAAAAAAACCCATGTATTTTGTAAAGCTTTACTATTGTACAATTCTCATCATTCTAAGCCAGTGTTTCTCAATCTTGGCTACTTTAAGAAGTGTGAACTCCTAGACTTCCCCAGTTAGTCCATACCTCTAAAAGTTGCCAAGATTGAGCACATTGCTCTAGCCTGTGTGGATATGGATATCTGATTGGGGTGTAATGCTAGGGAACTCCAGCTCCAAATATAATCTTGAAAGCACAAGGTTGGAGAAGATGCTGTCTATTCAGTCTCAATGAAATTATCTTTTCTAGCTATATCCCAGCCGTTGTGGATCATCGTGGAGGAATGCCTTGCCATGGGACTTTCCTACTGCATCAGGTATTTCTTGTATTTTCTTACCAATCCCTATTGATCAGTCTCTAGGGATGTGACATACCATACCAAACATTTAAATACAAAGGTTGGACAATCAAATTTCAAGTGATTTCTGTTTTCTCTTTCTAAGCATAAGGTAACAATAATACAGTTTAATTCTAGAAAATGAATTGCTAAATACAATTTTTGGTGAATGGACGTCTTTGAAGAATATGGGACTCAGATCATTTAAAAACATTTTTGGTGCATTCCCTGCTTCATTGAATAATCCTTCATCTGTCCCACCTGAATGGGAAAACAGGATAGTGTTCACTAATTACCTATAATCTTTTTGGATTCTATAATCTATTATTTTTTGAAATACATTTTTTGTTTTCATTAGGACCATAATTTAGCAATCTACTTTTTTTTTTAAAAAAAGAATATCCTTATAAATATACGTTCTGGAAACATAAAGGGACAGATTTATTTTAAAAAAAATAAACTACCATATTTCTTCAACACAAAGTGGCAAAGTTATAGTCAATTTTCAGGAGACCCACCTAATAATTTTATCCCTTTGTGTTCTTTGTACAGCAGAAATATAAAATATCTGCTGGCTTTTTCTCTCTTTAATTGTATTGCAAACGTCCATTATCCATTTAATACAGGAACTCAGTCCCTTAAAATTACCTGATAAAAGTGTTATTCATTATTTTACAAAAAAGGAAAATCATTAAAAAAAAGAAATACAAATGCCAATTTTTATTTACGATTTGATTTTGTCTTTTCTATCTTTTTCTCTGGTAACCTTTTAGAAATATATGAAATAATTTCAGTATTTCTAATAATTATGTTGCTTTATTCAATAATCTATCCATTATTCATTTCCCATAAAGTTACAAATTGAATGAGAAAGAATTAATTATTTGTATCTCTTTTCCCTTCCTCTAAATATATAATACATTTTCAAAACTGTTTTTTTTAATATACTTCTAATCCTGTTGAGAATTCTTTGCTTTATTACATATTGGTTGTGAGCTGAGTTTGGTACAAGACAGCAAGCTATATAAATGTTTATAGCTATATATATATATTGGGAGGAATTCCTGTCCACTATATAATAAAATTTACAAAAGCTTGTTGAGAAAACTTCCTTCTAATAATACAGGGGTTTGCTCTGTGACCCACTACTGGGCTGTGGCCTATTTTGAATTGGGCCATGCGAAATGGCTGGCCAGAGCGTACACAGCTCAATTTGCACAAGTGATGGGCCAGCGGGCAATTGTACACGTGCGCACTGGCCCACTGCTTGCGCAAGTTGAACTGCACTCGTGTGTGCCAGTCAACTGCTTGTGCAACCCAGTTTCCCTCTCCAACCCCCGCAGCCGGGCCTAATTCTAAATGTAGCTTCAGTTCAAAGAGCACTTTTTCTGTTTCAGTGCAGAAAATCTTTGAAATTTGCTTTCTAGATCCTGTAGTCATGGATGTGCTGCATGTGGTCTTTGAGATATTCTGAACTATAACTCTCAGAAGCTCCAATATTCACATATGCTGGGAGATGTAGTTTAGCGATATTTAGAAGACCACCTCTTGCTCTTCTCAATTTTATATTGTGTGTCCTGAAGACGGCATATAAAGCTTTCAATAAATTCTTTTCTTAAACCACCCCCCTACCATGCCATTTTTGAACTATATTTTTCAACAAAAATATTTTCTATAGTTTTGTTCAATAAAAATATTAATGTATATTTCCTCTGGCCCAACTGTTTACTTTTACCTACCCTGGCTTATGGGAGTTGATGTCCTTCCACTTAGGATAATACTTTGTGTGCACTGTAGAGTTGGGCAAATTCTTTGGGTCTGGAGATTGGCTGTGAGATAACTTTTTCCACATCTGCTCCATCTGGGAGCCATAGTTGGCATGGCTTGTGATATCATCACATCAGTGGGATGGGCAGACCCACAATTTTCAAGATGATGGTTTCTTTTCTTTCTTGGTTTTGTTCTGTGGTTTATTGTAAGCCACCCAGAACAGCAGTGTTCAAGTTTAGATGGCAGCCATATAAATGTCATAAATTCATAAATAAAGTTTATCATCTATGTTGCTTTATCTGGTTACTTCTGAAGGATGGGATATTTGCTTAGCATTTTTAACACAGTTCTTATAAGTGCTAACTTTATTATCTTTCCATGTGATGGATATCAGGGTATCCAGAGGAGGATTACAGTCACCTTGGTGCATGAAACAGGAAGCCTCATCCGCTGGAAGGAAGTGAGGGAACTGGTTGTGGGTAAGCAAAATATTTGTTCTATATCCCAATCAATGTTGAGGCTATACAGTACATCTGAACTAAGCATCACTGATTTTTAGAAAAGCTAATGGATACAATGCTATGTAACAAGACTCAAAATAGAGCTTTCAGTGATCTAGCATTTGAGCATTTTTATTTACTTTTTGTGACAAGTTGTTCATTTTGGTTAAGAAAGCCTATATTTGGATGTTTTACACTGTATCTCCTCTATAGCTCCCAAGGGTCTCTTGGATTACAGTTTGAAGGATAGGCTGGAACTTTGCATAGAAGATTGGATGGTGCATTTGTTTATGTTGACAGAGTTTGAGAAATTGTCAAATTACAATGAAATGATTGATTCACAGCCTCTTTCTTCTAAGAGGAGCATACTTCAGCATGGTAAAAAGTCTGAAAATGTCCCAACAGTGTGATTCCTTTTCAGTCTCATCATGATAAGCGGTGATGAATTTATGACCTAGAGAATAATCTCACTTTATAGACATATTGTATTGAGCAGTCTGCAAGCTACAGGCCTTATGTGACTCTTCAAAATCTTGCATATGGTTAGGACAGATGGCAAGCTGGAGACTTTATAAAGCATAACTACAATGGAAGTATGGCACATATAGATGAATTTTCCAACATTCTGCCTTCTGCCTCTTACAATGTTGAGATAGAGAGCAGGGAGAGAGCTGTGTATGCCTCACTCCAGATCTTCCATTTGTATTTTGGAAAAACCTACCTGATTATGTTCTAGATGTTCAGCAATATACCTGCTCTAATTCTCCTGCAGCAGGATAGGGAAGGTAAAATGTATGCTCTATTCTCTATTTGTAGGTCGAATCCGGAACACCCCAGAAGGAGATGAGTCCCTTATTGACCCCAATATCCTATCTTTGAATATCCTCTCTTCAGGATACATTCGGCCCTCTCAGGATGATCGGTAGGTCTCTTAGAATACTCAGCTAATCTGGGTCAGTCATGATACTTCTATATGTCTGGTACTGTATGTGTCCAGTTGTGTGAAAAGCTTTTTTCCTGAAAGTCCCAATTCTTTATTCTAGCAGAATCAGACAAAGCTAGCAAAAAAGAACATAATGACAAAATTGCACACAGAAAAGGCTAGTGGCTTTCCTCCAGTATTTTTTTAATGGGTAACAATTTAAGGGACTACTGCAGTTACTGCAACATAGGAAGTTGCCTACGGTAGTATCAGGTGAATCAATATCAGATAAATCATTTATTTATCTAGTCTGGTATTATTTTCTCTGGCAGAAAGTTTCTCATATCTGTGGCTGAGGTCCATCTTCCCCAGCACCTGTCTATGTGTTCATTTTATTCACTTAAAAATATTGTTTTAAGAAATATCATTTAATAATAATTGGAAATACTAGGAGCAACCTAGGACCTCCCAAATGGTTAGCAGTTACATGATCTTGGAGGACTGACATCCACATGCAGAATAAATTTGCTCCTAGACTGTGGCTCAATTGCTTTAGCAACAGTCTACAAACATTTCTTTGCCATATATTGTAAAGACTACTTTATCTCATAGCCTAGCAAAAGAAAGCTTGATAACATTTTCATGTACCAGTATTATAAAAGGGAAGCACTGACACATGTATCTTTCTGCAAGGGCTCAGTCATTCTCCAATGGAACAATGTGTGGTAAAATCATTTGGGTGATATAGACGTTCTTTCATCTAAATAATGGCAGATGCTAGAGTTTCCAGATTTAGCACTGCAGTTTGAATGGAACAACCCTTCTCCAAAATTTCAAAAATGGCTCTAGTTATACGTTAGAGATTCTTCCTGTTTTGCAAAACATTTTTTTAAAAAATGATATTGAGAAAATTAAAATTTGGAGGGTGAAGCCCTTTCTTGGTTCCTTGGGTCTGAGTATTGCATTATTATGAGGGGTTAATGGTAAAGAGTAGCACAGTGTCATTAACAAATGGATGGTTTATTATTCCTAAGGTGAAAGACATGGATGAGTGAGTAATGCTATTCTATTAGGAAAATAAAAGTTAGAAGACAATGTGATATCTCATTCATTCATCTTTTTTCTGAAGATTAGTTTCTCTTTCAGTACTTCCTATAGTTGAGACCAAGTATTATGATCAAATAATCCTGAATATATTCAACATTGATCTCAATTCAAATGTTTAAACATGTATAATTTTTACAACCTTTGGAAACAATATATAGGTGAGTTGGGAAATGATGGTGAGTCAAGTGCAGCGCAAATAAATCTCAACAAAACAAAGTGTAAGTATATTCTGAAAAAGAGCAAAGCTGGTGAGGGAATGTGAAAAGGAAAAAGAGGTTGATTAAAGTAATTCCAGTCCAGGTTTTTCCAACCTGATGTCCAGATATGTTAGAACTATAATTTCCTGTCAGCCTGGGCAGAGTTTGGAGGACAAGTGTTCAAGGACAGAGAATAAGCAACCTTTGGGGGCCATGAGACACAATTTAAATTGTTAAGGCATATTAAGGATGATTATGACGGAGGATGGCTGCCCCAGGGAGAATGAAGCCAGTTGCAAAGTATCTCTTCCCTGAGACAAATCAGCTTTCTTTCTTCCCCTTTCTTTATGGAGAAGATCCTCTCTATCACCCCAGCTTTCTTTGTTCCTTTTTTTTTCTGGGCAAATGATCCCATGCCAACAAATACTGTACTACACCCATCTTCCATCACTGTTTTCTCCAAATGCCAATAAAACATATGTGAATGGAGCTCACAGATGTAAATAAAGATGACATTAGAGCTGGTTGAACACAGCACACACCCTCCCATTTAATTAGTTTTTTTAAGATTATCTGGCAGATATCAAGGAAGACATTGATAGGGATACTGGTATCCTGTATATCCTTGAGCATCAATTCCATGTGTTTGGTAATATAAAATATATTCTGTTTGATTTTCCCTTCCAAATAAGCTAGCAATAAATTAACAAGACTAAGAAAAGCAAAACAAGAAAATAAAGCCAAATGAAATACAGCAGTGTTCCTTTTACTGATATTAATCAAGATCTTTACTTTTAATTAAGTTGAAGTAGATACCATTACTATAAAGATGTTTCCAGATGTCAGCTTTTTCAGTGACAATAATAGCTAATCTATAAGCAAAAATAAAAGAAAAAAACTTACAGGAAATTTACCTGTTATCAAGAAAAACGATAATTATTGGAAGTTGCTGTTCCTAGGTTTATTTAGTGGTTGATATTATTCCTAAACTAATCTTGATAGCATACTTGACAAGCAAACCTCTGTTTTACAGGATCCTGGCTTGTCAACATGCAGTAAACTCAATGATTAAAATAATATTAAGGAAGTATTCTTAATTGTATGATGGATTTTACTTTGTAGAATGAAAGCAATTGATCTTGGTCATACAATGATTCCTGAGCTTTCTATCTCAGCCTCCCCTGACCTGGTGCCCTCCAAATGTATTGGAATATAAATCCAGAATTCCTATTCAACATTCCAATTCTATGACTTGTGAAGGAAATCAGGTTAAAAAAGGCCTCTCTGCTACAATATTCTAGAAGTGGTGTTTCTTCTAATGTTTTTCTCAAACGTTGCAGCTCTTGGCAGGAGACCTGAGTGTGATTGTTTTCAGTAAAATGTTTCAGGATTGATTTAATGCATATTGATTTATTTACCATTTGATTTAATTATTTGTAACATTTATTAACCACTATGCCCTGTGTCATATGTTATTGAAAGCAGCAACTTTCATTAAACCAAAATTTAAATTACTAAATTAAACCACAGCATTTAAACCACAGGAAGTCTATCTTTGAGCATTGCCAAAGAAGCAAGAAAGACTAGGAATCACATACCTGTAGGTTTCTGTTGTTCCTTCCTCTTTATGTCTCTTTCTCCTATATGAGCATTATTCTTAGCTGCCTGCATGAATGAAAACAGAATTGATGACTGGTGTCTTAAAGTTATCAGAAAGGCTGGCCAGATTTGGCTGAAAGATCAGAATAACAAAGGGTCTATCTACAAAAGCAGCCTTTCCCAACCTGATGGGTTCCCAATCTGAGACTACAATTGTTGTCATCCCAAGGTAGCATTTTTATTTTAGGGCTGAAGGGTTGTAATCCGACCCCATCTGGATTGCATCAAGTTGCAGAAGGTGGCACTAGAGCAACCATTTTCCAGATTTCCCATCCTTCTTAATTTGCATACATTTTAGGAATTTTCTTCAAATTTTGATAGTACTTAACTAAGAACTTTTTGTTGAGAATCCGGCTCATCCACCCACATGGACACCTGTTTCAGCTCCCAGCTATCATGTATCACCAAGCTATTTTTCCAGTAGGCAGGCAACCATCTCTTTAGACTTTATTCACTGTATCCCAATATCGTTGAGTAACATGATGCAAGAGAACTTCAGACTGGCTTCATGTTCATAGATATGGAGAAGCATTGTAAAAGTCCTCCTTGTGTGTTGGCAAAAAAACCCTTGTAGAACCATATGACAGTATTTATTGGAACTGTTACATTAAAGGTGATGATGAATCAGATTGAATGAAAAGACACAATGACCAAATTCCACACTTGAATTAGGCTGTGTAAAATTCTAGAAGGGCAGTTTTTCCTTGAGGCAAGTCAGCAATAGCAAAACAAAAAAACAAACCTAGTATGGCCTGAATTTGTAAATGAGGATAGTACTTTTCTTACATATCTGTTTATAATCAATGGGTGCAATCTCACATGTGGAATAAAATGTCGTTTTGAGAGGCAGACACTGAGATTCCCAATCCTTCCACTGTCAGATGCAGCTCTTTAAACAAAGATTTACCTTCTCTTCTAAACCTGAAATGGACGCCATTTTGGAATTGGAGGAACCAGCCTTGTAACTTAGACCTGTGATGGTTTAACATTCCAGTTTCTCTAAATGGCAGGTATTTCTGATCTAAATGGTGTAGTAAATACAAATTCCTGATTAACAACTATGTGCAATAGTGGTAAAATGGTAGCAGACCTGGACTTGTCTATCTAACTTTAGGGCTTCTCAATTTCTGCAAACATACCAAAGGCTCTGCATCTTTCACCTCCACAATGCTGAGGGAGCTTAAATTTGCTTTAGGTAGTGATGCACTAACAACAGACTTCATTTGAATTTGAGTGAATTGATTGAATTTAAGACTCTGCAATAAAGGCCCCCAAACTGACCTAAGACATTTCAGTGTATCACATTGTTACTCCATTTACTAATTTATAATGGGTTCATCAGAGGCCCTCGAGCTTTGCCTTCTGCTTGGGACAGAGAGGAGCTGTTTGTAGTGCTTACGCTTTGGAAGACCTGCAGATAAAACTGCTGATGCTACTGCCACCTCCACCACCACTGCCCATATAAACTAACCATGTGATTGTTTGTGTTTTTGCAGGCAGTTTCTTGATTCGGATATGCCTAGGTATTATTTGTGAGCTTCCCCATATATTTTATTTCCCCTCACGCACCTTTTTCAAATCAGCACTGAGGTAGCAATGCTGCAGACTGAACTTACTTCCACCTGCCTGAACACAGCTTCTTTTTTTTTCTTCTTCTGCATCATTGGGCTTCTTTTTGTTCCATTTTGTTCCTTGGTTGTTGCTTTTTGTAACTTTCCTTTTCTTTCAAAAGCCAGTGTTTTTCTTATTTCTCTCTCACCCGTATATGCTTTCTTTGGGGACTGGGGGCTGGGAGATAGTTTTTTTTCCATCTGATTTCCCTGTTTCCTTTTTTCCCCCTCTATCTCTGCCAAAAAAAAAAAAAAGCTTGCCTGGCCTGTCCATACTGAAACTCCTCCATCCCCTGCTTCTGCCTTTGGCAGTGACACAAAAAGAGTTGAACTGATGCAGGCTTCATGAGATGCTGTGCTCTGTGTGACTGGGGGTGAGAAAGGAGATTAGGAGAACCCCAGGATGGTGTGAAAGAGCCATCAATTGGGAGGGGGGGTTAACAGGCTTCCTGGGCAGTTTTCAGTCAGATGTGGGTGCAAAAACTGTTCAAAATCCAGTCTGGGGCAACTGTATGAATTCAAATATCAAATGGATTGCATGAAGTGGACTGTTACAATGATTAGATATTAAAGCATCCCAAGGAGACAATAAATTTGCCAACTCTGCATGCTAGGAAGATTGGAATTACTGAATATAATTATTTAAATACTGAAGAGATCCTGCTGGTCTCACTAGGGACATTAGAGAGACACCATGTTAAGGAGGAAAGCTACGCCAGGTCAGAGAACAGATTCAAAAGAGCTAATTTGTGATGTAAAATGTTAAGTAATTCTTCAAACATTTCTCTATTCCCTATCCTGAGTATAACGATTGACTTCTTTTGTTGAAGAATTTAAAATCAAACAAGGAAAGCTAAAGTGGAAAACGGAAAGAAAAATTGTCTGGTTGATTTAGTTTTCTAACATTTGAATTAGGTTTATTTTGGTCTCTGGAATCTAGACTTAAGACTTAGAATGTGTTTGTTTTAGAGATGTCAGTGATAGAAAATAAGGATAAAATATCCACTTTTTAATTATCCAATTGCAAATCAGTATGCAATTACTATAACTATATTCTTAATGTATGAGGTTGCTGTAAGAATTATAATTTTATTGCAGTGCCTCCTAATTAATCATTCAGATTTAAAAATTTGGTACCAAATTGCCATTAAAGATAATTGGCTAGAAAAACCATGGATGAATCAGACAAGACAGGTATGGCTCAATTATCTAACGTTAGAAGCATTTCCTACCTTGGTGCCAGTATTTTTGTTCCTTCATCTGCAGTTTTCTACCAATTTGAACTGAGTTTCTCTGTTGCCTATTCCAGGCACCTTGATGGAACTAGTTTCCATTAATGGTTTCTTATGTTGTGTGGGTTATACAACAAAGTTTACATCAGACCTTCTATGATGGTCATCTGGAAGATGAAGTTGACATGAATTTTACCTTTTGAAGATTAGAAAGGATTATTTTATAACTATTAGAATGAATATTTCTTTATAATTTGGGACTTCCTTATTCAGAGCCATTTGGATTTCTTTATTGCTATATGTCTTCTCATCTTAGTATAGCACTTTTACATGGAACACCTTGCTTGTCCCTTCTTGATATTAGGACATACTGTAGTTTGATTTGATAAAATAAACTTGCTGAATACTCCTCAATACAGTAATCATTGCTCGGTACAGTTAGGAGAAGCTGTATTTCTTTTTTAGGGAAGTACTATAGACTGAAAGGTTTTTTTTTTCCTATAAATCTCACCTTCATGAAATCATTGTAGCACAGTTTTCCCAAATTTCATGCATTCCAGATATGCTAAGACTACAACTCCATGCTACCAAGTGATTCAAAGAGTTTTAATCCCTACATGTCTTCAAAACAACAGGTTGGGAGAGGCTGAAGCCTGGCTGGAAATCACAATTCTGATAAGAACCTGGTTAATGAAAATTTCCTTGATTTTTAATCTACAGATAATATAGATAAAAAATCTAATTGAATCACCAGGACTATTAGACTTTTATCTAGAAAACATGAGGGAAGTATTCAACACATGAAACAACAGTCTGGGCTTCCTATTATGTACATGTCCTTTTACTAAGAGATTGAAAAGAGAACAGTATTGTATCTAATTATGGCTGTCTTCAAATCTCCATGCATCCCTGTGTAGCTGCCTCTCTGGGTAGCTTTTCTCAGACACCTATAAACAATGCTTTCTGACATTTTAATTTCTCTGTGTATCTGTACGTGTGTTTTTCTTCGGTTGCCTTCCACTTATAGCATTTCACTTGGAAATGACACTAGGTATTTTTGTCTTACTTTTCTCTCATACCCTTGCTTGATCTCTTACTAGTTTCCCTCTTTTTCTCTTCACTTTTGTACTCTTCCTGTCCTAAATATGTTTCCTTCCTTTTGGAATTTGTCTTTGACTTGCTTGTGTCTCAGTGAATTTAGCTCTTTTGGTTTTTTTGCAAAATGCTTCAGGTCTGTGAAAATGTCTGATGTTTAGAATGGGGTAGTAATTGTGCATCAACCAATACTCAGATCCTCTTTACCAAGAGTCAGCTGTTGTTCTTAGTAATAGATCTGTTGTTAATAAATTATCTTCCAACAGGTGGATTGGTGTCTCTTATTATTAAAGAGGCTTCTGACTATGTTGATACTGAATGTTGGTGAGCTGTGACAGTGGAATGCCAGAATATTTTTAAAACTTGAGGATGCTCAGATGGAAATGAGAGAAAGAGAGAGGAGAGAGGGGGAAAGTCCCAGTATTTTGATCATGTTTGGAAAATAATTTCTGAAATGGCCTCTGGTATATAAAAAAAAATTAAAATTGAACCAAATATGCTTCACAAGAGAAAGAGCATCATACGTGAAAATGTGATTGAAAGAAGATAGGTGGAAAATTGGGCATGCGCTCTAATTAGCAGAATTCCACTTCCTTTGGATGTTCCAACATGACCAGAGCAGCTAGTATGCCATGGAATTTATTCTTTATGGAAATCCAGATTTCTGAAGTGGCACAATATTCCACAGCACTATAGGGTGCTATGCTTATGGACTGCCTAAATAAGCTAAGTGTTGGCTTGTCCAAGTAATACAGACAGGAAAGCCTGAAGTACAGTCTGAATGGTCTCCAACTTTCAAGTACAAATGTGATGGCTTGTATAATGAAGGTTGCTATAATAGGCAGATATTCAAATACGGAATGAGAAATGAGAGTGAGTGTCTTAGCTATAACACCCAGACTACAGGAATAATAAGCCAAATTTAAGCAAGCTCACTCTTTTAAATGATCTAACCACTGTTTTTTGGAAGCATTAGTTTTATTCACAGATGAGTCACATGAATTCATTTATCATGAATGGCACAGCAAAATTTGGGAACCTCTGAATTAATATCTATAGAACATATTTTTCACACTAAATAATAATCCACAATTTTGAAAATTGTTATGTGCAAAAACATGGTAAATTAACTGCAAGCACTATGTAACAAACCTCTGCCAAGGTAATACTGAAAATGTTTCTAGCAATGTAGAATTGAAAGCAATACTGAGCATCCTCACTTTTTCTTTGTTTTTTCTGATTATGCTTGCCAAAAATTAGTATCGCCTTCCAATGGATGAAAGATTATTTATTTTAACATATTTGACTGAAGAGATGTGGACTTGGAGTACTTTAGGCAATATTTTAAGATGACCAATTATTTCTACATCAAGGAAGGATCTTTTTCAATTGCTATCTAAGTATATTGCTTCTTGCCCACTTTCTGTTTTAGATGGCATCTTAACTTGCATTTTGGGATGATCTCTGGTGGAAATGGGACGGGGTAGTGCATCTATCCTAGACCTCTCAGTGGCTGCAGATACCATCAACCATGCGGTTGGAAATGGATAGAACTATACTCTGCTGGTTCTCTTCCTTATTTGGGTCTGATACTAGTTGGTGTTGATTGGGAATGAGAGGTCTCACCTCCAATTATGCGGGTGCCATGGATTTTGGTGTCCTCTCCACTCATATTTAACATTTACATAAAATCACTGGGTGAGATCATCTGTCACGATCATCTCATCATCATTGTTGGGGTACTATCAATAGGTGATGATATTCAAATGTACTTCCCTGCTTCTGGCATACTAAGTGATGCTGATGATGTCTTCTGATGCTTAGAGACTGTGGTCCGCCCTGTGGAACATCATTCCCTCTTAAGTGAAGCTAGTCCCAATCCTATGTCCTTCCAGAAAGCCTTCAAAATATGGCGTGTGTTTTTTCATGAAGTCTGAGGATCCCAATAGTAGGGAACCCACACAGTGGCTACATCATAATTAGCATTCTGATTTTAAACCCCCATCTTGATTTTAATAATTGGACTGTTTTAATTCATGTTATAATATATGTAAATAATCAGTTTTATTATATGCTGCCCAGAGTCTCCTTATGTGAAATGGTCAGCTATATAAATAAAAACAGTTCCAAAATAAGAATGAGTCAATAGATCTCACAACGCTTAGAATCATTTAGTCAGAAGTATGGATCAGTGGGTGCTATTTCTGTCTGATAAACCTTCAGTTTATTGTTTAATGCCCCATGTGTATGTAACTCCCTTTTCAAGTGCTGCCTTTCTCTTTCCCTGTTTTTCTGTCACCGTCTCCTTTTTCATAATTTCTATGTAGCCAAAATCATTTCTATCTATATGGGACCATTTTAAAAAAATCATATAACCCAAGACCTTCCTTGAGAATTCCCGGTGATGCTTTCACTTTTGCCTTTCAAACAAGATATTATATTTGGGGCCAGAGTACTCCAGGATGGCTACATCATTCAGACAGATCTCTGTGTGCGTGCGTGCGTGCATTTTGTGCATGTTTGTGTTTTGTTACTATTATTAATATTTTGGAATAGTTTATAGTCTTTTTATTAACCAGGTATTTTGTTTTTTCCTCTGCAGGACTTTTTACCAGTTTGAAGCAGCGTGGGACAGCTCCATGCATAACTCTTTGCTCCTGAATCGTGTTACCCCTTACAGAGAAAAAATCTACCTGACCCTCTCTGCTTATATTGAGGCAAGACATATCAGTGCCTTCATAATACTCCCTGTGCAATTGTCAGATCAACATTGGCATCTGCAGGGCTGTGTTTCAAAATCTGTATGATGCCAAGCATAACCTCATGATCCAAGTCCACCCTTTTCTACATGCATGTAATCAGGAATATAGAATGATTTGAGATAGTGTTTAATACTTTGTTACCAATGATATCCAGCCTTGGCTGATGCTGAGAAAGCTACTGAGGCCAGATCATATTAGGAACTTGATGAACATGAAGCATGTGGGCTAGATTCAATATTCCCTCCAAAATCCCAGAAGAAGACAATAACAAATAAACTTAAGTAGGGATTCAAAAATAATTACACAGATATAGAAATGTAATCACCAGTTTAAGCTTGTTTT
The DNA here is from genome assembly GCF_016545835.1 of Crotalus tigris. Lineage (NCBI taxonomy): Eukaryota > Metazoa > Chordata > Lepidosauria > Squamata > Viperidae > Crotalus > Crotalus tigris. The sequence continues at coordinate 88,949 of NW_024097214.1, read as the reverse complement.
TTTTTAAAAAAAAAAAAATATTCACTGTATATGTGAAGGAGAAGCAGAGCCTGGGCTCAGAGTCAAGATAGGAATCAGTCTGGAGTTGTTACATTCTTATAAACGGTCCAAGTCCTGCTCCTCCTGAATTCAATTAACTCTTATCCAGCACCAGTATAGTACTGACCATTAGTTGACTAAATTGTGTATAAATCAACTTAACTGGAGCTTAGTGTGTGGTCCTGATTCTTTAGGCCTGACAGTATAATAAGATTATGCTTTCATTTCAGATGGAGAACTGCACCCAACCCGCTGTGATCACCAAAGATTTTTGCATGGTCTTTTACTCCAGAGATGCCAAACTCCCTGCTTCTCGATCAATCCGCAATCTTTTTGGAAGTGGAAGCCTTCGAGCTTCAGAAAGGTAAGAAAGGCCAGAAGGCAAGCACATCTTATTAGGATAAAAAATATACTCCTGATCAACTGACATGGAAGCTGTATGTGTATATCTTAGTAGACATTAATAGTGTTACGTTCATGATCTTAACTAAGGGCAGTTAGGCATCATATGAAACTTTCAGCTTAACTTTAACATTCTCCAAAAAACAGAGTTTGGTCTCATCTTGAAAGATGTGGTGGAGTAAAATGATTCCTTGAATGTACCATATTCATAAGAATGGTGTATCTTCTATTAGCTTGTTTTGTTTTTCACTTTCTGCTATAGTAACCGTGTGACTGGGGTCTATGAGCTCAGCCTCTGCCGAGTTGCTGATGCTGGAAGTCCAGGTAAGAAGTTTTGTCTTTATGAAAAGATCTCCATGAGGTGTTGGACTTATACTTAAACAAGAGGGATACAGCATTAGAAGGCAAGATTTAATTGTTCCTATAACTTACAAAATATGAATGTGTTGCATGTGCTTATAGATCACAACTAGGCTGAATAAACATTTCCTCTGTAGGTATGCAAAGGAGACGAAGGCGTGTGCTGGACACCTCTGTGGCCTACGTACGAGGAGAAGAGAATTTAGCTGGGTGGCGACCCCGTAGTGACAGTCTCATCTTGGATCATCAGTGGGAACTGGAAAAATTGAGTCTTCTACAAGAAGTAAGACTCTAGCCTGAGGCCTGCCCAACTTAATCCTGCCCAACTAATGGGCAGGTGGCAAGAGTAGATTAATGTAGAGTAAAATACTTAAAATACTCTTCACTATCCTTGATGTATGGATTCTAACTTGCACAATTCTCCACCTGGCATGGCCATTCCTGATAATGGAAGGTATCAATAGCAAACTAGCCTTTCTTTCCATAGGTTGAGAAAACAAGACATTATCTGCTCTTGCGTGAGAAGCTGGAGACAACTCAGCGCTTAGGTCTGGATTCCTTATCCTCAAGCTCAAGTGAAGAGTCTGATTCCCGCAGCACATCTTATGTCTCATCTCCAATCTCTGCAGATGGTACCCCAGAAGGGAGGCCTTTACCTCTTGACATTCCTAGTGAGAGACAGAAAGAACTTGCAGTCAAGGTATAGAACATGGAAGGTGCCTATCGGCTGGGATAGGGCTGGAAAAGTTGACTTCATATTTTCTTTAAGTCTAAGATCTGATGGGTATTTCTGTACCTGCATTCTGAAGGCATCTGAATAGTCTCTGCAAGTTCCAATAATATTTTTTTTTCTGAAAGTAACAGTCATTTCTGAATGAAGAGATAACATTTCTTAGCAGGAAAGCTTTCTCAGCAAAGAGCATTTCCTTAATTTGAAGGCCCATTGAAAATATCTATAGATTTCTTCTGGGGAACTTTTTATGATTGGCTGGAAAGAGAATATGGTTAAAAGATAGTTAATATCAATTTAGATGGAAGAAGAAGGAGCAGATAAGGAGGGAGACCCAGGTGACACAGTATTGAGTAACTGGAGGTTGTATAAATATTTATAAAAGTATATACCAAAAAGGTTAGATAAATAGAAGTATTAATGTAAGAGAAAATTAATCTTATTGTATATAATACAGATAGGGAAATTTGGAGAGAGGAGTTGCTCGGACATTACCCCTGAATTGTATCTGAAGAGGGATGAGAGGGAAGAAAGGAGAGGAGAGAGAAAAGAGTAAAGGAGGGGAGAAGGAAGTAGGAAGGTTGGAGGAGAAGAGAAGTGGGGAGAAGTGGTGAAGGAAAGAGAAGAGGAGAGGAAGAAGAGGGAAGTAGGGAAGAGAAGAAAGGGAGAAAGAAGGTAGAGAAGAAGGAATGTGGATACAGTGAAAGGGGAAATGGGCGAGCAACACCAAAAGTCATGTGTATGTATTTATTTCATTTTATCAAAAGTATCTTATATATGAATGTAAAAAGAATGTATGTTAACATCTGATAAATATCATGGTATATGTATGGGGGAGAGTTTGGAAAAATAAAAAATAAAAAAAATATTAAAGAACATATCTATAGATTTCTACAATACAAGTACATGGTGGTAATTTCCAGCTGCACTAGTTTTTATCATCAGTTATAAATATTTGTTTTGTGCTGTTATAAAAATTATTCCTTTCCTCCACCTCTTCAAAGGATTGAACATTTGAGTGAAGTCCTTATTAATCTTTGCTGCTCTTGGAGAGAAAAAGAGAGAAAGGAGAGAGAGACATGTATGTTGAGAGGCAGACAGAAAGGCAGGAAGACTGTCCATAGGAATAAAAGTTATCCAAACTTGTTTGACTACAGGTTGTCCTCACTTAATTACTGGTCAAGTGGTTTAATGACCATTCAAAGTCATGAGAGTCTTGACGTGTCGCGGAAAGAGTGCTTCACAGCCTGTAAAGCACTTTCGACAGTTGTAAAATGACATGCTGCCCCAACCCCTATGGTCACATGACTGCATTTGAGACACTTGTCATCTTACATTTACAACCAGTTACAGCATCCCGTGGTCATGTGACCATGATTTGCAGGGTTTTTTGCCATTTTTTTTTATAGAAAATGGCAAAAAATGTCCATTGCAGATGTTGGATTTGCTTAATGACCACACAGTTTACTTAATGACAGTGATGACTCACTATATGGTTGCTATAAATGCAATTGTAAAATCAAGTCAGGTCGTGTGGTGTTCCTCTAAGAAACATCCAATTGTGATGGTAAATAGAGGAGTACCTATATAGTTAATTTTTGTTCTCAGAATCAAAACTCAGTTTTCCTTTCTCCACTTTTTTGCAGTGCTTGCGCCTTCTTACACACACTTTCAACAGAGAGTATAGCCATAGCCATGTGTGTGTCAGTGCAAGTGAGAGCAAGGTAAAGTACCTATTTACTCTTTACTATTCACTCTTATTTTCTCCCATATTTTAAAACCTAATCCATTTCAGAATTGACTCCCAGGGTACCAAATAGAGCTAATACATTTAGCTTTGGATATATTAGATTTTTGGGGGAAAAAGGAGACTAATCTATATACAATAAAATATCAAATTCTGATAACTGTGAAATGATGGAATCCCACTGCATCTCAAATGTTCTCATCCTGAATTTCTACTTTGTGTTGTGGAACAAATTACAAGTTACCCTAGAGCAGGGATGTCAAACTCAATTTCATTGAGGGCCATATCAGCATTGTGATGTCCTTGGGGGTGCGGGTGAGCATGGCCGACTGGGTAGGCGTGGCTGCAGTGCTCACAGCTGACTGGGTGGGTGGGGCGTGGTAGGCGTGGCTATCTCAATGTTGCTCAATGGGGGGGACATCTGTGGGGGCCAGGCAGGGTTGGGGGAGATCTAGGTTTCTCTGGTGGGTGGGATGGTGGGCAGGAAGCTTGTCCTGCGGGATGAGGCAAGGCGAGGCAGAGTGAGGGTGCTGTTGCCCTGGGGCAAGGCAAGGTGAGGTTGCTGCCCCCGCACACAGAGGCCCACAACCGCATGGGGGCTGATGGTGTCTGTCAGCAACCACAGTCTGCTGTATCCTCGACCGGCGCACTCTGTGAATACCAGGCCAGCCCTCCAGTAGCATATGGAGTAGGGGAGGTGAGGGGGGAGGCACATGATGCAGACCGCCGGACATGCCTACTCTGTCCCATCTGTTTTTGCTTGCAGTTGGAAAGCAGGTTGCTGCTGGTCATCTCCTTGGCCCCCTTGCAGATCTTGCCCTTGGCCTGTGCATGGAGCCTGTTCCCCTCATGCACCCGATGCACCTTGGCCCCGACTTGGGCCGGCGCCGCCAGCAGCTTGTGCAGATCCATTAGGCCGCCGCCGCCTGGAGCAGCAGGCCTGCCTAGCATAAAGGAGGTGAAGCAGCCAGCTAGAAAGCTCGAGTAGAGGTGGTAGAGCATGCCCATGCCCAGCAAGCAAAAGGCCATCCCGAGTGGGGAAAGCGGAATCCCCATCTGCACCATGGCCACTCAGGCCCAGCCAGGATTGCATGCCTCCCCTCCACCTCTGCTGGTGCTGGGCAGCCATGGTGCCGATGGGGATCCGGCTTTCCCTGCGTGGGGTGGCTTTTTGCCTGCTGGCCCTGGACGTACTCTACCACCTCTACTCAGGGCTTCCTAGCTGACTGCTTTGCCTCCTTCATGCTGGACAGGCCTGCAGGTCTGGGCGGCAGCCTAATGGACCTGCGTGAATGGCTGGCAGCTGTGGTGGGTAGTGAGGTATGTGAGGGGAATGTACTCCACCCGCGGGCCACAGACAAGACCCATGAGGGGGCTGAGATGACCAGTAGCGACCTGCTCTCCAACCAAAAAGAGATGGGACCGAGTAGGCATGTCCAGCAGTCCACATCATATGCCCTGACTCCATTTGCGGCTAATGCCGCTGCAGCATTTCTGCTGGAGGGCCGGGCCGGTATTCACAGTGGGCTATGCAGCTCCTGCTGCCTGATGTCAACCCCCTTGTGCTCACCACCTCCTGTGCACGTGCCTTGGGGGCTCCCGGGCTGGGCAGGGCTGGAGCCAGGGCAGCGGGGACCAGTACCTCGCTGTCTCCAGGACATCTCCGTGGGCCAAATATCAGCCAATCGCGGGCTGGATGCAGCCCGTGGACCTTGTTGACATGTTTGCCCTAGAGGGCTTATTCTAACTTCATTCTGATGTCCTAAACTTATAATATTTTTCTCTTTTACTGCATATATTGCCTTTAGAAGAATAAATGATAAATGCGCATAATTTGTAGACATTAGGATGCCTGTTTTCTGAGAAGATCCTGAATATATACTCTAGTTGCAAAAGTGCTGAAGCATGCAACCAAATTTGGAGATATTTGTTTTCAGACAAGCATACCCAGTAACAGATTCTTTTTATACCCAGCTATCTGAAATGTCAGTGACTTTGCTGAGAGACCCTTCCATGTCAGGCCTTGGTAGTGCTACTTTGACCCCCTCTTCAACTTGTCCATCCCTGATTGAAGGCCATTATAGTGCTACAGAAGCCAGGTAAGAAAGGTAGCAAGGCTAAAAAATGTCGGGGTTGTTTATGTATCAAAGATGCATAGTTTTACCATGAAAAATAAAGACCATTGGTCAAAAGGTAATTGAAACTATAAGCCTGCTTTTCTCCGCAGAACTCTGCAGCTTCCTTCCAGGGCAGAAAGTCCTGAAATTGAGCTCACAGTCGAAGGAGAGAAGAAGAAATCCCCTGCTTGCGGGCCTGAGGATGATAAAGAAATCCAGCGCCTGTTGGTTCCTGATATTCAAGAGATTCGGGTCAGGTAAAAACTATGGGCAAGTGGAAAAATTAGCAACTTGGCCAAAACTGTGAATTTTATTCCAATCATTATGAGCTGGACCAGATTATCAGAGTCATCTCATTCCAATTATATTGACCCATCCCATCCGTCAGTCTTCCAGATGAGCCAGTGACCACAAAATTGCTCCATAGGATTGATTATTGAGTATACATTGTGAAGTTTTTATGTGGTTACTAAGTGGGATGCCAATGTGTCTCCTCCACAGCCCTATTGTCTCCAGAAAAGGCTACCTACACTTTCTGGAACCCCATACAAATGGGTGGGTGAAGCGCTATGTGGTTGTGAGACGCCCCTATGTCTACATCTACAACAGCGACAAAGATTCTGTGGAGAGAGCAGTCCTCAATCTCTCATCAGCTCAGGTGGAGTACAGTGAAGACCAGCAGGCAATGCTAAAAGTAAGAACAAACTTTGTAAAAATAAGTGTCCCTGCAATAAATGCTTTGCCTTTTGAAGATTCTGAGTCAGTTTTCACACATATGTTGAATCATAAACAAGCCAAGGAAATTTTAATTTAATGTATTCAGTGAATTCTGGCTCCATTTTTCATGAAACTATTTTCAAGCTGCCATTTCTTCCCTGGAAGATTATTTTCTTTCCTTCACCTTTCTTTTCTAGGAAATACAATGATAAGGTTGCTTTTGGAATCACTGTAAATGGGACCTAGGTTTAAGGTAGAAAATCACTAGCCAAGATGATTCTTTAGACCAGGGATGTCAAACTCAATTTCATTGAGGGCCGCATCAGCATTGCGGTTGCCCTCGGGGGGGGGACGGGGGTGTGTGGCCAAGGTGGGTGTGGCCTACTGGTAGGTATGGATGGAGTGGGTATGGCCTACTGGGTGGGCATGGCCAGCTCCACATCATTTGTGTCAAGGGTGCTTGTGGGGGCCTGGGCAGGAGTGGGACAGATCTGAGGGTCTCTGGCAGAAGGGGGTGGGACCGGGGCAGGCGCCAAGGCATGGTCCATTTCTTCTTTCCTCACAAAGGGTGACACCTCCCCAGCATGCATCCAGGGGGCGGGGCTGATGCGGCAGGGGCTGGTTCCTCGCTGTTTCTAGATGGCCTTGTGGAGCTAAGACTGAATGCGTTTCAGCATAGATGGCCACCACAAAATTGTACATTGGCTCCCGGCCAGCCTGGGCCAAGGCCAAGACAGCGGGGGCTGTTCCTCACTGTTTCCAGGATGGCTTCGCGGGCCACATGAAACCACTTCGCGGGCCAGATCCGGCCCCCGGGCCTTGTGTTTGACATGTCTGCTTTAGACTGTCAGATAAATATACTGCTAAACTGACAGTAATTATTTTAAGAGCCAGTTTAGCTTAGTGGTTAAGGAACCAGGTTAGAAGGTAGGAGACTGTGAGTTCTAATCCCATGAAAGCTGACTGGGTAACCTTCGGCCAGGCATTCTTTTAGTCCAACTCCCATCACAGGGTAGTTAGTTGTTGTGGGAAAAATAAGAAGAGATCTATTGGATATGTTTGCTGCCTTGAGTTATTTATAAAAACAATAAAGACAAGATATATTTATAATAAATATATCAATAAATAATTTGATGAATGGATTTTTGGGGGATGAGAACAAATAACCAAACTCATTCTGATTAATGTAGGTTGCAAGTCCCATATTAGCAAAAGAACATGTGCATCAAATATTTCAAAACCAGGGCTGTTGCAATATGGATTGTTAAGACTGTATGCAAGCAAAATATGGGTTTGGGATCACATGGCTTGATTTCTGTAATTTGTAGTCATTATAGTTGCAGTCACTATATACCGTAGCCATCCTGTTCTTCTATTAATGAGTCTAACTAGCAACTTTTTATTTGTTTAGACCCCTAACACCTTTGCAGTGTGCACTGAACATCGTGGAATTCTGTTGCAAGCAAGCAATGATAAGGACATGCATGACTGGCTGTATGCATTTAACCCTCTCCTGGCTGGATCAATAAGGTAACTGAATGCTTTAAAAGGCTCCTCTTCACAAAGGCTTTCCCAAGATGTCTTGCTTAAGATGTCTTGCACAACAGCTCCCATTGCTGGATAGCTGACTTAAAATTATGGAAGGAACCAATTGAAAAGAAGAGTAAAGCATTTACACTACCATTACAGATGTGCAACCTCTGATTCAGTTGAGATTCCTACACCTGGATGGAAGTCTGAAGCGTATAATGCCTCTTTGTTTTTTTCTCAAGCCTTTACATTTGTTCTATCTTGGCTTCTCCAACAGATCCAAATTGTCAAGACGAACAACAACCCAGGCAAGAATTTAACTTAAAAGAGCTGCTCACCTCAAAAAAACAGAAAAGTGAAATAATGGGTGCTGTTGGAAGATCCCCATCTGAAATTTGGACTTTTCCTGTCATTCATCTCCTCAGATGCCTGTGCCACAGAGTGATCCATCATGAGTTACAGCTTCATTGGGCAAACTCATTTCCCTTATGTAATTTTAAAAGGGTAATATTCCCTGGAATTCTTGCACATATGTGATCTTCCACTCTTCTCATTATTGGGTGGCTTATGACTACTAACAAAGCAAGAGCTTTTTTCTTTTGTTTTTTTTAAAAATTCCTAAATCAGTTGTTCAATTTAAAGAGAGGAATTTGCAAGAGTGAAAATTAATGCTATTTAAAGAGATAAAAGTGATAGAATTATGTGCTGCTAATTCATAACTTACTGTTGACATTTTACAAATTACTTGATAGAGAAAGAGTAGTATGAGATTATATTTATAAATTATTTATTTCTATTTACTTCACTGAAAATAATATGCATTCTGTTAATCATATGTTTTGGGGTCTCCCTTAACTTATGCATATACCTGATGCCGGACTGCATTTTTGGTAAAGGAAGAGATACCCAAGGGAGCCAGGGTGGTGATGCAAAAGAATCCATCTCTGTTTTATGTGGCTATCTATTTTCTTTTCAAGCTGCATTTGCTGTCTGGACATTCCTTTCTTCTATTTGTTTAATTAACAACATTCTCCCTCCTAACTCCCTCCTGTCCATCAATACACAGTTTTTATTTTTTAAATGCTGTGATTGAAGGCAAAGGAAGTATGGGTTTTTTTCCTTTCTGCTTTTTTTTTTTTTTTTGGTAGAGTGGCTTATATTTTTCCCTGTTGGATAAAATGAAGCTGTAAATACATACCAGAGCATAAGCAGTGACCCGCTGGATTGGACCGCTGGCCAATCTAGACCAGTAGCTTGTTCTCACAGTGGTTAACCAACTGCACAAGGAAGCCCACTAGTCTCCCAGCAGATGGCCTTCTGAGGCAGTCACCCTGCCATCAAGGCTAATAGCCGTCAATCCCCACTGTTTCTATGAATTGGTCCAACCCTTTTTGTAGCCAGTCAAGCTGGAAGCCAGCACCACATAATTTGTGAAGGAAAAGTTTAAGCAGGTCCCCCTCCCAAGTATTATTTTGCTCCCAGAAGTAGCTTCTATATATTGCTTTTCATTAATTAAAAAAGAGCCAATGAAGAGGGAAGTATAGCAAGCACGGATCTTTCATCTTAATAAGGATGAACAGCTGGCACTCAAAATGTGCTGTTCCTAAAAAGAAAATGCTGGTAGAGGACTGCTTGACCCTTTCCCTGTTGCCAAATATTATTCATGGCATGCAACAGTTTTTCTCCTGCCCTTTCACCGAATTAGGGCTGTAGTTCCCAGATTTCTCTGTCAACATGAGCATAGTAGTTCTACATGCATGGAAGATAACAGATGAAAGAAAGCTAGCAGGACCTGGAGAAGTCGGAATGCTTCTCATTAGCAATGTCATAGATAATATTTAATTATGGCATAATATAGCCATTTGAAAGTGTATGGCTGCACTCTTTGAGAAGGAAGGATAGACAGTGCAATCTCTAGAGATGGGGTCTAGTCTTCCCACAGCAAAGAAATAACTACTATTTGTTGGTTGCACTTAAAACTGATTGTCTGAAAAAGATAGTTTGTTGTTTTCTTTTCTGAGAAAAGTAGATTTGGAGAATACAGTGGGAATATAGCAAAGATGAAAAGAATCTTTACACAGGAAAGGGTATGCCCTTATTTCTGTCACTATGGGAAGTGAAGCTGTTAAAAATTCAAAATATACTTGTTATCTCACTTTTTTTTCTTTTTCAAGTGTTAGAGTTCCAAGTGGAATGGACCAATTGGAAAATGAAATTGACCAAAGCATAGACACTGAGAATTAAATTAATCCCTAGCACTAAGCAGTCAAGGAAGATATTTGCATTTTTTTTATTTTTAATCTTAAAAGCAAAAGTGTTCTATCTCAGTTCTTGTTTTTGGTGTTTTTTTTAAATAAAATGGGTATCTATGTAAGCCAACTTTTGGCAAGCCTCTGAAGATCCCTAGCTCTTTTAATATATGTTCCTAGGAATATGGCATACTTCACTAATAGTGAATCTTGATTTGCACAGCATGGATACACTTTGGTTTCACTGTCTCCCATTTTTTTGTTGCATCCATTGGTCCTCTGTGTGATGCCCAGATGAAAGTCTGTTTAAGGATATACTGTTTGAATTCCATGTGCATGTGATGTGAGATGTGTGAATATAAAGACAAGAATGTCACAATCCCTTCTGCATAGATTCAGTGGATTGGCAAAAGTGTCCTGTTTCAGCAGGAATAATTCTACTAGACTAGAGAAAAATTCCAGAATCCTTTAATAATGCTATAGTCTCTGGCTGGAAAATACTTGCTGGGTTCACACAACATTATCAAGCTTACACTGTTATGTGAATCCAGAAGATGTGGATCATTAGTAATGTTTTATGATTTGGTGTGTTATATAAAATTAGTTAACTGTGATTTATTCTGTAAACCATGACTTAATGGTGTGTGAACACAGCCACTATATAACTGAGAGATTTTCTACATATTTCCTTCTGATTAGCTCTCTTAAGATAGCATTTCTTTCCTTCAAGAAATTCCATTCTTATCTAAAGGACAAAGCCTAGTAGATCTAATATCTTACTGATCTGGGGTCAAATTGAGAATTATGGACCCCTCCAGACATTGCTGAACTGCAGCACCAACTGCTGCCTGAAGCATAGATGATGATGAAAGATGTTGGAAGCTGTAGTTCAGCAAATCTATGAGGAATCCAGGTTTCCATTCTTTTACCTAACATAAACACTTGTCTTTCTCTTTTAAGAATTATTCTTAGCACTAGTGCTTAATTCTGATCAGTCAAATATTAATTAGGTTGAGGCAACTGTTAGGGCAGAATATGTTTTCAGAATGTGCTACCCTGATTTAAATGCACAAGTAAGGTATTTTTATTGCCCATTCAGTGAGAAGATTTAAGAGATTGTCAAGTGATTTATTTACTTTAATCTTCATTATTTACTCTTTGTGTTTGCAAAATAGCAAAGAATTATAATCATGACTTTAAAAACAGCCTTGACAGGCAATTTTATTCATTTCAGCTTTCCAGCCTGAACCTGCTTCCAGACAACGTGTTTACACTGAAATTGTATATGTCTTGTTCGTTCCTATTTAATGAGGAATTAACACCACAAAGTCATCCTCCAGTAACCCTTGTGTTTTCTAGTAGTGCTCCTGCCTTTTTTTTTTAAACTAAAGAAAATCACACTTTAGGGAAAGGAATAAATAAGCAGCAATATCTATTTGAAGCTGTGCTGGCTGGGAAAATTAGGACAGTTAGGAAGATTTGTCACTGAGGTAGAAGAATGACATTTGGGAATGCCTTTCATTTTTGTGTTCCTTGCCATGAATTTCTCACTGCAAGGCCATTTCATGTTTTATAGTGCAGTTCCTTTTCTCAAAAATTCTGTCATTTAACACGTGATTCATTTGGTTGTTTTTAAAAAATACCCAAGGCAGATTAAGGCATATGTTTGATTTAAAACAATAGTTCCCAATATTTTCTTTTACATAGATACTACATTATCAGCAATGGTTTTGTGGAGCACCACATAAGCCACTGACTAGCATTGTAATGCTTGTGAGTATCAGAAGATATGACCCTTAAAGCGTCCAGAAAACTTCAAAATTAAATGTTTTTCTTTTTTAAAAAAATAAATGGCTGAAATCATACTATGAAGTTTGGAATAAATGTGCCAAAATTTGGTGATCTAGTTAACTTTTCGCTATTATGTTTCAAGAATTTTCATTTTGGTATTCCATGCCCTGTATCACCTAACATTCCCTAAGCTACATTGGGAACCATTGATCTCTAAAGCAATTCTGCTCTTGGTTATTCCATTTGCAACAACTTCTCAAAGGAAGCTGTGAGATACTTGTTCCCTCTCTATGGAAGTTTTATTAAAATCTACAACACAGAGATTAGCTATTTAATTAGAAGATTTGCATACTTTGTTATGTATTTAAATAGTTGCATTACATCATTTTTGTAGCAAGTAATTGAAAGTTTTAGAAATAATCCCATATTCTGATCCTGAGATTATGGTGATGATGATGATTGATGGTAAAGATAGATGATACAGTCAGATTGACAGAGAAAATAGACAAGATAGGTAAGACAGATGATCAGTGAATGGAATATAGTAGCTTTTTGTTATAGAAAAAGTGGAATTTCAATGTAGAAAGTCTACTTTGCTTCAGGTTATAATTTATAGTGAGAAACAATGATTTGCTGGCACTATATATCATCCTAATTCTGGAAGCATGCTAAATCTAAACAGTATTTCATGGAAATTAGATGGTTAGTTTTTCATTTAATAGTGATTCTTGGTCTCTTATTAATATCCAGCCTATCACCCACCAAACTAAATATTTAATTAGACCAAATAAAACCTAATTGGTAAAAAGCAAATGAGCTCTGTTGAAATTTAGTTTTACTATATCTCTAGCTGCTGGAAGCCAACTTGAGGAAAACATTTTAGTACAACCTGCAAATGATTACTAGTTAGCAAGTTTCACAGTGTCCAATGGGGCTTTGTCCTGGGTAAGTGTGCAGAAGACTGCAGGCTTAGAGATCTTAATGCACTCCTTTAAATAAAGGAGAAACTTACAGAAGTTAGGAAAGTTTGTTCTTTTTGACCATATATTCTGTATCAAAACCTCTATAAATGGTAGCCATTATGAATACTGTATTGCACTATAGAGCTGATATTATTCCCACCCAGCAGTTCATGAGATGCAAAAATCAAAAGGATTAGAATGATATCATTATTGAGACAAAATCAGGTAACTGAAGTATTTTAGTTACTTGTATAAATCTGAAATTGTCAGATATTTTATTATTGTAACAATAAGTTATGTCAGTATTCTTGCTTGTATATATTTAGCTTTTCAAATTAAGCAATCAATAACTATGTACTATCAAGTGCACTGGAAATGAAAAAGAGAAAAAATGCTCAAGTGGATTGTGGACAGATTAACGGTGGAACATGCCTTAGGTCAGCCAACCTGAAGAGCATGTACTTACATAGTGGGATGGTTGGGTTAAAGCTTGATCTCATGCTGTATTTCATGTTTTTTAGGCCAGCAAACCTACAAAGAACATGAAAGTGTTGAGTTAAGAGATCAAAGGTTTGACCCAAAGCCCTTTGATCAGCAGAAATATTTTGATCAGAATGTAAAAGTAATGAATAGAAATGAGTTGGTGAATTCTGATCTCAACAAATTGACTGTAACTTATCATATATCAAGCAAGATAAAGCTTTCTGCTGGAGTGAATATCCTCAAATGATTGTTATTTATAATAGGGTAGTGAAGACCTAATTGCCAGCACATCATGTTTCTTGGCCCCTGTATTACTAAGGATGCTGTTTCATTTATTGCTGAAAAAAATCAAGCTGGTAAGAAATGCTATCCAGACTTCAGCTGAAATAGAAGAATCTCTATTGATTTATTGTAATCCTTTTGACTTTGTTTGAATGTAAATTTTTAAAATGTTTTTGCAAAGTGCCTAGTTCCAGTAACAACAAGGCCTTGGCTAAAAAGAAATTTCTTATTCGCTTTCCCCCCACTATGTTCATATTTTGGGAGTCTTATCAATAGGAAACCTCTTAACATGAAATGCAACAGGGTAAATTTTCAACTCTTTCTTATACTCCAACACCCTAAGTGGCAATCTCAAGAGGGAAGTTAGTTATTATAACATGATGTAATAGAACAAAATTATGTATTGTACTAACTCACATTTCCATAAAATATACATGCTAGAAGTTGATGTTTATTTACTGAGTGGCAGTTTTCAGTTTCTTCAGCTGCACACACTAAATTAAGGGAGGCATTTATCCCATACAGAAGTTCTTTCTATCCCTTTCCAGTAGATTAATCCAGGATAATAGACTTAAATATTATCATAAAGCAACAGAAATGAAAGGAACACAATTAGCCAAGAACAACAAAAATACCATAAGGAAATTGCATACCTCTGGTAACCTGCGGCTATAACACAAGACGTTTAACTGTTTAATATGCTATTACTGTCTCTTTTTCTGTCGTGTATTCAATTGCGTATACAGTATGGAGGATTTCTAACATTCATAAGCTGAGATTCAGTATCAAGATTTTCTGTATAATAACAGAGGTTATAGTTACTTATTTTAATTTTTCTTATTGTTTTGCCTGTGCTTCCATTATCTAGTTTGTCTACATGAGTTCTTCCTGTGATACCATCTCCAAATGCTGGGAGACTATTTCTCTTGCTTTGTACAGTATATATGTGATTGCTGTGGGAACACCCTTTACCACTGTATAAATAACAATACCGAAGTAATGTTTTCTTGATGTCTTAAATTATGAGTGTTGGAAATTAGGGTCTTAAACTGTTTGTGTACACTTCAGGCACTGTTCAGTTAAAGAAATAAATGTGGCATTTATGCAAATACTAGGCTGTGTTTTTGACTGTTTTTTTAATCAAAAGTTGCTATATTATAAAAATTATCTGAATGCTAGAAGTAACCAGAATTAAATGTGTTGCAAAATAATCCCTTCAATTCATAAGGGACAACTTCATGAAATGATTAACACTGATACAGTAAAGCATACTGTGGTTTGAAACAACATGCTGTCCAAAGCATGAATAGTCCAGACTGTGGCTACATCTCTCCCAATTGACCTAATAATTGATTCAGATTACATAATAATTGATTATGCCTCCACATATCATCTGAATTTGGTTTGATAAATTAATTCTTCATTCCCAATCCTCACTTCTAGTAGTAAAAGCAGAGGCAAACATCCATTCCTGCAGCGGCATTTCTGCAAGTTCTTTTTCCATTTTCATCTGCAGCCATGCAGGCTTTTTTTCCCTGCCATATAATAGGGTTGAGGAAATGTTAGCTTTTCCTAATTGAGCTAAAGAATCTATCACAACTAGGTGCACTATACACAGAAAAGTGCTGGATAGCTGGATAGCCAGTATTGGCAAAAAATGATTTTGGTATCAATTTGGTAGAGGCACAATCAGCAAACTATTTCCTACTATAGATGTCATGGAACTTTGATGTAATCAAGTGAAACTTAGCACATTGTACAAAATTTTCCACAGGCCTCGCTGCCTTCCAGATATATTAGACTACAAATCCCATCTCCCAAACTAAGAGACTGGGGATATCAACACTCTATGCTGTTATGGAAATACAAGAAGGTCATTTTATCTTTCTTATAATCAGACCAGCTGTGCAATTTTCTTGCCTTCTAATTTTCAAAAGTAATGAGAATAATCTTTTATATGTAATATTTTAATAAATATATTATAAAATAATTATTTTTTAATTTTTATTTCAAAAACAACTAAGATCTGAAATATATTGTAGTACAAAGAAAATCAGGAAGCAATGAATAAACTGAAATTGTTCACCAAGCTAATATTTATATTACAAATATGGTTGTATCATTTGTTAAAAAATTTAGCAATTGTTGTTAGATTAGGGGAGATAAGCTTTTATATGATGCTTAAAAAATACAACCAAGTGCACATTTTCCAAGAGTGTTTAGGGGAATCTAATAAAAGGGCCCTGGCAGTGGCTAATTTTGATAAATTAACCCAGTTTCCTTTAGCCCTGAATTATTTTTTCTACTTCACATGTCATTTGTCATCAAATTCATGTATTGTATAATTGTAAAAGCCTTATTGTGAACTTAAGGGTTGTTCGACAATGATCTACTACTAGAGCACTCTGCTGCAGACTGGAAGTAATCTATAATTTCCATAAATTTCTACTAATCTTTTTTAAAGAGTTCCTCATCATATCGTAGCAAAAATCTGTATGTAATGTAATTAAAATGCTGAAATAGAATTGCAGCCCTCACATTACATCTTAATAACAGTGTTACTCAAATTATGTCTAAGTAAAAACTTAAAAAAAAAATCTTAGCAAACGGTTTCCAGAGGTGGTATTTTCCTCTTTTTCTTTTCAACTTGCTGCTGTCAACCGTCCATGCTTCACTACTGTCACTTTGTTAAAAATTATGCTTATCGCATCTCGGCTGCAAAAATCTGAAAAAGTACTAAACTACTTTCAGGATTTTTGCAGTCCAAATATGGACACTCCGGCTATTAAATAACGGTGTTTGCTGTTTAAACCGCAACCCTTTGCGGGCCGACAGAAAGGTCTGGTGACATTGTCACCTGCTGCGATGTCTCTGTTGCTACAACCAACCAGCGAGGAGTGCTGAGTGCTACTCGTTCTACCCCCCCCCCCCGACCTCCGGGAAACACGGGGTACTCGGGCAGCAGCTGTGGCACTTCCGTCCTCGAGTTTTTAATCTATGAATTATAAGATATCTAGATGTAATCTAATCACTCTCCTTGGGGCTTAGATGCACGAGATGATCCACCTTCGGAGCCACCGCGATCACAACCCGTGGACTGCAAACGCCAGAAGCTGCAGCGCCTGCCCAAGCGGAAGAAGGCCGAGCTCTGGCGAGAACCAAATCACCGAAGGCATCCCGACCCAGGTTTTCTTCCAGGGCAAAGCCCTGGAAGGAGCTCGCCGAGGACCCGCCCCGGAAGTATCGAGAACGGCTGGTCCACCCCCGCCATCCTTTGTTGGGGGCCACAGAGGCGGAAAACAATTCAAAAAAGTCTTCGGACTCGGGCCCTTCCGACCAGTTTAAGGTGCCTTTTCGCTGGTTTTAACCTCGCCCATCTTTACAGCAAGACAGCCGCGGTCACGCCCCTTCCTGGCGTGACCATCGCATTGAGGGCTTGAGTGCGAAGGGCGGCGCTTGAGTCATCCTGAGCCAATGATTGACAGCTAGGCCGGCCTTTGCGGGGGGAGGAGGAGGAGGAGGAGGAGGAAGCGGCTCGCGGTGGCCGGCGCCGCGGCTGCCTCGTTAGAGCTGGATGGATCTGTTCGGGGACCTTCCGGAGCCAACTCCTCCGGCAGTGGCAGCAGTAGGTGAGTGGCGGATCCCTTTTGGAGGAGGAGCGGGCCTGAGTCTGCAGGGAACAGGCGAGCTGGGCCAGCTTCTCTCTCTCCCAGGAGCAGCCTTAGGTTTGTTTGTCTTAGGCTGCCGCTTGCATGTCTGCACTGAAGAGGCCTTTACACGATCTCGCCCCCTTCCCAAGGAAGTAGGAAAGGCTCTAGGACCCCAGGAGGCTTGTGACGTTTTGAGTACGGAATTGTAATGCTTAGAATTAACCCCGCTCTGCCAAGCACGATTCAAGGCGCATGCGCTTGTGACCCCACTGGGAAATACACGCGTCTCTTATTGACACTCGGGGGTGACCTCTGGCGGACACAGGTAATACACGAGTATTATCCAGACCCTGAGGAACAGTTATTCCCATCCGTTTATAGCTGGAAGGGGGAAGCAATTAGTTGATGATAGGGTTGCTCTTGCCATAATAATTTTAAACTTGTAAAAAGTAATCTGTAAAAAACTGGACACCCATTAAATGACGACAAGGAGGTGCCGAAAACTATTAACTATTTGGTATCACCTGGCAGTCTTTCAATCATTTTTTGCAACCCTATTTGGCAGCACTAGTCATATTTTTGAATACTGTATGTTAATAGATTACTCTGTATTTGGTTTGGTTTTGTTTAGAGAAAGAGGGACAGAAAGAATCTTTGCTTTTTGATGATCTTCCTTCAATCAGCAACAGTGATTTAGGTATGATTGTTGTCTATGTCTTGTGTTACTCTGAATTCTCTTGCTTTCTCTCAGCTAGTTGAATCCTTGTGCAAAGTTCCCCTTGGCAGATGTGGGAATTCAGTAGATTTATCTGGCCTGAATGACTAGGAATTTGCAGACTTGTTCCCCTGGTTGCTAGTAAACATACAGCAACGGCTCTGTAGGGTTTTTCTGTTGGCTAGTTCCAACTTTTTTCACTTGCTTTATTCTGTATGGACTTCTTGTTTGCATCATCTTGGTGCAAAGAGGCATTTGACCCAGTCTTTTTTACTTTTTACATTTCTACAAGCTTAAGTTTGCTGTCCTTAAGCAAGACTCCATTCTATTATGCATTTACATTTGACTAAGATTATTTTCCAGCAATGGAACTATAAATAATAGAAAGGCTGGTAATAGAAAAGCAAAAGCTGAATCTTATGTTTTGTGTTCTCCATTCTTTTGTTTGAGTCTATCTTTGTACCGTAATTGAACAGCTAGCATTGTACAGAAATACCAACTGTAACTACTCCATAGTTATTTAACTCTGAAGTTTTTTCCTGAAAGGGAACATTTTTAGATGGATATATATAAATAGGTAGCCAATTTTAAAAAATACATATTTTTGTGGGAGAGTCATTAGTTACTGGAGTGGTGGCTGGTACAAATTCGGCCTAGAGGGCTCCTACTTACATCTTATATTATTACCAATAACATTTGACACGTCCGGTTTCTTTTGAAGCACAACATTTCTAAACACATGGCCAATTTTTAATTTACTTTTTAAGAAATGTTACTATGACTTAAATTAGCAATTCGACTGAAATAAATTTCTGTCTACCTCTAGTTATGCCTCCTTTTATAAGCTATATTTTAATATGAATAATGAACATAATCTTTTTCATGTCTATTTAAAAACTATATCTGTAAGGCCTACTTCTAAGTAAGTATAGGATTGTAGTCCTAGTGCTTTCCCCCTCATTTTTATGAATTGGATTTAGTGCCTTTTGTGAAATGGATAAAATTTTAAGTAGCTCTTAAGCTTGGCAGAGTTTTTGTAGATGAAACTGTTCAAAAGTATACTTACTGTGGGATCTGACTAGGGATATGTATTTTCTTGTTTGGTTGGATTTTTTTTTAGGAGCAGGAGGTTCTTTGCTATTTGATGACCTCCCACCTGCCAGCAGTGGCAACTCAGGTGAGCCATGACTAGATTTATTTTGCTGTTTATTACACTACTCTTAATAGAGTTATACTTAAGTGTTACCTGTTTAAGTACCTGTGATTCATACCAAAAGCACATGGGTAATGTGTCTAAAATGATACTAGAAGAAAGAGTAAAATGTCTCCTGTCATTTTCCCTTTTTTCAGGTTAGAGAATATCTATGCTGTTCATGTTTTTGTTATGATATTAATCAGGTGCTTGAATAGAGTGAGATTACTACTCTGCTGTTGCTGAGGCCGCAAATATCTACACAAATTTACCTGAGATCAATATTTGTGGAGAAGTAGCAGTCAGGAAATGGGTTCAGCATGTTCCCTGATGCATTTTGTCCAAATTCATCTTCTAAAGCAGCTGTTCTTTTATTGACCTGCATTTCCATGTAGTGTACAGTTAGGTCTGTTTACTTCAATTTTAAATTTCAAAATGTGTGACAGCCTTGGTTTTTGATTTCAAAATATTAAAGCCAATCTAAGCTAAAGGAAAAAAAAACAAGCATAAATAGGAGACAGAATAATGGTAGTCTAGAATGTGGCAGCCTATGCCATTTGGGGCACGTCACAGTATGCCCACAGAACGCTGCTGCTATTTGAATTGAACTGGCTCCCAATAGGCTTTCCAAGTGGAGTTTGAGATGCTGGCTTCCACTTTTAAAGCCTTTCATGGCCCTCTTAGTCTTTTGGAAAACTTGATGTGTTTTTTCCCTCTGGCTCTCAGTTTTTAGTGGAACCCAGTTAATGTATTTGATGTGTGCTGTGAACCAGTTTGCAAAACATCTCATTGTCTTAATTATGTGTAGCCTTGTGGCTTTTACAAAGTGTTGTTTTATGAACTGATTTTATTAGTTGCCCAGAATTCTTTGACTAAGATGGGTGGCCTTATAAAGTCTATAAATAAATAACAAAATTTTGTTTTTCATCTTCTCATCCCACAGAGCAAGTTTCTCTTCCTGTGAGCTATGGGAAGGGAGAAAAGAGGAAGTCCACTGAAGGAGAGAAGAATGGGAGTGAAGAACTTGTGGAAAAGAAAGTTTGTAAAGGTTTTCAGACACTCTGAAGCCAAATATTTTGTTCTATTCTAGTGCTGCTTTAAATAATAAAAAAGTGAAATTGTTTTCCTAAGACGGTGTTGCTTGTAGCCACTCATAGAAATGGGAAGAGTTGCTGTATCCTTCCTGAGTATCTCTACCTTAGAGGAATTTGTGTTTCTCCCTCCTTAATGGTACCAAGGCAAATTATAATTGTAATCATGCTGCTGTCATACATTCTGGCTGTGTTCCCCTCACGGAACTAAGGACAGTCAGCATTAAATATTACCTTTTTTTCTCACAGCTGCCACTTTTAGAGTTCTTATGTTTAAAAAATTAAGCATACAGAGTGCTTTTTAACCTGCATGGGTTCTGTTTGCTAAAACAATATGATGCATAATTAAGATTAGTCATCTAATGTGATTAGTACAAATTTGAAGGCTGTCCCAAATTTTTCAATATACCACATATACTTGTGTGTTGCCAAATTTATATTAGTTGGCGCAACATGACTTAGTTTCTCCTGTATTGGGTGCATCCTGATGCCATCCTGCCTAGGACATAGTGTCACATCATAGTTTTAACCATGGCTTGCTATCTAAATTGTTGGCTCAATACATAATTTATTAGCTACAGTGAATAGGTCCAAACATCAAACTCAAACCAAAATATTAGATATGGGTTATGCAGTGTGAGAAGCCTGTCCTTATTTATCCTCTTAGCAATGTAGGGAGCATCATAGCTAACTTGTCCCAGGTTAGATACAGAAACCCAAACATGGTTTCTGAATTTTTCACCTGAATTATAATGTGATGGCAGTTGGATAAGCTTTTCTTAGCCTCATCTGCATATGCACATTTTCAGCCAGAGATAACATACAGGGCCTATTTACATTTTCGGTATGGATTATAATGAAGAGATGGTTAGAATTTTGATCTTTAATTTTGCTACGTAACTGTAGTACTTTTACACAGGAAACTTGCTGAAGGATTAAATATGGGTGTATCTTTGCTCTATTTTTCTTTAGATTCTGCAGGTATTCTTGTTGTGAAGGGTTATGTAGCAGAGAGGAAAGGTGAGCGAGAAGAAATGCAAGATGCCCATGTTATTTTGAATGACATCACAGAAGAGTGCAGTCCTTCGTCCTCTCAAATGTGAGTCAAATAGTTATATTATTATTGGATTTCTGTGTTTTCTGCCTGCTTAGCCCAGGATGGGTTTAATTGCTTGTCTGGATGGTAACTTCAGCTGCTTGATTTTTTTTCAACCTTCTATAATGCTATAATGATGCAAAAAGTATATTTTCTTTTAAATGTCACTGATTTTAGGAAGCCTAACAAAAAAGAGAATCAAAGACATCCAAAAATCTCATCAGAAAGATGTCGTTCACTCTGAAACTTTCTCATTTTTAAATTTTATTTTTTTTCAGAATAAAATGATAAAATGCAAACAAAGGAAGAAAAAACAGTAACTCCCCCAAAACTGAATTTAAAATATTGATAAGTAATTATGTATACACAGTATATGTATATGCTCTTTTTTAATAGACCCATTTTAAAATTATGTACCTTTTGAGTTTTTAGCTTATTCCAGACTAGCATTTCCGTTTAATTATTTACATTTTTAGCATGATCTTCTGTTTTTATTTTTCATATTAACCAGGAAAGAAAAGATTCTTCCCACATGGAACATAAAGTTAAACTTGTGTATAAAGTAATTTGACATCACCATCTTCGTGCCTATACAAGGCATTGATTATAGTAATGCCATATTATTTAACAAGCACTTATATCTAAGTGTGGCATAAGTAAAACAAATATAATGTAGCATAAACTAATATCAGCAAGAATCAGTAATAATATTTCTAAATATCAGTACAACTATTATTTAAATCTTTGTTGGATAGAATTCTTTATTGGCCAAGTGTGATTGGACACACAAAGAATTTGTCTCCGGTGCATAAGTTCACCGTGTACATATAAACAGCAAGTAATAGGTCATAGATCATAACTCATAGTTACAATTATTAATCATAAATTACAAACAATTGATAAACCATAAGAAACCAGTAGGAGAAGATACTAGGAAAGATGAGAAAAGATGAGAAATGAGACAGTGCTATGGGAATTAAGTGTTCAGCAGAATGACGGCACAGGGAAAAAACTATCTTTGTGTCTGGTTGTTTTGGCATGCAGTGCTCTTTAGCAGCATCCTGAGGGGAGAAGTTGAAATAGATTAGGTCCAGGATATGAGGTACCTCTAATATTTTCTCAGCCCTCTTTCTAGTTTGTGCAGTATACAGATCCTCAATGGAAGGCAGGCTGTTTGCGATTGTTTTTTCTGCAGTCCTAACTATCCATTGAAGCAAAGAAATCTTCCCATATAAAGGTCGTGAGAAAACAGATATTTAAGAGTTTTTTCAAACTTCAAGAGGTCAAACTACTATCAAAAGGAATGTCTGTGCACTTGCATTGAAGACAAGGAAAAAAATTCGTAGAAGTGAAATGTAGAATTTTCTTGTAAAGGTACTGGAATCTTTTCATAGCTGAACTCTTAAGACAAGGTCCCCAACCCCCGGTCTGTGGATCAATATTGGTCTGCGCAAACCAGTGAAGCCCCATCTGCGGGATGCAAGGAGCATGCAAATCTACACCCCCTCCGGTCTGTGGAAAAACCACTCTCCATGGAACCGGTCCCTGGTGCCCAAAGGTTGGGGACCTCTGTCTTAAGGGAAGTTTTGAAATTGGAAAATTTAAAACAGATCATTTTTGCTTTGCTGAGGCTAGGAAACATTCCTGTGTATAGATTGCTGAAAAGATTAATTTTTTTCTGGATCCCATGTTCCATTTTCTGCAGCTTCGTTGATCAATACAAATTCAGTATCATGGCCAACTTCAGAGTAAGAACAGTCTGTATCTGTATTTTTTTTATAGAACTCGTGTCTCATATTTTGCTGTTTTTGATGGCCATGGAGGAGTGAGAGCTTCAACATACGCTGCACAGAATCTGCATCAAAACCTAATAAGAAAATTTCCTAAAGGTCAGCAAAATATGTATTCTTTGAGTTCTACTTCTGTTGAAAGCCACATACTTTAGATCTGTTGATAGGATATACTTATATAACACTCCTTGGAAAGATACACACTGATTTAAGAGTGTGAGGTAATTAAACCTTATCGGAGCAGTTATCTGAAGGATAACTTGGGTAAAACTGAAATTAAATCATTAATCTGATGTGTAGACTTTCTTAATCCCACAGTCATGCAGGATTAAGCAAAATAATTTTTCTTTTCACCGTGCATGCTGAATGTTCTGTTTTCTCTGGAAGCTACAAAGAATGGCTGGGGTGTATAATTCTGGAGTGGGAGGTGCCAATTCTTTCTAATATTTTCTCCATTAACCTCCAGATTAGGTGTCTAATTGTTCCCTTTGGCTCTATAAAACAGGAGAGGTACCCAGTGTGGAGAAAGCAATAAGGAGATGCATTTTGGATACTTTCAAATACACAGATGAGGAATTCCTCAAACAGGCTTCCAGCCAGTAAGTATATACCTTATCAGGGATATAATATGTCAAGGTATTTGAAGTTGAATCTCTGTAGAAAGATGGAGGGGACGCAGCTTTGAATGTTTTTCTTCTATCAAGCAGTTCCTGCATATGGAAAGGTAGCCATATGAGAAGAATGTTACCAGATATTTCTTTACTTTTAGAATGTGGATAGGAGAGGAAGGTATTCCAACATGTATCTGGAATGTTGGATTTGAAAATACCAGCAAGGCTATATTATATGTGTGGGGTTCCATAAGGCCTAAGATTTCCATCTTTGTAGTGGGGTACTTGGTATCTTAAGTAGTATAAGAATCACTTTGAGTAACTGGATGCATCTTTGTTTTTCCCCCAATTTCGGAAACCTGCAGGAAACCTGCTTGGAAAGACGGTTCCACGGCAACCTGTGTGCTGGTGATTGATAATACTCTGTACATTGCCAATCTTGGCGACAGTAGAGTAAGTCACACTGAAAATTGTGGATCCAGACTATATGTGTTTTATAGTATTACGGGTAATTGTTTTGCTTCAGTGATAATACACAACTATCCTTTAGTTCAGTAACTGTTTTACAGTTTCTTTACTAAGGGACCAGGAGATTGACACAGACTCTTCTTATAATAAGCACCTTGTAGTAGCTGGAGAGGGGTGTTCTTAGTGTCCTCTCTGTTGGATGATGATCTTTCTCTCTCTTTTTTTTTTTTCCTTGAATATGGGTGTAGGTAAGCACTGGTTTCTTTTGCTACCTAAGTAGAATGTTTGATAATTTCAATACAGTAGGGGCTGGCAACCTTTCAGCATCCAGCACCATTACATGAAATCAAGGGATTCCCAGATTTCTCAAAATAAACAATGTTCAGAATTTTGGCAATCTTACCCTGAGTTCACGAGATCTCAACCTTATTGTTTGTTGGAGGAGGTGTGTGGTTATTTTGCTAAAAAAAAAATGTTCTAGCTTCATTTGAGGGGGTTGGCAGTGCTGCTTTGAGGACAATGGGGCCTTTGTTTCCCAATATAATTTGTTAAGGACTACAATATAATGTGCCGCTTAGATCCTCCTAGCGGAGACTTTATGCTTATAGCCCTTGCACTTGCTTACAAGAGTTATTTTGTCAATACAGGCAATTCTTTGCCGTTACAATGAAGAGACTCAGAAGTACACAGCTTTGAGTCTTAGTAAAGAACATAATCCAACTCAGTATGATGAGCGGATGAGGATCCAAAAGGCTGGAGGCAATGTCAGGTAACAAACAAGAAGCAATAAAGGGAAATGATGGGAAGGAATTTCAGAGTTGCTAAAAATTTCAGCAATGTCTTGGAGAATTTATGTGGTACAGAGCTTAAATTGTTGGTGTTAAATCGAGGTTGAAAGCCCAATGGATCTCACTGGCTGATTTAGGGACGCTCACTCTCTAAACTCAATTTTCCTTTTGTTATGAGAATAAAGTTAGGAAATGCATCTATTTCATGTTGAGGCCTCAGAAAAAAAGATTGAAAATGTAATAAATGTTGGGTACTTAATAATGGATATTATACATACATACATGCACGAACTCTGTAAAAATTGTGATATGGCAAATATATTTTAATTGGTATTTAACATAACAGCAAGGTTCTAACAAACGTGAACAAAAATGAAAAACAGATTTTCCCAGCTTGACCCCCATCACACGTATTGGGTTGCCAATCCTAGCTGTTTTAGACCATGCTGTTACTGATTTCATTATATGATAAGAGTAATAATTTCATGTAATACAGAGTACTTCCAGATAATTGTTTAGAGAAACTAATGACTTTGAGTATTGATTTCTGTTTTAAATGTAAAGAAAATATTTGTGTGTTGCTTTTAGTAACATTCTAAAATTAGAGATTGAAGCTGCAAAAGGAATTGTATTACCCATTGGTGAACTCTGTAGGTAGATAAATTGAAAGATTCTAGATTTTCTTTTCTTTGGCCAGCTGAGTCTCTAGATAGTCTTGGCCTACAACTGCCCTCATTCTGGAAGAGTGACTATGTTTGGTAGAGATTATGAATGTTGTAAACCAGAGTTTCTGTGGATCTACAGTTCAGAATTACAATCCATATTTTAAGGACTTAATTTAATGACGTAATTATAAATCCATCACCCTCCTTTCTCTGTTTAGAGAAGGACGTGTTCTGGGTGTCCTGGAGGTCTCCCGCTCCATTGGGGATGGACAATACAAGCGATTTGGAGTTATCTCTGTGCCAGATGTCAAACGCTGTCAACTTACACACAATGACAGGTAAAACTGAAACAGAACCCAGGTAAGGAAATATATGTGGTGACTCTTCATAAGTGGCTTCAAAAGTATAAGTATATGCTTTTTTTCTTTTTTGTATTTGGGTCCATCTTACTGTCAGTTACTTTTGCAGATTTATCCTATTGGCCTGTGATGGTCTCTTTAAAGTCTTTTCACCAGAAGAAGCTGTGAACTTCATCATGTGTTGTTTGGAGGTGAGAGGAGGAAGGTTGAGTTGAGAAATCAAGAAGAGGATAGTGAGAAAGAAATTACATGTCATTTATTTCAATTGGGTTTTTATTTCTTTTCCACTTTTTTGTCACTTCATCACTGAACTTTTTGTTACTGTTTGCTAAAGGATTATAAAGCATTATTGCAAACAATGTTTGAGAGGCAATGTAGTTTTTTTATTCTTTTCTGCTTGCTACTATGCAAGGCTGTATTTCAGAACAAACTTTGATTATTCCATGAAGTGACAAGATTATTGCCCAAATGTTGCTTTCTCTATCAGATTAGGAATCCTAGATAACCAGTTTATTTTGTCATAGCAACACAGTCCTGTATTAAAGAGGGCAGCAGTACTGAGACTGCAGAGTGGGTGATTTTGTTTCCTGCAGAAAAGGTACATAGGAGTATTATGTGAGGTTATTTTTGTGGGAAAATAAAGAGGCTAATATATGTAATATTTTATGGACTTCAATCCATTCTGATGTATGTAATATCAGAGTCAAGGCAAGATACTGCTTTGTTACCTATTGGGATTTATTTCTGCAAATGAGGTTATTTCTCTCTTTTTAAAAAAGTCTATTCTGTTGAAGAGAATATGCAAATAACTATGTTCAAGTCTAGGTTATTACCTCTAAACCAAGAGATATGATGAAGATTCAAGATGTCACATGAGACATGACTATATAAAATTATCTCATTGGAGTGAAAGGAAATTACCCTGACTTGTGTGATCTACTTCTCAGCAGGATAAAACTGTTCCAACAAGAGATGCCAAATCTGTCACTGATGCAAAGTACGAAGCAGCATGTAACAGGCTGGCCAACAAAGCAGTGCAGCGAGGATCAGCAGATAATGTCACTGTGGTGGTGGCCCGGATTGAACAATGATGGGACGAATATGTGCAAGGAAGATCCATAACAGCATGCAGCAAATTTAATAGAACACGATAGTGTGTTTGTGAAATGTGCGCGTGTGTAGAATTTTATGGATTTCTCCCCATATGCTTATTTGTAAATAAAGGGATTTTTATAAGCATTCAGGTCAGTTCATTGTTTCATAAATTATAAGTAATTGAGTCTTCTGTTTTCCTCCTTGAATGGGCTACATGCAGTAATCTAACAAAACTTCCTGCAGATATAGTCATATTGTTTGCTGTCTTACAAGATGCTTCAGGTTCCAGTATCCTAGTTTAAAAAAGACAGGCACAAAGGGCACTGATATATTTAATTGGCAACTTGTTATAACTGAGCATGGGTTATAATCCCTTCTTGGTTGTTTCTTGAATATATTTTGGAGACAGGAACAATTTTTGTGGTTGCCATGCAGAGAGGATTATACTCCTCATCCTGTTGAATAGGGTAAAACTTAACAAATCCAGCAAATGAGATTTTCCAGTTTCCTTGGTAAATTAGTTTTTTATCTAGTGGAAAAAAAATGAGTAAGGATTTTTGTGATAATTTTGAAGAAT
The DNA here is from genome assembly GCF_016545835.1 of Crotalus tigris. NCBI lineage: Eukaryota > Metazoa > Chordata > Lepidosauria > Squamata > Viperidae > Crotalus > Crotalus tigris. Next base: position 61,443 of record NW_024097214.1, on the reverse strand, counting down.
GCCAATTTTAATAATGCCTGACCATAAAACTGTAATAATTAATATATATATTTCGATTCAGGCTGCATGGATACTACCCCAAGTAGTATTTTTTATAGCTGTATGCAAAATAGACTAAATTTCCAATGAACCTGAGCAAGAAAGTGTGGTTAGATTAGATTTTAAATGCATGGAATAGTGCAATATGGCATTGTTAAGATTCTTTAGGCTGAAGTTTTGGAAGAAAATATATCAAAATAAGTTTATCTTATGAATAGGATTGAGCTGTCATTGAGATGATCATATTTACAGTGACTGAAATCAATGGGACTTTTCTGTCTGAATTTAAGTTGAGAAATAGAATGGGCTGGCATTGACACGCCAATGTAGCTTGAGAGAACTAGCTAACGTTGAATTATAGTTTATTGATGGTTGATACAAATTGTGGTTTGCACATAAACATTCAGGAAAAATTTTAAGGTATGAATTCATATGTGAGGACAACCTTTATAAGAGCACTGTTCTCTCTCTTTTTTTTTTTTGGTGAAATAGCATTCTCATCTCTTATAGATGCATAAAAGATGTCCACTTCTAATATGTCAGCTTTAGATGTACTTTCTAAGTACCATTATTCTGATGATTTAATTAATAGGAATAGAATCAAGCTATTATGGGTGAGATGATAATGGTGACAAGTGTAAGGGAAAATTAGGGGGAAAAGAGATTGGGAGAGTAGGAATAGAATGCACCAATTCAGTGTGAGCAAACAGAAAAAAGGACAGGTAAATTTTGGGCTGCATTAAATGAAGCTTTGTAGCTCATGGGAAGTAATAATTACAGCTATTCTGCACTTGGGATCCTATGCCCATTCTGGACATCCTGCTTAAACAGCACATGAAGGAGCCAGAGTGGATTTAGAGGAAAGCTACTAGGATGAGGCATACTGAACCCATGAAGAACAACTAAAAACTGGGCAGATTTAACTTGCAATAGAGAAAGGTAAGGAAAGTACAATAGTGGCCTGTACTACGTATAAACAGCTACAATGTGCTACATACAAAACAGGATGGACCTGTTCTCAGTTGACATTGAAAGAACAAGAATCAGTGAGCTGGATTAAATGTAAGATTCAGGCTTCAAGTAAGGACTAGTTAAGCTGGTTATTGAGAAAGACTTAATGGATTCTTGTATTGAGCAATGAAATGTTAGATGAGCTGCATGGTCCTTCCAACTCGGAGCTTTTGTGTTTCTAAGTGACATTGGGGTGGAGATCAACAAATAATAATTTGGCTCATGCATGGATGTCAGCAGCTGAGGTTATCAAGTAATAAAGTATTTGCTAATCAGCCCTTACGTTCTCAGTTTAGTTTTCAGTATCCTTTGCAAGTAATACCATACTGTTAACTATTTGATAGAAGGTGTTCAACAAATGGAATTCAAACCAGGAAAGAATATTTTTCAATTTAAAAGTACATCTTCAGTCAAACATTTTTCAATATACGTTCTGAGTTGAAGTTAAGCCTACCCATTTGACTGGTAAAGACAGGTAGAATTTCAAAAGTACCTGTAAATAATTAAACATAAAATTGATATCCATGAATTGGTGCTCTCTGTTGAAATTACTATCAGAACTAGCTCCATGGTTATTTTATATAATAAATCTACTAAAGAGTCATTTTTTTTCCTGTGCTTCAGCTTCATTGTTCGGCATATTTCTTTTGTAACTAAATAAAACACATTTAAAAGTGGGTGCATGTGTTCATTCACTATTTCTTTTAATATAGCAAACTATAGTTGCTGTAAAAATATACTTTATAGTGCATGCATGCGTGCATGCATCCCCCCCCCATATACAAGTAAATACATAAGCATATAAAAAAGCTGCAATTTGCAGATGATCGATTATGCTGCAGGGCGGGGCATTGCCTAGGCCTTATCAAGCCAGTAGCATTTCCAGAATGAGAAGGGTGGATGCACAACTTACTGAGAATATGTTTTCGCTAAAATAGAGCTATTATACCGCTCAACTTAATCAGTTTGATGCCTAGAATTCTAAATGTTGTGCAGATGCTTCTGCCCTCTAGTGGTCTTTAAAAGTGAAATTGAATTTTGACTTTCCAATCCTTGCATTCTTTTCAAATTTTCAAATTCTGAGCAGACAAGTAGCTTATTAGAAATTTCTCTGTATGGAAAAGAAAACAAAATCCTTTTGAATGTGGAAAACTGGGTATCAACCCTCCCCCCCCTTTTCTGGGTCTCATATCTTCTTTTACTTTTAAGAGTGTTTTTGGGAAAAGGAAGATCCCAAAATGCCTTCATTATAGAGTTTCCTGAATATTTGACAGGAGTTAAACTAGAACTTGCTGATACATGATTACTGTGGGCCTATAAACCAACCTGTGTTTGAACTGAGTTGATGTCTGCCTGCTGCTATAACTCCCAATCTGTTTGCTAAAAAATATTATGTATTTGCTTATAGAAAGCGATTATGAAAAAAAAACAGCAGTTAAAGAAGTGGCTTTCAGGCTGAAATAGATAAGGATGTGCCCTCTGCATTTCTCTGATACATAAATTAGAGAAATGGCTTAAAAATTTGCCTACGTGCCAGTGGTGTTGTAGGACTAGAGGGTGGTGCTGTGTTGGTTTTGTTGGATATCATACTACATTTCTGATAGCTACAGGGAAAATAAAGACTATTACTCTGAAAGAAAAGTTCCATTATTGTAATCGGTGGATGCCTGAGTACATAACTTTATAAACTTGCTCTGATACAATTAGGAATTAAATTCAAAATGCACTTCCCCTTCCTCCATTCATTGGATTTACTGCACCGAAACAATGTAATCTGATAGGTGTAAGGCAACAGTTTATGGGGTTAGCAACATTTATAAGCAAGCCAGTACTATTGTAATTATCTGTGTCAATGTGGTTGATAATAATGTATATAGTGTCACCAGGTTAGGGCCATAGAGCACCATATAAAAGGTCATTTCAGATTGGTTAATGTAGGGCAATGATTTAGATATGGGACTTTAGGCCTGACATGATCTTATCAACCCAACCAAGATATTGGTGGGGGAAATTATTGGAGGAGAGAGTTCACCATCATGAGCTCTTAGAAGAAAAATAAGATACAAATGAACAAAAGTTAAAACACTGGAGATTTCTGTAAGTACATATATGCAGAGTAGTAGAAGTGTTTGATACCCTTAATGAAAGACTGTGAGCTGATAAGACAGCATCTTCAGGAAATGCCAATGTTTTACAAACATTACAACATTCTGTCGTGGAGGGAACAGCAAGTAATGTATATTCTTGGGATTAAAGTAGGGTTGAGAACCAGCTCCAAAGGTAAACTAGGAAACTGAAGGGTGAAATTTCAAACTTTTAGTGCTAGAGGAAAATATAAATTGTCTTCAGTCAAATGTCATGTATGAGCTTGCTTCCTCTGAATATTTTGCCACATGCTGAACTCTTTCTACAATCAATTTTTTTCACTTTGGGATGTTTAATCAAGGGTTTGTGCTTCCTTCTAGTGTTTCCAATTCCACTTGAGCAAAAGACAGAAGCTAAGCTTAGAGCTGATTAAAGGCAGGATTTCAGCTTAAAAATAGGCAGTTGTGGGTCACTTAGATACCCAAGAGGATGCCCCTGAAGTCTGACCCACTTCGTACAATGAAGGAGGATCCCGTTGCATTATCTATGAAAACTGAAGCATATTGGCCAGCCTATAACAGAGAAGTTCAGAGTTAGTAACTGGGTTCACACCGTGCTAAATCATATGGTGTTTTAATTATGCCATATTAAAGAACTAAATTGACTAGCTTCACCTAATATACTAAGCCAAATATAGGCAAGCCACATTATGGCCAATATGTTGTGTAATAACTTCAGACATTGAATTGAGCACAAACCTTGGATTTAATTGGCTTTACCTAGTTTTGAAAGCACATTCCGAAAAAATAGGTAAATTTTATTAGAGTTTGGCCTCTATTGTCCTCATGTCATGAAATGTATTCTTTAAAATAAAATCAACTTAAAGTTGGATATTCCTGAAATCATACAGATTTTTAGCATGCTTGCTTGCTCTCTGTCTGAAGACTCACCTGCAGAAAGAGAATTCCACTGACTGAAATAGTGAAATATCCACTGGCTTTGTCCAAACTGCTGACTGTTTCCAGAGAACTGAAAGTAAGATAACAGGATCTTTAGTAATGGATGCCAGAACACAAAGTGACCCCTTTGTAATTAAACAGTTTGCTCTAAAAATCACATCCAATCTTGCTTCCCACTATCTTACTTTTATAAACCTGTTTAGCTGTAGATAAGAGATTAAGTGAATTAACTACATAGGTAATTAATGATTACCTATAGTGGGATACATAGGCAGGCCAGGATGCAGCAGAACCGAAAAATAGTTAGAGTGCAGTACTGCAGGCCACTTTAGTTGACTGTGTTCAGCAGATCAGCGGTTCAAATCTCACCGGCTCAAAGTTGACTCAGCCTTCCATCCTTCCGAGGTAGGTAAAATGAGGACCCAGATTGTTGGGGGCAATGTAAATATATATATACATTGCTTACTGGTGTACTTAAAGCGGTATATAAGTCTCATAAATAAATAAATAAATAAAATTTATATCCCAATCAATCACCTTTTCTGGCGGCAGAGTGACTCGACACAGATCAGCAAGCGCAGGCGATCTCGGGCCCGTGACTGGTACTTTGTGGGATGGATTTGAGGAACTGCAAAAGGTAAGAAATAATCAGGCTGGGCTGCAAAGAGTGCCAGTAACTAGGAAATGACTCCAGATGCTGGACGTTATTAAGGGCATTGCTTTATATGCTTATTACTGTGTTTCCCCAAAAGTAAGACTTACCCCCAAAATAAGCCCTAGCTTGATTTTGGGGGTGGGCCTAATATAAGCCCCACCCTAAAAATAAACCCTAGTTTCGGGGCGAGGCTCATGTCTAAAAATCAAGCTAGGGTAGGAGGGGGGTGGCGATTACCATTGCAGCCAGGCCTCCCATGGATAGATACTATGGATTCCATAGCTCGGTTCTCGGCTGCAGAGGCCTTCCGGAAAGGCCTTTGATTGCAAAATGCAGGCTGAGCTCCATTCTCAGCTGCAGAATGAAGCAGTTCCTTCGGCCGCAGAAGAAGTGTGCCAGCTGGGTGGGGCTGTCAGTGCCACTGCTGCGAGGTGAGTGGAAAAGACACCTCCCCCCCAAAAAAATAAGACCTGGTGCCTCTTTTGGAGGCAAAAAAATAATAAGACCAGGTCTTATTTTTGGGAAAACAGTAGTCCAGTGCCCATCACTCTTTCAGAGATGAGTCAAATAGCATGATCCACAAACTAGACTTTTGTAGTTCCCGCCTGCTTTTGTTGCCTGAAAGAACACTAACAGATCTAAACAAACCGATCAGCCCATTTCATCCCTGAGTTAGCAAGTATGTATGTTTCTATGACTTTGATAATAATCTGTATATCATCCATTACTGCCAATTTTCTCCCTGATGCTAAATCTCCTTGGGATTTAGTATTACTAATTTTTACAAAATTCAAGTGAGCTCAGATTTCATCCTTCTATGGGCAGGGCAGAATTACAGTTTGTTTTTATAGAAAAGTTCTTTGATTAAATAAAAACAACTTATCAGTTCTTGATTTTTAGCTTGTACAATGAATAAGCTAATATTTATTTCAACTTAAACACTTACCAACATACAGTCTGGCACTGAAGATGTAGTATCCACTGACAGGGGCCATATATTGACCATTGTTTAGGTTTAGACCTAGGCCACGATGGAACAGCTCCTCTTTCTTAGGCTAGGACCAAGCAAACAAGAAGGTTTCATTTAGTTAAATTTATTTACAAAGTTCAAAATATTAAACATATTCCAAAATAGTCAACTAAAAGCACAAGGTAAATGGGATGGAAAAGTCAAAGTCCATTCAGGCACAAATACTGTAAATCAGGCAGCTGTGATGTTCAATGTTAAGTCCATTGCTATCTGCTGGCAATCAAAATCAAACAAAATTTGACAACCCTGTCATGAAAATTACAGCATGCTCCGTTATTAGACTGGCTCCAAGCAGGAGGTTAATAGGGGCTTACTTGGTAGAAAAGGCAGTTGCATGCCAGAAATAGTCCTAATTCATGTTTTTCAAACTTGACAACTTTAAAATGTGTGGACTTTAACTCTCAGAATTCCCTACTAGCAGGCCAGCTGCCAAATTTTGGGAATTGAAGTCCACACATCTCAAAGTTGCAAAATTTGAAAAACACTGGTCTTAATTGTCCCATCTGGTTGTGCCACAATATTTGATCTTTCCTCTAAAATAATCAATGACAAGACGTTGAGACTGGCTAATGAAAATTCCCTTCTATGTGTCCAGGACAGAGAAGATATTATAATGAGAATTAGATAAGGAGAAAAGTTATTACAAAGACTGTTAGAGTCATAAGAAAAAATATTATTCTTTTCTGCTTCTTTGTTCTGTATGGGGAGTGTTCTGTATAAAGAGTGTTGCAGAGAACAGGGACCAAGTATTACTTATTTGTGAACATATATTTGTTAGTATAACCATGGTTGGGCATAGCAGGTTGGACCCAGATTTATTTTGAGAACATTCTTAGGAATTAATGGGACTTTAAATCAGTAATGATTAACATAAATGCAAATAATGTACCAAAGCAGGTCAAATGACAAGTTTAGTAATCAAAAATCTCTCCATCAGCAAAGTGGACATTTAAGGCTTTCGGGGATTTTTTCCAATCAGGGAGTTCTTTAGCTTTAGTTATAGCAAGGTAATCTTTACTTGTTAGCTCTTTTCAGTGGAAAGACTTATTCATTTAGCATGAAGGGTAAAAAAACCAAATCTTGCTGCTAAATTTAAAGGTGCAATCTTATGGTGCTAATGGGCCACCAAGGGGTGGGGGAGGTGTAATATGCAGCCCATGGATTCCCTGTCTTAATTTAGAAACACTGAGGTAAAAACTATCTAACCATCAAATCATATTTTTTGCTAGCTGAACTCTGTACAGTATGCTCTGATCTGATAGGACTAACCGGGAAGTGTGCTAAGTGTAAAATAAACTAGATATTACCCACAGTAATTTTCCAACAAGCATATTGGTGAGATGGCAGCTATATACATTTGAGAAATAAATAAATAAACTAAGGCTAACCCACCATCATTTAATGTTGTAGACATCATGGACAGGCTAATCCAGTAACCTGGCCCAAAATGTCAGGGTTGTATGAAAAGTCAACATCCTTGGGACCATCTACATCTCAGAGGTATGTACAGATAGTCCTTGACTTATGACCACAATTGAGCTCAAAATTTCTGTAAGCAAGTCATGTGTTAAGTGAGCTTTGCCACAGTTGTTAAGTGAATCACTGCAGTTGTTAAGTTAGTAAGAAGGGGTTGTTAAGTGAATCTGATTTCCCCATTTACTTTGTTTGTCAGAAGGTTAGAAAAGCTGATCACATGACCCAAGGATACTGCAACCATCATAAATATGAACCAGTTGCCAAGCATCTGAATTTTTATCATGTGACCATGGGGATACTGCAACAATCATAAGTATGAAAAATGGTCATAAGTCACTTTTTTAAGTGCTGTTGTAACTTCAGTCACTAAACAAACTGTTGTAAATCAAAGACTACCTGTAATACGAAAAAGCAGATGCCATGACAGAGAAGGGTACAATGGGAGAACAGTATTTTAAGGAAGGAGCCTGGAGCATGCTGTTGAATATTATAAAGATAATTGAAAATAAATGGTCTCACAAATAACCCAGGCCTATGTGATGAAAAGCTTTGTAGATGTACTTGAATTGCATCCGGAGACTCTCTGGGACCCAGTGCAGGTCACAGAGCAATAGTGCTACATAGGCATACCTTGATGAGACTGTGCCAATCAGGAATCAGAATCAATATAGAGCTGGAAGGGACCTTGGAGGACTTTGAGTCCAGCCTCCTGCTCAAGCAGGAGATCCTATACCATTTCAGACAAGTGACTGTCCAATTTCTTCTTAAAAACCTCCAGTGATGAAGCACCCACTGTTTATATAACCAAGGATTGTATTAGCTTTTTTGGCTGTTGCCACACATACACTGCTGGCTCATATTTAAGTGATTGTCCACTAGGACTCCAAGGTCCCTCTCACAGTTAATGTTTTTGAGCCAGGTTTTTGAGCCAGAGGGAAGAATGAGAAACAATGGTTGGAAACTGATCAAAGATCGAAGCAACCTGGGATTAAGGAGAAACTTCCTGACAGTGAGGACAATCAACCAGTGGAACACCTTGCCTCCAGAAATCGTGGGCGCTCCATCACTGGAGACAATCACCTGTCTGAGACGGTAAGATTCTCCTGCTTGAGCAGGGGGCTGGACTAGAAGACCTCCAAGGTCCCTTCCAGCTCTATTCTATTGTATTCTATTTTAAACCTATGCTGGCAACTATTATAACTTTGTTTCTAGATGTTCACAGATCTGTTTTTTGATTATTGAACAAAGGTTGAGTGACTGTGAACAGAACTTCTGAAACCAGGAATGGCTACAATTGGCGCACAAGATGGATTTGTACAAAGGCCTTTCTCACTATATTGCTACCTGCTCTTGAAGCAGGAGTTATGAAAGAATGAAGATACCTTTTTTGTTCTGATGATTCTTAACTGCATATATTTGGGTGACCCATTCAGCAGATTTATATAGATGTTAAAAAAGAGTGGAGAGTGAAAAGCCCTGAGTAACCCTACAAAGTAGGAATGTAGGACTAGATATTTTCTGTCCTAACAATACCAACTGGAACTGGCTCTGGAGAAATAGAACCACTGCAACTTTGTGTCCCCCCCCCACACACAACTGTCAAAGCTAGTCCATAAGGACACCATGATCAATTGAATCAAAAACTTCTAAGAGATCAAGAAAGAACAGGGAGATGCCACATTACCATCCCAACCTCACTAGATATCATCCACAAATGCAATTAATGTCATCTCATTACTATACTCTGGCCTGAAAACAGTTGAAAAGGATCCAGACAATTTCTTCCAGGTTCCTCTGAAGCCAACCACTTTCTCAATTGGAGGCAGGACAAAAATGGGATACAGCAGTTGATTCTTGTGGAGGGGATGATCTATTGCTTCTAAGAATTGGCAAAACCACCTTATCTGTCAAGGATGCATTTACCATTGCCTGGATTCAATGACCCATCATCTCCTATGGGGCCTTAACTAGCCAGGAGGGTTATGAATCTAATACCCAAGTGGGCTCATTTAGAGCTCAATTATTGTCTCTACTTCTTCAGAGTAGCAAACGTGAACACTTTCCAGGGAATTAAGCAGGGCTCTCCAGAATCTACATGCAGAAAGAGTCCACACAGATGCAATTTGATCTAAGACTGTTACCATCCTTTCATTCCAGGCAACAAGTAAGGCCTCATTTGAACTGTGCATTAGAAGCAGAGCTATCCAACTTCTTTCCTTTTGCTACTCACTATATAATAAAGTTGAAGTTCTTGAAGGGACCGTCGATCCACTGAAATGTTCTTCTGGGTCTGGCAGTGGAATGCTGCTTCTATTCGTTCCCTGCTTTTTATCAGTGGGACTCTATTTTGGGGAAAGAAATTCTCTTCTTTTCCATCTCTAGCTTCTCCATGCTGGCACTTTTTGCTGCTGGTTTTCATATTGATCCTTTCTTGCTTCCTAATTATTCCTGAGCAGTCAAAAATACGAAGATTTATAACAAATTTGCCCCATTATATCTTATTCTCAAAACATGGTTGACTTGATTTTGATTTTTGATTTTTTTTTATTACCAGAGTATAATTTGTTTGTGAGGCAAAAACTGATGGGAGCCCTCTTCAGGCAATAGCTTCCCAATCTCTTCCCACCAGGAGAGATCTATACAGTCATTCCCTTCTCCAACTCAAGCTGGTTACCTTGCTGAAAAGCCAATGTGACTATCTGCAGCAAAGCATCTGAATAGAGCTATGCCTTTCAGGAATTTCCATGAATCCAATTCAAACCCTGTGCTCTCCGGATTCCAACTTTGGATGGATGGATGGATATACTAGGTGTATGTATGTATGTATTCATGCAAAGATACCTCTTACGCAAAATACAGACAACTGCACTGTATTCAGGGAAACTGGTTCTTTAGTGATGTCATCATTACAGTTTGGAAGTAGGAAGGGCTCTCACTGCTTCCTGTTGAATTCTACACAGGAAGGTATTGCCTATATAGGGTTTTGGATCTCTGCTACCTTGGGCTACAATATTTTTCAGAGATATACAGTAGATACTTTATTTATTATGCTCTATTGTCTTCATCAATCTGGTTACTTTTAGGCATGCTGGAACTACAATAGCCAGATTTCCTAACCAGAGAGTTGCAGTTTCACAACATCTAGTGAGATCAGATTAAAAATAAAACATCACTCCCAGAATAGTAACCACACGCTATTATGAATTTTGTTCTGTTCAAAGCTCACAATTTAAGAATAAGAGCACCGGTGTCTTTTTCTGTGTTCTAAAATTCCTAGGAATTTATAGCACACTCCCCTTGTAACTGACCAGCCATGCTACTCTTTATTAATTGTGACTAGGCCTCCAAAAGCCTGAATGATGAATGAATGAAAAGCTTCCTTACTCCAGCTGTCATCTACTCTAGCCATTCCATTATATCATTTGTCCTTGTAAAAGGAATTTTAAAAAGTTTATTCCTAGAATGTCAATTGAGACAATCATACTGTCAACACATAAAATCAACTTATTCACATTCAATATATTTTAATTTAATTGCACCATAATATATTTGCTGGGAGTGTAGTAATTTTTGTTCCCTACCTTTGAGCAGCAGCTGGAACTCCCTCAGCAATTTCTCCTGAATAATAGTACTGGCATCTGGATGAGGTTGTGCTGACTCTGCAGACTCTAATAAGCTTGGAATGCCAAACTAGAACCCAAATTCACCACAATAATTAGGTTCTACTCCTTCAGGTCCAAAAATAAAATCTTTTATCTCCTATTGTCCATATCTATGGCGCCCATTTAATTAATTTGTGTTTGTTCCTTTCTTAATTATCAGTCTCAAAACATTTTGTAATCCCTCTGACAAGGAACAGTGTTACAAATTGAACACAATATCACCTGTAATATCTGAACTATTATTCTTGGACCCCTCACCTACGTACGAATCAACTAGTGCAAATCCTAAATATTTCACAGGCTATTCTGGTAAAATCCAGTGAGAGGAGATTAAAAAAAAGCAGATATGCTTAATTATGGTCCAGAGTATATAATAATAATAATAATAATAATAATAATAATAATAATAATAATAATAATAATAATAATAATAATAATAATAAAGTTGGAAGGGACCTTGGAGATCATCAAGTCCAATCCCCTGCTCAGGCAGGTAACCCTATACCATTTCGGACAAATGGCTGTCCAGTTTGTTCTTAAAAACTTCTAGCATTGGAGCATTCATCGCTTCTGGAGGCAGCTCATTCCACTGGTTAATTGTTCTGTCAGGAAGTTTCTCCTTAGTTCTAGATTGCTTCTCTCCTTGATTAGTTTCCATCCGTTGCTTCTTGTCCTGCCCTCAGGCGCTTTAGAAAACAGCCTGACTCCCTCATCTCTGTGGCAGCCCCTGAGATATTGGAACACTGCTATCATGTCCTCCCTCGTCCTTCTCTTCATTAAGCTAGACATACCCAATTCCATTAACCTTTCCTTATATGTTTTAACCTCCAGTCCCCTAATCATTTTTGTTGCTCTTCTCTGTACTCTTTCTAGAGTCTCAACATCTTTTTTACATCGTGGTGACCAAAACTGGATGCAGTATTCCAAGTGTGGCCTTACCGAGGCATTGTAGAGTGGTATTAACACTTCACGTGATCTTGATTCTATCCCTCTGTTAATGCAGCCTAGCACTGTGTTGGCTTTTTTGGCAGCTGCAGCACGCTGCTGGCTCATATTTAAATGATTGTCCACTAGGACTCCGAGATCCCTCTCACAGTTACTACTATTGAGCAAGGTACCCCCGATACTATACCTATACATTTGGTTTTCTTGCCTAAATGTAGAACCTTACTTTTTTCACCATTGAATTTCATTTTGTTAGATAGCACCCAGTGTTCAAGTCTGTCCAGATCTTCCTGTATCCTAAGCCTGTCTTCTGGGTGTTGCTATTCCTGCCAGCTTGGTGTCGTCTGCAAATTTGATGAGTTCCCCATCTAGCCCCTCGTCCAAAACACTGATGAAGATGTTGAAGAGCACTGGGCCCAGAACAGAGCCCTGGGGCACCCCACTACACACTTCCCTCCATGTAGATGTGGTTCTATTGAGGACCACATGCTGAGTTTGGCTTGTCAGCCAGTTACAGATCTATCTGGTGGTGATGCTGTCTAACCCACATTTTTCTATCTTATCAAGTAGTAGGTTGTGATCTACTTTGTCAAATGCCTTACTGAAGTCCAAGTAAATTATATCCACAGCATTCCTCTGATCCACTAATTTTGTCACTTGGTCAAAGAATGCAATAAGGTTTGCCTGGCATGATCTATTTTTGACAAACCCATGTTGGCTTTTAGTAATGACTTTGTTTGCCTCTAGGTGTTCGTTGATTCATTGTTTGATTATCTTTTCCAGGATCTTCCCAGATATTGAGGTCAGGCTGATAGGTCTGTAATTTCCTGGATCCATTTTTCCCCCTTTTTTGAAGATGGGAACTACATCAGTTCTTTTCCAGTCCTCGGGTAGTTCCCCAGGTAGTCATAGCCCCCATGGGATGGAACTTTGATACAGAGCTTACTGGAATGGGTTGTCTGCTGTCATCTCTCTGGGGTTCCCTGTCTGAAAGAAGGGGCCCAAGGTCTTTCTTTGTCTAGGGTTATTTTTCAGTATTCCTATATATTCTTTGATTGCTGTCTCATGTTATGTGATTATGTCATTTCTTTGTACTGCTTTGGAATAAATCCTTAAGTATCCATATTCTTGTGGTCAAACCTGCTGTGTTGGGAACAGAGCAATACAGTCAGGCACACAATTAAGTAACTTTCCTTGGATTTGTTGTGGAATACCTGTCAATTGTCTCATTTATCATAGTCAACTATCCAAGAAAAAAGGTGAAGAGTAAGTGAAGAAACTGAACTAGAATTCACTACCAAACTTGGCCAGCACAGAATACATGCTCTAAACACTGATTAGCTGCAGTAACCCAACCACACCTATTTCTGTTTGTCTGGCTAATAGAGAAGGAACCAATGTAGCCTTGTGGTAATCTTGTGGTTCATATGCTTATGCAATTCTAGGAAAAATGACCAGTACTCTATATTTTAAAAAGGATGACTTTTGACTGTGTGTTACCAGAACCAGTTAGGAGATTTGGCTGAGCTAGTGACTGAGTTTGTGAGAACAGGACTTCAAAAATAGGGAATATCAAAACATAGATAGCATGGTTAAAATTGCTTACCTTAATCTTTCTTGACTTGTTTTTATTCATTTTTTTGCTCCTCACTTCATTGTTCATGAGGAGCATCCAAGCATTTCGGGAATCAGAGCTATGAATTTTTTGCGGAGTATTTTCCTTTGCATAATAAGAAAAAAGTTAAAAAAAGAAAAAAGTAAAGCAACTATACAGGTTGATGACAAAATGTAGACCTGGGAAAACAACAATATCTCCAAAAACACTGAGAATTACCAATATCTTTATAACCTGCTGTTCCAGATATGAGTCAGAAAATTATTTGCTATTTGGACTAGTTTTTCTAGAGTAATATACTCATGTTCGTTGGAATATAATTCTTCAACATTTCTAACCAGTTGGCCATGGCTGAAAATTGTGGAAACTGTAATTCATCAAACCTAGTAGTCACTAAATTGGGGAAGACTAATATGAATTTTCTGTTTAAATTGCTGCTTCTCATTATTTAAAAGAGAATTTGCAAGTTCCTGCCATAAGGATTATTGATCAGATTGGGTTTTGCACTGTTTTGTCTCTCAAAACATATACACCACTGTCATCTTTGAGGATACTTCCCATCTACATTTTAATTGATTTTTTTCTATTTTCTTGTTAATAGGTTGTCTAAAATATTCCTAATAAACTTATCAGATAAATACAGATTCAGTGAGATTCTTTAAACCATCTTATCTTTTATAATTCTCAGAATGACTTACTATTGATACAAAACTCTCCCTATTTCTTTTTTCCTAAACATATTCATATTTCCTGATCCATAAATTCTAAGTGTTGTAGTCAGGAAAGAATCATATTTCAGAATGACTCCAATTTCCTCACAGACAAAAAAAAAATTACATCAAGTATCTTCTAGTTTTGAGTTGAGATTGAAGTCTGGTGATTTCAGGTTACTGCCACATAGCTGTCTTGTTAACAGCAAAAGCTGTTCCCCTGTAACTTCTAGTTACAACTAATAATGTCTAAACAAGACCAGCCAGGCACAAAACTGAAGTGCCTTTTTTCCAACAATTTTCAGTGCAGTGTTAATAAAAAGATTCCATCACGCTTAACAGAACTTATTTCCAAGTAAATATGTATAAATTCCTATAAGAATCAATTATGACTATGACAAGATAGATTAAAACGCATACTTTTATATGCAAATTGTTCACCACCCAACATCTAAAAGCAAAATCCATTTTGATAATTGAGCACTGTTTTGTTTTCTCTAATGTTCTATTCCAATGCTATTTCTATGCCATATCCATTGTAAGGGAATTCTTCATCAAGGAAGAATTTTCAATTTTTACTAAGAGGTGAGGTGGAAGAAGCCTTCAGTTAGTAAGAAGGAAGTAGCATATGAAATGTTCTTACTGAGTCCTGGGATGATGGCATGGGAAGACTGCTCGTTTCATTCCACCGGGGTGCCTTTTCCTGGTTCCTTCTGTCTTCCTGTTTCTCATTTTCCACAGTGCTAGCACAAAAAAGCATTGCTAGTAGACCCAGAGCCAATAATTGAAGTGGGCAGCCAGAAAGGAAAGGCTTAGCCATATTCTGGCACATAATTGATCCCTTGGTTTATACAGAGAACTAGAGTTAGATATGACTGTCGGGACCTTCTCAGGAACACAAAGACAAAGTTTATCTGTGGTCTTTCAAAAAATATACAGTAGTCTGTATATCTGTGAAAATTCCACAAAGGAATATTAACTGCAAGCAAAAGTTATCCAATGTATCTTCAATAAAAATTTTCATGGAAGACATTCAAGAATATCAACATTTTTCTTAAAAAAAAAAAGCTTGTAAAAAAGTAACTGCGTGAGTACACACACATCAGTTGCACCTGATCGTCAGATCAGAAAGAGCATTTCAGTTTCTTCTTCAGGGTCAAAGATGGGGAAGAGGTTATCATAGGACTACTTCAAAAGCAGTTCAGTAGCAGAAATCAGGAGTTTCAGGCTGCCCCTAAAGAAATGAGCTAATCCAGATGGTACAAAAGTGGTTTGCTCTCTTTCTCCTGGATCCTTAGTCAGAGTCTAGATAAAATTCTATCAAAACCACAGAAGTGCCATGATGCTTCCATTCACAGCTTTGGCTGCCTGGGAGTGCTTGGCCCAACCTCTTTTCAGTGCTCTCTTTTTCAAACCAGGGACTCTATACTTGTCTGATTACATCCCTACTGCCACTCTGCTCCTGTCTGAATATCTTTGCCCAGCTTCCCTTCTTTTAATAAGCTTGAATTCCCCGCCTCACCAGAAAGGTCCCTTGTCCTAGAGAGCCACCTCTTGGCACCAGGAACAAATTACAAAAGCAGAATTCGTGCGGAAGCTCATCAGCATCTGGTAGCAGCAGAACAAAGAGAGACGTTTGCACTAAAAGTGGCTCTATGAAATTTCAGTGGCTTGCAGGTTAACATGAAATGCAGATGGTTGTATTGGCTTTGTTTCTCCCTTACAGAGAATTTATTTAAGGGCTGAGAGAACGGGGACTTAATCTGGGGGATCTGATGGTTGAAAGGATTCTAGAGCATGACGCATCCCATACTGCATTTCTTTGGACACATCTTAATGCTGTTTTGTTTTGTTTTGAATCCAAAATCTATGTTTGTTTCATGTGTGGTGTTATAATTAAAATAATTGTCTCATTTCTTAAATTTTCTCAGTCCTACGTCGTTTAGCATGTAATACACTGAAGAAAATAAAGAAAATGGAACCAATCATTAAGAAACACAGGTGTAGGTAAAAACTATAGCAAAAAGTAGTAATAACAAAATAATAGAAATACAATAAAAGTTGTTCCATAATTCAGAAGATTCTAATAATTTTTTTCTGTTCTTTTTTTTTCAGAAATATTACATTTTTCATTTTAAATCACAAGTTTAGTTTACTTAAAGAACTGAATGGAAGAGAAATTTTCCAGTCAAACATCTGACCTGAGGCAATCCTTTGAATAGGTTTTGTAAAATGACTGAAGATGCACTTATATGAGATAGAATGGAGACCATAGACAGAGAGAAATTGCCCTCACTCAGTGTGCATTTGCATAATTGCAGGAAATGCTTTTCCTCCTAATACTCCATGTTACATGTTTGAGTGTCTCCTCTGAGGCTTTTCTATGGAATACAGTGGGAAAGAGAAATGCAGTCATAGCCCATATGGTTTCTTTGGGGGCGGGGTGTCAAAATAAAATTGGCAAAAAGTATTTTGAATTTTTCAGAATTATAATGTCTCTAAGCATACCTGCCAGTGGCCATATTATGCTTGAGCACTTACGTTCTGAGGAAAGAGAAAATTCAACTTCAGAGGCCTGATGCAATCACAGAGACCCCTCTCTTTAATTACAGAAGATGGCTCTTGCCTCCCAGTCAAGTCAGATTTCCAGTATTACTAAAAGTATTAAAAGTGATGGTTAGGATCTGTCCATGGGTCTGTCAAAGGAGGATTAGAATATATACAGCCTTCCCATTCCCCAGAAAATTCAAAGGGACCTTCCATATGTGGATCTGATACATCATTCTTCATGGGAAGCTATTTGAACACAGCCAGACAGCCACTTTAAAGGACTCATCCTCATCTCCAATGATACAGCCATGCCCTGATTCTATCAGGTTGTTGTCTTCATATAATTCCCCACTCACAGCTAGGATAACTTAGTTATCTTTAACTGTTCCGGTTTTCTGTCTTCTCCCAACACAATTTATACTCTGGGCACAATCTAGTACACTTCATGAACAATGTGGTCAAAAAGAACATGTCCCTTCTGCTCCAACCCTTGCCTTTCCCTCACAGGTTGTCTTAGACTGCCATAGAGATCGGAGTAGCTACATTTGGAGTTCTCTAGCAGATTTCACAGGAGACTACATCAGCAAATAATAAGGAGGAATATGCTACACCTTTTCCAATAACACATTTTAGTGATCAATGTGACAAAATGAAATTGTGTGGTCCAAATTTGATGAAATGAGCTGCAGCTCATAAAAGCTTATGCCTTTTAGTAAAACATTATTTGGAAAAGGTGCTATTAGACTCCTGATCTTCCTAGGGGTTTTTTTGTGGGGGGGGGGGGGCAGTAAGGACTAACAAAGTGTCCTCTCTACAATATCAACAAATGTGATTTTAATACTTTTGCTCAATTTCTACTCAATTTTACAGTTGCAGTAAAAAAAAAAAAAAAACAGCTTGATTTTCCCTGCTCATATTAACAGCTTGTTCCAGATTCTTGTCTCAAAGTTTCATGATAGCCCAGCCTCTGAGCTTAATGCCCCCCCCCACGTCTTTCTGTCTCTCACACACACTCTGATTACTCTGATACACAGAGATTCCACACTGCAACTCACAACCTTGATTGCAGCTGTTGGGAAAAACTGAAAAATTACAGTATTGTGTCATCATGACAGTTTTAAATGAAAATTCATATGCAGGAACAATGAAGTCTTGATTACAATGCAACTTTATCCTCATACTAGCAGTTTACTTTTTTTTTTTCAGTTCATAGCATGAATTGAAAACCCTGGGGGAAAGGAAAATACTTTTATTACTCCAGGAGTTACCATAATTTAGAGAAGAGGCAGCAATTGAATGGTAGGAATTCCCCCCCCCCATTCTTTTCTTGATTTAATCAATTGACTCCTGGTGTTCCCTTTTCTCATCCTGAGATTAGCAGGGATGAGTATGAACGTACTACTGCCTTCAAAATACTGTGGCTCAATTAAACCATAGAGATGTTGCAATGTAGTAGTACTCATCTGATTTCTATTTGTACAGCAATGACTCAGATTGAAGGAGATATGCATTAGTTCTAAGTTTCATTCACATTAGCCCAGATACAATAGAAATAGTTTAAAAACAGAAAATATTTTAAAGGGAGTAACAGAAAGAAATCTACTCTTTTCTGCACTGCAATGCACTGCACTTTGGAATGCATTTTTTCCCCCAGCCGCATAAACAACATGATTATTGTTGCTTTGATTCTCAGTTGTCAGTTGTAAAATTGTTTACTCTGCCCACCAGGCTATTCCCACCAGTCTTCAGAGCCTCAATAAAGGCCTTTTTTGCTTCCCAAAGCTCCTCCTATTAATTTTCTTAGTAAAGAAGGAAAGCATAGTCTTCTGGGTAAAACTGGAAAGAGTAATGGGGCTCTTATGCATGGTAGCCATAAACTGCTTGTTTCCTATGCTGAAATATACCGAAAATGAAGTCAGCTTAAGAAATTGCTGTCTCAATTTCAATCCATTCTTGAGCTTTGGTAACAATACTGGTTAGGGATTCTGTCCAGACTACGGTTATTGTGATCCTTGATTAGTGGATATTCCTGGTCCTTGCTGGAATAGTAAGTACAAGTTGTTCTCCTTTCTGTGGGAGGGTCTTTAAAGACATGTGGCTTCCTGTGATGGATCTTTGGCATAAGCATTTTCTCCACCATCTTTCTCTTTCTATCCAGTAAACTGGTGGGGAACCCTTTCTCCAGTTTCATGAGTCTTACAATCATTTAACCAGGACTTTTTAACTGGTGGTATGCATACCACTGGTGGTACTTCAGCACCTGGCAGGTGGTGCACGACCTAGACAAGTGTAGCGGGTGGGGGATGAGTTGAAGTGGCGGCAGCACCAGAGAGGCCTGGGGGAGAGTTAGCTGGACCTGCAGTGTTAGTGGGCTCCAGCTGATCGGCTCCAGCTGATCAGCACTTCTAGTGGCGTCTGCTATCACCGGGAGCAGCAGACAGGCCTTAGGATGACAGAGTCAGCTAGAGCTCGAGGGCTGCCGGGCCTCTAGAGAGGCCCCAGGATCGGTGCGTGCAGCTCCAGCTGATCAGCGCTGTGTGCAATGACCAGCAGGGGAGTGGGTGACTGTGTGGGGGAGTGAGACTGCGGTAGTGTCCAATGCTGGAGCTCTCCCTGAGCCCCAGAGAGAGGTGCATCTGGAAGAGAAAGGGAGGAGGAGGGGAGAGAGAGAGGAGGATATAAAAGGAGGAGGTTTTGGCAGGAGAGGGAGAGAAAAAAAGATGATGGGGAAAGAGAAGGGGATGGAGAAAGAGAGAGGGAAAAGAGGAGAGGCTTCTGTGAGACAAGCAGAGGGATCAAATGAAGGAGCAGAGGCTGTGGAAGGAGAATCCAGCAGGTAGTGAGGAGAAAGAGAGAAGAGAGGGAGAGAGGAAAAAGGGCTGACCAGCCATCTGACTACCAAGGTAGTGGTGTATATTAATAAATATGGATAAATTCATTATAAGTTTATCAGTGCAAAAAGAAAGTGATTCAGCAAAGGAACCACCACTGAAGAAATTAAAACTGGTACTTTTTTCCTTTTTCTTTTTTTTTTTTTTTGGTCATCAAGGTTTTGACCCCTTGCTAAGCACTGGTGGTACTCGACTATTGTCATGTCCTAAAAGTAGTATAATCTGTGAAAAGGTTGAAAAGCATTTAACCTAAAAAGGAAGAACATAATTCTTCTCAGTTTCAGCCCGTAAACACACACACACACACACACACACACACACACACACACATGCTCACAGAAACACACAAACACAGATTTCACTGGCAAAGTTACTGGGGAACATCCTTTTTTTTAACCAATCCACCAGTGAATCTGCAAATAGAGAGGGGAGGGCAACCTTTCTCCAGTCCACCATGGGAAGGTCCTTTGAAAGAAGGCGGGCAGCCCAGCAGCTTAAATGAAACATCTGTGGAGGGCAGTGACCAGTAATTGGAGGGGAGGAAGTGTTTCTGTCACAGGTCATTGTGGGACATTGGAGTAGAACCTTGACTACAACAAAATGAAATGCCATAGGCAGGCCACACCACACCACATATATTGGCAGAAGGTAGAAAACACTACTTGTGGTGCTAGGTTGCCTTTACAGTGGGCTGGGACAGGTTGAGGATGATAGGGTACATTCTGGTCTTCAAGAAATGGTTAATGGGCTGTTCTGCACGAGGCTGAGAAGAACATGTGAATGTGCCTATAGTTATGAGCACCACAAGTAGTGTTTTCTACCTTCTGCCAATATATGTGGTGTGGTGTGGCCTGCCTATGGCATTTCATTTTGTTGTAGACAATGTTCTATAACTGAACCACTCAAGAATATAGCTGAGCTTCCTCATATCTCCCTTTATTATTTGGCCATCTTGTATTTTCCTTTATAATTCTGAATATTTCACATCATGTCTACCAAAAGCACATTCAGAGAAAGGAACAAAAAGAAGAGATACAAAAAGGTTGCACAGAAATTCCTATATTGGCTTTCTTCATTTTGGGACCCTCTTGATATTACTATGAAATATCCTCTTGGATTAGAGTTCCTAGACTTTTAGCCTATATTAGCTGGTTATTCTGAAGACTGTAGTCCAAGTTATTTGAGAAAACCTGGAAAGCTGAAAAAAACTACACTTGTTCTTGTATTCTGAGAATTAAGTTTGGCTGTGTAGGAAATTATAAAAAATCATAGTATCTTTCTTGCTTATATTTCCTTTAACACAATCCTTATTAATATATATAATATACATGCCATATGACCAAATAGAGACCCAGAAATCAAAGAAGGATAAAGAAATCCACAAAATTTCAGACAAGGCTTTGGACAAGAGAAGATGGATATTTGAAGTATTTACTAGCCCAAATAGATCTAAGTCCCACGAGTCTGAATTCCACACTGTGTATCAGTTATATCATATCAACCTATAGATGTTCTGCCAGATGAAACACACTTGCCTGATGCCTTCTTACCTTCAGGGACAGAAACTAGTAACATCTTAGAAATCCTACAAAAAACTATATGTGCAGAGCTATACCAAAGTCTGGTTTTCCCCTCTTTTTTTCCTTCATGCGTAAATGAAATCTTGTTCCATTCTTGAGCTCTCACGTCATTGTCTTGGCCTACTATTCCCAGCAGAATGAGGTAACCAAGCTGTTCGCTCTCCCCTTCTTCTATTTTCCTTGACTATGCAAATGATGTCATGGGAATGAAAATTTCATTTAGTCCTCAAAACAAAAGTCAATGCATATTAGAGCATGCAGTTCTTTCAATTTAGTTCTCCAAAGGTGTTTTTGAGGATTTTATTAAAGCAGCTACTGTGTGATCCCAAAACCAGATGCAGCAGACTTCATGAATTATAGCCACATGCTATGTTGTGTGTTTCCCTGTATGCTAAAGAAATGTTTTGAAATCAAATGCAAAGCATTGTACATCCCCTGTACCTTTCCTTATGAATACAATATTCATCATACAGCAATTAGGTTAAAATATGTAAATCAGTCTTGCTCAACTTGGTGTTACACTATAGGAAATGTAGGATGATAGATTAATATTTCGGGAACTTTAACTGAAATAATGGTCACAACATAGATTGATTATTTCAAAAAAGTAACATAATAGCTGGACCAAGAACACACAAAATTTTAAAATAAAAATTGTATAAAAAACCCAGTCACATTGAGGTTGAATTCATTTTTTATTTATATTTAAAAGAATTCTGAGATTCTTTAGAAGTTCACAATAGTATAAGAAATTACAGAGAACTATTGAGATACATTATTAATGGACTATTATCAATGGATGATAGATTAAAAAACTGATTATTTTCCAAGCTGGACAAACAGAAATACATTTTTAAGGTTACCATTCACATTGCACAATAATTTTACAAAATTGAATAATCAGTCTGCCTATTGTTCTTTACCATGATCAGCAGACTATCAGAATATTTTCCTTACAATTGATGATATCTAATTGTAAAAATAATCCAACTGTGGTAAAAATAAGCTTGTGATTTATACTAATACTATACCATCATTTCTCAGAAACATGTTTATGCCTAGTTAAAAAAAATCACAGAAACATTACAAAAATTAAGATGGTGAGTGCTACCAATATTTTTTCCCCATGCAATTGTTTTCTGATTCCCATAGACCAGGGGTGTCAAACATACAACGTCACATGACGTGTCGCGACATATCACAACTTTTTTTCCATTGCCGGCAATGGGGTGGGTGCAGTTTCAGCATGACGCATCTGGCCTGCGGGCCAGCAGTTTGACACCCCTGCCATAGACTGTCTGGACAAGTCCTTGCAGTTTTCTTGGCAAGGTTTTTCATTGCCTTCTTCTTAGGGATAAGAAAAAGTGACTGGGCCAAGGTCACCCAGCTGGATTTGTGACTAAGTCAGGACTAGAATTCACAGTTTCCCAGTTTTTAGCTGATACATTAACCACTACAACAACCTAGCTTTTAATAAATAAATATGAAATCTTAATTCATAAATTACAGTCTACAGTGTGAGATGCAGAACACCTAATCTCTCCAAAGCTTCGGTCAGAGCAGCAGAACTATGAGACCTCATACCAAACTTTGTGATCATGACTGGAAAGGTTCCCTCCACTTTGAAGTATCCATGAAGATAGAAGAAGATGCATGGTAGAGCCATAAACAAGGAAGTGATCCTTCCCTTGTCCAAACATCCTTGGCACAATCATACACTTCCATCTCTACTTGATAGTCGCCCTCCATCCCTTTCCAGTAGCCACCTGTGACAAACAGCTTACCACCGAGTGGTACCATTCCACCATTTTCATGCAAAGTATGAAGCTGTTGCACCTGAAAAATTTACATTAGTCATGTTGGGATATTTTAAGAGGTTAGCTGAATTTATACATAGAGCAGCAATAGATTAAGCAGAAAACCATATAGAGCTTATATATAGTTACAGGAGGGGAACACATTTATGCACTGGGATGAAAGACAGACATTGTCACATGCATAAAAATATACCCCAAATGAATATCTTTAAGCCTCATTGACTCTATCATTTGCAGGATCACTAAACTGTGAGGGTTAGTTATGCAAGAGATAAAACTATATTTATATACTTATTTTAAGTGTTTTTAAAATGCCATCCAAGGAATTGGTGCACAAAACTGGAAATGAACTACAGGTAGTCCTCATCTTACAACAGTAACGGAACCTGCCCATTTTTGTTGAAGGTTCGAGTTGTATGGTAAATGAAACACATAGTTAATGACCTCAGCATCCCTGCTTTCCCAAATGCATTTGTTAAATGAATCCATGGGTTGTAGAATGTAGGGTAACTCATGGAGATCATGGCTGGCACTAGAGAAGAACACATTGCAAGGGGAGCAAAAGCAGCAACATTTCTTTTCTTGTATTGTGCATAGAGCTAGCATGGCTGGCACTGGGGAGGAATGTTTTTTTGATGGGAGCAAAAGCAGCAAGATTTCTTCCCCTTGACTGTGACATGTGGCCCAACAAGGGCCCAGTAAGGAAGGGGCTTCTCTGAGCTCTGGATATCTTTGAAAGGTAAGTGAGCGTACAGTGACCGAGGGTGGGAAGGAGTGCGTGGAACCCAGTGGGGTGGCAAAACAGGCCCAGTGCCTCTGGGGATCTGGCAGGGCAGGAAGGGAGGGAAATAGGTGGGTGGGTGTGCTGCAGCATCTCTGTGGTCGGTCATAAGGGCAAATGACCATGGGGGTGGTGCGGGAGTGGTAATTTTGAAATGGATTCCTATGTAGCTTTGGAGGGTAGGTGTTGTAATTTCAAACATTTGTTAAATGGCCTGTCGTACCTCAAGGACTACCCGTATTTACTTAAAGATAATATATAACATAACACTGAAAATATAACTGCTTACAAGAACTATTTGCAGTAAGTATAGCAAATTAAAAAATATCAAAACATGCTAAAACAAACCAGCCCCAACAATAGTTCCTCTAAATGTCTGACAATTAATTCAGTTTTAACCTGGCATCAGAAATACTGCATTTTTAAGTCAATGTTCTTGAAATGACTACTCCAGAGTCACAGTGTCCCCAAGAAAAAGCCTCTCAGTAAATGCATAATGAAACTCTGGAAATAATGGTATTCAGAAGAGGACCTTATCAGACTTTCAGAGATCAATGGATTAGTATGGAAAGAGACACTCATCAGCTATTTGGATCACATCTTTTAAAATATTTTAATTATAATCATCAGATCATAAGACTTTAAAGTTAATAATATAATTATTTCTGTATAAATGTAAGAAGAACAGATCAGGCTGAATTTGTCAAAATGTCCATGCTCATTTTAAAAATACAAATCACCCTACATTGATTATTTTATATACAGAAATTTTTTGATACAGCCTTTTAAAATACTGTAAAAATGTATTTTTTTCCAATGTAATTTTTTTTAAAAAAATTCTATGCTCCCTTCAGTATGCCTCTTTCCTTAATGTGTTTTATTATGTTTTTGCAGATTTTGGGGGGGGGCATTTAGTTAGTGTTTGTGACATTAAAAGCAGAAGACCCGAATTCTGTCTTAACAAAATTTGTAACACAATCCTTTATATATTATTGCTTGACCCTAGTTTAAAACAGATTATCTAATTCAAAATACCTAGAATTGTATGTTTCTTAAAGATGTTTGGCAGACAAATTCTTCTATCCAATTTCAAGCAACAGATGAATAATTTTCATAACATTAGTTAATAATAAATCAAGGTATATACAATATATGATTAGGTGGAGAAGTGTATGAATATATGGTAATACCTACAAAAGAATACTGTCATACTTTGGACTGAATACATGATATACATTTATTGATGTATAGCCCCAAGAGCCATAAAAGTCACTATTTCTCTTCCTACCTATCCAGCAACAATATACAGTTTGCTGCCATATTAGGTTGTGTCACATATACTTGCTTTAACTTTTGCCTAGCCATCTGAAAACAGTAAGATATAACAAGAAATGAGACTGTTCCTAAACAGTCCTTTAACAGAATCAAGTAGAAAATTGGTTTGGAAAGGAATTGTTTAATGACAAGTTGTTACAACAAAATTTTTAAGGGGAACTGGCAAAAGCAGAACCAATGGGCAGCCGAAATAGACAGTGTTAACTACTTATTCATACATTAAAAGAGATGGGAAATCTGGCAGGGTATCTTCTGCACCTGTCCTGTGCATTGGAGTCATCTGAGCAATGACGCCATGTGAACAGCTGCAGATGGATTTCAGCATGACACTGAAAACCAACCTTACAACAACACTGCTTATATCTTCACTGAAGCCAAGCAGCCAGCAGACTAGGACAAGGTTATGTTTTTGCTTGAGATACCTTCATTCAAGAAGCAGATCTTGTTTTTCTGAAACATGAATACCAGTTTATATATTAAAGACCCACAAGGTCTGTTTTGCTGACCAGCGATAATTCTACTAAGGCAACCTGAATCTCTGCTATAATTTGGACTGCAGCTAGATGTGAAATTCTGGAAGCTGAGTCCTGATTCATTTTGAAAGTGCAAGGCTGGGAAAGGCTATATTAAAATATTGTTCATTGTTTTTTAATCAAATGTGTAGCAGAGAGGCATGAATATTGACATTTACAAACATTCCCCTATGGTTTCAAATATTACTATATGAAAATGTTCATAATATTTTTATTTTGCCTTCACCCAAGGAATAACAGCTGGTTATACTGTTTTCATTGTCTTGGGTATAACAACAATTTCTTTTTAGCTGTTAATATATTATTAGTAGTATTAGTATTAGTTATATTGAGTCCACCTTAGAAAAATCAGGTAAAAATAAACACATCCATTCTTTGTAATTCTGCACATAACTGGTGAATATTTAAATAAGTAAGACCCAATCCAAGAATACTTATAAATAAAATAATATAGTTGCTCCCCATTTACCTACCTTCTGCCAGATGTTAGCATCAGGATCATACACAAAGACTTTCTTTGTATTATCACCAATAAGGTAAATGACTCCATGCAAGGAGGCACAACAAGGAGCAGAGAGGTACTTGGGGAGAAAGGGAGATGCAATTATACTCCAGACATCTATTAAAAATAATAATAATTTTCATGAAAATCTTCATTATCACTGAATAAAACTCATAGTTTAATATAATTAAAAACTGTTTATTAAAATCACATGTTAATATCTATGGTGGAGTAATTCAGATTGTTTAAGCAAAAATATATAAATAAAAGCCAAAGCCTGATAAATTCAGATTATACTATTTTTATTATTACCATCAAACTAGAAAAATAAAAAAGTATAAAATATAAAAGCTCCATACATATACATAAAATATGGTTACTGAATGTTTTCGATAATGAAAGAAAAACTGTACTAGAAGTGAACTATCTCTTTGGCCTAAATGTTAAAACTTTTGTGGAGCTATCAAAATGAATGAGAAATAATCTAAGAAAGTGGAAGTCATCAGCGCTCAAAGGGGTCTCACACAATCTCTCATAATCAATCAATCAACCATCATCATCAACATTTTGGTAATAGTCTTCCTTCTGAATGTGTAGAGAATATTAATATATGGAACATATATATCCATACACTTACACAAACAGATTTTGACACCTATTATACATATTACTCAGACACATACCCTCATACATAGATTCTTTTTCTCATATTGCAATCAGAAAAAAAAATCTAAGCAAGGAGACAATTTTCAAGGAAAATAACATAGCAGGTGAGAAAATAAACACATTTCTCTAACCTGTTCAGATGGTTTCCATTTTTTTTCTGTCTTCTACTGTCTTAGCTATTCCACATTGTATCATTTGAAAACCCTTGCCTCCACTTCATTAATTAACATGCTAAAAAGACAAGGTCCAAGACTGAATTGAACGGGATTCCATTTAATATCTACTTCTAGTTTGGAGAGGATCTACTGATGAGTACTTTTTGAATACAGTTTCCGAGCTAGTTAATCCACTTAATTACCATGCTGTTCAGCCTACATTTAACTAACCTTTTAATCAAAGTACTAAAATACACTTTGTCAAATATTTTGCTGAACACAAATTACATCTACACTTTTTGTAATTCTGCTAGAGAAATTTACCCAATCAAAACATGAGATTAGCCTGTCAAAAGTTATTAGAAATGTCCATGTTATTTGGAATGCTTTCTTCTAGGCAGACTACTAATGATTTGGTTTAATCTTTCCAGTATCAAGTGAAACAATAATACATTTCAAGGGTTTGTAGAGGAAAGCATAGAGAGATAGAGGTGGGTCTTTGTTG
Organism: Crotalus tigris; assembly: GCF_016545835.1. Lineage (NCBI taxonomy): Eukaryota > Metazoa > Chordata > Lepidosauria > Squamata > Viperidae > Crotalus > Crotalus tigris. The sequence continues at coordinate 33,941 of NW_024097214.1, read as the reverse complement.
AATAATTATACAGGAGGCAGTGAATAAAAGGCACATTATATGGCCAGAAATGAAAGAAATCCCAAAGCTTATCACCATTTTGAATATAACAGAACAAGATGAGATGGTGGACAACTGATAATGCATTTTATAAACACTGTTATCTCTATCTAACATTAAATGAGCGGCAAGTGGAGGATTCTGATATTTACTGTAATACAGGCACACATGTTTCATGATTATCATCTAATGTTTCCTGGTCAAACTAACCTTGGCTTACATTGCGTAACAGTTATTACAACTAGTAAGTTGATGCTAGCTGAGAGAATTCCAAAAAGCTATGACAAAGAAGTAACTTGAAAGTTTCCTCATTGCACATGCATGTGTTGTGGAAGTTATGTATAAGCTAGATAGCTGGACAAAGAAGACTATGAGCAACTGTCTATTTAAAATTAAAATAAAATTAAAATAAAATTAAAATAAATAAATGCTGTCTTCAATTTAAAAAAGTACTTCTAACAGTAGTCAGGTGATATAGGATATGTGATGCAAGGAATAATACATCATACATTTCTTCTGCCTCAAATCCATACATTTTTGTTTCTTAAATAAATAAAAGTTATAGCAACAACTAGGGTTCAACATGTCAAATAGTCCACAGACAATTCATTATAATCAAAGAAAAATTCTCACATATATTTCTGAGTTCTTAATATCCCACAATTATTTAGCATTTCCATTTAAAGAGGTATTATTGGAATGTTCTATGATTAGCCTTGACTTCAACGTGGATCAAAGCATACATCTTTTTATTTATATGGGAGAAAGTACAGATAGTGTTTATTCATAAAAGACAAAGCAAAGCAATGGTTTTGAAGGATATTGTTGTAATGAGAGCACCTATCCAACTACACAGATCCTATTGGGGGGGGGTGTATGTGGAAGAGGCAAGAATGTGTCCTACACACAGAAATCCTGCTCATGGTTATGATCAGCATATTTGTATGATACTTGGGCAATATATTACAGGAAATGATAGATTTCCATTCAGTATTAGTTGTGACAAGTTTTATAAGGAGTTTAGAATCAGGTCAGAGAATACCTTTCAATTATTATAAAATACAAAAGAACTTGTTGCAAAAGTACTGCCAGCTACTTCCTTAGAAGTATTTTCTATTCCTTCTTACCAATAGCAGGGTTGTAACACTGGAGGGTCAATGTATTGTATTTGACAGCACAAGAACCAATGAGGTACAACTTCCCAAGACATCCGGCTATAGCAAAATTACTGACGTACTTCAAGGCAGGACTGACAAAGCACCAGCTGTCATTGTAAGGATCATAGCATTCTACTTCCACAATATCCATTGTGGTTCCTTTGAAATACATAAAAAGTGGGAGGAAAGTTTGTTACATAAGCTTGCACCAATACAGGCAAAGAGCAAGATACATGCTTAAGAATCTCACAGGTCATATGAACTTGGCTTACTTATTTCAACATATCTATTTCAACAATCTATTTTTCAGCCTTACAATAAAGACTGGTTCTTCCATTCAAATTACATGCAGCCAATGACTCATAAAAAGTTATTATCCATGGTATGTAAGAGATCTAAAATGGTCTCAGTGCACATCATGATGTAAAATAGTTCCTATTAACCAAGATTCATGCCTGAATACATGTTAGAGCCCCAAACACTTTTCTCCACAATTTCTTAAAAAAAATGAGCCTGAATTATGATCCTCTTCTCTCACTTTTTCAGCTCTGATAGTTGCTATATCAGAATTTCTTCCTCATTCTTGTCCTCATCCTCATCCCTGTAGAAAAACAAGTCTAGGTCTACGACATATAACCACTATGTGACAGAAGTGACCTTGTGAAATGTTAGATTTTTCTAATTTAGTATCCATCAGAATGCTGCTGTGACTTTCTCTTGCAATCTACCACACCTCCAAATTGTAGAAATAAATATTCCTGGAAATTCAACTGTTACATTTTTGTGCAGGTTGGATAATAATTCTATTTCTTTCAGGCCTCTGCTGTTCTATGCCTGTAGAGTAACTTTCTCCAACCATCTGTCCTCTAGAGAAGTATAACTACAAATCCCTTAATCTTAGCCATCAGTTAGACTGGAAGGCTCCTGCACAATGAGGCTTTCTTTTATTATATATCTCGTTTCCTACCACCAATGGCATAGATCTCTCCATTGAGAACAGCACTAGCATGATTCGTTCGGGGCTTCAGCATTGGAGCAATGGACTTCCAGACACCTTTCTTAAGGCAGAAGCACCAGGACTGTGTTGTAGACCAGGTGTCATTCTGTGATCCTCTGGAGCCCCCTGAAAGCAGAAATAATTATCGTAGTCATTGTGAAAGTAATCTTTTATTATTTTTGGAGTTGACATTTGTTCACTCCTTTTGTTTCTGAATCTTCTACAAGCCTTCTACAATTTACAGAATTTTTAGATAAAATGCTTCTTCTAAAATGATGGAATATTATTATATTTGCCTTTTACTACCTGACTATGGGATCTGTGTGCTCTATTGTAATTATTTCTCTTTTATTGGTCAGGTAAACAGAATAAATCCATCCAAATTTATGGAGAAACATAAAATATGTTATAGTTTTGGTAACACCATAAAATCAGAAAATATGCTATACTTACCTGTAATGTAAATGTTGTTGTTTAGAGCAATCATAGAAAAGCCCCATTTATTATAATCTGGAAAATCAGGCAAAGCAATCCATGTTTCTAAAATGGAAAAACCAAATGTATAAATAGCTTGTTAAATTCTTACATTCTCCTGAGAGCTTTGCCTTGCATGATAAAGATGGTTCTGCATAGTTTCTATTTTTAGAATATTAGCAGTAATAAATGTGTTGGGCAAAACTCCAAAATCTTCTTGTTTTCCCTACATACTGTATCTCTACTTTCTCTTTCTATCATTGAGCAGGATGCATGTCCTATATGCAGCTTTCTTGTGTTATATTTTTAATCAGTAACAAATGTCTAGAGCTTAAGTTTCTCCTCAATCCAAATTTTTTCTTTCCCATAACCTGACTTTAAATTCCTAGCCAAGTAGATGGCTTTTTATAATGAGTGTGCTATTAGTTCCAATGATATACTTTGTGCCTTCAAGTATGCTGGCCTTTCGTGAACGGCTAAGTTGTTTTCTCAGGCTGGGTGTTTGGTGAGCTCAGTTGATTGGTTTGTCTGTTGTGATTTATTATTGAACATAAATGGGAAGGATATATTTTGACCTCTGGCACATGATATATTGATTGTTGTGATTTATTTTTTAATTAATTTGAGTTGTTTTGCTGTTGTTTAGTTTTCATTGTTAATTGACCAGAGGGCTGTAGTGGTGAAATGGGGGAACATTATACATTGTTTAAATAAATAATTAAATGAAATATCTTTAGGCACATATTGAAAAGTCCATGTCATCGTCCCTGTAACAGTAAATGAGTAAAGTACCACACTGAAAGGTATAATAGGCAGAAGAGCTGATAGAGCAGAAAACAGCAACAATTTTCCCATAAACTTTAAATTTAGCTACAAATGGCAATATAGTAACAATTGAAGAATAAACAAAGACAACACCAAGAAAAATGGGGTTTCATGATGAATCTCAGGTCAGGAAGATGCCACTATGCACATATTCAAACAGAAAACCCCTATAAAGCTAAAGATAATGTGTTGTCATCAAGAGTAAGAGATCTTTAAGCGGTCAGTATTATGTTAACAGAAAGAATGAGCAGGATTATAATGAGGAACAGAGGATAAAATATAAGTAACGCAAGGTTATATACTTTCAGGTAAAATGAAGATTTTCTGCTGGAAATAGAAGAATGTGAAGTCTTTAAAATATCTGATTTTGATTGTTCTTTCAGATAAAACTCGGAAAGCTTGCCTATGAAAAAGAGAAAGCTCAAAGAGGAACTGTAGCTTGAACAAATCAAAGCAAGAAATTATTGGGGATAAATAATAAATGTAGCCAAGGTGAAAGCAAAGAACAGATTCCATTTTGTAAGGTTGTACACAAACAGGTAAATTGGCAATACATTAAGCATGGGGTATAGTGAAGGGAGAACTAAAATACATCCCTATCTCTGGGATTGCAGTGCTTTTGTCAATGATATCGAGAAGAATGAGGAAAGGAAACTCAGAAGTAAAACTCTAAGATTTAGTCTTAGATGATGAACTATCTAACTGAATCTATCATGTTTCCTGCAGATATATATACTTCTATGAGCTCTTTTGAGAGGAATGTTACAACTACTACTGCCTGTATAGAAAAGTAAAATTTGTGTGTATATAATAAGCATCAATATCTGATAATCCCAATCACATTGCAGTATTACAGTCAATCAATATTTACTGACAATTATGTAGATGGACTCAGTGCTTGGCCCCCTTTATAGGACTGTCCAAACACTTCTCTAAAAATAAAATTTTAGCACTGATTTATTAGAACATATAATACCCAGATATGTTTGGCAAAAATTTATGTATGGACATTATTTGTTTCTATGTTCACAATATTGTCAACATTGCCCTAAAATTACATTATCTTTTCCAGATTACACCAAGTATCCAGAATTTAGAGCCCTAGCCTCTAAATTTGTTCCTTTTCCAACTTCAGTGAATTTGTAGGCCAGTCTGACAGGTTTCACTATCAATGTGAGCCTGGGAGGAATGCAGTTGCTTCACAATAACAAACAGCCCAAGAAAACCCAGAACATTACATCATCTAGAAATCTAAGTTGCCTGTGGCATGAATGTTTCCATTCACATTCGTATATTTTTTATTCAAAGTGGGTCTGGAGAAGTGCTCTTTGATGTGGCAGATTGCTTATTTTTCCCGCCTTTCCTTTCACTTTCTGAATGAGGCAGAAGATAAAGAAAGGCCTTATAATTGGGCAATCAACATATATAAATAATAGTTTAAAAATATGACCTAGCTTTATAGATATGGAGAGGTTTTGCTGTTAATTCCAATGAAATTTCACAAAGGAAAAGAAAACAAAGAACTGTGAAGAGAAAATTCAACAGAGCATAAGCCTGATCCCAATATTATAAACTCTCTGAATGTGCCCATCCCCACTCCCTCCCTGGAAAGATATTCCAGCCATAGTATTGCATAATCACGATGATGCCAAAAAGCCAAACTATATGTCCTACATTTTCAGATTTGTATCACTTGAACATCCAGCCTGGCCAGAACTGCTTGATCGTGAGATGGATGGCATATAAATTTAATAACAAACAAACAAACAAACAAACAAATAAATAAATAAATAAATAAGTTTCAATTCTACAACACTATTGTTGCTGTTGCACTGCAGTGCTCAGTAGCATGAGCTGGAGTACTCTTTAAAATGTTCCGGCTCGAAATAAAGATGTTCTGGTGCTGTATATCACTTACTAGTGTTAGTGTTATAAAAAGCAAAATTTCTGGAGAGGCTCGCTGGCTGTTCATCTTCCTCATTTTCTTCCAAAGCTCTGCCACCCACAACCACCAGCACCTCTTCTAGCTTCTGTGGAAGGGCCTTCAGTCTCTGCTGGACAAAGGGTTTGTTCTCTGCCTTAGAGTAGGAAAAAAATATATATTTCACAACATAGAAAGCTTCTAATTTTGCACTACTCCTCAGGTGCTTTTTTCAACAATTTGTATGTTGTACATTTAAAATTGTAGGAATGTACTTGGTAAAGCAAAACTTCCCAATTATTCCTGTAATGAATCTATATACTTTTTAGCTCAAGCAAAGCAGGCAGTTCAGCCTACTCTTAATATGAGTGAATTGATTGATTTCTTCCCATATGCCTTCACATTATTTTGCAATTTGAACACACTTGGACTATGTACTATTTTTTTTTCTTAAAATAGAAAATAAAAAATAGAATTATGCATTTTAAAATTGCTTTTCTTTGATATCTCAACCAGATAATGTTATGAGGCACATATCCCTCTATAACAGTTCAATTACACTTGGTAAACACAGAACAATAATTCATCCACCATAATTTCAGTGGAACTTTTTAAAATCTACTTTTCTTGTCCCCCAGGTTGCTTTCTATGCTGCAGAGAGATCCTAATTATGATGATAATAACAATTCTAACATTTAAAATTTTATTCTGAAGAATACTTTGATTAGCAGTAAATAATGCAAGTTTAAACACAATGATGATGATGTTATCCATTCAATCCAGTCTGAGAACTTCACTGTCTACTATTCAGAACATGATTCCAAGAAAACAAATGAAGTGGCATTTATAGTAAGGAAGTTTAAACGTGTTGGCCCTATAATTAATATGTAAACTAAATAGCGCATTTTATGAGATACTGTACAATCAGCCACCCTCTATCTGCCAGCCCAGCCACAGCCGAACAAGTCCAGAGGTTTTTCCAAGTAGCAAGTATTTCTTGGTTTCTGAATCATTAATGTCCCTAACCAGCCCAGGATGGTTATTTAAAAAGGAAAGAATTGCCACTTTCCCCCTAGGATAAGAATATGAGTCTTTGCCAGTTTAACTAAATTTTAGATAAAAGCTGGGAAATCTGTAAGTTCAGATGTATATAGCAAGAAAACCAATCACTAGTCCAGAAATTCCCTAGTCTACGTTCTAGCCTTCAAACTGAACTAGAACTGGGTCAAAAAATACATAGTACCTCCAAACACTGACCGTGCTCCGATGTCTGGCAATGATAACCTTGCAAGCTTCTGATTCTTGAATCAGTGGTTCAGATGACAACATGTTTTGCAGATACTGATCTGGCAATGAAACCAAATGCACTAGGTCAAGAAGCTCTGGAAGGTGCACCACTCTGGCCAATTTTTCATACTTGACCCACCTGAGCACAGCTTCAACCAGGCTTTGTTCTTTTTGTACTTGGAGTAAGTTGTTCGAAAGATAAATAATTAGCCTCTCTTTGGAAAGTTGAAGAAACTCTTCCTGTTGAGATACAAGTTCAAAATTTTCTTGCAAAAATGACCACGCCTCAGATGAAATCTCTGAACAGCCATGCATCTCTCCAAATTCACAAATGCCTAAACAGTTGGTTGCATCCATCTGCTGTCTCAAGTACCGACTGCAAACTTTCTGGATAATGGGGAACTGAAGTTGGCTGGATGTCCTAATCAAGGCTTCCACGTTCCCCTGATTGATGGTCATTTTTCCTGTGTAAACAAAATTAATCAAGGACTCCATAGTGATAGGATCTACTTCTTTGAGCTCTACACGTGCTGAAAAGCTTTCCATAAAGTCACCAGCAAACATAGCATTGAAGTACTGGCTACAGAGGGCCAGGATACTGCGATGGCAAGGGAATTCATGTCCCCCAACAATCAAAGTGACATCTGAGAGTTTGGGATTGCAACGTAGGGTCTGCAATCCTTCCAGAATAGATTGAGCATGGGATGGAAGGCAAAAATCGAAGTCGTCAATGTTCCTCACCATGGTAATATTCTGCAAAAGGCTCTAATTCCGTACTTGGAAATGATTTTAGATGCTCCCAATAAAGAATAATTTTTCCAATCCTGTTCACAGAATAAAAGGAACAAAGTCACACTGATTTCTGAATAAAATGGGCCTTTTTAAATAATTCCATGTTTACAGTATGCAATGCAATATTTATTTTTAATTATTTACATCATTTCAACTCTGAAATATACAAATAAAATCTAACATACTACACATTATCTACATAGTCCCTTAAGCTAACAAATAAATAAACAAAATCATAGAGTGTTAATTGTGATTATCCTGATCTTACAAGTAAAATAAATCTGTATGACCATAGAATACTAAATATGAGTGATGTTTCCTCCAGAACTGTCAGGACCAGCGCTCTGCCAGGTTCTGTAGAAGATGAAATATTGAAGAGGCTTGTTGATCTCAGAGATACACTATTAGTAACCCATGGAACCACTATATCATTAATTTACCTCATACACACATATACACACAAACAAGCTGCAGTATCCAAACCAAAAATAAGCAGGCATTCAATATAAGAACTGAAAAGGGACAAGGTATAAAAGCAGGTGTTGATTATTCTGGGTCTACTTCTGAGATTCCTGTCAGATTTGCAATTACATCAAATAAGGAAAGAGAAATCAGAGGACCTGAAGCTAAAGACAGATTGATTATTTAGTAAAATTGGAACCAACGAGGATTTATCTTTTGCCAGAAAAAATTGCTTGTGGAATTTCTCAGGAGGTCACTATTGCACTACTATTAAGTCCTTTAAGAGGTCCTTTAGAAGGTCCTCTAGAAGAATAATAAACAGGATGAAGTTTCAATCCTATGCCAGGTGATATTTCTCTGATCCCTAACTGTTAACAGCCCTTTCCTGGAATGTTGCTGGCTGAAAGCAAAACTTAATGATATCACTTTATTAAGTATAATATGAAACATGATGTTATCTTTTCACAGGAAACTTAACTTGCCAGTGAGCCAATGCTTTATAGTTATAAATCTTTTTTTAGTAGGGGCAGTTACTAGAGCAGGATGAGGAAATCTTTGCTGTGATCTAATCTTATTATATATATATACACACACACACACACACACACACACACACAGAAACATATATGCCAACCACAACCACACTCTTTTATAAAGCACATCTGGAATAGATTGAAGTTATATACTGGTGATTATAAAGCAAATCAGACATATGTTATAGTAGCAGGTGATGTTAATGCAATGTTAGGCACTGATGATAACTATAATAACTACAATACCTATAATTTCCCCCTACAATAACTATAATTTCTACCTATCTACTGTAAAGATAGTTTCTCTACTTCTGCATCAGTCAAAAGATATGATAGGAAACTTCTACAGGCTATGTTTGTTTCAAAATTTCTACAAACTGAATTTGGATAGGGATGGCATGTGGAGGAAGGTGGAACAGATCAGGAAGGATGTGGGGGAGTTGGGGAAGGGATGTGGGTTGGGATGGACAAGACAGGTGTCACATTAGTCATGGAAGGTGCACAGGGGCAGCATGGGTCAGGCAGGGTGCGTGGGGTATGAAAGAAGTGCTGTGTGGGTCAGGGAAGGTGCATGGGGGGCTTGGATTGGGTCAGAGAAGGTCATGGTGGATTAGCAAGTGGTGCTGTGTAGGTTGCAAAAGGCATGGAGGGGAAAGTACATTGGGGAAGGTACCTGGGTGGGCAGCACATGTCAGGGAGCCTGGGAGATGTGGAATGGGCTAGGAAGGGTATGGGGGGTTCTTTCATTTTCCTCCCTCCCTCCCTCCCTCCCTCCCTTCTCTTTCCAGCAGGCAGGTAAATGGCTGATGCTGGGTGGGGGACAGAGAGAAGGTTGGGACACTAGGTGGGAAACTGTCATGGAACAATGAAAATGAAGATCATATGATGCAACAGTAGCACAGCAGCACAGCCAGTAGCTTTGAAGCAGCCATAACATTCCAAAAGTCATTCCCTCAGGACTCATGATTCCCAGATTTTGACACATTCTGTAAGTCAGCTCATTTGAAGTACCTTGATTCAAAAATGGTTGCCCTATGATGCACTGTTACGCCATTAAAACTCATGACCAGAATGTTAGATGAGTCAATCATCAACCACTACTCCAGTTATTTCCTGTTCTCATATTTTCCTAGCCTCAAAGATTAGGAACCAGATATTTCAGTCAAAACTCTAGTCTGATTTAAGAGGCATATTTTAGTTCTCTTGAAATTCTTTGGCATTTATTGCTAGGATGAAGATTTAGTAAGTAAGTAAGTAAGTAAGTAAGTAAGTAAATGTCCAGGTATTTGCTAAACATTCTAGAATCTACAGTGACTACTATACTAAGTGACTCAGTGACACAGTGATTCACAAAACTGAGCAGACCAAGACTCTCAAATATCTTGGAATCGTTTTTCAGGTCTCTGGCAGGAGAAATGCTCACTCAGACTAGGACTATGTAGCTCAGAATGGCAACTGGAACTTTCAATTGATCAAGAAGAGGTGCCTTACTCATTCTTGCTAATTTACAGTTACTGTTTGCCAAAGTGTTATTCTCAGCTCCCATACAGTGTTCAACTAGAGCCTTCTACTAACTACTCAAAAGTAGAAACTGCACAGTTCTATGAAGTATCTTTCAAGTTCTTTATGTACTGGTTAAGGTTAAAAGTTAAAATTAAAGTTAAAATTAAAATTTCTACCATAGTTTGATTACTTAAGCAGATAATGTCAGTGCTAAGATAGAGGACGTGTGTATTTGAATTCTAGGGGTTCTCCAAGGAAGCTTTCCTGTTCTCAGGCTATGCCCAAGGGTGCTGACAGAGCAAATGCTGGACAAGATAAGTCAGTGTCAACTTTCCATCCCCCGTGAGGTTATTAGATTTCTTATAGTCACCCCACTCAGAAAGACTCTGGGTGGCTTACAACATTCACTATACAATTAAGAACAATTAAAAAATAGTTTAATAGGCCAGAGAAAAGCAGTCACACACATACATCAGGAGCTCTACCAACAGCTTAACTGCAGACCTGGGATTTTGTATTTCCATCTCAGTCTCCTATACCAGTGATTTTTTTTAACTTGTTTGAACCAACTGCCTCTTTTCCCTGCCTCAGATATTAATATTATCTCCACAAAACAAAAACAAAACCCAGACTATTGTTTTACAGAAGAGCCTTGGCAGTAGCAGTCTCAAGCTGGATTCTTGACTCACAAACAAGTAATTACAAATTGTTCCATTATCCTCAGCATATATCCAAATTACCCCTTTGGGTAATTACCTTCTACAGCCTCCCACATAGGAAAGACAAATATTTAATCCTATTTTATTTTGTTTTGCTAAACTAATCTACCATAAAATTTAAGATCATACAACATTTAAGAATCAAAACAATCTGAAAATTAATATATATCAATAAAAGGATATGCCAAGAAAGATTTGGAAACTACATTGTAAATAAAACAGCTTTCTTGCTAGGAATGAGAGAGAGTGAATGGTCCAAGGTCACTCAGCTGGTTTTATGCCTAAGGCACAATTAGAGTCCCCGCTCTACTGGGTTTTAGCCTGGTATCTTAACCCCTACAACCACTTTGGCTCTCTTGTTAATATTCTCTATCCATTATCTTGACAGGAATCATTACCCACTAACTTCCAGAGCTTACCTTATTAACTTCTTCTATACACTGGCAACATCTGATCTGGGAGAATGACCCTCGGCAGTGACAGTTATTAGGCTGGGTTTTTTTTCCCCAGCAGTTGTAGACTTTGTATATGTATTTTTAGACTGGTTCTTACAACCGGCATAGAGGAGGGTGGAGAAATGATTTGACAGTTATTCTCTCCAGACCACCTGCTCTTAAAGTAACACCCAAATAAGAAAGTAGGATGAGAACTTCTTAGAGGGAAGGTATGCAGCTACTGGAAGCAGATTTGAAGTGACTTCAATAAGTCTGAAATTTGATTTCAGTTTGATTAGGGTTCCTCTATAAGATTTTAGCATCTCATCAAAACCTGATGATATTTATGGCAAGCGTGTTGAATAAACACCAATTCTGTGTATACACACATACACACAAACCCACCCAGACGGTGGGCCTGTGTTTATTCAACATGCTTTCCCATAAAAACGTTAGCTAGAGTTTATTAGCTATCCCAATTTTCTGCATTTTCAGTAATCATCCCAGCTGGGTTTACACCATACGCTGGGCTAAAATGTGAGTTCTGTATAGTGTTCCCTGATCAAAATCTTATGACTAGATTCGATTTCTGCATTGGCTATTCACTAAATCCAGGGCAGTTCCAGCTTCGAGGAAGGTCTGGCCCAATATTGTTTTCAGGGATTTCTCTTCTCTAGGGAGACTTTACAGGGGGCAGGTTTTCTGAAGGAAAACAACAAGGAAAATTGCTGGGCCTAATGTATAATTTGGATTCCTATAATTCTCCTGGTGTAGTATTGTCATAAGACAATTTTGTCCCCTCATAAGGCTAAATGGAAAAGCTTACAAAGAAAAGGGGGCAATAAGTATATGCAATTGTGTTTCAGCCTTATAAACAGCAATACTGCCTCAGAGATGATTAATTAAGCAATATTTCATAAAATATATGCTATCATTGATTGCTACATTGATGAATATAGCCAAACTTATGTAATACAGTATATGTGTATGATAAAATCAACTTCAGTGTTCAAGAACTTTATGATCATCACTCTGATGAGGGTTTTTTTTGTACAACAAGAATAATATGAATTACAAGCCTCTGAAAACATGTTCTGATTAAGAAAAGATGTTAGTATATTTAAATCAGGGGGACACAAATTAAGCTCCCACCCCTTCCTGTGCCCCTCACTGTCCTTGACTCAAAAATTTGATAGCAAATTTTAATTTTCATTGTGATGGTAGCATACAATTGTTAAAGACATGGGGAGTAACCCTGATATCTATTTTATTTTTAGTTTAATTTATGTCCTGACCACCCATTTCTTGAAATAAGTATAGCTCCTGCATGCCATCCAAGGGCCAAAGGATCTCAAAGCAGATAGCAAACTCCAGATTTAAATCATATAGCTTGTAAAACATCCGGGTTAAAACAATATTTAAAAGAGGACATTCATATTGCAACGCTATAACTTAACAAAAGTTAGCAAAGGAAAACAAAAGACAATTCAGATTTTTGTTTAATGTAAAGTTTTATTTATATTGCTAGAAAGTTCACTGAGATCCAGCAGATACGGATAAAACTGATCCAGAAAAGCAATACTGTCAGTTAATATAAGGAAGACCTGAGATTGTATTTTGAGTGTTAAAAGCAATTCTAGTCTAGAAACCTAGAGCAAACCATGATATTTTTTTGAAATATCCTGGTAAGAAATAAAAAAAAAATTATGTTTCAGAGTAAAAATCCTCAGATAAAATACTGGATTTTGCTTTTTTGTACTTTGCTTTTATTATAAAAAGTAAGAGCTTTATAAAGAATAACTACATGGGGATACTATATGTATCAACTGAGATAAATGTTCTTATTCAGATTCTGGAACCCACATTATAATATTTTATGGAGAAATACATATAACCTCCAAATAATAGTAATAATACAGTACTCAAATTAAGGTATATTAGATATCCTTTCAAGTATTCAAAATCTCAAACCAGCATAATATGAGACATTAAAATTTATATTTCAGTAATATAAAGCTCACACCTAGAATGGATAGGTATAAAATAATAAGAAGCCAAGGATAGTCGCCCTTTTAAAAAAGTGACAAAAACTATTTTATTGACCAATTTCTTGACCCAATTTTATAGTCTAGGTTTTTTTGGTCTGTAGTTATATATTCAAAAAGTTCCAGACACGTATAGATGCAGGAAATTTTCTTTTCAAAAAAGCAAGAAGGAGTAACTTCCTGAATTTTGTTTGTGCTACCTTTCCTCCTGCTGTAGATGTGCCAGAGGGCAAAATCCCCATATATGTCCCCAGAAGAATATGCAACAGAATTATGTGGGGGCTTTTATGTTTTAGGGAACAACTCTTCAGGCAAATAAACTACAAAGCAAACAGACCAAATAGAATGTTCAGGTTTGGCTGCATGCATCTTAGAAATGGAAATAGCTGAAAAATACTTTTTTGTTCTGAATAAATGGTCATAAATTTGATTATTAATTCACTTTCTAGATAAAATAGCCATCCTGATGCAAAGTCTATGATTTTCCATAGGGATAATTTTAAATATCTCTCTAAGAAAAATTAGGATAATAAAATCCTGAGGGAATGAACTTCTATGGACTGTCCCAGATTTTGAACAGAATGTTGAGGCACTAAATCAAATTCTTGGAGAAGGATTCATGAATATGAAGGGTAAAAGTAGTGTCTTGAACATCTGCAAGCTTAAGCCATCAACGTTGTCACCTTAAATCCCCTCAAATGCAAGACGAATTCTGTGGAGATCTGATGATGAGCGGAACTTTTTTTATAGCTTTGTAGAATACAATCAACTTTGCATGAGGGCTGTTCCACAGCAGAAATTCATGCACAAAAGAAGCAAAGGGATGTGCCTGGAAAATGATATACCTTAAAAATCTATAAACTATAAGGTTCAGAGCTATTTTAACTTCCAGTTTTATATGAAAATGAATTTCTTCAAAATACGTGCTCAAAAGTAGAGATGACAGTGTACATGCTGTAAAATGCCTGCATCCTCTGCCATGTAAAAATATGAGCATTGAGAACATGTGCCAACAAAAATAACATGGAAACTGTTTAAATCCTTAAGCACCTTGTTAATTCATATGTAAAGACAAAGGACACCATGCCATAATGCAATAGGATTGTACAGATTTTTAACAAGGTATTCTGCTTAGTCAGATATCCATATGAAGCAACCTTTTAAAACTCTTTTGTAAAGAAGTACCTGGTTTTATTTGGCAAGGTAGTTGCTTCCTTCTACAGCAGTGGCTTCAGTAATGCAGACAGAGTTGCAATTGAGTAAGCAAGTAAAATGAGGGTTACAAAGTCTAGGGGAGATGAAAAACTGGTGGATACAAGAAGTTTTTGAAGAAAAGAGGATGGCATTGGCAAGAAGGATAAAACATTCCCTCCTTTACCTCCAACTGTTTTTATTTGATGGGGGTTTTTTTACAACAAAAGTCTTGCTGAGATTTAGTTTTTGCTGTATCACTTTTTTGTTGTTTAGATAAAATGAATTTTACAGACTTTTCTTGGTAATTCCCAAAGAGTTTATGTTTGCTAATTCCAGCAATATCCCTGAAGTAAAGAAACATAGAGCCAGTAGACTTCTTTGTGTAATCTGAACATCATTCTTACTTACAACAGAGATTACTAATGTAAAGGTCCTGATCCTTTAAAACTAAAGATCTCTGCTTCTTTTTCTTTCCAGAAAGCAAAACTCCTGTCAATGTAACAGCAGATATCATCATTACTACAGTTACCTAGTTCAAAGTATTTCCCTGAGATCTGCTCTTCAGGCTCAAGAACACTATCTGATATCCTTGCTTTGGTTATTATTGTTGGATCTGTTTCCATTGACAGCATTTGGAGTTCCATACTTTTAGTCATGTCGTTATTACCAAAAAAATGTTCCTTGATATCTTCAAAACTATCTTTCCAATTTCTTTTGCCTGCTGCAATCTCATCAATCACTGCTTTGTGAAAGGCACGCACTGTTTCCCACTGATGTCTACTCAGGTGATTGAAAACTTCAAAGCAAAGGAGATGTCTTCCTTTCCGTTCTTCAGGCGATAGATCCAGCTCCAGGATATGGAAGTAGCCAAGCATAAACATATCAAGACTCAAGCTGTTATAATCAGTAGGCTTACCCTTGACATAGGGTAAGAATTGTTCTGGAGAATAGATTGTGTGCTTATGACTTTGAGGTCCGACTTCCTGAGATGACAGCAGAGAAATGACATCCTTCCAATGACTGATTAACTTCTTAATAGTATATCTCTGATGAACTAAATGGACAAATCTCTTCATTTCTTTCAAAGGCTTCTGCAAAGGATCCTGCTGTTTTCTGAGCTCGGCTATAACCTCTACAAGATCTGCTTTTATAGGCTGCTGAGTACTTAGAGTCTTCCTAGTCAGCAGTTTCAAAGAAGGAGCATATGCAGATTTCTTCCAATGACTTAGAAAAAGTAGCACAATTCGTTCTTTTCGGAGGATGGCAGAGTGTGTTATTGACACATAGCTCTCACCTGCTTTAGAGGACAGTTGCTTATAGCTGATGTTGGAATCACTGGCACTTTCCTTATCTCCAAGCTTATGTTCTCTACCACTTAATTGCCTCTTGGTCTTACAGATGCTAAATAATGTTTGAATTGTCGACTCCTTGCTTGTGTCTTGTTGCAAGAATATGTTTTTCGAAACTTGGGGTTCAAAAGGTTTGTGGTAACTCAAAACATTAAGTTTTTCAAAATTGTCTCTTAGACTTTGTACAGAGATACTACTTTCTATGATTTCGTTATTGGCTGAATCTCTTAGGAAAAAAACTGTTTTGCCTGACTTCTCACTAGCCCCTTCTTTCTTGGTTTTATTTATATTGTTAAGAAGTAGAGACATATTTTTTACTACTCCAGACACATGATTGCACCAGGCTGGTAGCTCCTGGGTGTCATCCTGGGAGAAAGATTGAAGAAACTGAGGATTGACTGTGACACTGATAATGGGAGATGGAAAAACACTTTGTAGCTCTTCTGTTAGGTGTCTCAGCTCATTCTTAAATTCCTGGCATTTCTTTTTAATCTGCAGCTTCTCAATCTGATTCTCTAAGTACAGCAAATCATCATTTGTTAGTAGTTCCCCATAAGGGCCAAGGATAGCCTTGTGATCCTGTGAGTATTGCCAGACATTAGTATTTACTGCACAGCTTCCCTTGTTCTGGACAGGGCAAAAAAGAAAGCAAGAAGAAATTGTATCAAGTCATGTTCAGTCAAAGGCATAACTTCTCAGCCTGTCATTATTAGTGGAGTTACAGCATCTTAGATACAGTTGGAGTCTTTTAGCCTTATGGATGACACCACAAGTATGCAACTGGAAGACATTTTAAGATAAACTGGTGTCTCAACAAGAAATGAATCTATTTAAGTAAATGTTTTTGTCTACTACATTGTAATTCTATTCGTAAATATAAATTTTATAAGTTTTTAAGGCACCCTTAAATAGAGGGACAATACCTTCCACCCAAAAAAGCAGAAGATGTAACTCCAACCATCACCTGCCCACTGTAAATTTAATGATTTATGTAGTACCTTGTACCTTGCTTGAATTTGAGGGAAAGAAGGATTTTTCAACATAGTAAGTTCAAAATGAAATATTCAACTGGAATTATAAATAAATATGAGTTAGAAAAGAAATGAAGAGGCACTTTTTATTCTATTAGCTCAATGCAATACCTTCTTGTCTACCTCTTCTTCAGATGCTAGTTGAACCTGTAATTTTCTGACCATCACTTGCCGTTTCCATTCTGGGATACAGAAACCTTGCTCGTCATGGGTGGGCACCAATGCATCAATATCCAGTGCTCCCAGATTGTCTAGCTTTGATACAGTATTTTGTGTCTTCGTTTTTCCATCCTATATAGGGACAACTATTTCAAAGTTTAAGAACATCTCACAATGTCTCCTCAAATAATTCAAATAGTTATAATAAATAAACAGTCATAACAACATTTTCTCAAGAAATTAAGATTAATGAAAGGAACTGAACAGAAAACTGAAATGTGTAGATTAGCTTTATGATCTTTATGATCTCTTTTCTAAAAATCTGTATTTGATTAGCCAAATAGTATGACCTTGCAATGTAAAAAAAATCAAATACAGTTTGGAAGTTTAGCTGGAAGAAATCACCAAGAAAGATTATATGAAAGCCAAAGGAACATGAAAGATACGACACAGATTGAAAGATAGGCAATCAATGGATAGGATCTGAGAATTCTACTATGAATCTTTGCCTTCTTCAGAGATTTATTTATCTTCAATGGACTCAATTTATCTTTAATGGACTAAAAAAAATTATCAGGCTGAAAACCTATTAATAAAAATAAAATCTTAATAATGTTCAAATATTATTTATTGGACCATTGAGAAATAGATAAAATAAAAAATTGAAAGAAAGCTATTTTGACAGAGGATGCAGTAAAAGGAAGGAAGGAATTGGAGGAATCAAGCATTCGGCTCAGGAACATTTTAAGCTTCTTTAAAAAATGCTAGGTAAAAAAACTTACCAGCCTATGTTAAATTTTTGAGCAAAACACTCAGGATTCAGGATTAAATTTAGCCAATCCAGTAACTAGCACATGGCTAATAAGAACCATTTTTTGGTTTTTTAGGTCATGAAATTTGCAGTTGGCTTTTCAGGCATGATATATCGAAAGGTTTTATGTTAACAATATAAAGCAAGGAAGAACGTGGTATTCCAAATGAGTTGTGGATGCCATTACACTGGGGACAATCTTCACAAGAGTTTTATCCTAGCATTGGATATTTCACTAGGACTTCCACTTCCCAATCCCTCAAAAGTGGTTTTGAGACAATATCATCCCTGATTGTACAATACTTAGTACAAGTTAAAAAAAAAAAAAAGTCATGTCCCAAGAAGGACCGTTCCCGAAGAAATGGAAATTCCTTAATCCTTATTCCAAAGGGAAAAAAAATTGAATTGCTTGCATGTGCAGTCCACTGATCCATGTCATTGTATTGTAGTAGCAGTTAAGCTAGTTCACCTAGGCCAGGAAGATTTGGTTTCAAATCCTCAGTCAACTACAAAAACTAGCAAGCTTCTTTGGGACAGTTAGTCTCTCCAAGTACAATTTACTTCACAAAATTGTTGAAGGAAATAAAATTAGGGAACTATACCCTGAACACTCAGAACAAAGGCAGGAAATAAATTAAATGAAATACAACAAATGACTATGATAAATAAATATGTGTTGTGCATAGTTATCTAATCAAGCACAAAAAATATGAGCACCAAAACTGTTAAAACATTTTTTCCCTTGAAAAACATACTAAGGCAGTGAAGCCTAAAAACTGAGAGGCCTCGTAACATAAAAATTTCTATAAATGAAGAAATGGATTTCTCATAAGTTCCTCAAAGCAGCAGAATTCCAAAGAAATACTTCTTTTAGTATAGTCTCAAATACAACATCACTGAACCAAAAAAGATTCAATTCGGTTTTTAAAAACATCAGTATTTGGGGAATCATGAACGTCTGGAATTGGCTTTAAACTGGTAGAGTTGTGATGTGGGAATGTCCTGGGACAACTGGCTTATTCAAGGTCATATGATAAACTTCACAGCCAGGGCTCTTAGTGCTGTTTTTATTCAATATGAACAATTAATATGGAATGAAAATAGATCAGTTTGCAGTTGCTTAATTTGGACTTTATTTTCTTCACAATCTCCTCATATTAGCTCTTTTTTAGGTATTCAGTGAATATATGCTGAAAAAGAGAATTAAGTTTGCACTTTCTGTTACATTCTCAACTTGTAAATGACCCTATTATGACTTTGGATGAAATGTTTAGACATGAAAGAGAGAACATTGAGAAATTTGTTTATTATGGAGTTGGTGGGAATTGGGATCATATCCATTGCTCTCCCTGTCATTTATTATTTTTAAAAGAATTTTCTGAGCTATCCTACACTACCAACTGGCTGCCTATTCCCAAGGGAGAGTCAATTTGGCATGCCAATCATATATATACAACGGTGATGAGGTAGAGAGTTGGGGTTTTGCATTGTGTCCTCACTCATAGTGCAATGAAGAAGGCACAAATATGAGTATGTATATTCCTTCTGCAGAAGAGACATAGCATAGGAACAGCTTCCTTCTTGGAAGTTTATAAGAAAATAATTTGCACGCTTGTAATATGTTGTTCCCAGGTACATATGATTTTCTGAAGGTCCTTGATATACTGTACACCTAGGAATAGAGACAGGATTTTCCCTTTATGTGGTAGAGTTCAATGTTTATCAACTATATTAAATAGCAATAGTTTAATAGAAAAGGTACTTGTGTAACTTTAGTCACTGGGTTATCTTTGAAGAGTGTGGTAAGCTTCTTTCTAAATGATTGATGTATAACTTATACTTGACTGACAAGATCTCATTGCCTATTCTATCTCAAAATAGAGCAAGCATACCCATTTGTCTTTGGAAATATAAAAACAGTTTGTTGATTTTCTATGAAAAAACCATAAAGCTGAAATGGAAGTTGGGACTTCTATTTTAATCAGCTTAGCATAGTGAATAATGATAAAGGAATGAGAGAGTTATAATTCAGTACATCTGGAGAGAGCAAGATTCTTCACAGAGACATCCACAGAAACATGCTCTCATGCACAAATAGCAACTCTCCCGCATTTCTAAATCAATCTGAAGATGGATCAAAATAAAAATTTCTAGACCTTACTTTTCTCTGTATCACAAATATGTAGCTCATTTAACTAAGAAATACTGTATGTTTAATCTTGCTTGAGAGATGAGGCAGTGTAAGCATCTCCATACAACTATACACACAGAAATTCCATAAATAATAAAATATTGAAATAAAGTAATGAAAAGTATTCCAGAATACGCTTATAAGATCCAAAGCTCACCAGTAGAGCCATTACCTGGCTATTCTCCATAACTGTAACTTCACTCAATATCTGCAGATAATTTTTAATTCTTAGTATTTGATCAGTATTGGTTTTCTTTTGCTTCAATGCTGTGACTTTGACAACTTGAGCTTCTTCACTGTCAGAACAGTACTGTTCATTGCCCTAATGTGACAAAGAGACAAACACATAGTTTGCTTTCTCTTCTTATTCCTGAGCGCAGAAAAATGTAGTCATACATTCTACGAGAAACCAAAAGTCAGCCTCAAAGACACCTTTAGATGCACTGCTTACTTACACTGAGCGTATGGTTTGTTTGTTTACAAATTGTTTACAAGTACTTTCTCTGTGCTTTCAATTCAATCCCTGAGGTTTCTATGTCTAGGCACAAAAAGCAGATGGGACTTTGTTTTCACAAACCTTTTGTAGTTACTAGTCAGAAATGCCCTATATAAGTGTATCCTCAGTGAATGAAGGTTTTAAGGCAGAGAATGGGTATGCTATTTGTCCTATAAGACTTGATATTGTATTTAAATCTATTTTATATTCAGTCTATTCAAAAGTTTTAAATGCATAGTTGCATCTGTCTTTTAAAAACCTGATTAATCAACTGGATTGAAAAGTATTTGCTTATTACCAGTACTTCAATATAATATTGCCTTTGGTCCTGGAAGCTAAGCTTTTTTAAATTATTATTATTAAGAACTTTTATATGGCCACTCAACTCACTCTCAGTTACTCCAGGTGGCTTACAAAGATAAAACCCCAATACAAAAACCAATAACTCCATCCTCATCCTTCTGACCTTGTTGGCCCTAGTTAGGAATTGGATGGGAGACTTGGCAAAATGAAGGATATAGACTAGATTGGGAAATCAAAAAACACACCAGAAGGCAATGATGAAACTTAGATGGTTGTGTTACCAAAAAAATCATCTTGACTTGAGGTGAACTTTTATTTTACATTTATCATATAATGAGTTAATTTAATTTTTTATTTATTTATTAAATTTATTGACCACCCATCTTACCACAAGGTAACTCTGGGTGGTTAGTATTACCACCTAGTAATATAATGTTACTTTTTATCCTTAAAAAGAAAGTCCGTCTTTACCATTTTTCACTTTTGAGAGTAACAGATACAAATTGAAATAATTTTCAATATAAATATATCTTCATTTCCTAGATTTCAACAGCTGATTAAAGAATGTAGCATCTTCAGGCCTAACAATGGAAATGATATGACAATGGGAAACCCCAACAGAGGAACAAAACAAAATGAGGCAGCAGAACTGACTCCATGAGATTTATGTATTCTGAGACAGACATAAATTTCTTGGGTCTCTGGTACATCTCTGAGCAGAGATCTACCTCCCCGTACAAAAGCCCATAGTGTTTGTGCTGCAGCAGGCAGAAAAGAGGGCACTAATTATAGGATTTTCTCAAACCTTGTGGTCTTGTTTCAGTATTGAGTTAAAGTGCTATACTGTATGTCTGCCTTTGAGTTGGCAGAAAGCAAAACCAGTGCAAAATTGGCTATCCCCATTACTGGTCCCTATCCTTCTTCTTTTGATTCTTTCCAAGCCTCTGCCAATCATCTAATTTCCCCTAATGATACTGAATGAAACTGGATTTTGTCCACTTATTGTTGAATGATGTCAGAATAAGAAGGAAAATGCTATTGTAAGAACCATTGCAATCTCAATTATTTAAGATTGTCTTTTGCTTTGGGTGGGGACAAAATGTATACAACATATTGACTGAAAAACAAACAAATATTGCCAGGGCGTATCATAGCTAGGTAGAACTGGGGACATGGCCAAAGATGTACATACCTCTCTTGCTCTGCTATTTGTTTATGGAGTCCATCTGGGAGAGAAGAAAGGAGATGAGACAAATATTGTTTTCTTGGCTAGATCCAGTTTTAGGAAGATCAGAAATTGAAAACAAACCAGTGAACATGAATCAGAAGGAAGCAAAACTAGAGAACACATCATTCTTCCTGAAGATAGACATAACTTGTACTGTGTATCAGTCGCAGCAGAAAAGGTGGGGGGGTCAAGAAGTCACAATCAGCATTGCATTAATATTTGAAGTCTGGGCATCAGATGGCAGAGTGATACAAAGGGTTACAACATTGGCACTGTGAAGAAGGGTGTTGCCCAGCTGCCTTGGCTGTCCATTTTCTTTTTCACTTCTTTTTTAAATTATACAGATTTTATAAACAAAGAGAACAGTCAGTTAAGGCAGCCAATAGACAAAGAACCCCTGTTTGGCTGACAGTGCTCAGCTTTCCAACTTTAGGAATTGAACTAGGTTGAGTAAATGCCCAAAGCTGGTTGCTTCTAATTTCACCTTGCATCTATGTGCAAAATCACTCTTTGAACTGGTTTTTATTTTATATTAATTTATTTATTTGTGGTATCCCTGCACAGGTGGTCCTCGACTTACAATCACAATTGAGCCCAAAATTTATGTTGCAAAATGAGAAATTTGTTAAGTGAGTTTTGCCCCATTTTATGACTTTCCTTGCCACGTTTGTTAAGTGAATCACTGCAGTTGTTAAATTAGTGGTTGTTAAGTGAATCTGGCTTCCCCATTGACTTTGTTTGTCAGAAGGTCACAAGAGGGAATGACATAAACTTGCAACTATCATAAATATGAGCCACTTGTCAAGCATCCGAATGTAAATCATGTGGCCATGGGAATGCTGTATCAGTTGTAAGAGTGAAAAATGGTCATAAGTCACCTTTTCCAGTTCTGTTTTAACTTTAAATAGTTACTAAACAAACTGTTGTAAGTCGAGGACTACCTGTACAGCTTCAAATAACTCCTAGCAGTTCACAATAAAACCATAAAGTAAACAATCACCATTATTCAGCAGTATCACCGGGACCTCATCCCACTGGCACTTAGTGGGCATCAAAAGCTCTGCAAAACTGCATTGTTTAATGGCCTTCTGAAGGATGATGGGGTGGGTTCTCATCTATCTTCTCTTGGGAAGCTATTCTAGACTGAACGGGCTGCAATGGAGAAATGCTATCTCCACCTGTTGCAATTTTTTAAATAAAGGGAACCTAGAATATCCTTTCACAGGATTCTTTTGAAAATAATATAATACGTTTTTGGTTTTAGTACATTAAATAGTTTTTAATATATTAATATACATTTTATTTATTTTAAAAATGAGGTATTTGTTGTTTAAAAAATTAAGCAGATATAGGTAGGCTGAAAAGCAAAATTAGGAGGGGTATGTGTGAACTTGGGGAGAAGTGTGATCATTTTTTCCTGCTTCCATTCTATTGCCATTTTCCAGAACTAATTCATTTCACTCAACTACTTTTGTTAACTGTGAGTTGAAAAAGAATTTAGGTTCCCTTTTTCATGCCTGTATTTAACTTGAGATTATATTAAAACTGAAAATAACAATTTCAAAGAAAAAAATAGCATATCCCTTCCTCAATGTCATTGTTCTAATTAAAACTGGAATGTTGTAGCTGGGGAACATTCACATTATATCTAATTATCATCTTAAAGAGATAACTTCTCCCATTAGTGCACTGATGATGTTATCTAGTTTGTGTAATAAAATGTCTACAATGAAAACAACCAAGTGCAGAGAGCACTAAGGACCTTTCATTGCTGCAAATCTCTGCAAGACATTATTAAAAATCCCTCATTGAAATTCTTATTTCTAGGATGGGAATATACTATTGTATTATCCAGTTTTTGAAGATATCATTCAGTTGAAGAATAAAATCTGTGAGGAAATAATGTCTAAGCTTGA
Source organism: Crotalus tigris (assembly GCF_016545835.1). Lineage (NCBI taxonomy): Eukaryota > Metazoa > Chordata > Lepidosauria > Squamata > Viperidae > Crotalus > Crotalus tigris. Next base: position 10,075 of record NW_024097214.1, on the reverse strand, counting down.
GGAAGAAGCAGGATTAAATCATCTGATATAAGAGGAGCTGAAAACATGAAATTTGATGTTAATGAATGAAGCCTGTCTATTCAATCAAATGTGTGAAGCAAATAGCAGCATGAAAACATCTGCAAATATCAATGAAAAATCAATGCCATCTCAGGCAGGAAAAGTCTTATATGAACACAGGTCATGATCCTCTGGACATGTTCTGTATCTGTGCCACATTTTTTTCTGTTCACAAAAAGGAAAGAACAACTGGGAATAAGTGACTAATAAAGGAAATATGAAACCTATTCCAGATTGCAACAAAAACATTTTTATGATCCCTGCATCATACTAAACCTAGTGGTTTCTATTAATCCATATTAGTCTATACTGCAGGTTGATACTATAAGAGATTGGTATTATGGTTTGCTTGGGTTTCATGATCTATAGAAAGATGTATGCTATCTTTCTCATCCATTCTAAGAAATGTTGTGTGTAAACAGCTTATGTGTGTTCACGTCTGAATCATGGTGAGTTTTTATACATACATACACAAATCTCTTTAAGTTATGAGAATAAAATTGACAATTAATGGCTCAGCAAAATATTTTGATCTTATTTGCCTGTAGGAATCAAAGACTGCAATGTTCCTTTAACATGCAATACTGAAATATGTACTAAATCAGCTGGAGAATCATCTGGCATACTACCTCTGTGTATAAATATCACATCAACATTTTATTACATTTCCCCTGAGATCAGAAATGGAATAAAAAATACTTGAAGATTCAACAGCAGAAATTATAGGGAAAAGATAGGTGCATTTGTCTTGGAAAAAACAAACACTTGCAAATTTGACTCCAGAAACTTAACTACACAATAATTAACCAACAATTTTCAGTTGTGATTTGGAGACAGCCTACTAGGTCATTGCTGTAGTATTGGAAATTTATGTGGTCCTCTGAGATGAAATAATCTAGATCAGCCTTCACCAAACTGACATTCCTGGATATACAGAAAATAGAATTTTAACCAATAAGAGAATGGGAAGATTAATCAAGATTGTTTGAAATGTTAGATCACCTAGGAGTGCTTTGAGAAATATCATATTCAAAATGTATTTCAGTGAGATCCTTAACCATTATCCTAAGTGGTTTTTAACTATATAAACTTAGGCTGAAATAATCATGTAGTATTGGTGTTTAAGGCTGTTAGTGAGTCCTACCTTATTATGTGTAAGGGCAAACTATGCTATGTCAGATAAAATAAGATCACTGGTGCTTCATAAAATATTGATGAATTCTGTAGTCTCAAATAGGATACATGGCCCTCTTGAAGGTATCAGCATGTCTCCGTTAACCAAATGAATGTAGAAGCAATAGCTGGATATTATGAAAGGGACATTATTTATTTATTATCACAGTATGATGAGAAATTAGGGGTGAATGCTGATAAAAAATGAATTGAATAGTGCCTATTGTACACATTAGTATACATACTTGGCGTTGGCAAAATATTAGTACTTGGACTGGTTCCCAATTACGCTCACATCCTCGACACTGACACTGAAATCAATGCTCTCTCCTTGCAGACTCAGGCTCAACCCCAAGAAAGCCCAACAACTGGAAGCCTTTGCTGCTTCTCTTTGCTGCTGTAACTGCTTGCCTACTCTGAGAAGGTATACTAAAAAATGAAAAGTGCAAGGAGTGTAAGCAGCAGGAAACTTCAAGCAGAAAACTTCAAGGATAAGCTACAGGCCCTCTGGAAGTTTTCTTTCACAATGCCAACACTACCCTGGCAGAGGTATTAGATCCTTATGCACTGAGGCAACCATACTGAGATGCCTCTGCTATTGCCACCTGGTGGTAGTGTCAGTGTCAAATAACATTTCTGACCAACTCCAATGATATACTGCTGAGAGACAGGCCAAATTAAGCTGCCATTGGAAGACTGTCTTCTGTCACCAGGACAGCCTATTTCATTCTACCCCCTACTTTCTACCTGACAGGTCTTTTCATCACACAATTCAACAGATAGAACAAAGTGACAAAGGAAAGTAGATTCAGAAAATGTATCCTCCTTTTCTTAATTTGGAGATATCATGTCTCTGTGTCTTCTTGATATGCAGCTGATCTACATTAGCAGCCAAATTGATTGTAAAATTTGTCCTGGACTGGATTATATAACCCTGCAGTGCAGGGGCTACAGTGCCTGAATGTTTTCTGACAGTGAGTTTAAAATGCTCACATTTTTGATTTCTTGCATTTGGAAAATGTAGACAGTAAGAACACTTACTTATTCTTGTGATGGAAGCAGTTTCATTTTATTGCCCAGAATCTAGAATTTTAAAGTTAGGGTTAGGGTTAGTGCTTCCTAAAAAATTTCCAGTTCGGTTATGTCATATAAGTCAATCTTCATTTGGTCACTGAGAGTTGATTACTGTTTTAACCTAATGCTCACAAACCTTGGCTCATATATTCCTCTAGTCCTACTTTTCAGATACAGTTGCAAGATACTTTGGTTTTTAGGTAACAGTCATTTAGCATTATGCATGAATCCTTAACTCTCACTGATATTAACTGTGGTTTATTGAAAAACTAACTAATTTGGCAATAACTAATTTGGCAATAACTAATTTTTGTCCAGTCTCCAACCTTCCCTGAGAAATTAGTTGCATGGCAGTTTCAAAAGGCTCTGGATGAAGTGGGTTATCCGGACCCTCTCAATCAGGATTCGGGCTGGAATATGGGACAGAGCTGGCATTAATCATGCTCTTGGATTACCTCTGGCTGGATCAGGATGGGGTAATTCATCCATCCTCACTCTTTTTGTTCCCTCAGAGGCCTTAAAAACCATTGGCCATGGTATCCTTCTAGATTAGCTTTGAGAGTTGAGGTGGGTGGCACTGACTTGTGCTGGTTTCTCTCCTTCATTAATGTTATGTTGATAGGGGAGGAAAGATCCAGCCCATAGCCCTACTTTGTAGGGTGTTGCAGGACTCAGTTTTCTCTTTCCTCTTATTTAATACCTACAGGAGACCATTGGGTGAGGTGATCCAAATATTTAGGGTTGAGGTATCATCAGTATGCTGATACCCAACTTTGTATCTCTACCTTGGATTGCCTGAGTGACTCTGTGGATGTCAAAATATCCAAGTAGCAGGGGCCTGGTTGGAGTGCAATGGGCTTTGGCTCAACCCAAGCAAGAATGAATGGCTTTGGGTATTTGGGTCTTCTGGTATGAGTTTTTTTTCTACCTTTGGCCCTGAATGGGTGGCACTGCTTTAGACCACCTTGTGTGCAATACGGGGGATTGTTTTGGATTCATGGCTTCTGTTTGGAAGAACAATAGTAGTCGTGGACAAGAGGGTTTTTGCATATCTTTGAGTTCTGTGACAATTGCATCCATTCCTGAACCATGACTTTGCTCACTGTCATTCCTTTTGATCTTCTATCTTGACCACTGAAACACACTTTACATGGGACTGGCCTTGAAAAGTATTCAGAAGCTATGGCTGCGACAGAATGCAACTGCATGGGTTGTAAATGGTGGCTGTTATTCAGCACATGTAACATTCATGCTATACGACTTGCTTTGGCTGCCAGTGTTTCCAGATGCAATTCAAGCGGCTGGTTACCATCATTAAAGCCCCGCATGTCTTGGGATCAGGTTACCTGACGAATCATTCTTGCAGTTATTCCTGTTTCCAATCCACTTCAGAAAATGGACATGCTCCAGATACCATTGTCCAGGGAATGTCAGCTGGTAGGGATTAGGAGATGTGCCTTCTCTGTCATAGCCCCTGTTCTCTGGAACATCCTCTCTTCTGAGATATGGAGGGGATAGGATAACTTTTACCCTGCTGGCCTTTCAAAAGGCTTTTCAGAACTGGTTATGTGCACTGGTCTAGGATCCAAGTGTGTGAAGGATCTAATTTCCTGGTTATGTTAATATCTACAGATTATAATATCTGTCAGTTACTTTATATACAGGTTGTACTCAACTTATGATCAGAATTGAGCCCAAAATTTCTGTTGTTAAGTGAGACATTGTTGAGTGAGTTTTGTCCCATTTTATAATTTTTCTTTCCATGTTTGTTAAGTGAACCACTGCAGTTGTTAAATTAGTATCATGGTTGTTAAATGAATCTGGCTTCCCCATTGATTTTGCTGGTCAGAAGGTTGCAAAAGGTGATCACATGATCCCTAGACACTGCAACTGTCATAAATATGAGTCAATTGCCAAATTGTCTGAATTTTGATCACATGACTATGGGGATGCTATAATGGTCGTAAGTGTGAAAAACAGTCATAAGCCACTTTTTTCAGTGCTGTTGAATGATCACTAAATGAACTGTTGTATGTCGAGAACTACCTGTATTTAATTTTTCTTTTTATATTGTGTTTTTAATTAGTTTAATTGATTTTATGATTGTTGGCTGCCCAGAGTCACTTGTTTAAGGTGGGCAGCTATACAAATTGAATAAATAAATAAATGGGCAACATATCTAGAGACATCAATTTTGGGCTGGTTCTAATAGCGGATATATTCTAGGGCTGGAGGGAAGGGGCTGCAACCTCGGAAGGCAGAACTGGTATCTACTGTTTCAGTATTTCATCTAATGGATTATCAATTATACACCACCATTATAGCAATCTCCCCCCCCCCCCTATCACAAGAGTGGAAGCCTATAACATTTATACAAAAGCTCAGTATCCGTATATCCTGGTCCACTTGAGGGGCCACAGTTATTGCCATGAAGCAATTTGGTGGCTTTTTTCCCCCCTATTAATATTTAATTAGGAACCTGAGTTGTGATAGAGGCTCTGGTTTCCCATTCCAAATCTCAGGCTATGGCAAGGATTTCTATGCTTTGTTCAATGAAACCCAAGCCCTTGATTAGGACTGCAGAGTTAATATGTTAAGTTAACCACAGTAGCCATTTCAGTGCTATGCTGAGCTTCTCCGCTTGCAACAGAAGAGCATCAGCCACAGAAACATACAGAGTATGAGATACTTGCCTGAAGCTTCTACCCAGGAGAGGAAACTGAGCTCCTCCCCAGGACCCTTTGGATTTTTCCCCAGGCAAGAGTTAACAGCAAGGCCTGTTATTACTCTCAGCCAGCGATACACATAACTAAATGTTTCCACTCTGATTTTCAAACTAAAAATGTCTACAAGGACACAAGGGACATAGATAAGTCTATTTTGAAGCTGCAGTAGAAAATGTTTACTGGTGGTTGCTGCTGCAATTTTTATTTATTCAGCTTATATAGCTCTCCATTTCTTGTTTGTGACTCCAGGTGGCTTGCAATTAAAACAAACATATATAAAAAAATGAATAAAACAGCCATACAAATATTAAAAACAATTAAAACCACCCGGATACAGTCACCTGGAGATCACAGACATTCAAGAACAATACAACCATTTTATGGAGTCTATACCGTTCTCTCATCCCAAGCCAAATGGCATTTTGCAAAACTCAGAGGCATGACTTGCAGTCTTCCCCAATATATTCTTTTCAGAAAAGCTGGAATTGTAGTTCTCAGATTGAAGGCCAGGATGGATAGGAAACCTGGGTTTCAATCACAATTCAGTTTGAACGGAATGGTAGATTGGGAAACAAGATCTGTATAGCTAATACTGTGCTTTCATCCCTCCTCTTCATCCCCTTTGCTTTCCTTTCACTCTTTCAGGTGATAAGGCTCAAGCCTCCTTGGTTTTTTCCCCCCTATATTCATTTTTTTCATCTTATGTTCTGTTTTATTTCTGCAAATCTTGAAACTTCTTGTTTGTTCCCTTTTTTTGCAGTAGGCTGGATATGCAGCCATCTTAATCTAGCATCTGTGAGAGATTGCAAGGGGGATGAGAAAGAAATGGGAGGAGACACTAACACTAATAGATAACAGAAAATGTTAATGACTTAAGTAGTTCTCAACTTATGATTGTTTGTTCAGCAAAAGTCTGGAATTAAGACAGCCTCTGAAAGGGTTTTTACAGCATGTAAAGCACTTCTAACCATCACAAAATATTTGTACCCATAGTTTCATGATCATGATCTGGTTTTTCAGCAATCTGTTCACACTTATGACCATTTGTGAAGCACCCTGAAATCATGAGATAGCCATTTGCAATCTTCTCTACCAGCTTCCCAAGAAAGTCAGTGGGGAAGCTGGCAGAGAAGGTTGCAAGATGCTGCTAAGAGGACTTTCTCTTGTCTCTTGGCGCTGGCTGAAAGAGTTGCCTGCTAAGGGGAGCTAAACTCCTTCAGCAGGGTGCAGAAATGGAGCTTGGATCCCAAAGATTCTAATTCAATTTTTGCAGCCCACTTGTGGAGTTTCCTTCTACACACATAGGGTTGCTGAGCTTGGCAGGCATCCCTTTTGTTATGTCCCGAGCCTTTGCAAACGGCTCGGGCGTTTGCAGGCAGTCCCGGGCAGGTGCAAAGCTGCCCGGGACCAGACAGGCTGTCGCCAGCGCCGTGCGCATGCGCGGGTGCTGGCGCGGGAAAAGTAACCCATTTACCCGGGAGTTGCCTATATAAGAGGCTGCGAGGCGTTTGGGCGAGGCTGAAGCCATCTTCCTGTAAGCTGAACGCTGAATAAAAGAAAACTGAGAACTCCAGCTGCTTCTCGTGTCTGTTTTCCCGCCAAGGACGCAAACACTGGCGACGAAGGTGGGATGCCTTGCACTACCTGGAAAGGAAGAAGTGTAGCTTACCCGAGGAGTCCTGAGCGGCGGAGAGGAACGGCGTCGACCTCGGCAGCTACCCGCCAATCCGGTGCGCATTCGGGGGTAGGCTGGCTGATAGACCCGTCTCCTGAAGATCCGAAGATGGCGAAAATCGGAAGGCTTTCGGAATTCGACGTCTCACATCCAGAGCGGTGGGAGTCCTACGTATCCAGAATGGAGAACTACTTCAAGGCAAACCAAGTGAGGGAAGATAGCTTGAAGGCCGCCACCCTGCTTTGCGTTTGCGGCCAAGACGCCTTCGAAATCGCAGAAAATCTTGCAGCACCTGTTCCAGTAGAGTCTGTAAGCTACGCAGACCTGAAGAAGCTGCTGAAAGAGCACTTCCACCCCAAGGTGTCCGTTATCTCATGGCGCCACACCTTCGAGCAGAGGGATCAACGGTCCGGTGAAACAGCCAAGGAATACATCGCCGTGCTACGGAAGGCCGCCAAGCCCTGCGAGTTCAAGGACCTCGAGGAACGACTGAGGGACCGATTCGTGTGCGGGCTAAGGCATCGAGAGCTACAACAGAGACTTTTTGCCAAGGAAGAATTATCCTTCCAAGACGCCTTAAGGGAAGTCACCGCAGAAGAAGCAGCAGGCGGCGCTATCAAAAACATGCGGCCGATCAGAAACAGTGCAGAGGGTGCGTCCGTGCACCAGGAAGACGTCCGACGAAACTCCGAGGAGGATCCGGACGAGGAAGTCGACCGTCTACACCCCGCGAAGGAAGAGAACCAGAAGGGAAGCTCTTCGGCTCCGCTCAAGTGCATCGGCTGTGGAGGTCGCCACAGGAGAACCGACTGCAAGTTCCGCTCCGCTACCTGCCGGGCATGCGGCAAACAAGGGCACATTGCAGCTGTGTGTCTGGGCCGACGAAAGGCACAACCCCAAGAAGAACGCCTGAAGGGTACCAGATTCCCCAGCCAGAATAGGGTAGGTTTTTGCGCTTCGCGAAGAAGCATCTGTAGAACAGGCACACACAAGCCCATGAAGAAAAAGCTGTCACTCAACGTGAAGCTACAAGGGGTTCCATTATCTATGGAACTAGACACAGGGTCTGCCCTGTCCATCATTTCATTGCATACATTTAGGAAGATTTGTTCCAGTAGTGGGTCTAAGGCCAAGTTAAGGCCTTCTGATATTGTATTAACAGATTTTCAGAACTCAAGAGTGTGTGTTAAGGGGGAGGCCACCCTTAACGTGCAATACAAGAGTTTTGAAGGTCCACTAGACTTATTAGTAGTAGGGGGTGAACGAACGAGTCTCATAGGACTCGATTGGTTTGAGGCCCTGGGGATACACGTCACAGGACTCAACAGCTTACAAACACTCGACCTACAGGAAGTCTGCAAAGAATTTGCAGATGTTTTCAGCCCCCAGCTGGGCACATTCAAAGGACCACCTGTGTCCTTAAAGCTAGACCCCACTGTCACTCCCATTAGGATTAAAGCAAGAAGGGTCCCTTTTGCTTTAAAAAGTAAGATTGACACTGAACTAGACAAACTAATCCAACAGGGAATCCTAGAACCTGTTGATTCCAGCCCGTGGGAGACCCCCATTGTCACGCCTCTAAAGGCAAATGGGGACATTCGCATTTGTGCTGATTACAAATGCACACTCAATAAGGCATTGCAGCAACATGCCTATCCTGGTCCTGTGGTCAGTCACATCCTGGCCTCTCTCAAGGGGGGGCGTGTTTTTGCAAAGCTTGACCTAGCTCACGCATATCAACAGCTGCCTGTTGATGATGATGCTGCCATAGCTCAGACCATTGTGACCCACAGGGGAGCCTTTAAGGTAAAAAGGCTACAGTTTGGAGTGAATGTCGCTCCTGGGCTTTTCCAAAGCGTAATGGAAAACACACTACGAGGTATACCAGGGGTCTGCCCCTACTTTGACGATGTCTTGATTGCAGGAGACTCCACACACATTCTAGCTGAAAGACTTATGGCTGTCCTGTTAAGATTCAGGGAATCAGGCCTCAAGCTCAGAAAAGACAAATGCAAGATCGGGGTGCCTTCTACTGAATTTCTGGGATTCAAAATTGATGCTGCTTGGATTCATCCTGCTGAATCCAAACTAACTGCTATTTTACAAGCACCCAGGCCAAAGTCTAAGGCCGAACTTCAGGCCTTCCTAGGCCTCCATTGAATTATGGACAATTCTTTTCTTCCACATAAAGCAGTGTTCGCCTGGCCTCTCACGGACTACTAGACAAAACAAGCTGTGTGGCTGTGGGTCACAAGCACATGAGGCTTGCTTTACAAGAAGTCAAGGCCTTGCTCAATTCTACAGTGTTCCTTGCACATTCAACGAGTCTCCTCCCTTGTGGCATCGCTTAGTGATGCCGTCCTCCCCCTACGGGTTGGAGCTGTCCTGAGTCACCTCAGGTCTGATGGAACTCAGGTTCCTATTGAATACTACTCCAGAACATTGTCTTCTGCCGAGCGCAACTACGCTCAGATAGACAGGGAGGCTCTGGCTGTTGTTGCTGGAATTAAAAAATTCCACGATTTTCTATATGGCAGGCATTTCACGGTCTTCACTGACCATAAGCCTCTGCTGGGACTGTTACCACACGTAAGCAGACTCCCCACATCATTTCCCCTAGAATGCTTAGGTGGTCTATTTTCTTGTCTGCATATGATTTTTCATTACTCCACAAGCCTGGGAAAGAAATGGGCCATGCTGATGGCCTCAGTAGATTGCCTCTGCCAGTAGTAGAAGCTGACCCTGCGCCAGCTGTCAACATTCTATCAATCCAAGCCTTGCCCGAGCTCCCTCTTAATGCCAGGGATGTTACCGCTGAAACAGGTACAGATCACACACTTTCACGTGTCCGCTCCTGGGTCCTGTCCGGGTGGCCTGAGCACTGCCCTAGTCCTGAGTTTCAGAGTTCTGGTCCAAAAGGAACGAACTGTCCCTTTCTCAGGGTTGTCTGCTTTGGGGAAACAGAGTTGTCATTCCCACCTCAATGAGGACTAGGGTCTTAGAATCCCTCCACGAGGATCATCCTGGCATTGTTCGTATGAAGGCTCTTGCACGAAGCCACTTGTGGTGGCCTGGTTTAGATAAAGATATTGAGGCTAAGGTACACGCATGCCACCTGTGCCAACGATCTCGCCCAGAGATGCCCCAAGCTCCTGTGCATAGATGGGAGGAAACACAGTCCCCATGGTCTAGGTGCACATTGACTACGCTGGGCCCTTTCAGGGCCAGTTCTTCTTGGTCCTTGTTGACAGCCATTCAAAATGGCTTGAGGTTGTGCCTGTCTCATCCACCACCACGGCACAGACTATTCAGGTACTGAGGGGGATTTTTGCTGCACACGGGCTGCCAGATGTCATTGTGTCCGACA